>NC_139623.1:46463213-47063213 GCF_964638095.1 Poromitra crassiceps
AGCCCGTCGCTCTCACCTCGGCGCTGCGATGGAGATGGTTCTGGTCTGGCCGTCTCCAGACCGACCCTAATGCCTCTTTCTCTCCATTTGTCGTTGCTCTGCCGTCCTGCGTTAGCGCCGTCGTCGGCGTTGTCTATCGTCCCGTGGCGTTTATACTGCGTGTAAGCATTTTGTCTGTTTTCCTGCCTCTGCATGTCTTAATTGTGTCTGTGTGCACAGGGATCAAGCTCGACCAAATAAGTGACCTGCAGGGAAGGACAGGAAGACTAAAGGGATTTTTCTCTCTGTCAGTCCATGGCAGACGCTGTTCAACCTTTTCTTTCTTTTTTTTTTGGTGCCTTTTTTTGTTGTTGCCGAAGCCCGAGCCTCACAGCACTCACACACTTTGCTGCTTCCAGCACCTTTAGGTGGCAGGGGTTAAAGAGAGAGAGTGTGTGTGTGTGTGTGTGTGTGTGTGTGTGTGTGTGTGTGTGTGTGTGTGTGTGTGTGTGTGTGTGTGTGTGTGTGTGTGTGTGTGTGTGTGTGTGTGTGTGTGTGTGTGTGTGTGTGTGTGTGTGTGAGTGCCACTCTGTGCCCTGCAGCTGACTGTACTTCACCCGCTCCCTGAGACCCTAACTTGTGAGCTGTCTTGATCTAAATCACGGGTTAGGCTCTTGGGACGCGGGCGGAGGAGCACAATCCACTTTTCGACCAGAATTCTCCAAGGGTGGAGTCATCGGCGCACGTCCAGCCGCTGACTTCCTGTTAAAAAGCCTACGCACATCTGGTAGAGGGGCGACAACAACACCGCCGAGGAAGGCAGACGGAAGGAAGGCACACGACAACGGGGCAGGCAGGAGCGCACGTTAAAGAAGGAATGTATCTGTAGGATCGCTATTTGGCAATGCTGTCCATCTCGTACCTGTACTTGACTCGCGTGTGGAGTGAACAGCGTTGGTGGAGCTGGATACGCACGAGTGTGCATGTTCACCATGGCCACAACCTTTTCGCTTTTTCCAAGAGTCGCCGAGACGAGACCGCCATTTGTGTCATCGCCGCCATTAGCCCCCCCGAAATACTACTGTATACCCATTTTATACCCCATAATATATACTACTGTATACCCATCGCATTGTCAATCGATATTGTAATCTCTCATTTTGTCAACATTATTTGTGTGAATGCCATTCAATTGCAGTACATGATCTGATTCGAGATGGCAAGACACGGGCCACTCCAAACCACCGTGCTGATTAACCCCTGTCTCCACCGCAGCTCACCGATATTAACCCCTGTCTCCACCACAGCACTGCGATATTAACCCCTGTCTCCACTACAGCACTGCAATATTAACCCCTGTCTCCACCACAGCACTGCGATATTAACCCCTGTCTCCACCACAGCACTGCAATATTAACCCCTGTCTCCACCACAGCACTGCGATATTAACCCCTGTCTCCACCGCAGCACCGCGATATTAACCCCTGTCTCCACTACAGCACTGCGATATTAACCCCTGTCTCCACCACAGCACTGCGATATTAACCCCTGTCTCCACTACAGCACTGCGATATTAACCCCTGTCTCCACCGCAGCACTGCGATATTAACCCCTGTCTCCACCACAGCACTGCGATATTAACCCCTGTCTCCACCACAGCACTGCGATATTAACCCCTGTCTCCACTACAGCACTGCGATATTAACCCCTGTCTCCACTACAGCACTGCGATATTAACCCCTGTCTCCACTACAGCACTGCGATATTAACCCCTGTCTCCACCACAGCACTGCGATATTAACCCCTGTCTCCACCACAGCACTGCGATATTAACCCCTGTCTCCACCACAGCACTGCGATATTAACCCCTGTCTCCACCACAGCACTGCGATATTAACCCCTGTCTCCACCGCAGCACTGCGATATTAACCCCTGTCTCAACCACAGCACGCCGATATTAACCCCTGTCTCCACCACAGCACGCCGATATTAACCCCTGTCTCCACCACAGCACTGCGATATTAACCCCTGTCTCCACCACAGCACTGCGATATTAACCCCTGTCTCCACCCACCGCAGCACTGCGATATTAACCCCTGTCTCCACCGCAGCACTGCGATATTAACCCCTGTCTCCACCACAGCACCGCGATATTAACCCCTGTCTCCACCACAGCACCGCGATATTAACCCCTGTCTCCACCACAGCACGGCGATATTAACCCCTGTCTCCACTACAGCACTGCGATATTAACCCCTGTCTCCACTACAGCACGCCGATATTAACCCCTGTCTCCACCACAGCACTGCGATATTAACCCCTGTCTCCACCACAGCACTGCGATATTAACCCCTGTCTCCACCACAGCACTGCAATATTAACCCCTGTCTCCACCGCAGCACTGCGATATTAACCCCTGTCTCCCCCGCAGCACTGCGATATTAACCCCTGTCTCCACCGCAGCACTGCGATATTAACCCCTGTCTCCACCACAGCACTGCGATATTAACCCCTGTCTCCACTACAGCACGCCGATATTAACCCGTCTCCACTACAGCACGCCAAAATTAACCCCTGTCTCCACCACAGCACTGCGATATTAACCCCTGTCTCCACCACAGCACTGCGATATTAACCCCTGTCTCCACCACAGCACCGCAATATTAACCCCTGTCTCCACCACAGCACTGCGATATTAACCCCTGTCTCCACCACAGCACTGCGATATTAACCCCTGTCTCCACTACAGCATGCCGATATTAACCCCTGTCTCCACCACAGCACGCCGATATTAACCCGTCTCCACTACAGCACGCCGATATTAACCCCTGTCTCCACCGCAGCACTGCGATATTAACCCCTGTCTCCACTACAGCACGCCGATATTAACCCCTGTCTCCATCGCAGCACCGCGATATTAACCCCTGTCTCCACCGCAGCACCGCGATATTAACCCCTGTCTCCACCACAGCACCGCGTATTAACTCCTGTCTCCACCACAGCACGCCGATATTAACCCCTGTCTCCACTACAGCACTGCGATATTAACCCCTGTCTCCACTACAGCACGCCGATATTAACCCCTGTCTCCACCACAGCACTGCGATATTAACCCCTGTCTCCACCACAGCACGCCGATATTAACCCCTGTCTCCACCGCAGCACCGCGATATTAACCCCTGTCTCCACCACAGCACTGCGATATTAACCCCTGTCTCCACCGCAGCACTGCGATATTAACCCCTGTCTCCACCACAGCACCGCGATATTAACCCCTGTCTCCACCACAGCACGGCGATATTAACCCCTGTCTCCACCGCAGCACCGCAATATTAACCCGTCTCCACCGCAGCACCGCGATATTAACCCCTGTCTCCACCACAGCACTGCGATATTAACCCCTGTCTCCACCACAGCACTGCGATATTAACCCCTGTCTCCACCACAGCACTGCGATATTAACCCCTGTCTCCACCACAGCACTGCGATATTAACCCCTGTCTCCACCGCAGCACGGCGATATTAACCCCTGTCTCCACCACAGCACTGCAATATTAACCCCTGTCTCCACCGCAGCACTGCGATATTAACCCCTGTCTCCACCGCAGCACTGCGATATTAACCCCTGTCTCCACCGCAGCACGGCAATGCAGAGACCTAATGGCGATATATTTGAGCCTCCATTACCGAGGCAGTCGCTCTGAATGTGATCATTCCAGTGTCATTCAGACACTGCTGGTTCCAACATGGTGGAGACAGACTGTCATACATTACTGTGTTCTGCTTCTTGTTCAGCAGCCGGCCTACTTTGTCTGCTGCACAACTCAAATTCATTTACTGTTCCGTCTCTTTAAGTTCACATGCACACACATACTTTCTGTTATTTTAATGATCATAATTTATCACAAATTCTCGTAATTGAGCATATTTGTATGTAGATTAAATCACCCCAATGAACAATCAGCCTGTATTAAAATATGTTAATAATTTATTTCCAAAATCAGGATTACAATGTAGCATCATCTGAAATTCCCTTACAAACTACTCCCCTGTAGTTTACCTACAGTACTTATTTACAAAGTACTGTATACGAAGGCCAATATTGACAGTATTGCTGAATCATCTTTATATTTTCATGAAATTCTTTTTAATTAATAATTGGAGTGGTTCATATCATTTCTACTAAGGATTTATTCATTTTTCGAGTTAGACCGTTATTGTTGCAATATAATAAGAGTTCAATGACATCCAAACTCCAGAAACGTGCAGACCACTTTATAATCAAAGACTTCACAAATCAAACCGTGTGTAAATGCAAAACATGCTTAATCAGTGCCACACACATTTAATTTAATTTTTTTATTTTTTATTTAATTTGATCATTTGTGTCAACATTATATAAAATAAAATGCCACAACCCAAATGGACTAATTCAATATTTCAAGGCTTAGGCTCAGACAGACATTGTAATTCAGCAAGACAATTCAACATTGAATAGAAAATGAAAACATTGGATTGGTCTCTTGTGAACATGACTACAGACATGCAATTACAATAAATTAGGCCTGCTAAAAAAAAGCACGCGCTATATCACTTTGTGCTGTTTAAAGGTGTGAATTAATTCGCCGTCACTGCTTGACCTGGTTTTTAAACTTTCACTTTTTCCCAAGGCAGCGTGTTTTTCTGAAAACCTAATTTCCGATAAATTAAGACAAAAAACTATCGATTTTCTCTCTAATACCCCCCTCTCCATCTCTCTCGCCCTGACTCCCTCTCTCCCTAATTATGTGGGGTTTTTTCTCCCAGTCTCCACATTTGGTTTCATAGTGAACAATGCCGATGCCAACTAATCAGTGTGTGCCTATGTGCCACAGAGCCCCCAGCAACAGCTGAAGGAGTGCCATGCCCCATGCATACCAAGCAGCCAGGCACAGTGCGACAAGTGCTGAGCAGTCAGACGCAGCGCAGCCTGTGCAGAGCCACTGCTCACAAAACAGTCAGAGCAGAGCTACTGCCTACAAAACAGTCAGAGCAGAGCCACTGCTCACAAAACAGTCAGAGCAGAGCCACTGCTCACAAAACAGCCAGAGCAGAGCCACTGCTCACAAAACAGTCAGAGCAGAGCCACTGCTCACAAAACAGTCAGAGCAGAGCTACTGCTCACAAAACAGTCAGAGCAGAGCCACTGCTGGCAAAACAGTCAGAGCAGAGCCACTGCTCACAAAACAGTCAGAGCAGAGCTACTGCTCACAAAACAGTCAGAGCAGAGCCACTGCTCACAAAACAGTCAGAGCAGAGCTACTGCCTACAAAACAGCCAGAGCAGAGCCACTGCTCACAAAACAGCCAGAGCAGAGCCACTGCTCACAAAACAGCCAGAGCAGAGCCACTGCTCACAAAACAGTCAGATCAGAGCCAACGCTGCTCACAAAACAGTCAGAGCAGAGCCACTGCTCACAAAACAGTCGGAGCAGAGCCACTGCTGCTCACAAAACAGTCAGAGCAGAGCTACTGCTCACAAAACAGTCAGAGCAGAGCTACTGCTCACAAAACAGTCAGAGCAGAGCTACTGCTCACAAAACAGTCAGATCAGAGCCAATGCTGCTCACAAAACAGTCAGAGCAGAGCCACTGCTCACAAAACAGTCAGAGCAGAGCCACTGCTGCTCACAAAACAGTCAGAGCAGAGCCACTGCTCACAAAACAGCCAGAGCAGAGCTACTGCCTACAAAACAGCCAGAGCAGAGCCACTGCTGCTCACAAAACAGTCAGAGCAGAGCTACTGCTCACAAAACAGCCAGAGCAGAGCCACTGCTCACAAAACAGTAAGAGCAGAGCCAATGCTGCTCACAAAACAGTCAGAGCAGAGCCACTGCTCACAAAACAGTCAGAGCAGAGCCACTGCTCACAAAACAGCCAGAACAGAGCCACTGCTCACAAAACAGCCAGAACAGAGCCACTGCTCACAAAACAGTCAGATCAGAGCCAATGCTGCTCACAAAACAGTCAGAGTAGAGCCACTGCTCACAAAACAGTCAGAGCAGAGCCACTGCTGCTCACAAAACAGTCAGAGCAGAGCTACTGCTCACAAAACAGCCAGAGCAGAGCTACTGCTGCTCACAAAACAGCCAGAGCAGAGCCACTGCTCACAAAACAGTCAGAGCAGAGCTACTGCTCACAAAACAGTCAGATCAGAGCAAATGTTGCTCACAAAACAGTCAGAGCAGAGCCACTGCTCACAAAACAGCCAGAGCAGAGCTACTGCCTACAAAACAGCCAGAGCAGAGCCACTGCTGCTCACAAAACAGTCAGAGCAGAGCTACTGCTCACACAACAGCCAGAGCGGAGCTACTGCCTACAAAACAGTCAGAGCAGAGCCACTGCTAAAAAAACAGTCAGAGCAGAGCTACTGCTCACAAAACAGCCAGAGCAGAGCCACTTCTCACAAAACAGTCAGAGCAGAGCTACTGCCTACAAAACAGTCAGAGCAGAGCCACTGCTCACAAAACAGTCAGAGCAGAGCCACTGCTCACAAAACAGCCAGAACAGGGCCACTGCTCACAAAACAGCCAGAGCAGAGCCACTGCTCACAAAACAGTCAGAGCAGAGCTACTGCTCACAAAACAGTCAGATCAGAGCAAATGCTGCTCACAAAACAGTCAGAGCAGAGCCACTGCTCACAAAACAGTCAGAGCAGAGCCACTGCTGCTCACAAAACAGTCAGAGCAGAGCCACTGCTCACAAAACAGCCAGAGCAGAGCCACTGCTGCTCACAAAACAGTCAGAGCAGAGCCACTGCTCACAAAACAGCCAGAGCAGAGCTACTGCCTACAAAACAGCCAGAGCAGAGCCACTGCTGCTCACAAAACAGTCAGAGCAGAGCTACTGCTCACAAAACAGCCAGAGCAGAGCTACTGCCTACAAAACAGTCAGAGCAGAGCCACTGCTCACACAACAGCCAGAGCGGAGCTACTGCCTACAAAACAGTCAGAGCAGAGCCACTGCTAAAAAAACAGCCAGAGCAGAGCCACTGCTCACAAAACAGCCAGAGCAGAGCCACTTCTCACAAAACAGTCAGAGCAGAGCTACTGCCTACAAAACAGTCAGAGCAGAGCCACTGCTCACAAAACAGTCAGAGCAGAGCCACTGCTCACAAAACAGCCAGAACAGAGCCACTGCTCACAAAACAGCCAGAGCAGAGCCACTGCTGCTCACAAAACAGTCAGAGCAGAGCCACTGCTGACAAAACAGCCAGAGCAGAGCCACTGCTGCTCACAAAACAGCCAGAGCAGAGCCACTGCTCACAAAACAGTCAGAGCAGAGCCACTGCTCACAAAACAGTCAGTTTGATTAGGATCTGTCTGCAAAGTCTGCCAGCACCCGAGCCCACTGGTGACATCCTCCCTGCTCCCCCAGCACTAACAAAGCAGCATGCGCAGGCCAATCCGCCAAGGATCCAATAAATATCACCCTGTAAAAATGAGCTCGGGGCTCGTTTGTAAGCGAGTCGAACGGGGATACAAACTTAGTTCAAAGTCATGCCAGTCTGACTGCTAGATTGATCTAATTAGTGGCGTCTAAAGACGGCGAAGCATCTGACACAACAGATGTGCAGACTAGGGAAATTCTGCTACACCTTATTTTGGTCAAAAACCACGTCCAAATGTGTGGATGTTTTCACCCTACATAGCTAATCCACTCGCTACAGTATTTTATTGAGTGGAGGGAAATGAGAAATGAATTGTCTTTTGCATCGTTGACCTGTAGAGTAAAATGTTGTGAGTGTTGACGCTACATGTAAGTGACAATGGGAAAGGAAGGTGTTTGTTTACTGGACCAAATGGATAAAATTGCAAAAGCTGCTCATTATTGTGTTTCATTGTATTTATGTCAGTAGACGGTGGATAATTGAAGTGCCCTTGTACTCAAATGATTGCAGCAGATGGGAATTGTATGAAATGTAAATATCTTTGAGATAAGGTTGGGTTGGTTTGAAGCGAGGACAGTGCTGCTATTTTAATCAACTCTCAAAACAGTCACTCCATTAAGGTGCTTTTAATTCTGATGTAATAGGATGCAATCTTAGCTAACTGTAGAGGTGGCTGCCAAGGTCGAATCACATCATGCCAAGGTCAAATCACATCATGCCAAGGTCAAATCACATCATGCCAAGGTCAAATCACATCATGCAAGATTGCGAGGTTGCCTTTCAATTCCCCCCCCCCCCCCCCCCCCCCCATCAAAATAAATAATCAGCGAAGCAATTTATTTTTCTATTTGCACAAGGCCAATCACACTACAACCACTGTGCATAAAAAAACGAATCACAGACAATTGAGACAGAAGGAATTTAAGAAATCAGATGTTTATATTCACTTAAAAAGTACATTTACTAACTTGATAAAGAAGCAGACAGGGGAAAAAAGCGTGCTACTTAGAGTAGCATTTAACACACAATTACCTGTCACAGCGGTAGCAAAATGTGTGAGATATTATAATGCACTTTTATCAGTACAGGTCTTAAATAAAAACTCTTCAGTCAGTATGTTGTCCATATCCTTGGTTAGTCTTCAGAGAGATTGATTCAAAGCTTGAATAGGTGGAGATAAACCAAAAGGCTCCATCTGATTCTAGATGAAAGAGTGTGTGTGCAGCGATGGAGCGATGGAGTGTGTGCTGGAGATGACACTCCATTGTTCGCAGGTGATGGTGTAGCGCACTGCGCCGCCACAGCGGCCCGTCATACAAGTCATAAGGACAGATTAGCATTCATCCTCCACATTTGGATTCGGGGCGAAACTCGCTGACACGGAAATCAGATGGATTTAGTGAATTAGAGAGCTTGTGATTGTCATGTTCTGTTGTCTGTTCCAACAGCTCAGTGCTCAGCCGATCTCTTATCGCACAGGGGCGGGGGACTCTGTGTGTGATGGGGGGTTGGTGTGTGTGTGTGTGTGTGTGGGGGGGGGGGTGTCAGGTATGCCTGATAGGAGGGTGTAGGGCGGATAGGGGGGGGGGGGGTGTCTGAGTTTCCAGACACTGCGGCAGGAGGCCAGACAGTCACCTGAACACACACACGTGTGCTGCTGATGACACTGTGAGCAAACACGCACGCGTCGCGCACACACACACACATTCAGCACACCGAGCCTCCCTCACGTCTGTGTGCTAAAGCTAAAGCTAATTCAATTTGGTTTTTAATTCAATCAATGGCATGAATTGTAGTGCCACTTGTAATGTAATCATGCTTGTGCACTGAAAGCACAAAAGTTTGTCTGTTATTCTCAGGCTGACAGAGATGAGAGAGAAACGCCATTAAGGGAAATGCGGGGCAAACGGTCTATTGGAAGGTGAGCCGAGCTGCCCTGAGAGTGGAGGAGGGCACAGAGCAGCTAGGAGTCAGTCTGCAGAGAGCCTGTGGGCACAGAGCAGGAGTCAGTCTGCAGAGAGGGCCTGTGGGCACAGAGCAGGAGTCAGTCTGCAGAGAGGGCCTGTGGGCACAGAGCAGGAGTCAGTCTGCAGAGAGGGCCTGTGGGCACAGAGCAGCTAGGAGTCAGTCTGCAGAGAGCCTGTGGGCACAGAGCAGCTAGGAGTCAGTCTGCAGAGAGGGCCTGTGGGCACAGAGCAGGAGTCAGTCTGCAGAGAGGGCCTGTGGGCACAGAGGAGGAGTCAGTCTACAGAGGGCCTGTGGGCACAGAGGAGGAGTCAGTCTACAGAGGGCCTGTGGGCACAGAGCAGGAGTCAGTCTGCAGAGAGCTTGTGGGCACAGAGCAGGAGTCAGTCTGCAGAGAGCCTGGGGGCACAGAGCAGGAGTCAGTCTGCAGAGAGGGCCTGTGGGCACAGAGCAGCTAGGAGTCAGTCTACAGAGAGGGCCTGTGGGCACAGAGCAGCTAGGAGTCAGTCTACAGAGGGCCTGTGGGCACAGAGCAGGAGTCAGTCTGCAGAGAGGGCCTGTTGGCACAGAGCAGGAGTCAGTCTGCAGAGAGGGCCTGTGGGCACAGAGCAGGAGTCAGTCTGCAGAGAGCCTGTGGGCACAGAGCAGGAGTCAGTCTGCAGAGAGCCTGTGGGCACAGAGCAGGAGTCAGTCTGCAGAGGGCCTGTGGGCACAGAGCAGCTAGGAGTCAGTCTACAGAGGGCCTGTGGGCACTGAGCAGGAGTCAGTCTGCAGAGAGAGCCTGTGGGCACAGAGCAGGAGTCAGTCTGCAGAGGGCCTGTGGGCACAGAGCAGGAGTCAGTCTGCAGAGGGCCTGTGGGCACAGAGCAGGAGTGGAACTGATGATTGAAAACCAAACAACATAACTCAAAGGCAGCGCTTTGAGGGCCGACCACAGGTCTCAGCACCGCCAACTGCAATGCACTCAAACGCGGTGTTTGTGTGTCTGTCTGTCTGTCTGTCTGTCTGTCTGTCTGTCTGTCTGTCTGTCTATGTATGCAGTCAGCATTGCACACGTGTTTGTGTTTGTGTGTGTGAATGTTTGTGTTGTGTAAAGGTCTGCGCTGTGGTGGACCAAACCCCCGGCCCCGCTCCATCCCCAGGTCCGCACGCCGTTATCTCCCCTCCTCCCTCTGATCTGTGAATCACTTCGGAGGCGTTGCCAGGGAAACCTGCTATCTGGCTAGCAGCTTGATGGACTTATTGAGCTGTAACTGGCTGGGATAATTATGCTCCGTCTTGCAGGGTGGCTTTCCATTGGCCGGAACTTGAATGTGACCTACAGCTGGCCTGGCGTTGTCGCCACAGGCAAGAGCTTTTAACCCCTTGGCCACCGGACAGCCGGGCCGTCGTCACCTTGGCAAAGATGCCCAGTCAGAGAGCTGCTGCTGGACAGGAGGAGTCTTCCTTAATGCACCAGTCAGAGAGCTGCTGCAGGACAGGAGGAGTCCTCCTTAAAGGACGGCTTTTCCGTGGGGAATATGAATATATATTAAATCTCACGCCCCTAAGGTTTTCGAATCCGTTGAAATTTTTGAAATTGGTTGTTTACAGCCAGAGATATCAAGCATCTCTCACATTATTTCCATGTCGCTCTGACGCAAAACGCGTCAGAGCGACAAGTCCAGTCTTGCGGAAGTCGAGCATCTATGAACTACAGTACACTACTTGTGGGCCTGTGCTGCCATGGTCCCGCCTCTAGAGGTCCTCCACGCCCCTTCAGAGGTCTTGAACAAAAACAAAAGGCAGCCATCTTTTTCCACCACCTAGCCTGCTGTAGCTAGGTTAGCTTTCCATAGCTCCTTGCAAAGAGACCATATCTCGGGAACGGAAGCACTTACAGACACGGGACTGGCGGCATTGGAAAGCTCGGCAGTTGAAGTAACGAAATCAACGCTGAGCAATGTACCCGTTTTTACACATTTTTACATAAAATAGTTACAACATCAGATGCGCGTAACTCCTACGAAAATGCCTTAAAATGCATGAAAATTTTTTTATGAAGACATCTCCCGACATATATACTTCGGTTTAAATTTGGTGCAATTTGGAGGCAATTTTATTTTCGATTTTTTCTTCTTCTCATAATGTATTATTGTCGAAGCCTTCTTCTTCTTCTTCTTTGAGTTTTATGGCGGTTAGCAAACATATATGTGCATTACCGCCACCTACTGGAGTTTGATATCAGCCAAATGCCTGAGGGGTGGGCATGGAAACGAAGGCCACGCGAGCCCAGTGCATTGTGGGAAATGTAGGATTTCGAGTCCCCGCACCCGCACCTCCCCCCCACCAGCCCCCCCCCACACAGAGTGGATTTCTGTTGATATCTTTGGCTGTGAAGAAGCAATTTCAAAAATTTCAACGGATTCGACAACCTTAGGGGCGTGAGATTTAATATATATTCATATTCCCCACGGGAAAGCCATCCTTTAATGCACCAGTCAGAGAGCTCCTACAGGACAGGAGGAGTCTTCCTTAATGCACCAGTCAGAGAGCTCCGACCTACAGGACAGGAGGAGTCTTCCTTAATGCACCAGTCAGAGAGCTCCTACAGGACAGGAGGAGTCTTCCTTAATGCACCAGTCAGAGAGCTGCTGCAGGACAGGAGGAGTCCTCCTTAAGGCACCAGTCAGAGAGCTGCTGCAGGACAGGAGGAGTCCTCCTTAATGCACCAGTCAGAGAGCTCCTACAGGACAGGAGGAGTCTTCCTTAATGCACCAGTCAGAGAGCTCCTACAGGACAGGAGGAGTCCTCCTTAATGCACCAGTCAGAGAGCTCCTACAGGACAGGAGGAGTCTTCCTTAATGCACCAGTCAGAGAGCTGCTGCAGGACAGGAGGAGTCCTCCTTAAGGCACCAGTCAGAGAGCTGCTGCAGGACAGGAGTCTTCCTTAATGCACCAGTCAGAGAGCTCCTACAGGACAGGAGGAGTATTCCTTAATGCACCAGTCAGAGAGCTGCTGCAGGACAGAAGTCCTCCTTAATGCACCAGTCAGAGAGCTCCTACAGGACAGGAGGAGTATTCCTTAATGCACCAGTCAGAGAGCTGCTGGAGGACAGGAGTCTTCCTTAATGCACCAGTCAGAGAGCTGCTGCAGGATAGGAGGAGTCCTCCTTAATGCACCAGTCAGAGAGCTGCTGCAGGACAGGAGTCTTCCTTAATGCACCAGTCAGATAGCTGCTGCAGGACAGGAGGAGTCCTCCTTAATGCACCAGTCAGAGAGCTGCTGCAGGATAGGAGGAGTCCTCCTTAATGCACCAGTCAGAGAGCTGCTGCAGGACAGGAGTCTTCCTTAATGCACCAGTCAGATAGCTGCTGCAGGACAGGAGGAGTCCTCCTTAATGCACCAGTCAGAGAGCTGCTGCAGGACAGGAGTCTTCCTTAATGCACCAGTCAGAGAGCTGCTGCTGGACAGGAGTCTTCTTTAATGCACCAGTCAGAGAGCTGCTGCAGGACAGGAGTCTTCCTTAATGCACCAGTCAGAGAGCTGCTGCTGGAGGACAGGAGAAGTCTTCCTTAATGCACCAGTCAGAGAGCTGCTGCAGGACAGGAGTCTTCCTTAATGCACCAGTCAGAGAGCTGCTGCAGGACAGGAGGAGTCCTCCTTAATGCACCAGTCAGAGAGCTGCTGGAGGACAGGAGTCTTCCTTAATGCACCAGTCAGAGAGCTGCTGCAGGACAGGAGTCTTCCTTAATGCACCAGTCAGAGAGCTCCTACAGGACAGGAGGAGTCTTCCTTAATGCACCAGTCAGAGAGCTGCTGCAGGACAGGAGCAGTCCTCCTTAAGGCACCAGTCAGAGAGCTGCTGCAGGACAGGAGGAGTCCTCCTTAATGCACCAGTCAGAGAGCTCCTACAGGACAGGAGGAGTCCTCCTTAATGCACCAGTCAGAGAGCTCCTACAGGACAGGAGGAGTCTTCCTTAATGCACCAGTCAGAGAGCTGCTGCAGGACAGGAGTCTTCCTTAATGCACCAGTCAGAGAGCTCCTACAGGACAGGAGGAGTATTCCTTAATGCACCAGTCAGAGAGCTGCTGCAGGACAGGAGTCCTCCTTAATGCACCAGTCAGAGAGCTCCTACAGGACAGGAGGAGTATTCCTTAATGCACCAGTCAGAGAGCTGCTGGAGGACAGGAGTCTTCCTTAATGCACCAGTCAGAGAGCTGCTGCAGGACAGGAGGAGTCTTCCTTAATGCACCAGTCAGAGAGCTGCTGCAGGATAGGAGGAGTCCTCCTTAATGCACCAGTCAGAGAGCTGCTGCAGGACAGGAGTCTTCCTTAATGCACCAGTCAGATAGCTGCTGCAGGACAGGAGGAGTCCTCCTCAATGCACCAGTCAGAGAGCTGCTGCATGACAGGAGTCTTCCTTAATGCACCAGTCAGAGAGCTGCTGCTGGACAGGAGTCTTCTTTAATGCACCAGTCAGAGAGCTGCTGCAGGACAGGAGTCTTCCTTAATGCACCAGTCAGAGAGCTGCTGCTGGAGGACAGGAGGAGTCTTCCTTAATGCACCAGTCAGAGAGCTGCTGCAGGACAGGAGTCTTCCTTAATGCACCAGTCAGAGAGCTGCTGCAGGACAGGAGGAGTCCTCCTTAATGCACCAGTCAGAGAGCTGCTGGAGGACAGGAGTCTTCCTTAATGCACCAGTCAGAGAGCTGCTGCAGGACAGGAGTCTTCCTTAATGCACCAGTCAGAGAGCTGCTGCAGGATAGGAGGAGTCTTCCTTAATGCACCAGTCAGAGAGCTGCTGCTGGACAGGAGTCTTCCTTAATGCACCAGTCAGAGAGCTGCTGGAGGACAGGAGTCTTCCTTAATGCACCAGTCAGAGAGCTGCTGCTGGACAGGAGTCTTCCTTAATGCACCAGTCAGAGAGCTGCTGCTGGACAGGAGTATTCCTTAATGCACCAGTCAGAGAGCTGCTGCAGGACAGGAGTCTTCCTTAATGCACCAGTCAGAGAGCTGCTGCAGGACAGGAGGAGTCCTCCTTAATGCACCAGTCAGAGAGCTGCTGCAGGACAGGAGGAGTCCTCCTTAATGCACCAGTCAGAGAGCTGCTGCAGGACAGGAGGAGTCTTCCTTAATGCACCAGTCAGAGAGCTGCTGCAGGACAGGAGGAGTCCTCCTTAATGCACCAGTCAGAGAGCTGCTGCAGGACAGGAGGAGTCCTCCTTAATGCACCAGTCAGAGAGCTGCTACAGGACAGGAGGAGTCTTCCTTAATGCACCAGTCAGAGAGCTGCTGCAGGACAGGAGGAGTCTTCCTTAATGCACCAGTCAGAGAGCTGCTGCAGGACAGGAGGAGTCTTCCTTAATGCACCAGTCAGAGAGCTGCTGCTGGACAGGAGTCTTCCTTAATGCACCAGTCAGAGAGCTGCTGCAGGACAGGAGTCATCCTTAATGCACCAGTCAGAGAGCTGCTGCAGGATAGGAGGAGTCTTCCTTAATGCACCAGTCAGAGAGCTGCTGCTGGACAGGAGTCTTCCTTAATGCACCAGTCAGAGAGCTGCTGGAGGACAGGAGTCTTCCTTAATGGACCAGTCAGAGAGCTGCTGCTGGACAGGAGTCTTCCTTAATGCACCAGTCAGAGAGCTGCTGCTGGACAGGAGTATTCCTTAATGCACCAGTCAGAGAGCTGCTGCAGGACAGGAGTCTTCCTTAATGCACCAGTCAGAGAGCTGCTGCAGGACAGGAGGAGTCCTCCTTAATGCACCAGTCAGAGAGCTGCTGCAGGACAGGAGGAGTCCTCCTTAATGCACCAGTCAGAGAGCTGCTGCAGGACAGGAGGAGTCTTCCTTAATGCACCAGTCAGAGAGCTGCTGCAGGACAGGAGGAGTCCTCCTTAATGCACCAGTCAGAGAGCTGCTACAGGACAGGAGGAGTCTTCCTTAATGCACCAGTCAGAGAGCTGCTGCAGGACAGGAGGAGTCCTCCTTAATGCACCAGTCAGAGAGCTGCTACAGGACAGGATGAGTCTTCCTTAATGCACCAGTCAGAGAGCTGCTGCAGGACAGGAGGAGTCTTCCTTAATGCACCAGTCAGAGAGCTGCTGCAGGACAGGAGGAGTCTTCCTTAATGCACCAGTCAGAGAGCTGCTGCAGGACAGGATGAGTCCTCCTTAATGCACCAGTCAGAGAGCTGCTACAGGACAGGAGGAGTCTTCCTTAATGCACCAGTCAGAGAGCTGCTGCTGGACAGTAGTATTCCTTAATGCACCAGTCAGAGAGCTGCTGCAGGACAGGAGTCTTCCTTAATGCACCAGTCAGAGAGCTGCTGCAGGACAGGAGGAGTCCTCCTTAATGCACCAGTCAGAGAGCTGCTGCAGGACAGGAGGAGTCTTCCTTAATGCACCAGTCAGAGAGCTGCTGCTGGACAGGAGTCTTCCTTAATGCACCAGTCAGAGAGCTGCTGCAGGACAGGAGGAGTCTTCCTTAATGCACCAGTCAGAGAGCTGCTGCAGGACAGGAGGAGTCTTCCTTAATGCACCAGTCAGAGAGCTGCTGCTGGACAGGAGTCTTCCTTAATGCACCAGTCCGAGAGCTGCTGCAGGACAGGAGGAGTCTTCCTTAATGCACCAGTCAGAGAGCTGCTGCAGGACAGGAGGAGTCTTCCTTAACTCATTCACCGCCAAAGACGTCTTTGACGTGTTATCAGGAATAGCCCTCCCCGCCAATGACGTGTTTGACGTGTTTTTGTTTTTATTAGTGCAGCGCGTAGTTCAAAGACTTCCCCAGCCTGTGACATGTTATCAGGTCCCTAGCCTCAAAGACAAGCCGACAACACGTTATCAAACACATACCGCAGCTGTTGTTTTGAAATGGAAGAGGAGGAGAAAACGGAGAAACGCTGCCTGTTGCATAGAGGAGAAACGCCATTGAAACGCCCCTCGGCGCGCTGCGCGGGTCGCCTTGCTGCAGGGCGAACCTGGATTGAGTTGTTCGCGGGAGTCAAACCAACATGATCGATCCGGTTCCAGCGCCTGGTCCCAAAGCCAAGCCGACCCCGTTCCTGTGTCGCAGCATTCGTCCCAGCCCGAACGAGAGGAGGAAAACGATGCAGAGGCAGAGGAGGCTAGACGCTGATCTCAGACCAGTTTGGTGTTCCCCTCCTATGCTAATTTGCGGGGCAATCAATAGTGTTCCCTGGGAAGGAGGTGGGATCCAGCAGCAGCTGTGGACAGAACTCTCTCTCTGTGTGTGTGTGTGTGTGTGTGTGTGTGTGTGTGTGTGTGTGTGTGTGTGTGTGTGTGTGTGTGTGTGTGTGTCTGTCTGTCTGTCTGTCTGTGTGTCTGTCTGCACACTCACTCACACTGAGTAAACTGTATTGTTGAATGTAAAAAAAGCACTTCATGTATATATATATATATATATATATATATTTATTTTTTTTGTCATTTGTGTCATAACGAATAATATTTACATGTCTGATGTCAATACAGTTCAAAATAAAAGAATTGAGAGCGAGTTCTGCCTGAGATTGTGTCCTTTACACAAATGGCCTTTTCTCCTGTTTGTCTTCTCAGAGAGACCTTTTTGGTGAAAACAGGGTGTATATAAATGGCTATAAGTAGAGTACAGAACATGCTAAAAGCTCACTTTTTTTTCCCTGGTGAACCCAGAGACGTACATCTTCATTTTGAGGTATTGCAAATCACTTTGGTGCTAATAGATAATTTACTGTGGGTCTTGAAAGATGACCAACAATTATGAAAATCTTTGGCCTGTGCTATATATTGGCAGTCCTAAACTGGCCATGAATGAGTTAATGCACCAGTCAGAGAGCTCCTACAGGACAGGAGGAATCCTCCTTAATGCATCCTGCACCCATGCTGCATTAGTGCGGCAGTCAGAGCCTATACAGCTCTGCTTCTGCTATTAGGACAACCTAGCAGTAGGGCTGGACAATATACCGATATGTCGATATCATGATAATTGACTAGATATCGTCTTAGATTTTGCATATTGTAATATCGTGATATGGCATAAGTGTTTTCCTGGTTTTAAAGGCTGCATTACGGTAAAGTGATCTAATTTTCTGATCTTACCAGACTATTCTAGCTCTTCTATTATTTGCCTTTACCCACTTTAGTCAGTTTATATATCCACATTACTGATGATTATTTATCAAAATGTCATTGTGTAAATACTGTGTTTTGTGAAAGCACCAATAGACAGTTTTCACCTAATTGTGTTGCTAGGGAACAGTTTGGAAGCTAGCTCATGTCCTGTCAGTTATTGTACTAGCACTGCAACAGGAAGTAAACTGGGGGAAATGTGGAATGTTTATGTTGTGTTGAAAGCGTCTAGGCATCCCGACACTATTCTGCCCTCCAAATCAAAACCGCAGTAACTACAATTTTGGTCAAAATTGAGTTATTATTGAAATTGAACTTTTAGATATCTGTTTTATCATGTGACAAATTTTCTAAGTTCAGTCTTGCTCTATATTTGAGAAAACAGAGTATAAAAGTTGCAGTAACTACGAAATCCAACCAAAAACCAGACAAAACTGCAGTAACTACACTTACTGCACTTTGATTTGCTTTCACAGAGCTTCAGCTGGACTTAAACAGAGATAAACGCAGTAACTACACTTTGAGGTGTAGTTACTGCGGTTCAGACTGGTTTTTGGTTGGATTTTGTAGTTACTGCAATTTTCCCGCTCTTTCCATAACAAAGCCCAACATATCAATCACTCATAATGGCACTATCTGTTTAGTTAATCCAGTCAATTCCCAATATGAGAGCGCACTGACAGCTGTCCAAATTGTTAATGAATGAGTCTTCAGTGTCTTTAAAATTGTAAATGCTGTATTCCTAGCTAATAATCCATAAGAGATCATCCACTCCACTGGGAAGTGTTAATCTGGCTGTAGATAGTGATAATTGTTTGGTATCACTACCTAGCTCATCAGGACAATCTTTTTCTTGTACGAATTATCAATCTGAAAAGCTAATCTGATTTGTAAAGAAAACCTGTTCTAAATTAAGATAATAAAACAACTGTGCTCATTAATTAATTGTGTCAGAATGATGACCAAAAAGCAACACCAGTGGTGAAGATTACATCAACTGACTTCAGGATTCCCTGAATGTAATGTTTTAAACATGTAAACAATAAATCAATTAAATACAGATATGATGTGGTATCGAAATCAAAACTGATTACAATTGTCTCATGAAAAACAAGACAGGAGAAGCACATTAGATTGTAGTTACTGCACTTTTCCCTTGTACTACCTACACATCTGTTTAAGGTAATACACAGACAGAGTGCCGTATCTGCATTTCTGGGGTCATAGGTCAAGTAATTGATAATTGTTTTGCCCCCAAAAAAGACTTTAACATATACATATTTAATAAGCGCATTGCCACTTTTCAACCTATATCTAATTTGGCTGGACAGTCAAAAAACTTTAAAGCCATTTTTCTCAGTTTCAGTGTTGGCGTAGTTACTGCGGTCATGATTTGTAGGGCAGTATTGTCGCAACTATTGTCCATATCGAGGTCAAGTACACTCTTGTTTTAATCAAAGTGCTTGTGATATCTCACTTGTGGCTTTGACTTACAAGTGAACATTTAGCCCACTTCCGAGAAAACAGAGATATATATTGTGTATATAGATATATATTGTGTATATAGATATATATTGTGTATTTTGCCATTCAGCCTAAAAATACTGTGATACCAGATCAGATACCAGATCAGTCCCTGTTGATTTTTACACTTATCAAGGAAGCAAAACCTGATTTTTATGCATGGAGTTGTAGCTCAGTAAGTATCTAGTCAATAGTTCTACAGTGGTTACATCTGTATTTCAGACCTTAGACAATGCCTTTTCACACACACACACACACACACACACACACACACACACACACACACACACACACGCGCGCGCGCGCGCTCAGTTAGCCACATACTGGCTCCCTTTGTGCTCCTCCCTGCTGAAACAGGTCATGAGCAGAAATTCCTGGTGTGTCCTCAAGTGCATCACTGAGCCCACGGACAGGTGGGCACTTGGACAGACACAGTATGTTTACTGTCATTTAGCAGCCAGTGTGCGTGTGTGTGTGTGTGTGTGTGTATGTGTGTGTGGAGATGCATTTATTTTGCTCTCTGTTCTCAAGTTTTCCTGAAGGTTTCTCCTCAGGGGCGGAGCGACCCTATCAGCCCAGGGGGGGCGAAGCTCTTAGGGGGGCCCCCCATCCCCCAATTATTATTATTATTATTATTTTTTCAATTAAGGCCGGCGGCGAAGAAAAATTTGCCTTTTATGCATGTTTGAATCTGTTTTAGCCATATTTAGTGGAATAGCTCATTTTAAACACACCAATGTTATTGTCTATTGATTGAATTGCTCTCACACTCAGGCCTGGCCTGGCATGCAAAAAAAAAAAAATTGATGGGGGCCCACTGACGAGTGGGCCCCAGGGCGGGCGCACCCTCTGCCCCGGTGTATGCTCTGCTACTGTTTCTCCTCATGCGTGTAAAGGGAGTACAGTAAAAACGGTCAACATCCTGAATTCAGGTTTTTACCGACACTCTTGCTAAATTGTTATCTTTTCTTGTCTAGGAGCTGGAAATTCTCTCTCTCTCTCTCTCTCTCTCTCTGCGTGCTCAAAGGTAAGAGAAATCACAACTTACACTTCCAACACACGCACACACAGGCACATGCACACACTGACGACGTGTGGGCTAATTGTTGTGTAAAAGTCCAGCCGTTGCTCCTGGCCTCTCTGCACGCTGCCTTTCGTTAGCGGGCGAGGGGTGGGGGGGGGGGGGCTGTTTTCGGGGCGTGCGACGGGCCTTGTTTTGCTTGTGCGGCGGCCGCAGACGAGTGAGTCAGTAAAGGTGTCAGGCTGCGTAACAGACGGCGCGGTCGAGGTAATTAGCCCCGAGTCGTTTGGAAAGCCTCTGGGTTGTGCTCGGCTCTGCCCAGGTGCCCACTGTGCACAGAAAGAGACCAGACGACCTTTCACTCTGCGCCCCGTCCCGCCGCTCTGCGCCCCGTCCCGCCGCAGTCACTTCAAACAGCCATGGATGTCTCCCTGAACGCTCCCTGTGCCGACGCCCCCTCTCTCTCGCGCCTGTCTCTGACTCTCGTTTGACACCCTCCCCTCCTCTCACCACAACAGTACCGCTCTCACCTTATTTCTGCTATCTATCCCCCCACCCCCACCCCCCGTTCTCCCCTATGTTCTCCCAGAGTGATGAGGAGGAAAGAAGAAGAATGGGGGAGGAGGGGGGGAGGTGTTTCTCTGCTGGTGGTGCGGAACAGAGTGGAGCCCCCGCCCTACCCCCCTCCCCTCCCCTCCCCTCCCAGGGCCTGGACCTGGACCGCAGGAGCATCAGCAGCAGCTGTGGCGGAGGAGAGAGCGGGATAGCAGGTAAGGGCAACGAGTGCAGGCAGAAGACACAGAAGAGAGAGAGAGAGAGAGAGAGAGAGAGAGAGGGACGAGGGGAGGATGAGAGAGGAGGAGGGCGAGGGATACACTTCCTCTAAGGACCTTAACCTCACACACACACTAATACACTACTACTCCGATGCATAGACGCAGATAGATGCAGGTTCATGTACCAGCCTCTCTCTCAAATGTCACAAGAAACAAGTTACTACAATGTGTTCTCTTATGAAAGACATAGAGAAGCTACGTGCTGGGTTGTGTTAGTTTTTGTAGCATGTAATCTCTGGGGTCATGCAGTTACAGTCTCTGTCAATAAAAATAGATGTATGTCATATGGTGCACCGTGCATGCACTATTTACTCTTGTTTCCAAAATGCATTATTTGACAAATTACTATTGTATTATGACTCGTGTTTTGTTTTTTTTCTTATCACAAAATATGACTATAGATGTTGAAATACCCATGCTGCATATTGTAAATCTCGTGATGCCATTAAAAGTACTTATTGGCTATATTTTGTGTGTTTCGTTATTCATTAAAAAAAAAATGGCGTCTACCAAATGTAAGCAAACAATGAGTCGATGCTGCAGTTTTATCTCCAAATATTTTCACTGTTTTCACTTGTGCGGTCTTCATTCCCCTTGATATGTGGGATATTGGTTTTGTGGCCAAAGGCAACAAAGAGAGAGGTGTATTAGACAAATAGCACATGCCCATACTGTGTGTGTGTGTGTGTGTGTGTGTGTGTGTGTGTGTGTGTGTGTGCGTGCGTGCGTGCGTGCGTGCGCGTGCGTGCGCGTGCGTGCGTGTATGTCTGTCAGTGGAAAAGAGAGAAAGAAAGGATGGAAAGAGAGCCTGTGTGTAGGTGTTTTTGTTTGCTCTATTTGTGTGTGTGTGAGAGAGAGAGAGAGTGTGTGTGTGTGTGTCTGTGTGTGTGTGTGTGAGAGAGAGAGAGAGAGAGAGAGAGAGTGTGTGTGTGTGTGTGTGTGTGTGTGAGAGAGAGAGAGAGAGAGAGAGAGAGTGTGTGTGTGTGTGTGTGTGTGTGTGTGTGTGTGTGTGTTGGGGGAGCAGTGCGGTCAGGCTGCAGATATCATCCATCTCTCTGTCACAGGCCCAGGGGCTGCTGGGAAGGAGGCAGACAGCGCCTGGGTTCTGACAACGGCGGCTGCATCCTAATTTCCCTGAGCCTCCTCCCTCCCTCACCGCCCGGTACAGAAAACCATGAACCTCCTCCCTCACCGCCCGGTACAGAAAACCATGAACCTCCTCCCTCCCTCACCGCCCGGTACAGAAAACCATGAACCTCCTCCCTCCCTCACCGCCCGGTACAGAAAACCATGAGCCTCCTCCCTCCCTCACCGCCCGGTACAGAAAACCATGAGCCTCCTCCCTCCCTCACCTCCCGGTACAGAAAACCATGAGCCTCCTCCCTCCCTCCCTCACCGCCCGGTACAGAAAACCATGAGCCCCCGCGATATGGGAACGAAGCACAGAGCTCAGCCAGTACACCGCTGGCTGTAAGTCACATCCTCTGCCATCATCCAGGAGCAGTCAGTCCAAACAGCCCACACTCGGCATGAAGTCCACCTTATAAAACGTTCATACCTAACAGTGTATCTGTACCGCCTCCATGACGGCTGCGTCAACAAGCTACAAGGGATGCACGGCATATCAGCAATCATATCCCTATCAGCCGATCTTAGTCATTTTTGAATACAGTATATCGGTATCGCGTCGATGAGCAAAATAACAGCGATGTCGCTATCGGCCATATTTTTCATATTAAGAGGAAACAATGCAGTATGATTTATGGGCTTTTTCCGGTAACACTTTATAATAATGTTCAGTCGTAAGTCATTTGTAAGCCTTTATTTAATGATGAACTAATTACTTACAAAACAGGAATATACATTTGTAGATGATTAATAAATGCTATGTTAACATATCACAAATGTGTTACAAGTCATCTATAAACTTTTAGTAAATGAAGTGTTCCTCACCTGTTATAAATGATGTGTAAATCATTTACAATTCATTTACAAGGCTTTCTGCATCCCCTAATCTAAAGTGTAAACCATTCATCACACATAAATGTGTTACATACAAGGAGGTAGCTCTGTCAAAATTGACATCAATGCGGAAGTGCACTTAAACCTGCATTCTTTCGAATGACGTGCAGGGGGCGACCCATTGGTCTGTGATCTTGACACAAGTCCAGGGGTTTCCCACAGAGCACAGCCTGCTATTGGTCCGTGATCGGCAAGCTGTGTGATCAGTGGCAAAGCAACCTGTCAATCATGCACCAAAACAAAGTCTGCAACTACAACATAGTCTGCATTAGGAAAGTGTTTACTGAGGCCATACTTCAAAACTTCAAAACAGAAGTCCACAAACCAATGCGTCGCCCCCTGCAGGCAAAGAGGACACTTCCGCATTGGCTTCAATTTTGACAAACAGCTACCCCCTTGTAGGCCTATGTAACACATTTATGTGTCATGAATGGTGTACACTTTAGATTAGGGGATGCAGAAAGAAAGTAAATGAATTGTAAATTATTTACACATCATATACAACAGGTGAGGAACACTTTTACTAAACCATTTACTAATGGTTTATAGATGACTTACAACACATTTGTATAATGTTAACATAACATTTATTAATCATCTACAAATGTATATTCATGTTTTGTAAATGGTTAGTTCATCATTAACTAAAGGCTTATAAATGACTTACGACTGAACATTATTATAAAGTGTTACCCTTTTTTCCAAATGTTTTCGAAATGAAGAAAGAAAGACATTACTTTTTCAAATTCTGTGTTTTTTTTCCATGTGTTTTTCAGTGCAAAAAAATGACACATATCGACATCTGTATATCGGTTATCGGCCATAACAGCAATGCTAATATCGGTTATCGTATCGGCTCATATCGGTGCATCCCTACAAACTACATCCAAATGAATGCAGTTGAATGAGATCATTCGTTAAGTGGCCTCTAATTAGGCTGCCATGTGTTACTTTCTGATGGTTGCTGACATAGCAGTGGATGGAACACTGATTGCATGATGTGGAGGACAGTTTCAAAATAAAAGTCCTCCTGGCAATAGCGGTTTTAACTGGATTACATGCCTGCTGTGAGCCATGACAAATTGCGATGTGAAGCTGTTGTCAGACATTGTATGCATGGCTTTTGTTATGTGAGTCACCAATTTTGATTTCCGTAAGGATTACTTTAGTATTCATTCATGTGTCACGTAGCTGTTGGGAAGTGTGTTATGCAGTATTGCACAGGTCATGTAATTTGTTGTGAAGTGTTCAGAGCATTGGTGCATAAGGTACAGAATTTGAAAAGCCTGTACAGTACAATACATTTATTTTTAAGTCATACAATGCTCGCCTATAGGTCAAAAATGTTTAAAAACATTATTTATCAGGAATCAAGATTCCACTGCCATGTCTGGTCACATTCTGAAGACATTTTCTATAGCAGTTGGTAGTCTGATAAATGCAGAAACATAATAAAAAGGTTCTTAACGATCACAAAGTATGTCTGACACATTATATAGCAGGAATTAGAATAAAATAAAACGCCTGAATGAACAATCATTTCCCAGTGGATATGCTAGAAATACTCTTTGTGTAAAACAGGATATTTGGTCCATTTGCAGTAGATTCATCTATTCTGCTTATGTTTGGCGTGACTGAAATGAGTTTTTTGAGACACAATGGTCCCAGGGGGGACCACCATCAGCTTGAGCAATATATACTCAAAACCTCCTGAATGTCATTATGCGAGGTTATGATCAACTTTAGGAAACATTGAACTTGTTAAAGTTAGAGACAGAACTGATTGGTCGTGCCCTCCACAAACAATGTTTCAAAGGGTTAAAGGAAAGTGTCACTTACTGTAGGAAATGATTTCTAATTGATCGTGCTCTCATTAAAATATTACTTTCTATACTCAATCAAATTGAGCTGCCAAGTTGCTTTAGTTACAGTACATCTTGTGTTTCTGCCAGAAAAGTGCTTTTCAGTTCTGTCCCCAGATATGACAACACAAACGTGTGCTTCCTGTAAGCAATTTAATTATTGGAACTGGTCAATAGGTCACCAAAAGAAGATACATTTTACATCAAAAGATGAATTGCTTTTCCATCCGAGAAATATCTTCAGGTATGGGACATAAATCTTCCTAACAAAGAAGTCAATTTAGCTTTGGCTACTCACCATTTTGTTTTAATGCAGATGAGATGCAATTGTTTTTCCTGGAATGATGAAAATGAATTAACTTTAGTTGCCTACTGAGCAGATGATGCTGTTTACCTTGCCATCCCATTCCTATCACTTGATTACAGCAATTTGCTCAGTGATTTTATATATATATATAAACAAAATACATGGTCGGTTTACATTTTAAATGAACTTTTCAATAAAATAGTGACACAACATATATATGTCAACATGTCCCGGGTGGCCATGGTAGTAGACATTGGTCTACTGTAATAATAGAGGGAGGTTCATACTGTCCCATATCATGGCTGCGATGGGACAGACTCTGATGATAAGATGATTATAGATCATTAATAATAATTGATTGGATTAATATGCCTTTCAAGACACTCAAAGTGCTTCACATACAGTGTCAGGGGAGGGAGGGGGAGGTATAGCGGCAGGGCCTGGTTTGGGCCATTTAAATCTTTGTTAGCAGATTGAATGAAGGGGGTTTACCATCATATTACCAGTCGGATAAATTAAGCACTTCAACTCAAACAAATCAATGACATGTTGAGTGGGGATATAATGCTAATTAGCATCCCACCCCGACTGAACAAAACATTGTATGCATTACATAACAACAATATGAAAACAGCAATGCACTTAATAGCATGAAACTACACTGACCATAAAGCTCTCTCAAATCCATTACATTGAATACTGTACATGTGAAATTGAAGTAGGACATTTCTTTGCCAAGCTTCTAAGCTGTTTAGCTTGTCTGTGGCCCATGTCAAAGCAATGTGTTGGGTGCCAATGTGTTAGCTGACTCACAAACACATCAAAGTAGCCTAATATTGTCTCTCAGTACCAAATTGAAAAAATAGCTACTCTATAAAAAAGCATTGAAAATTCTGGATAAAAAACCTTTCACTTATCATCACTGCAATATTCTAACCAAGTACAACATGCTAAGTTTTGACAACTTCATAAAGTGGCCTTGGGCCACCTCCTCTTAAAACCTTCATTAAATGCAGATAAATTACCAACTCGACTCGATCCACCAGAGCCGTCACGAACGGAGATTGTGAGGTTCCACTCAGAAGAACCTTGTTTGGTCAAAATGTGCTGTCCTTTAGAGGCTGCACGGTATGGAACAGCCTAGCCCCTTCTATAAGGGTAAGCTCCAGTCTGGTCACCTTCAAGGTGGAGGGTCTGGCTGCAGACAGTAGGACGACCTCACGCCTCTGCAACTGACAGGAAGTCACGTGACCTCCGCAGCGGGAGTTCTTATTCGTGTTGATGGCATTAACCATAACGTCTCTTTCTTTTTTACCTCCAATGCTCCAATGCCAACCGCCGAAACTCCAGTAGGTGGCGGTAATGCACATACATATGTTTGCCAACCGCCATAAAACTCAAAAAGAAGAAGAAGAAGCCAACCACAAAACAAGAAGAAGAAGATTTTGGTTTAGTTTGTTGGCTGCCTGAATAAATAAGTGAAGTTTTATTGATTTGTGTGTGGTGGTGGTGTTTCTTTTAACCCCCCCCCCCATTGACTAACTGCCATGTATTCTTTATTGATGTTCTGAAAATAATATAGACTGTAGGCTACAGTATATAAATATAGACTGCAGGCTATATAGACTGTAGGCTACAGTATATATACTGTAGGCTAGAGTAGCTATTTGAATATAGACTGTAGGCTACAGTAGGCCTATATACATATAGACTATAGGCTACAGTATATAGACTGTAGGCTAGATTATTTAAATATAGACTGTAGGCTACAGTATATAGCCTAAATATAGACTGCAGGCTACAGTATAGACTGTAGGCTACATAGGCCACAGTAGGCTATATAAATATAGACTGTATGCTACAGTATATAAATATAGACTGCAGGGTACAGTATAGACTATAGGCTACATAGGCCATAGTAGGCTATATAAATATAGACTGTATGCTACAGTAGATCAATATAGACTGTAGGCTACAGTATATAAATATAGACTGCAGGCTACAGTATAGACTGTAGGCTACATAGGCCATAGTAGGCTATATAAATATAGACTGTATGCTACAGTAGATCAATATAGACTGTAGGCTACAGTATATATAGACTGCAGGCTACACTACAGTATAAAAAATTGTGAAGGGTCCAATATGAATGTTCTGTTTACACGTTTTTGACAGGGCTATGTAGGTGTGTGTGGGGGTCTCAATGGCAACCTAATTCCGACTGTCACTTATAGTTAGATCTTTACTTTAGAAATGCTATCCATAGCACATTTACCTGCTAACTTCTCAGTTTTATATATTGTAAAAAGCCTTTTAAATCTGTGTTCAAAACATGAAGACGAACTGCCGACGTCATGTAGGCTACTTCATTGGCCAAGTTGCATTTAGTTCAAGTTCAAGTTCAAGTATATTTATTGTCATTGTTAAATTGCTCCAACAACGAGATATAGACAAGTTATGTTATGTTCGTTGTGTGTCTGTTTAACTTCAATATGTCATTAAAGATTACAAAAAGACGAACTTCCGCTGCCGAGGTGTGAGGTATATGTCAATAAAGATTTAAAAAAAAAGATGAACTTCCGCTGCGGAGGTCACGTGACTTCCTGTCCGCCCACTTGTCTGCAGCCAGGTAGGCTACTCTTGAACCAATGGGCGATCAGCTCGATGCGTTTCTCCTCATCCTCTGTCCCTGTGATGCGGGTGCACCCACTAATGTTTGTATACAAGAAACCCGTCTATAGTTTACAGTTAAAAAAAGAAAGAAAAAAGGTTCATTCTAGCAACTCATCTACAGTACCCCCATTAAACAGAATTAAAAATTTTATATTCTAACAATATGAGTTCTCTATTTCAGTGTGAAATGTCCTATTCATGATTGGTTAACAGTTTACACGTAAGCTCTATGTGGTTAGGTGTTCCCCTGCATCATTGTGGGTGAGGTTTTGGACCGGGATCTCCAGCTGTTTTGAAATCCGGGTGAGCGTGATTCATCCGCAGCCTGCGAACGCTGCGCTGAACTCAGAAGACCTCGCTGAAGTCACCGGGGCTCTGGAATCCAACCCCGCTTGGCACAAAGACGACTTTGATTTCTGACGAGTAAAATAAACATCATGCTTGTACATGTTATCAGAATCTGCTGACTGTTTCTTTTAGAGTTTGGCCCCCAGGGATCTCACACTGAGAAGGAATCTGCACATGGCCAAACACAAGCTTCTCAAATGTTGCAAATGATGCTTGAAAAGACAAAAACTCAGCCTGAGACAAGGACTGAAAGTAGGAAGTGTCTGTCTGTGTATGTGTGTCTGTAGGCTATGTGTGTGTCTGTGTACGTGTGTCTGTGTGTGTGTGTGTCTGTGTATGTGTGTGTCTCTGTATGTGTGTGTCTGTGTATGCACCGCTATTCCTGTAAGCATGTGGTGTGGTTTCATCAGTAAATTGATTGGCAGACATCTTGTAGGTTGTCCTCAAGTTCCACAATACTGTACGGATGAAAATAACCATATTTGTAGTGAATATCATTCTTTTTTACTGAAGACTTGAATTACAGTACAATGTTAAATGTTCTGTGCTGTTTAACTACTCAGAGTTTCACCTCTTGATGTAGTATTAAGAATTACCTGTGGGTGGCTTTGTGATATCCTAAATCTGGGGATCAATCAACATCTTAAAATGAACATACTTGGGAATAAAAACTGTATGATGATCAAGATTAGCAAAGGTATACTATATGCCTCTCTATGCTGAACAGATCCACATTTTATGTACATATATGCGTGCAGTTTATTGATTCGTCCTTATTTCACAGTCTCACACAACAATGATGGCGGCTGGGCATGGCTGGCCACGCAGCCAGGCGAGCGCGTGTTGCCTCCTCGTGTCCCGCCATGCACTCTGAGCAGCAGATTGTAGGAGTATAAAACTTGAATACAGATGTCTCTGTCCCTCACAGGCTCACTGGCGCCTGCACACCAGACAGAAAACACACACACACACACACACAGCACCACCACTCGCGCAACAGCCTGTCAAGCAGATATCCATCGCTGGTATGACGGAGGATAGGGCAAAACACAGCAGGATTTCTCACAGTTATACTGTATAGAGCAGTGATTCAAAATAGTCAATCTTCTACACTCTTAATTGTGGTAACTGCTTGTAAATGAAATATTAGTGAAGTTGAATAATTCATCAATTTGCTGGGGACCCCTATGGAACTCCCTCAAGGACCCCTGGTGGTACGCGGACCCCACGTTGAGAACCACTGGTATAGGAGGATGGACCTGTGTCAATATGAAAGATCTGAACAGGAAAAGAGAGCTGTTAGAATTCCAGTCCATAATCTCAGTGAGAAACATGTTTGAGTCAGGAAACATTTTAGACTGGGACACTGGCACTGGCACAGCTCCTCATACAAGCTTATGTGACAGCTAAACATGTATGTAAAACTTAGCAGAAAGAGACCGTTTTAGACTCATTGAATAGCCTTCAAACCTTGATTGAGCCTTTAACATGCAACTGCAATGCAGTTTTTTAGTTTTACTCATTGGAAAACGTTACTTTTCCTTCTTTTCCTCCTTTCCTGACAACGGGACATATCACATATTTTTCCCTACTTCACTAATTTTTGCTTTAAAGGACATTTTTGTCCCTGTGTAAATAAAAAAAAATACACTTGAGACCTTCGGGGACATTTTTGTCCCATTGACTCCCATTAAAAGTGACATTTTTGGCCCCCCAGCTACTTCCCCCCCATACAGTTACAGTAGGGCATGCACTGCCAAAAAGCATGATGCTCTCATCCTGGACCAGAGACCTTGAAATTGTCTACGACAAAAAAAGGTGGTTGGTGAAAATCTCATGCGGCCTCAATGTTTTGTATGTATGTATGTATGTATGTATGTATGTATGTATGTATGTATGTATGTATGTATGTATGTATGTATGTATGTATGTGTGTATGTATGTATGTATGTATGTATGTATGTATGTATGTGTGTATGTATGTATGTATGTATGTATGTATGTATGTATGTGTATGTATGTATGTATGTGTGTATGTATGTATGTATGTATGTATGTATGTACAGTATGTGTGTGTGTATGTATGTGTGTATGTATGTATGTATGTATGTATGTATGTATGTATGTGTGTATGTATGTATGTATGTATGTATGTGTGTATGTATGTGTGTATGTATGTACAGTATGTATGTACAGTATGTATGTATGTATGTATGTATGTATGTATGTATGTATGTATGTATGTCTGTTTCTATTTCATGCAGTTAACATGAAGTGTAAACGGGTGCAGGAAATGGTGGAAAATATTAAAACACTGTAAAAACTACCAATTTGAAGCCTTAACTACAGGATGAATACTTAACATCAGGTAATAATTTGTATTTATTCATTTATTTATTATTATTATTATTATTGCACAATGGCTGGAGGTTCAAAAGTCGCACTTTTTTGCTGTTTTGGGGCTTTCTCACGAGATGACAAGGCTTTTTTATATGCTTTATAATTAATCAGGGAATATTATCAGATATTTGGCCAATCTGGGAATAAATTCCTTACCAAGACATTTCTTCACCATTGTGTTTGTAAAGGTGTCTAATAACACATATTAAAAGATTTAAATTCAACTCCCGGAGGAAAATCCGTGACAGCTGCTGAAAGTTGGGGTACACGGAACCTTATCTGTGAAAAATTGAAATGTTTGCTTCTGTCTTAAAGGAACACTCTGCCCATTTTCAACCAGCTTTGTATCATTAGAACATCAGTAGCATATCAGAAAACTGTAAACTGTTTTGAAGTCTGTCATTTAATTTGACAGTTATTGAGTGTTAAAGTGTGGACCAGTGACATCACTGGTCCACACTAACTCAAATTAATAACTCATTAACTCAAATCAACTCTCAATAACTGTCAAACTAGATGAATGATGAATAGTTTGACAGTTATTGAGAGTTGATTTGAGTTAATGAGTTATTAATTTGAGTTAGTGTGGACCAGTGATGTCACTGGTCCACACTTTAACACTCAATAACTGTCAAATTAAATGACAGACTTCAAAACCGTTAACAGTTTTCTGATATACTACTGATGTTCTAATGATAAAAAAGCTGGTTGAAAATGGGCGGAGTGTTCCTTTAAGTAGCTTGTGAGGGGTCAAAACTAGGGGTTTTTCATGATTCTGAATTGATTGCAAGCATTTGTTTTGCACCAAAACCGCTCCTTGGTGGAAAAATGGCTACTCGCACTCATATCTTTAGGGGACAAAAACTGTTGAATTTGGACAATGCACAGGGAGGTCTGAACCTCAAGGGCAGGCCTTGTGCTGCAGAAAGAGAACAGAAAGAGCTCTAGCACCATCTTGTGGTATGCTGTGAGGATATCAGAGTGATTCAAGTCCTCTTCTCAATGTCAGGGTGCTTGTCTTCCTTCCTTGACTAATAGACCCTTTTCCCAGGGGCCGTTTTGTGTCAAAAAGGCAGAATAAACACAGGTGCAAACAAAACACTAATGAGGGTTTCCAAATTCCAATCATGGAAGTTTGAAACCCTCGTTAGTGTTTTGCTTGCACCCGTGTGTACCCTGCCTTTTTGACACAAAATGGACCCCGTGAGAAGGGTCTATTCAATCAATCATACGTTCATTCAGTGAGTCAGTCCATTCTGTAATATTGACATGTCTTACGTAGCTTTACTCCTTTGTGGAGCCTATTGTGAAAGTAGGTCTAACATCAAAGAACATGCTTTCATTTCATAGTCAAAGTCTTTTTGTCAAGGTGAACAAAATAAAACCAAGGCATCCTGCTTTGGTTGCAAAAGTAATAAAACAAGAAAAAGTAGGCTATATATAGCCTATATTGCCTCATACAAGAAGCCGGGCCAGCTTTCCCTTTTTCACATATTAATTTCCCCTTGTCTCCAGTGAACACCTTTTTTGGCAAACTTTACCGGTTTGGACAAATCTAAAATCAGGACACACTGGTGTCCTTTCTCAACCCGACTCTTCTCCAGTGTCATGAATAAGTGATACTTTGTTCATCTATTTAACGCCCAGAGCAGCCGAGTGATGCAGTGGATTACGGTTATGCTGTCATTTATCATATGTAGCCTACAGTCCATTTGAGAACAATTTCAGCTCCTTTTGAACCACCAGTATGGCTCAAACAAATATGCTATCACTAGAAGGATGAAATTCTCTTCTTTCATTTTTGTTTGCTCCCATCTCTTTGGAGTATGGGCATAGGCGGAGTTTGACTTTTAGCTCGGGGGGGTGGGGGCATTTCAGCATGAGACACATTTTGGGCAAAAGAAAATGGCCGTTTTACATTTGAAATGTTGGCCGTTTGAAGCCAGATTTAGAGGAATATCTCATTTTAAGGCTGGCATCATCATGGTCTCTCTCTAATTATTGTTTAATAAGTATAAGAATGGAAATATAAGAAATATTAGAATATGAGTAGAGTTACAGAACATTAATACTCATTATTGTATGTTTAGTAATGTATATTTTTATATATATAGTGCTTCACTGTTCACTGTTGCTTTTGACCGTGCTCAAAGACACTTTACAAATACAGGATAAAACAACTTTAATAAAGCGAGAAAATATTAAAATAGATGAGAGAGAGGCGGAGAGAGAGAGAAATATTATAGGTCAAAAGCAACAGTGAAAAGGGCTTTTTTAGAAAGATGACATAATGAGTATGAAAGACAATGAGTTTTGGCCTGTCAGATGTGACTGGGGAGGACATTCCAGAGGGGGGGGGCGGCTGCAGCAAGGCCCTGTCAGAGGCCCCCCTGTCACAGTTTTAGCAAAGAGATACCTGTGATTCTTGTCAAAGTGGATATAAATTGTATGATCATATTCAGCCAGACAGTGAGGTGGAGATTTACAATGGTGAGCATTATTTTATTTTTTTTTACGACTGGGGGGGGAGGCAGGCCATTAACCCATGAGTATGGACAGAGATTAGTAGAGGTTTTGAAATATATATCTGTCCTATTCTTGCTAAAACCATTATAGCCCACTAAGGTTTTTGACTAATGTATTAGAAGACAGAGTCCTCATGAGAGAGATTTTTTTTCTTTTTTCATTTTTCACAAATGTGAAATTGATGGAGCTTGGAGCTGTTTCAAGAAAGACCCATTGACACTAGCGGTAGTTTGAGGATAAAAGATTGAGGATATGAACATCACAAGAGGCTGACATGAGACCAGAGAGATATTTCAAGAGGCACGGACGGTCGCTAAGTTAACACATAACTCAAATAGAATAATTGGCCTTAGGGTTGTATAACAACAACAAAAGCATTGCACCCTATACCGTTAACTATTCCAATAACTATTTTGAGTATTAGGTTCCTGCTGAAACATGAAGTGATCACTACTTTTTTTTTGGCATGTTTGTCATACAGAAATCCATTTGCATACTGCGTAATACATCACAGTGGCGTCACCGAAACCTAAAGAGATTGAAAGCAGATTGAAGGCCTAGTGAACAAGTGCAGAACTACCAGCAGGTGACACTGTTTTTCCACTTTTTTGAATCTTGAGAGGCTGCAATGTTGTTTTTTTGTTTTGCAATGTTTTTAGTCATTGCATTTTTGGCTCAGTGGAGAGCCCAGGCTCTCCTTTTGCCTGACGGGCTGTATTGTGCTCTTGGAAATCACACATATGTTCATTTAGTAAAAGTAAGACACCTTTTCACACTCATAAAGCTACCCTTTAACTATTGCTTGACCACCTCACATGGAAGTGAATTCGATCAGTAGTTTTGATGCCCCACTTGTGGTTTGAACTCACAACCCTTAGCATCAAAGGGAGCTGACATATACAGTACAGTGAGCCACCAAACACACACCACACTACCTCACCCCATGAGAAAAGTGGCCCAGTGGTGTTGATTTTTGACATGGTTACCCATGTGAAAAATCAACCAACCTTTAACCAACCTCAACCAACCTCCATGTGACCTCTATGTGCTATCAGTCACGAAACAGGCATAATAATAATAATAATAATAATGGCTTTAATTTATATAGCACGCTTTAAAATGTAAATCAAATCTCAAGGTGCTTTACAGTAGATAAAAGACAAGATAAAAACAAGCTAAAAACAGCAAAAAAACTCAGAGCTAGTAAAACGCAGAGCGGAACAGGTGGGTCTTAAGGTTTGTTTTAAAAACAGCGAGGGATTCAGAGGCCCGAACAGTTCCTGGGAGCTGGTTCCACAGGCGTGGCCCCAGAGCAGGGGCGGACTGGGATCCTAATTCAGGCCGGGCATTAGATACCAAGCAGGCCAGGCCGATACGGGCCGACGCGCGAAAAATTTGGGCCGTTTGAAGCCCAATTTGGGCCGTTTGAAGCCCAATTTGGGCCATTTGAAGCCAGATTTGGATCATTTGAAGCCCAATTTGGGTCGTTTGTAGCCAGATTTGGGCCGTTTGAAGCCCAATTTGGGCCGTTTGAAGCCCAATTTGGGCCGAGTCCAATTTTACAATGAGATGCACCCACTTTAACCCTGAATAAAGTAATAAAACCACTAGTAAACCAGTAGGCGGCACCAATTTTTTTTTTTTTTTTTTTTTTTTTTCAGGCCAGGCCAGGCCAAGCCACCGGGCATTTGCCCGACGTGCCCGATTATGCAGTACGCGCCTGCCCCAGAGTGGAGAAGGCTCGGTCACCCATCGTTGCCAGCTTGGTGCGGGGGACAACAAGCAGGTTGAGGGTGTCGGATCTGAGTGACCGGGAGGGGGGCTTGGGGGGGAGGAGTTCCTGAAGGTAGGTGGGACCAGTGTGGTTGACCGCCTTGTAGACCAGGAGGAGGAGTTTGAAGGTGATGCGTTGGTTGATGGGGAGCCAGTGGAGTGAGTGGAGGACAGGGGTGATGTGTTCTGACTTCCGGCACCGTTCTGAACATATTGCAGTCTCTGGATGGATTTGGTGGGGAGGCCTGCAAGCAGGGAGTTGCAGTAGTCAATGCGGGAGGAGACGAATGCGTGGACCAGTTTTTCTGCGTTGGCTTGGGGTAGGAGGGGTCTGAGCTTTGAGCTGTTCCGGAGATGGTAGAATGAGGTTTGGCAGATGGATTTGATGTGGGTGTCAAATGACAGTGTTTGGTCAAGTTTGACACCCAGGCTGGTGACCAGTGAGGAGAGGGGGATGGAGTGTCCGTCGATGGTGATGTGGGTGATGCCGGCCTTTTTTGTTTGGTGAGGTGTACCGATGAGGATGGCTTCTGTTTTGCTGCCGTTGAGCTGGAGGGAGCTGTTGCTCATCCAGTGGCGGATGTCATTGAGGCAGTTGGTGGCCCGGGCTTGAGTCAGATGGATGTCAGGGGAGGTTTGAAAGTAGATTTGGGTGTCATCGGCGTAGCAGTGGAAGTTGATGTTGTGGCTCTTTAGCATCTTCCCCAGGGGGAGCATGTACACCAGGAAGAGCAGGGGACCCAGGACTGATCCCTGTGGGACACCTAGGCATAGTCTGTGATGTCATGTTGAAGGCTGGGTACACCCAGGCTAGGCTTGGTGTAGGCTTGTATGTATATATATATATATATATAAACCTCACAAACTTGCAATGCAGAAGCACAAAAACGGCTATAAGAGCGTCATTAGGCATTGACACCTGATGATGTTTTTCAATAGCAATATTCATTGAGAATCTTTAAAGGGATAGTTCGGTTTGTTTGAAGTGGGGTCCTATCAGCTAGTTCGATACACTAACTTAATTAGGTACAGTGTTCTGGAGGCTGGGCGCATTGTGTAACGAGACCCGGCACTCAGAGCAGCAGCCAAACCAGCTTTTTCTCTGTACGTGGGGTCAACAACTAAAACATAATTTAGCCACCTAAAACAACGCCCACCTAAACAAACCGATATCTGTGTACATGCACGCTCTATTTTGACAATTTTCAGCGCTTTACTTTTCCGCAAAACAGCAGTTTCATTCGGCACTGCTTTTTCTCCCAACCGTACAACTACCGTATTCCTCCGCTAAAAGCCTGCACAAAGCCGCAGCACTGGATTACTCCGCAGATCAGCTGTTGTTTGGGTTATTTTATTTCTCCCGGTTTGTTAGTGAAGACACAACAAATAGAATACACGAACGAAAATATGAGTGATTTTGATAGCGAGGATGATATGCCATTCACCTTGGTGACAAGAGGATACAATTATGAACCAGAGAGAATACAGAAGAGGAACTTTTGCAGAGAGTGAACAGGCAGAAAGAGAGATGCGCCTGCTGCCTAAATGCCGGGGTGCCCTGCAGACCTTTTTCACCATTCCCAGGATAAATTGTGGAAAACGTCCCAGACCAGAGAGGCCAGGTGACTTGTTGTCTCTAAAGTAAGTCAGTGTTTTATCTCTCTTCTAAGCCTTCCTGTTTTGTAAACCGCGGCTCTGTGCTCTGTGCTGGCTTTTAGCGGAGGAATACGGTATTTGTACGGTTGGGAGAAAAAGCAGTGCCGAATGAAACTGCTGTTTTGCGGAAAAGTAAAGCGATGAAAATTGTCAAAATAGAGCGTGCATGTACACAGATATCGATTTGTTTAGGTGGGCATTGTTTTAGGTGGCTAAATTACGTTTTAGTTGTTGACCCCACGTACTTACAGAGAAAATGCTGGTTTGACTGCTGCTCTGAGTGCCGGGTCTCGTTACACAATGCGCCCAGCCTCCAGAACACTGTACCTAATTAAGTTAGTGTATCGAACTAGCTGATAGGACCCTACTTCAAACAAACCGAACTATCCCTTTAATTATTTATATTTTGTCAAAATATGACTCTAACTCTACTACTTACTAAAACACAATAAATGATAACATTGAATTATTGTTCAGCCTGGTATTAAGTTACCTGAACACTCGTGCATTTTGACATGTGAATGCTGGCGAAAACTTCGCCCTCTGCAAATGGTTATACTCAGTATGGACTCTCATGTGCTCATGCATATTACCCTTCCAACTAGAGATGAAACAATATGAAAATTTTATATCACGATTATAGTGACTAAAATTATCACGGTTATCAATATATTAATAATTGTTAAATTGTTAAAATATGCTAAAAATGTTCAGAAAGTACTAATACACTCACAGAAATAATTTAACCAAGTTTTATATTGAAAACTCAGACGCAAAAAGGACTGATACACACTCAGTGAAATCATTTCTCCAAGGCTGCACACCTGCATCTGGGTGACGGTTGCCAACTTTGGTTGATGATGGACAGTATTTACTATGTTTTCTGTAAACACGGTAATCATGGTACCATGGTTTTAATGATAATGAAAATTTGAAACGGTACGGTTATCATCAGGAATTTGATCACGTTCCAACTAAAAATGATTTACCACAAACTGATCAACTGAATGGTTTCTCCCTGTGTGGACTCTCATGTCATCATGCATATGACTGGACTGCCTCAAATGTATTACCACAAACTGTACAACTGAATGGTTTCTCCCCTGTGTGGACTCATGTGCTCATGCATGTTTCCTATCAGTCAAGTCAAGTCAAATTTATTTGTATAGCACATTTCATACACAGAGGCAATTCAAAGTGCTTCACATAAAATGGTTGACAGGAAAATAAAGAAAAGAAGAGAGTAAAATGGACATTTAAAAGCATCACAACAAAACTTAAAAAAAAAATATATATATAGTATAAAAAGTGCATTAAGCAACTTCATTAAGCACATAAAATGGTTGACAGGAAAATAAACGAAAAGAAGAAATAAAATTGACATTTAAAAGCATCACAACAAAACTTTAAAAAAAGAGTATAAAAAGTGCAATAAGCAACAGGCGCAGCAGTTGCAGAAAGAGCTAAAACTTATAGAGGACTCATTGGGTTTGCATAGTAGCTGTCAGCAGTTAAAAGCGACGGTAAACATAAAAGTCTTTAGTCTATTTTTAAAAGTAAGTAAGGTTGGGGCAGATCTGAGGTCTTCAGGCAATTTGTTCCAGCTAGCAGAAGCATAGTGGGTAAATGCAGCCTTCCCGTGATTTGATTTGATCCTAGGGACAGTTAATAAGCTGGACCCTGTTGACCTAAGAGTTCTAGACGGTTCGTAGCGTGGGAGCAATTCAGCTATGTATTTTGGGCCTAGGCCTTAAGTGATTTATAGACTAATAACAGTATTTTAAAATCTATTCTCTGACACACTGGCAACCAGTGTAAGGACTTAAGAACTGGAGTGATATGATCAGCTTTCTTAGTTTTCGTTAGAACTCTAGCAGCAGCATTCTGAATGAGTTGAAGTTGCCTAAGTTCTTTTTTGGAGAGACCAGAAAAAAGGCTATTGCAGTAGTCTAACCTACTATAAATGAAGGCGTGAATTAGTTTTTCTAGATCCTGTCTGGACATGTATATCCCCTAATTCTTGCTATATTTTTAAGATGATAAAAAGCAGATTTTCTAATTGACTTAATGTGGGAGTTAAAGTTGAGATCGGAATCAATAATAACTCCAAGATTTTTGACTTGATCCTTAGGCTTCAGGGATAGAGACTCAAGGCGTACAGTGATTTTAAGCCTTTGTTCTTTGGGGCCAAACACGATCACCTCAGTTTTGTCTTTGTTTAGCTGTAGGAAATTCTGGCACATCCAGTTATTTATTTGATCAATGCACTGGCACAATGATTCTATGGGGGCATAGTCAGCTGAGGAAAGAGTTATATACAACTGAGTGTCGTCTGCATAGTTATGATAGGTTACTTTGTTTTTTTGCATAATTAGGCCTAGAGGGAGCATATAAAGGTTGAAGAGAACGGGCCCCATAATGGATCCTTGAGGCACCCCACAAGTCATCCTAGTTAGGTCAGATGTGTAATTGCCAATGGAGACGAAGTACTTCTTGTCTTGAAGATATGACTTGAACCAATGGAGGACCGTAGCCGATAGCCCAACCCAGTTTTCCAGTCTGTCCAATAAAATTGAGTGGTCAACAGTGTCAAATGCAGCGCTAAGATCCAGTAGCACTAGAATCAAATTTTTGCCTGAGTCTGTGTTCATTCTGATGTCATTTATGACTTTAGTAAGCGCGGTTTCAGTGCTGTGATGGGGGCGAAAGCCTGATTGGAGTTTATCTAGGAGATCATTTGAGGTTAGGAATCTATTGAGTTGTAGGTAAACAACCTTTTCAATTATTTTGGCTATAAAGGGGAGATTAGATATTGGTCTGTAGTTACTGATTACCGATGCATCAAGGCTACGCTTTTTTAGTAGGGGTTTAATAACTGCAGTTTTCAGGGACTCAGGAAAAGTGCCGGTCACAAGGGATCTATTAACTATTTGCAATAGGTCCGACGACAGACAGTTATAAACGCTTTAAAAAAAGCTTGTTGTAAGGGTATCGAGACAGCACGAAGATGATTTAAGGCCTTGCACAGTTTCCTCTAAGATGTCGTGGTCGATAACGCTGAACTGGGACAAATTTATCGAACTAGGGATCTGCAGGTAGGATGATGTCACAGCATTTCTTGGTGTGGAGCCACTAATAGCCTGCCTGATATTAATAATTTTACCCGTTAAAAACGCAGCAAACTCATTACATTTGACAGTAGAGAGGAATTCAGGTGCTACACAGAGAGGCGGATTAGTCAGTCTATCAACTGTGGCAAATAGAATGCGTGCATTGTTCACATTTTTGTTAATTATCTCGGAAAAGAACGATTGTCTCAACCTTTTCAGTTCGAGGTTGTAGGAGTGAAGGCTTTCTTTGTAAATATCATAGTGAATGTGAAGATTAGTTTTCCGCCATTTACGCTCAGCTTTCCTGCAATCTTTCTTTTTGCATCTAACGGATGCAGAATTTCGCCAGGGTGCTTTAATTTTGCCAGACAGCAATTTTAACCTAACAGGCGCCACACTATCAATAGTATTCAGAATTGTTGAATTGAAGTTATCAAGAATCTCATTGACAGAAGCTGATGTGGGAGGAGATAAAGAAAATGTCTCCATAAACAGCGCGCTGGTGCCTGCATTAATGTCTCGTCTTTTAACGGTTTGTGACCTATTAACACATTCACTGCCAGCCGTTTTTTCAATACTGTAGGTAGCTTCTGCCAAGTTTTTTTTTGAGGATTCTGGCTCATCTTTCAAGAGCCGAGGATTATTTTCTGCTAAGATTTTGTGAACACAAATTATCTCAAAAGAACTAATAGAATGTGTGCTTTCTCTGTCTAAAAGAGTTAGTTTGTAGAGTTAGTAGTTATGTAGGCATTAGCAGTAGAATACAGCATGGTTTCAGCGTCTGAAAATTTAAGCTGAGATAAATGGCTTTTTGTGAAATTCGATAGAACAGTCACTTTAACCATTTATTTTTGGCGTAAGACGTCAGACATCTAAACAATAGTTTTGAACAGTAATTTCCTCCATAGCAGCAGGAAACCCCCCTCTCCTTCAAACTCCTCCCTCCGTGTGTGTTCTCCTCCCTCCGTGGCTGCAGCGGTACAAGCGAGGCTCTGCCTGTCTGTGCTGCCTGGCTGCTGGCGGCTGCTCTTTGGGCGAGTCTGCATGGGGCTCGTTCGTTTCGGTTGTGAGCTCAGCTGGAATGAAGCTGCGTGCGATTGTGGGCTTTCTGCCGGTGTTTCAAAGTGTGTTGCACCCATAATCTATTATGCAAATTTGCAATCCCCCACCGCCAGCTCCCAGCGCGATAATGCGTGAAAGCGAAAGCGTTTTCGCCAATCCATTTTACAGTATGAGAATGTTTCCTCGTGCGTTCCCCTGCAGTTTTGGCTCGGCTTTTTCTAGTCTGGAGAGCACTGTCGCCACTTAGTGGGTCGGTGGAATGGGTTGTACACGTTCGGTGGCTCCCATATTTATATAGGAGATGTAAAAGGGTTAGATCAACGTCCCACCGTCAATTTTTTTTTTTTTTTTTTTTGGACGAGTTGACTCGCCATTGGCAGTCAACCGTTGGTTTCTGCTTGACGAGTTGACTCGCCAATGGCAGTGAACGTGTTAATGATCTCAGGGGAGATTTCCATTTCAAAAAAGATGCAAAGATGGTCAGACAACGCAACATCAATAGTCGACACAGAAGAGGACTTGAAGCCCCTAGTAATAACTAAATCCAGGGTATGGCCTCGGTTGTGAGTAGGCCCTGAAACATGTTGAGACAGATCAAAAGTATCAAGTAAGATATTCAGTTCTTTGGCAAAATTATCCGTCGGGTTATCAATATGAATATTGAAATCCCCAGCAATAGATATACAGTCATGTTCCATGAAAATTAAGGAGAGTAGATCAGCAAATTCAACGAGAAAGCTGGCTGAGTATTTTGGTGGTCTATAGATATTCAGCAGTAACACAGTGGTTGAGCATTTCAGAATAGCAGCAAGGTATTCAAACGATGGAAAGTCTCCAAATGTTACCTGCTTACATTGAAACATATCAGAAAAGACAATCGCTACTCCCCCCCCCCCTCTTATCAGCTCTGGGAGTGTCAATGAAGCTATAATTAGGCGGTGCTGATTCGGACAGAACAGCCACTCTGTTGTTCATATCGAGCCAGGTTTCGGTGAGGAACATTAAATCCAGATTATGACTGGTAATCAGATCACTGATGAGGAGAGATTTATTTGACAGCGACCTAACATTAAGGAGTGCGGCTTTAATATTTTTAGAGCCTGGAACTTGTATCGTTTGCTTCACAAGGGGAATGGAGATTAAGTCTGATTTAGAAACAGATCGTGTTGGGGGGAAAGTATTACGTCTGTATGAAATCAAGACTGGTATCGAAGCATTGGATCGATAGACCAATAGTGGTTTATCGCAGCCAGTTCCACTTCTAGTGTGTGCTGGCGCAGTTCCTTTATAAGTTAAGTTAAGTTAAGTTAAGTTAAGTTATCCTTTATTTATCCCCTTGGGGAAATTCATCCTCTGCATTTGACCCATCCTCTACTAGGATCCTTCCTAGAACTAGGAGCAGTGGGCAGCCACTGTGCAGCGCCCGGGGACCAACTCTAGTTCTTTTGCCAGTACCTTGGCCAGGGGCACTGACAGGAGTATTAACCCTAACATACATGTCTTTCTTTGATGGTGGGAGGAAACCAGAGCACCCGGAGAAAACCCACACGGACACGGGGAGAACATGCAAACTCCACACAGAAAGGACCTGGGACGGACCGGGGTTCAAACCCGGGACCTTCTTGCTGTGAGGCAACAGTGTTAACCACTGAGCCACCGTGCCGTCCGGTCGGGGACGGTCGAGGGGCCAGGTTCAGGGTCGGGAGGGTAGAACGAGGGGGCTTAGATGGACAGGGGGACTGGGGGATCATAGACAGTCCAAAGCTTATCAGTTCGTTCATCCTGCTGGAGAATGGAATGGGGGAGGGGGGTGGGGAGAGGTGGAGGAGCAAAGAGGTAGAGGAAAGGGCAGCGTCCTCCGCTTCATCCTGGAAGGAAGATGTCATGGTTGGTTGTTGGTGAACTGGGAGTTCGCGGAGGGGTGTAGAGGCCCGGAAGGGGGGGGGAGAGAAGAGGCGAGGGGGAGGGGGGCGCAGTGCCCTCGACTTCATCCTGGAAGCAGAGAGGAGGAGAGGAGGGGAAGGGGGCAGCATCCTCCGCTTCCTGTAAGGAAGACGTCATGGTTGGTAGTTGATGAACTGGGAGATCGCGGAGGGGTGTAGAGGCCGCGAAGGGGGGGGGGGGATGGGATAAGATAGAGCAGAGGGCAGGAGAGGAGGAGGGGGGGGCAGCGTCCTCCACTTCATCCCGGAAGGAAGACGTCATGGTTGGTTGTTGATGAGCTGGGAGTTGGCGGGGGGGAGTAGAGGCTCAGAAGGCGGGAGGGGGGGGATGGGCTGATATCGCCTGCATGGCAGAGGATATTTCGTCTAGTCGGCTGGCCTCGAGTTGTGGCAACAGGGATTGTTGTTGATGAGACGTGTCGACTGGCACTGTGACCTCGCGGCGAGGGTTGGAGATAGTGGAGAGGGGGGGGGCTCATTCCTGGCCGTGGAGTTATCAGATGTTGGCTGATTGATGTTGTAGATAAGGTTGGCAGTAAACAGCCTTGTGCCACTCTGTTGAGTCGACCATTACGATTGTAGAGATGGCTTCGATCCCAGAAGAGATTGAAGTTGTCAATATAATTCACATTATACTGAGGGCAGACAGTTGAAAGGCACGTGCTTAAGCTTAGGGACCTGGTGAACTTATTGACTTTGTATCCATTGGGGGGCAGGGGGCCACTGATAAATGCCTCAATATCAAGTGAGGCTAGGAGCTTCAGTAGGTCCAGGAAGTCACGTTTTAGTGTTTCTGATTGCTGTTTCAGAATGTCGTTGGCTCCTATATGCAGGGTGATCTTGTTTAGGGAGCTGTGACTAGACAGGATTTCAGGAATTTTCTCTGTTATGTCACAGATCATCTCATCAGGGAAACAGAGTGTAGCGGTATTGTTTTTAATCCCAATGTGTTTAATATCCGAGTCTCCGATGAGCAAGGATGTTATAGGGGGCTGCGGCCTGCTAGCTCTTGATAGCCTTTGAGGCTGTGGCCTGCTAGCTCTTGATAGCCTCCTAGCTTTGGGGCTACCTAGGTTGTCGGATAGCCGATGGGCCGGTCCAATATCCATATCGGCAGTCGATACAGGGCTACCCAATAGCGGTTGAAATCTGTTTACCAGCTGTAGGGACATCAGTGGTGGAGGAGCAAAACTCTTCTTTCCACCTCTCACAACAATCCATGGTTGATCAGTGCTAGTGCTAACAGGGGGTATACTAGCTAATGCAGGCCAGCCCGTGGCTGAGCTAATTTCCGGGTGATAAGAGGCAGTCTCTGAGGGTCCAGGGATCACTAATCTTTTCGGCTTCGCTCCCTGGACATTCCAGAGGACAGTATCAGTTTGTTTCCCCGAGATAGCACAGGCTTGGGAGGCAATGTTTTCGGGAACATGCGTGGGCAGTTTACCCAAGGATGGGGGAGCTAGCAGACTGTTAGCATTCGTGGTATCTGTGATGGAAGATGCATGTACATTACCCGATGAGGGAGTAGCTAACGCTAAGTTAGCATTCGGCATCGTAGCTTCTGTGAATCCATTGGAAAGGGAGCTCTGAGGCTGTGTAGAGGTAATCCCAGTGTCTTTCAAACAATAGATGGTAGTTTCCAGTATTGCAATTTTTTGAAGGTGGCCAGTACATCCTTTACAGGGCGACATGCCCTTAGGTAACACAGGGTCCCAAATCCACACCAGGCAGGCTGGTAGATAGAGAGGGGAGATAGCAAAAGCAGGCAAGCGATAGCAGCGGAGCACAGCTTGTACACGTCTGTACACTCTGAAGGCTGAAGACTTCTCTGATCCAGTGCAGCTGTCGTGGATTACTCTTTAAGACACTAACTAGCACCACCTGGGTGCAATTGCGCGTGCACACTGATTGGCCGGACTCGGGCTATATAATCTACTCTCAGGTGCGGCGCGCTTGCTCTTCTGATTTCCAGCAAGAGCAGACGTATTGTCATGTGAGACTGAAAGAGACTAAAAGAGTACATGTGTGTGAATGAAGAGGAAAAGCATAGCTATTAGCTCACTTACAGTACTGTAGTAGAGAGCTGCTCCTGAGGGGCCCCTTGCTTTTAGGGTTGCACACATCATTAGTGTTGTTGTCACCAGATTTCGCCCAAGGCGGAGGAACGTGGCAGCAGCATAAGCGGCTGGAGCAGGCAGCAGCGGTAGCAGCAAGTCTGTGGTCCATGGGCTGTCTGGGTAGTCCATATACGAACTCGCCCATGGCGGGGGAATGTATGGACAGGCCTCAGTCATGCTAGTCATGAAACTTAGGAATTGTTATTAACAAGGATAGTTGAGAAAGTAGCTATCCTAGCAAAGGGGAAACGTTGAAGTGCCCAGCAAGTCAGAACAACAACCGCAAGTGGCACTTCCCGGTGTAGGCTTCAAATTAAGAGTCTGAAAAGGAAGTCTTTGTCGTTTATTTATTTATATATATATATATATATATATATATATATATATATATATATATATATATATATATACACACACACACACACACGCACGCACGCACGCACACACACACAGCATTATGTATTAAATAAATAAATAATTAATAATAATAATAATAAATATAGCCGCAAGCGGCGATGCGGGGTCCAAGCTTCCGGTGACTTGGGGGGTATATGTCAGATAGTGCACATTTATTCAGACTTGGTATATGCACAAGTAAACAAAGTTTGGTTGAGATCCGGTGACCTGACGGTTTCCAAGCAGTACTAGTAGTAGTAGTAGTAGCAGTAGTAGTAATAGTGTTGGTAGTAGTGGGAGTGGTAGCAGTAGTAGCAGCAGAAGTACTAAGAATAGTAAATGGTAAATGGTAAATGGACTGCATTTATATAGCGGTTTTATCCAAAGCGCTTTACAATGTGCCTACATTCACCCATTCACACACCGAAGGCGAGCCATCGGGAGCAATTTGGGGTTCAGTGTCTTGCCCAAGGACACTTCGACGTGTGGACTGGAAGAGCCGGGGAACGAACCACCAACCTTCTAATTAGTGGACAACCCACTCTACCTCCTGAGCCACAGCCGCCACTAGTAGCCAATAGTAGTAGTAGTAGCAGCAGCAGCAGTAGTAGTGGTGGTTGGCTGTTATAGCGCCACCATCTGGTAGATTGGTGTAATTTTTTCCTCTGAGTAGTGGGTGATGTCTTGAAACTTGAAGTAGTACTTGGATAGAAAGCAGTTTTTGTGTACAATATCCCTTTAAGTATCTGGACAGAAAGTGGTATTTGGGTAGAACATACTGTCAATACGACAAGTACTTCTCTGGCTCTGCAGATACATATAATATGGTCTACAAAGTTAAATACAACAGTCTGGATAGCTCACTTGGTAAAGCACATGACTTATGCTAACTAAAGACCATTGCCGCTCAAATTTCAAACCCCACGTGGGATGAAAAACTTTCAACTTCAGACAGGTAAGTCAGTAACAGTAATTAAAACCCCACATGCTGCCTCCTTATTTTGCGGTGTTTTATGAACTTTTTCAATATCTTGGAAATGTTAGCTGGAGATTGCGTGGCTGTGTTCAAGAACGTGTTTTGCAACAGGAGAGGTTAGTTCTTGTCTCATGATGGAGCTTTTGTGTTCTGAAATCAGAATTTTCAGTTGTCATTGTGTCTTTCCCACACACACATCAAACCATAGGGCGTAGTGGCGTCCACTACAGAAGGTTGATGGGGTTTATCCCTGAAATTGCTTTTGGTGACTATAGCCAGCACCCTGCATGGCAGCTTGTCATGCAGTCCATTTACCATTAAGGACATTTTTGTATTACACACATAATGCACCACTTTACATTAAAAGTATGCCCTGAATGGAGGTGTTTGAACTAATTGGTGTGGGTTGTGCTGTTACAATGAGCACATGAGTGACAAGGATAATTCAGATTGAATTCTCTTTTTGGACCTTTCACATGTGAAGACACAATAATGTATTGGAATGTTTTTCCTCTCTCATCTGAAAGAAGTCTCCCAGCAAACACAATTACATCATGATGATGTTCTGATATCATCTTTCAGTGACGTCCAGGACTAGGCCAAATCACAGCCGATTTGAGGATCATTTAGACATCTACACAGGAATGTCAAGATGACGTCGAAATATGACATTACCATGAATAGGCATATTCAGTTATTCTGCTATGTACACAGTGTGTATTCAGCAGCGTTATACATAATTATATCCAGATTAACCTTTATTCTACATTTTCAAAAAATAAAACAGTTACCTGGCCGTGGTTTGAACCCAGGACCTCCAGCTTTGGGGTCTGCTACTTTACCCCTACACCATCCTTCCACAGCAATGATGAGGCATGGATGTAACCTTATTATGGCATAAACTTGTTTTTATTCAAACGTGGGTGTCAAGTCTTTGTGGATCGGGCATTACTGTGTGACATCTAAACCAACTGTGTATTATGTTACAGCAGATGCAGAACCCCAAAACACATTAACCCCACCCAAAATGCTACATTCCAACTTCCAGTAGTAGTAGTAGTAGTAGTAGTAGTAGTAATAGTAGCAGAAGTAGTAATAGTAGTAGTAGTAGTGTTGGTAGTAGTGGGAGTGGTAGCAGTAGTAGCAGCAGTAGTTGTAATTGACCGGTTAATGAGTTGTGGGCAATTTAGTGTTGGCGTGTGTTTCATTAAAAGTTTAGAGATTTATCATTTCAAAACGGTTTAACATATCCAAAACCCTTTAATAACCTTCGGTCGGGGTAGTCCATAGATGACCCAGAAAAAGTTTTGTGTGATTTGGCCAAACGGTCTAGGAGGAGCTCGCAAAAGTAGGTTTTTGATCAAATTCAAAATGGCGGAAAATCTACCACACAGAAATGGGCGTGGCCTAGTGGGTTAGATACATGATGCTCCAGGGAAACCAGTAGATGTGGAATTTTGATTCTACAGCTCGCAGTTCAGAAGTTATGGACCGACAAACGTGAAATTGGCTGTTATAGCGCCACCGTCTGGTGGATTGGTGTAATTTTTTTACTCTGAGTAGTGGGTGATGTCGTGAACCTGTGTGGAAAGTTTGGGTGATGGGGGGTGTATGGTTTCTGAGATCCACACACTTTTAGGGTAGGAAAAGAACAAAAGCAAATACACAAAAGTTTAGACATTTATCATTTCAAAACGGTTTCACGTATCCAAAATCCTTTAATAACTTTAGGTCGGGGTAGTCCATAGATGTCCCAGAAAAATTCCCGTGTGATTTGGCCAAACGGTCTAGGAGGAGTTCGCAAAAGTAGGTTTTTGATAAAATTCAAAATGGCGGAAAATCTAGGCACACGCAAATGGGCGGGGCCTATATGGATAGATGCGTATTGATCCAGGGAATCCAGCAGATGTGGAATTTTGATTCTACGCCTCACGGTTCAGCAGTTATGGGCCAATACGTGCACTCGGCTGTTATAGCGCCACCATCTGGCCAATATGGCTAATTTTTTGTCTCTGAGTAGTGGGGCACATTTCCAACCTATGTGCAAAGTCTGGCTACTGTACCCCTTACGGTTTTTGCCGTGCATACTGTTTTAGCGGAGAATAAAAAAAAGAATAATAAATATAGCCGCAAGCGCCGATGCGGGGTCCAAGCTTCCGGTGACTTGGGGGGTATATGTCAGATAGTGCACATTTATTCAGACTTGGTATGTGCACAAGTAAACAAAGTTTGGTTGAGATCCGGTGACCTGACGGTTTCCAAGCAGTACTAGTAGTAGTAGTAGTAGCAGTAGTAGTAATAGTGTTGGTAGTAGAGGGAGTGGTAGCAGTAGTAGCAGCAGAAGTACTAAGAATAGTAAATGGTAAATGGACTGCATTTATATAGCGATTTTATCCAAAGCGCTTTACAATGTGCCTACATTCACCCATTCACACACCGAAGGCGGCCAGCTGCCACGCAGGGTGCTGGCACAGCCATCGGGAGCAATTTGGGGTTCAGTGTCTTGCCCAAGGACACTTCGACGTGCGGACTGGAGGAGCCGGGGAACGAACCACCAACCTTCTAATTAGTGGACAACCCGCTCTACCTCCTGAGCCACAGCCGCCACTAGTAGCCAATAGTAGTAGTAGTAGTAGCAGCAGCAGCAGTAGTAGTGGTGGTTGGCTGTTATAGCGCCACCATCTGGTGGGTTGGTGTAATTTTTTCCTCTGAGTAGTGGGTGATGTCTTGAAACTTGAAGTAGTACTTGGATAGAAAGCAGTTTTTGTGTACAATATCCCTTTAAGTATCTGGACAGAAATTGGTATTTGGGTAGAACATACTGTCAATACGACAAGTACTTCTCTGGCTCTGCAGATACATATAATATGGTCTACAAAGTCAAATGCAACAGTCTGGATAGCTCACTTGGTAAAGCTCATGACTTATGCTAGCTAAAGACTATTGTGGCTCAAAGTTCAAACCCCATGTGGGATGAACAATTTTCAACTTCAGACAGTTAAGTCAGTAATAGTAATTAAAACCCCACATGTTGCCTCCTTATTTTGCGGTGTTTCATGAACTTTTTCAATATCTTGGAAATGTTAGCTGGAGATTGCGTGGCTGTGTTCAAGAACGTGTTTTGCAACAGGAGAGGTTAGTTCTTGTCTCATGATGGAGCTTTTGTGTTCTGAAATCAGAATTTTCAGTTGTCATTGAGTCTTTCCCACACACACATCAAACCATAGGGCATAGTGGCGTCCACTACAGAACGTTGATGGTTTTATCCCTGAAATTGCTTTTGATGACTATAGCCAGCACCCTGCATTGCAGCTTGTCATGCAGTCCATTTACCATTAAGGACATGTCTGTATTACACACATAATCCACCACTTTACATTAAAAGTCTGCCCTGAATGGAGGTGTTTGAACTAATTGGTGTGGGTTGTGCTGTTACAATGGAACTAAAGTAAAGGTAAAGTCCCACTGATTGTCACACAATGTGTGAAATTTGTTCTCCGCATTTGACCCATCCCCTGGGGGAGCGGTGAGCGGCAGCGTTCGCCGCCCTCGGGAATCATATGGTGATCTAACCCCCCAATTCCAACCCTTTGATGCTGAGTGCCAAGCAGGGAGGCAAATGGGTCTCATTTTTATAGTCTTTGCTATGACTCGGCCGGGGATCGAACTCACAACCTCCCAGTCTCAGGGCGGACATTCAGACCACAAGGCCACTGAGCTGGACACATGAGTGACAAGGATAATTCAGATTTAATTCTCTTTTTTGACCTTTCACATCTGAAGACACAATAATGTATTGGAATGTTTTTCCTTTCATATATCTGAAAGAAGGCTCCCAGCAAACACAATTACATCATGATGATGTTCTGATATCATCTTTCAGTGACGTCCAGGACTAGGCCAAATCACAGCCGATTTGGGGATCATTTAGACATCTACACAGGAATGTCAAGAGGACGTCGAAATATGACATTAACATAAATAGGCATATTCAGTTATTCTGCTATGTACACAGTGTGTATTCAGCAGCGTTATACATAATTATATCCAGATTAACCTTTATTCTACATTTTCAAAAAATAAAACAGTTACCTGGCCGTGGTTTGAACCCAGGACCTCCAGCTTTGGTGTCTGCTACTTTACCCCTACACCATCCTTCCACAGCAATGACAAGGCACGGATATAACCTTATTATGGCATAAACTTGTTTTTATTCAAACGTGGGTGTCAAGTCTTTGTGGATCGGGCATTACTGTGTGACATCTAAACCAACTATGTATTATGCTACAGCAGATGCAGAACCCCAAAACACATTAACCCCACCCAAAATGCTACATTCCAACTTCCAGTAGTAGTAGTAGTAGTAGTAGTAGTATTAGTAGTAGTAGTAGTAATAGTAGCAGAAGTAGTAATAGTAGTAGTAGTAGTGTTGGTAGTAGTGGGAGTGGTAGCAGAAGTAGCAGCAGTAGTTGGAATTGACCGGTTAATGAGTTGTGGGCAATTTAGTGTTGGCGTGTGTTTCATTAAAAGTTTAGAGATTTATCATTTCAAAACGGTTTCACGTATCCAAAATCCTTTACTAACCTTAGGTCGGGGTAGCCCATAGATGACCCAGAAAAAGTTTTGTGTGATTTGGCCAAACGGTCTAGGAGGAGCTCGCAAAAGTAGGTTTTTGATCAAATTCAAAATGGCGGAAAATCTACCACACAGAAATGGGCGTGGCCTAGTGGGTTAGATACATGATGCTCCAGGGAAACCAGTAGATGTGGAATTTTGATTCTACAGCTCGCAGTTCAGAAGTTATGGACCGACAAACATGAAATTGGCTGTTATAGCGCCACCATCTGGTGGATTGGTGTAATTTTTTTACTCTGAGTAGTGGGTGATGTCGTGAACCTGTGTGGAAAGTTTGGGTGATGGGGGGTGTATGGTTTCTGAGATCCACACACTTTTAGGGCAGGAAAAGAACAAAAGTAAATACACAAAAGTTTAAACATTTATCATTTCAAGACGGTTTCACGTATCCAAATTCTTTCTAAGATTTTAAATCAGGGAAGTCCAGAGATGACACACAAAAAGTGTGGGCTCATTTGGGCAAATGGCCTAGGACGAGTTCGTTTTTTTTTTTTTTGAGAAAGTCCAAGATGGCGGAAAATCTAGGCACACGCAAATGGGCGTGGCCTATATGGATAGATGCGTATTGATCCAGGGAATACAGCCGAAGTGGAATTTTGATTCTACGCCTCACGGTTCAGAAGATATGGACCATAACGCGAAATGGTCTGTTATAGCGCCACCATCTGGCCAATATGGCTAATTTTTTGTCTCTGAGTAGTGGGGCACATTTCCAACCTATGTGCAAAGTCTGGCTACTGTACCCCTTACGGTTTTTGCCGTGCATACTGTTTTAGGGGAGAATAAAAAGAATAATAAATATAGCCGCAAGCGGCGATGCGGGGTCCAAGCTTCCGGTGACTTGGGGGGTGTATGTCAGATAATATAGACACTGAATTGCACATTTAATCAGAGTTGGTATGTGCACAAGTGCACAAAGTTTGGTTGAGATTTGGTGACCTGACCGGGTTCAAGCAGTAGTAGCAGTAGTAATAGTAGTGTTAGTGTATATCTGTGTAAGTGTGTGTATATATATGTGTGTGTATATGTGTGAGTATATGTGTGTGTGTGTGTGTGTGTATGTGTGTGTGTGTGTGTATATGTGTGTGTGTGTGTGTGTGTGTGTGTGTGTGTGTGTATGTGTGTGTGTGTGTGTGTGGCGTGTGTGTGTGTGTGTGTGTATAGGTGTATATGTCTGTGGCAATGTGCACTGGAGCTAGCGGCTGAATTACACCAACTAAGGTACAACCTTGCTACAGTGAACATTTAAGCTAGAATCAGGGTGTAAATGACATTTTCAAGTCAACTTGGCATCTCAGGGCTTGTGGAGAGTTTGATTACACCAGGTGAGCAGTATGGAAGCATTCTATCTATTTGTTTATTTGTATGTTTTTGCTCATGGTCAACTTCACTCAGCAGACAGCTCTGTGCCTGTTGTGGTTAGAGTACAGTTCTATCTCTGTGTGTGATGCGTCCAGAGTGCTTTACCCAGTACAGTTGGAGTACAGTACCCAGTTGGAGGTTTCATTCAGCAGGTTTCAAAGATAAGTTGAATTGGATGTTAAAAAACGTTCCCTCTATACTGCCAACTGTCTTGCACCATCTCCATTCATCAGTGATTCAGTGCACCTGGTACAGAGCCTGACCACAGCCCAACTCTGATTGGCTCAGAGTGATGTCAGTCACACTGCAGGATTACAAGCCCGCCAACTTCTGTTTCATGTAAAATACATTGGTGATACATTTTGCAGTGTAAACATTGGTGAACTGAGTTTACAATTATCAAATTATGTGTTCTTAAGTTAAAGCAACTCTGCTCAACATGTGGTAAAATATCAGCCAGGATGAGCGGTTAATGAGTGTCACACCTATGAACAGGTGAGGGCAATGTGACCCCTCAGCACTGGACCCAGATAAAACCACAAGGAAAGATGGCAGGCACACAGCAGGACAAGGTGCAGGGTGATTTTATTTTCCCAACATCAAAAGTGACAGTGAGGCAATCAGCATGTTGTCTGTGGATAAGAACACAAACAGAATTATTTACCCAAATACACAATGTTAACAAGCAATCCAAATTACATCAAACTAGCAATAAACAAACAATGTAACAATCAATTAAAGCAACAATAAACAATATATTTTAACCATGCTAAAGAAAAAAACATATGCAATTCACCTTTAAGGTCAGCATGAGTTGGACTGGCTCACAGCACCTCTGTAGCAGCAGACTGGGGTTTGGGGCAAGTTTTGCACTTCTTTTATAGCCATAGCTCCACCCATCTCCCCACCCACGTGGCACAATCCACAAGTGAGTGAGTGAAGCACTCTGGGAGATGAAGTACACCAGTGGTGGCCATTTTAGTGTGCGTGTGCGTGTGCGTGTGCGTGTGTGTGTGCGCGTGTGCGTGTGCGTGTGCAAACAGACAAAATAGTCATAGGAAGTAGTATGTTTAGCAATAAAAAACAATATAACAATCAAACAAACAATAAACAATATATTTTAACCATGGCTAAAGAGAAAAACATATGCAATTCACCTTTAAGATCAGGATGGCTTGGAATGGCAATTCAACAATGGCTAACAAAACTACAACTTACTTAATAATGCATCTGAAGGGAGGATAAACACCAAAGGACCGAAACACCAACACAGCCTCTACTGCAGTAACGGACACACACTGAGTGTAGAGGCTGATTAGCGTCTTAAGTGCAGGTGTGTGGTGATCAGTCCAGAATTAGGTGCAGGTGTGGTGTATATGTGTGTGCGTGTGTGTACGTGTGTGTGTGTGTGCGCGTGTGTGTGTGTGTGTGCGCGTGTGCGTGTGTGTGTGTGTGTGTGTGCTTTTGATGACTATAGCCAGCACCCTGCATTGCAGCTTGTCATGCAGTCCATTTACCATTAAGGACATGTCTGTATTACACACATAATCCACCACTTTACATTAAAAGTCTGCCCTGAATGGAGATGTTTGAACTAATTGGTGTGGGTTGTGCTGTTACAATGGAAGTAAAGTAAAGGTAAAGTCCCACTGATTGTCACACAATGTGTGAAATTTGTTCTCCGCATTTGACCCATCCCCTGGGGGAGCGGTGAGCGCCGCGCTCGGGAATCATATGGTGATCTAACCCCCCAATTCCAACCCTTTGATGCTGAGTGCCAAGCAGGGAGGCAAATGGGTCTCATTTTTATAGTCTTTGCTATGACTCGGCCGGGGATCGAACTCACGACCTCCCAGTCTCAGGGCGGACATTCAGACCACAAGGCCACTGAGCTGGACACATGAGTGACAAGGATAATTCAGATTTAATTCTCTTTTTGGACCTTTCACATCTGAAGACACAATAATGTATTGGAATGTTTTTCCTTTCATATATCTGAAAGAAGGCTCCCAGCAAACACAATTACATCATGATGATGTTCTGATATCATCTTTCAGTGACGTCCAGGACTAGGCCAAATCACAGCCGATTTGGGGATCATTTAGACATCTACACAGGAATGTCAAGAGGACGTCGAAATATGACGTTACCATAAATAGGCATATTCAGTTATTCTGCTATGTACACAGTGTGTATTCAGCAGCGTTATACATAATTATATCCAGATTAACCTTTATTCTACATTTTCAAAAAATAAAACAGTTACCTGGCCGTGGTTTGAACCCAGGACCTCCAGCTTTGGTGTCTGCTACTTTACCCCTACACCATCCTTCCACAGCAATGACAAGGCATGGATATAACCTTATTATGGCATAAACTTGTTTTTATTCAAACGTGGGTGTCAAGTCTTTGTGGATCGGGCATTACTGTGTGACATCTAAACCAACTATGTATTATGCTACAGCAGATGCAGAACCCCAAAACACATTAACCCCACCCAAAATGCTACATTCCAACTTCCAGTAGTAGTAGTAGTAGTAGTAGTAGTATTAGTAGTAGTAGTAGTAATAGTAGCAGAAGTAGTAATAGTAGTAGTAGTAGTGTTGGTAGTAGTGGGAGTGGTAGCAGAAGTAGCAGCAGTAGTTGTAATTGACCGGTTAATGAGTTGTGGGCAATTTAGTGTTGGCGTGTGTTTCATTAAAAGTTTAGAGATTTATCATTTCAAAACGGTTTCACGTATCCAAAATCCTTTACTAACCTTAGGTCGGGGTAGCCCATAGATGACCCAGAAAAAGTTTTGTGTGATTTGGCCAAACGGTCTAGGAGGAGCTCGCAAAAGTAGGTTTTTGATCAAATTCAAAATGGCGGAAAATCTACCACACAGAAATGGGCGTGGCCTAGTGGGTTAGATACATGATGCTCCAGGGAAACCAGTAGATGTGGAATTTTGATTCTACAGCTCGCAGTTCAGAAGTTATGGACCGACAAACATGAAATTGGCTGTTATAGCGCCACCATCTGGTGGATTGGTGTAATTTTTTTACTCTGAGTAGTGGGTGATGTCGTGAACCTGTGTGGAAAGTTTGGGTGATGGGGGGTGTATGGTTTCTGAGATCCACACACTTTTAGGGCAGGAAAAGAACAAAAGTAAATACACAAAAGTTTAAACATTTATCATTTCAAGACGGTTTCACGTATCCAAATTCTTTCTAAGATTTTAAATCAGGGAAGTCCAGAGATGACACACAAAAAGTGTGGGCTCATTTGGGCAAATGGCCTAGGACGAGTTCGTTTTTTTTTTTTTTGAGAAAGTCCAAGATGGCGGAAAATCTAGGCACACGCAAATGGGCGTGGCCTATATGGATAGATGCGTATTGATCCAGGGAATACAGCCGAAGTGGAATTTTGATTCTACGCCTCACGGTTCAGAAGATATGGACCATAACGCAAAATGGTCTGTTATAGCGCCACCATCTGGCCAATATGGCTAATTTTTTGTCTCTGAGTAGTGGGGCACATTTCCAACCTATGTGCAAAGTCTGGCTACTGTACCCCTTACGGTTTTTGCCGTGCATACTGTTTTAGCGGAGAATAAAAAAAAAAAGAATAAATATAGCCGCAAGCGGCGATGCGGGGTCCAAGCTTCTGGTGACTTGGGGGTTATATGTCAGATAATATAGACACTGAATTGCACATTTAGTCAGAGTTGATATGTGCACAAGTGTACCAAGTTTGCAAGTAATATGTAGTAAGTAGCAGTGGTGGTGGTAAGTCAAATGGTGGCTGTCAAAGAGGCTTATTAAGCAATGGACTTTTTCTAGGCAAACTGTCATAATTTCAAATCCTAGCTTCCTGATAAGCTTAGATGTGTTAGCCATGAGTGGACAGCGTACTGAGGTGTTGCTTTTGTGGTGTTCCGAGTCCATTGGATGAAGATAGTGTGCTGCTTCTACTGTACACTTCTGATCATGGTTATAGATGTGCTCAGTGAGGAAAGGATTAAACAAACTGTTCCTGAATGGTGATCTAAGTAATTGGTTGTCACAATGAAAAGCCAATGCTTTTGTAGTAGTGGTGGTAGTCATAAATCTGGTCTGCATAAGCACAAGGCCAGAATTTGAACCATTTGTCTTGAAATTAATGTAAAATCCTAACTATTACTAGATACTCCACATGGTACATTCATAGTGTCTCTGTATAGGTACAGTATAACAAGATTAATATTCAGGTTGTGTAAATCACCCTTTAAGTCAAACTGTTAGTGGCTTAATAGGTTATCAGTTAACAAGTTACTTGTCTGTTATTCAGATGTTTTAAAAGGGTAAGCTTGGGCACAGTGGACATCTACAAGTTGGCAATAAAAGTGTAAGCTCAAGGTTGACTAAAGGAGTTAGGATATAATGCATAAAAAACTGGGACAAAAGACAGCAAAGGAGGCAGATATATGATTCAAACAATAAGTTTTTATTGCAAATAATAGTTTTTATGAAATGAAAAACTTAAAGTAAAAATAAATATATCAATCCATTTGTCCTTGTGTGGGGCTGAGTCGGGGTTTCTGGACTGTGTGGAGGGACTGTCGAGTCTTGGAGTCAAGTCTGAGTCAGGGCTATGATTTGTCTATTATGTCAACTCAGATGTGATTGAGCATGAGGATAGCTTCTTCCATTTCGTCTGTAGTCATTTGAGTTGGTGATTTTGTAAGCAGTGGTGTGATAAGTGCAAGTGGGATGGTGTATGATGTTTCCTGGTTATTGATGGACAGAGAATTGGATATGTGTTTTGCGGTTTCTGTTTTATGGCGTTGATTGCATTTGTGACATTTGTATGTGAGTGAGTCAAAGTTTACAGTAGTGATAGGTGCCAAAAACAGAAGTACTTGTTTGTGACGGTGGCAGAAGAGACTTCACCATAGATGCTTTGAGTGGTGGGTGGTGGTGGTTCTGTGTATGATTCAAGTGCAGTGGTGGGTGTTGATGTTGTGGTTGGGGTGGTTGTCAGATATGTATTGGTTTGTATGCATGTATGGATAGGTTGGTCAGGTGGTACCAGTCGTCAATGTCAGGTTTACAGTACCCCCACACAGCTAGGTCAATGGTTCCAGTTGCGTCAATGAGGAGGAAGGTTGTTGTATTCATGGTGGTGCCGGCTCAGGTTGTTGCTTCAGTTGTGGGTTTTACCAGTTTGATTACTTTGCAAGTGATGTTGATCTGTGGAAGAGCATGGCATAAACAGACAAATTAGTCATAGGAAGTAGTATGTTTAGCTTTCATAACTTCACATTGACATGACACTATTTGCATATAGGTTGACTTTAGAAAATCTGGAGTATGTAATTCAAATTCAAAGATTCAAGGCCAAGGTTCAGTAGGTGGCATTTTGTTTTTGCATGATATTGTATGTTTTATCTAATGTCACTACTGTGGCATAGGGTGCAAAAAAAGATAGTAGACTTACTTTTTCGAAGTGGCGTCCTTCATTCAGAATGGTGGGGGTTGCATGTGAATAGCCACCCAGGGAGTGATGGATTATGGGAATTTGAGTCCGAGTCTCCAAGCCCTGAGTCAATTAGGTGGCTCACACGTGTGTGTGTGTGTGTGGGAATGGGGGGGGGGTGTCACAGCAGGTGGCATTAAAAGTTTAGACATTACAAGTACCGCATAGTACCACACTTCAAATAAACCAAACTATACCTTTCACAAATCAACTCAATAAGTGTCAAACTAAATGAATGCCTGCAAAACTGTTTTCGGATGTGCGAGATGTGCAAAATAAATAAGCATTGTTTCGGTGGAGTGTCCCTTTAAGGCCAAAACTAACATCTCAGTTGGCTTTAATTAAAACACAAGATAGGAATACATTTCAAATCACAACACATTGCCGTCACTTCAAATTACCTTCATACCTCCCTTTACATAACATTGAAAATATATTTCAGATTGTGTAAACCTCCCTTTAAACTCACGGATTTGGCTTTTGGAGGTTTCATTCAGCAGGTTTCAAAGATAAGTTGAATTGGATGTTAAAAAACGTTCCCTCTATACTGCCAACTGTCTTGCACCATCTCCATTCATCAGTGATTCAGTGCACCTGGTACAGAGCCTGGCCACAGCCCAACTCTGATTGGCTCAGATTGATGTCAGTCACACTGCAGGATTACAAGCCCGCCAACTTCTGTTTCATGTAAAATACATTGGTGATACATTTTGCAGTGTAAACATTGGTGAACTGGGTTTACAATTATCAAATTATGTGTTCTTAAGTTAAAGCAACTCTGCTCAACATGTGGTAAAATATCAGCCAGGATGAGCGGTTAATGCGTGTCACACCTATGAACAGGTGAGGGCAATGTGACCCCTCAGCACTGGACCCAGATAAAACCACAAGGAAAGATGGCAGGCACACAGCAGGACAAGGTGCAGGGTGATTTTATTTTCCCAACATCAAAAGTGACAGTGAGGCAATCAGCATGTTGTCTGTGGATAAGAACACAAACAGAATTATTTACCCAAATACACAATGTTAACAAGCAATCCAAATGACATCAAATTAGCAATAAACAAACAATGTAACAATCAATTAAAGCAACAATAAACAATATATTTTAACCATGCTAAAGAAAAAAACATATGCAATTCACCTTTAAGGTCAGCATGAGTTGGACTGGCTCACAGCACCTCTGTAGCAGCAGACTGGGGTTTGGGGCAAGTTTTGCACTTCTTTTATAGCCATAGCTCCACCCATCTCCCCACCCACATGGCACAATCCACAAGTGAGTGAGTGAAGCACTCTGGGAGATGAAGTACACCAGTGGTGGCCATTTTAGTGTGCGTGTGCGTGTGCGTGTGCGTGTGTGTGTGCGCGTGTGCGTGTGCGTGTGCAAACAGACAAAATAGTCATAGGAAGTAGTATGTTTAGCAATAAAAAACAATATAACAATCAAACAAACAATAAACAATATATTTTAACCATGGCTAAAGAGAAAAACATATGCAATTCACCTTTAAGATCAGGATGGCTTGGAATGGCAATTCAACAATGGCTAACAAAACTACAACTTACTTAATAATGCATCTGAAGGGAGGATAAACACCAACTGAAACACCAACACAGCCTCTACTGCAGTAACGGACACACACTGAGTGTAGAGGCTGATTAGCGTCTTAAGTGCAGGTGTGTGGTGATCAGTCCAGAATTAGGTGCAGGTGTGGTGTATATGTGTGTGCGTGTGTGTACGTGTGTGTGTGTGTGCGCGTGTGTGTGTGTGTGCGCGTGTGCGTGTGTGTGTGTGTGTGTGTGTGTGTAGATCCGGTGACCTGACGGTTTCCAAGCAGTACTAGTAGTAGTAGTAGTAGCAGTAGTAGTAATAGTAGTAGTAGTAGTGTTGGTAGTAGTGGGAGTGGTAGCAATAGTAGCAGCAGAAGTACTAAGAATAGTAGTAGTAGTAGTAGCAGCAGCGGCAGTAGTAGTGGTGGTTGGCTGTTATAGCGCCACCATCTGGTGGATTGGTGTAATTTTTTTACTCTGAGTAGTGGGTGATGTCGTGAACCTGTGTGGAAAGTTTGGGTGATGGGGGGTGTATGGTTTCTGAGATCCACACACTTTTAGGGCAGGAAAAGAACAAAAGTAAATACACAAAAGTTTAAACATTTATCATTTCAAGACGGTTTCACGTATCCAAATTCTTTCTAAGATTTTTAATCAGGGAAGTCCAGAGATGACACACAAAAAGTTTGCGCTCATTCGGGCAGATGGCCTAGGACGAGTTCGTTTTTTTTTTTTTTGAGAAAGTCCAAGATGGCGGAAAATCTAGCAGACTTAAATGGGCGTGGTCTATATGGATAGATGCGTATTGATCCAGGGAATCCAGCAGATGTGGAATTTTGATTCTACGCCTCACGGTTCAGCAGTTATGGTCCAATACGTGAAATGGTCTGTTATAGCGCCACCATCTGGTCAATATGGCTAATTTTTTGTCTCTGAGTAGTGGGGCACATTTCCAACCTATGTGCAAAGTCTGGCTACTGTAGCCCTTACGGTTTTTGCCGTGCATACTGTTTTAGCGGAGAATATGAAAAATAATAATAAACGGAACAGATACAATAGGGATCCACGCACTTCGTGCTTGGACCCCTAATAATAATAAACGGAACAGATACAATAGGGATCCACGCACTTCGTGCTTGGACCCCTAATAAACGGAACAGATACAATAGGGATCCACGCACTTCGTGCTTGGACCCCTAAATATAGCCGCAAGCGGCGATGCGGGGTCCAAGCTTCCGGTGACTTGGGGGGTATATGTCAGATAGTGCACATTTATTCAGACTAATATGCACAAGTAAACAAAGTTTGGTTGAGATCCGGTGACCTGACGGTTTCCAAGCAGTAGTAGTAGCAGTAGTAGTAATAGTGTTGGTAGTAGAGGGAGTGGTAGCAGTAGTAGCAGCAGAAGTACTAAGAATAGTAAATGGTAAATGGACTGCATTTATATAGCGCTTTTATCCAAAGCGCTTTACAATGTGCCTACATTCACCCATTCACACACCGAAGGCAGCCAGCTGCCACGCAGGGTGCTGGCACAGCCATCGGGAGCAATTTGGGGTTCAGTGTCTTGCCCAAGGACACTTCGACGTGCGGACTGGAGGAGCCGGGGAACGAACCACCAACCTTCTAATTAGTGGACAACCCACTCTACCTCCTGAGCCACAGCTGCCACTAGTAGCCAATAGTAGTAGTAGTAGTAGCAGCAGCAGCAGTAGTAGTAGTGGTGGTTGGCTGTTATAGCGCCACCATCTGGTAGATTGGTGTAATTTTTTCCTCTGAGTAGTGGGTGATGTCTTGAAACTTGAAGTAGTACTTGGATAGAAAGCAGTTTTTGTGTACAATATCCCTTTAAGTATCTGGACAGAAAGTGGTATTTGGGTAGAACATACTGTCAATACGACAAGTACTTCTCTGGCTCTGCAGATACATATAATATGGTCTACAAAGTTAAATACAGCAGTCTGGATAGCTCACTTGGTAAAGCACATGACTTATGCTAACTAAAGACCATTGCCGCTCAAAGTTCAAACCCCATGTGGGATGAAAAACTTTCAACTTCAGACAGTTAAGTCAGTGACATTAATTAAAACCCCACATGCTGCCTCCTTATTTTGCGGTGTTTCATGAACTTTTTCAATATCTTGGAAATGTTAGCTGGAGATTGCATGGCTGTGTTCAAGAACGTGTTTTGCAACAGGAGAGGTTAGTTCTTGTCTCATGATGGAGCTTTTGTGTTCTGAAATCAGAATTTTCAGTTGTCATTGTGTCTTTCCCACACACACATCAAACCATAGGGCGTAGTGGCGTCCACTACAGAAGGTTGATGGGGTTTATCCCTGAAATTGCTTTTGGTGACTATAGCCAGCACCCTGCATGGCAGCTTGTCATGCAGTCCATTTACCATTAAGGACATTTTTGTATTACACACATAATGCACCACTTTACATTAAAAGTATGCCCTGAATGGAGGTGTTTGAACTAATTGGTGTGGGTTGTGCTGTTACAATGAGCACATGAGTGACAAGGATAATTCAGATTGAATTCTCTTTTTGGACCTTTCACATGTGAAGACACAATAATGTATTGGAATGTTTTTCCTCTCTCATCTGAAAGAAGTCTCCCAGCAAACACAATTACATCATGATGATGTTCTGATATCATCTTTCAGTGACGTCCAGGACTAGGCCAAATCACAGCCGATTTGAGGATCATTTAGACATCTACACAGGAATGTCAAGATGACGTCGAAATATGACATTACCATGAATAGGCATATTCAGTTATTCTGCTATGTACACAGTGTGTATTCAGCAGCGTTATACATAATTATATCCAGATTAACCTTTATTCTACATTTTCAAAAAATAAAACAGTTACCTGGCCGTGGTTTGAACCCAGGACCTCCAGCTTTGGGGTCTGCTACTTTACCCCTACACCATCCTTCCACAGCAATGACGAAGCACGGATGTAACCTTATTATGGCATAAACTTGTTTTTATTCAAACGTGGGTGTCAAGTCTTTGTGGATCGGGCATTACTGTGTGACATCTAAACCAACTGTGTATTATGTTACAGCAGATGCAGAACCCCAAAACACATTAACCCCACCCAAAATGCTACATTCCAACTTCCAGTAGTAGTAGTAGTAGTAGTAGTAGTAGTAATAGTAGCAGAAGTAGTAATAGTAGTAGTAGTAGTGTTGGTAGTAGTGGGAGTGGTAGCAGTAGTAGCAGCAGTAGTTGTAATTGACCGGTTAATGAGTTGTGGGCAATTTAGTGTTGGCGTGTGTTTCATTAAAAGTTTAGAGATTTATCATTTCAAAACGGTTTAACATATCCAAAACCCTTTAATAACCTTCGGTCGGGGTAGTCCATAGATGACCCAGAAAAAGTTTTGTGTGATTTGGCCAAACGGTCTAGGAGGAGCTCGCAAAAGTAGGTTTTTGATCAAATTCAAAATGGCGGAAAATCTACCACACAGAAATGGGCGTGGCCTAGTGGGTTAGATACATGATGCTCCAGGGAAACCAGTAGATGTGGAATTTTGATTCTACAGCTCGCAGTTCAGAAGTTATGGACCGACAAACGTGAAATTGGCTGTTATAGCGCCACCGTCTGGTGGATTGGTGTAATTTTTTTACTCTGAGTAGTGGGTGATGTCGTGAACCTGTGTGGAAAGTTTGGGTGATGGGGGGTGTATGGTTTCTGAGATCCACACACTTTTAGGGTAGGAAAAGAACAAAAGCAAATACACAAAAGTTTAGACATTTATCATTTCAAAACGGTTTCACGTATCCAAAATCCTTTAATAACTTTAGGTCGGGGTAGTCCATAGATGTCCCAGAAAAATTCCCGTGTGATTTGGCCAAACGGTCTAGGAGGAGTTCGCAAAAGTAGGTTTTTGATAAAATTCAAAATGGCGGAAAATCTAGGCACACGCAAATGGGCGGGGCCTATATGGATAGATGCGTATTGATCCAGGGAATCCAGCAGATGTGGAATTTTGATTCTACGCCTCACGGTTCAGCAGTTATGGGCCAATACGTGCACTCGGCTGTTATAGCGCCACCATCTGGCCAATATGGCTAATTTTTTGTCTCTGAGTAGTGGGGCACATTTCCAACCTATGTGCAAAGTCTGGCTACTGTACCCCTTACGGTTTTTGCCGTGCATACTGTTTTAGCGGAGAATAAAAAAAAGAATAATAAATATAGCCGCAAGCGGCGATGCGGGGTCCAAGCTTCCGGTGACTTGGGGGGTATATGTCAGATAGTGCACATTTATTCAGACTTGGTATGTGCACAAGTAAACAAAGTTTGGTTGAGATCCGGTGACCTGACGGTTTCCAAGCAGTACTAGTAGTAGTAGCAGTAGTAGTAATAGTGTTGGTAGTAGAGGGAGTGGTAGCAGTAGTAGCAGCAGAAGTACTAAGAATAGTAAATGGTAAATGGACTGCATTTATATAGCGATTTTATCCAAAGCGCTTTACAATGTGCCTACATTCACCCATTCACACACCGAAGGCGGCCAGCTGCCACGCAGGGTGCTGGCACAGCCATCGGGAGCAATTTGGGGTTCAGTGTCTTGCCCAAGGACACTTCGACGTGCGGACTGGAGGAGCCGGGGAACGAACCACCAACCTTCTAATTAGTGGACAACCCGCTCTACCTCCTGAGCCACAGCCGCCACTAGTAGCCAATAGTAGTAGTAGTAGTAGCAGCAGCAGCAGTAGTAGTGGTGGTTGGCTGTTATAGCGCCACCATCTGGTGGGTTGGTGTAATTTTTTCCTCTGAGTAGTGGGTGATGTCTTGAAACTTGAAGTAGTACTTGGATAGAAAGCAGTTTTTGTGTACAATATCCCTTTAAGTATCTGGACAGAAATTGGTATTTGGGTAGAACATACTGTCAATACGACAAGTACTTCTCTGGCTCTGCAGATACATATAATATGGTCTACAAAGTCAAATGCAACAGTCTGGATAGCTCACTTGGTAAAGCTCATGACTTATGCTAGCTAAAGACTATTGTGGCTCAAAGTTCAAACCCCATGTGGGATGAACAATTTTCAACTTCAGACAGTTAAGTCAGTAATAGTAATTAAAACCCCACATGTTGCCTCCTTATTTTGCGGTGTTTCATGAACTTTTTCAATATCTTGGAAATGTTAGCTGGAGATTGCGTGGCTGTGTTCAAGAACGTGTTTTGCAACAGGAGAGGTTAGTTCTTGTCTCATGATGGAGCTTTTGTGTTCTGAAATCAGAATTTTCAGTTGTCATTGAGTCTTTCCCACACACACATCAAACCATAGGGCATAGTGGCGTCCACTACAGAACGTTGATGGTTTTATCCCTGAAATTGCTTTTGATGACTATAGCCAGCACCCTGCATTGCAGCTTGTCATGCAGTCCATTTACCATTAAGGACATGTCTGTATTACACACATAATCCACCACTTTACATTAAAAGTCTGCCCTGAATGGAGGTGTTTGAACTAATTGGTGTGGGTTGTGCTGTTACAATGGAACTAAAGTAAAGGTAAAGTCCCACTGATTGTCACACAATGTGTGAAATTTGTTCTCCGCATTTGACCCATCCCCTGGGGGAGCGGTGAGCAGCAGCGTTCGCCGCCCTCGGGAATCATATGGTGATCTAACCCCCCAATTCCAACCCTTTGATGCTGAGTGCCAAGCAGGGAGGCAAATGGGTCTCATTTTTATAGTCTTTGCTATGACTCGGCCGGGGATCGAACTCACAACCTCCCAGTCTCAGGGCGGACATTCAGACCACAAGGCCACTGAGCTGGACACATGAGTGACAAGGATAATTCAGATTTAATTCTCTTTTTTGACCTTTCACATCTGAAGACACAATAATGTATTGGAATGTTTTTCCTTTCATATATCTGAAAGAAGGCTCCCAGCAAACACAATTACATCATGATGATGTTCTGATATCATCTTTCAGTGACGTCCAGGACTAGGCCAAATCACAGCCGATTTGGGGATCATTTAGACATCTACACAGGAATGTCAAGAGGACGTCGAAATATGACATTAACATAAATAGGCATATTCAGTTATTCTGCTATGTACACAGTGTGTATTCAGCAGCGTTATACATAATTATATCCAGATTAACCTTTATTCTACATTTTTAAAAAATAAAACAGTTACCTGGCCGTGGTTTGAACCCAGGACCTCCAGCTTTGGTGTCTGCTACTTTACCCCTACACCATCCTTCCACAGCAATGACAAGGCACGGATATAACCTTATTATGGCATAAACTTGTTTTTATTCAAACGTGGGTGTCAAGTCTTTGTGGATCGGGCATTACTGTGTGACATCTAAACCAACTATGTATTATGCTACAGCAGATGCAGAACCCCAAAACACATTAACCCCACCCAAAATGCTACATTCCAACTTCCAGTAGTAGTAGTAGTAGTAGTAGTAGTATTAGTAGTAGTAGTAGTAATAGTAGCAGAAGTAGTAATAGTAGTAGTAGTAGTGTTGGTAGTAGTGGGAGTGGTAGCAGAAGTAGCAGCAGTAGTTGGAATTGACCGGTTAATGAGTTGTGGGCAATTTAGTGTTGGCGTGTGTTTCATTAAAAGTTTAGAGATTTATCATTTTAAAACGGTTTCACGTATCCAAAATCCTTTACTAACCTTAGGTCGGGGTAGCCCATAGATGACCCAGAAAAAGTTTTGTGTGATTTGGCCAAACGGTCTAGGAGGAGCTCGCAAAAGTAGGTTTTTGATCAAATTCAAAATGGCGGAAAATCTACCACACAGAAATGGGCGTGGCCTAGTGGGTTAGATACATGATGCTCCAGGGAAACCAGTAGATGTGGAATTTTGATTCTACAGCTCGCAGTTCAGAAGTTATGGACCGACAAACATGAAATTGGCTGTTATAGCGCCACCATCTGGTGGATTGGTGTAATTTTTTTACTCTGAGTAGTGGGTGATGTCGTGAACCTGTGTGGAAAGTTTGGGTGATGGGGGGTGTATGGTTTCTGAGATCCACACACTTTTAGGGCAGGAAAAGAACAAAAGTAAATACACAAAAGTTTAAACATTTATCATTTCAAGACGGTTTCACGTATCCAAATTCTTTCTAAGATTTTAAATCAGGGAAGTCCAGAGATGACACACAAAAAGTGTGGGCTCATTTGGGCAAATGGCCTAGGACGAGTTCGTTTTTTTTTTTTTTGAGAAAGTCCAAGATGGCGGAAAATCTAGGCACACGCAAATGGGCGTGGCCTATATGGATAGATGCGTATTGATCCAGGGAATACAGCCGAAGTGGAATTTTGATTCTACGCCTCACGGTTCAGAAGATATGGACCATAACGCGAAATGGTCTGTTATAGCGCCACCATCTGGCCAATATGGCTAATTTTTTGTCTCTGAGTAGTGGGGCACATTTCCAACCTATGTGCAAAGTCTGGCTACTGTACCCCTTACGGTTTTTGCCGTGCATACTGTTTTAGGGGAGAATAAAAAGAATAATAAATATAGCCGCAAGCGGCGATGCGGGGTCCAAGCTTCCGGTGACTTGGGGGGGTATATGTCAGATAGTGCACATTTATTCAGACTTGGTATGTGCACAAGTAAACAAAGTTTGGTTGAGATCCGGTGACCTGACAGTTTCCAAGCAGTACTAGTAGTAGTAGCAGTAATAGTAGTAGTAGTAGTGTTGGTAGTAGTGGGAGTGGTAGCAATAGTAGCAGCAGAAGTACTAAGAATAGTAGTAGTAGTAGTAGCAGCAGCGGCAGTAGTAGTGGTGGTTGGCTGTTATAGCGCCACCATCTGGTGGATTGGTGTAATTTTTTCCTCTGAGTAGTGGGTGATGTCTTGAAACTATGTAGAAAGGTGGGTGATGTGGGGCGTATGGTTTCTGAGATCCACACACTTTTAGGGCAGGAAAAGAACAAAAGCAAATACACACAAGTTTAGACATTTATCATTTCAAAACGGTTTCACGTATCCAAAATCCTTTACTGACCTTAGGTCGGGGTAGTCCATAGATGACCCAGAAAAAGTTTTGTGTGATTTGGCCAAACGGTCTAGGAGGAGCTCGCAAAAGTAGGTTTTTGATCAAATTCAAAATGGCGGAAAATCTACCACACAGAAATGGGCGTGGCCTAGTGGGTTAGATACATGATGCTCCAGGGAAACCAGTAGATGTGGAATTTTGATTCTACAGCTCGCAGTTCAGAAGTTATGGACCGACAAACGTGAAATTGGCTGTTATAGCGCCACCATCTGGTGGATTGGTGTAATTTTTTTACTCTGAGTAGTGGGTGATGTCGTGAACCTGTGTGGAAAGTTTGGGTGATGGGGGGTGTATGGTTTCTGAGATCCACACACTTTTAGGGCAGGAAAAGAACAAAAGTAAATACACAAAAGTTTAAACATTTATCATTTCAAGACGGTTTCACGTATCCAAATTCTTTCTAAGATTTTGAATCAGCGAAGTCCAGAGATGACACACAAAAAGTTTGGGCTCATTCGGGCAAATGGCCTAGGACGAGTTCGTTTTTTTTTTTTTTTTAGAAAGTCCAAGATGGCGGAAAATCTAGCAGACTTAAATGGGCGTGGTCTATATGGATAGATGCGTATTGATCCAGGGAATCCAGCAGATGTGGAATTTTGATTCTACGCCTCACGGTTCAGCAGTTATGGGTCAATACGGAAAAGGGTCTGTTATAGCGCCACCATCTGGCCAATATGGCTAATTTTTTGTCTCTGAGTAGTGGGGCACATTTCCAACCTATGTGCAAAGTCTGGCTACTGGCGGCCTTATGGTTTCTGACGTGCATACTGTTTTAGCGGAGAATAAAAATAATAAATATAGCCGCAAGCGGCGATGCGGGGTCCAAGCTTCCGGTGACTTGGGGGGTGTATGTCAGATAATATAGACACTGAATTGCACATTTAATCAGAGTTGGTATGTGCACAAGTGCACAAAGTTTGGTTGAGATTTGGTGACCTGACCGGGTTCAAGCAGTAGTAGCAGTAGTAATAGTAGTGTTAGTGTATATGTGTGTAAGCGTTGTTGTGCTCGCAGGAGCTGGTTTGGTTATGAAATATGATTATTAATAATTATGAATTATTAATATTCATAAATTTATTAGATTTGACAGAAAATATTGTATTCTCTGTAAGATTCGGGGCACCACTGTAGTTAAGGCTACAGACCTGTCTAAAAGTCAAGTTATGACTTGTTTAGACACCAAACCAAATTGTCATATCAGTCTCATAATGATATAGTGTACATTGTACAGTTAATTGAAGGTCAAAGTTCGTAAGCTTCTGTCACAGATTTCCACAGATAAAATACCTCATGAATAACCACCAAGATTCATAGCATTATGTAATAAAAATATTTAATAAATCACAATATCAATTGACATTAACATAATGATTAAAATATCAGTTCATCACATTTACTTTTCTGACTAATACTCTACCACATCTATAGCTAATACCTAAGGTGAACAAACATTATCAATTGTGTGTGTGTGTGTGTGTGTGCTTTAAGTCTGCCTGGCTGGCAGGCCTGAATGTGTGTGTGTGTGTGTTAATTAGTACTTGTGTGTGTGTGTGTGTGTGTGTGTGTGTGTGTGTGTGTGAGAGAGAGAAGGAGGGAGGAGAGGGCGGAGTGGCTCGTTCTGGCTGTCTCTGTGATGTAATCACAGGATTGGCTGAGAGGCGGGCTGATCGTGTGTAGACCGCCTCCTTTTCAAAATGGCGGTTTTGCCAAAGTTGAGGAAGGATTGACTCGGTCAGACAGAGGTGGCTGGGGGGCGGTCTGGAACCGCCTCCTTTCCAAAATGGCGGTTCTGCCGAATTTAGGAAGGGATCACTCTGCCTGCCTAGCCTGGGTCACTCTGTGTGAGTGACTAATCAAACTCTCTAATTCAGCTTAACTGTATTTTTGCGGGCGGCGGACATTCTGACCCTCTCTAGACCGTTCCAAGCTTAGCCCTCCCGGTTGAACGGGCTCAGCTGGGAGGCCGAGAGAGTGGGGGAGGGAGAGAGGGAGAGGGAGAGAGGAAGAGTGGCCCAAATGTGGCCGCTAAGTTCTTGCTGAACTTAGCGCTCACCTTCAGGCGTCTAGATCATTCAACAGTGTGCAAACGTGGTACATCAACATACAGGATACTGTAATCAACACATATGATAATGCAATTTAACCCTAACTGCCCAAAACCATTAAACCATGAATGAACTCTCACGTGTGTTCCACGCTGTGGAGCGGGATCCTGTTGGTTGGGGAGAGTTGTCCTACGCGCAGTAGGGAGGATGGCTTTGGGTTGTGGGAGCGATGGCCTGCAGCGCGGTTCACCCTGGCCTGGAAAAGCGGGCAGCGGACGTCTGCTGGGGGTGCAGATGATGCCTGGAGTGGACGTGCAGTCTCTCTGCTCGTGGAGTCGAAGGAGTGGGTGGCTGCTCTCTGTGGCTGGCACCACGGTGGGTCTTCTGCGTCCTTCGTCGGCTGTGGGTTCTGCGACTGGGGCCACGGTGTGTCTTTCTGCAGCCGTTGGTTTGCCCTGCTGCGGTGTGGCGTTCTTCTTCTTCTCCTGCACGTGCGGTGCGCGGGGAGGGTCGTCAGTCAGGCGTTCTTGCCTGGAAGCTTGGTCAACAGCTGGCGTTATGCCAGGCTGTGGTAAGTCTGGAAGCGTAAGGAGGTTTTTCCCTGCGACTTATAACGCTAAACCGACTTAAATTAAACTGAGATTAAGTATAACTATCTCAGTGTAAGCATGCTATGTCTCGTGGGACTTACGGCTGGCCTTTGGTAGGCGTTTTCTGAGTGAGGCCTGGTTCCTTCTGAGGCCCTGGTCAGGCCTTTGTTGCAGCGCAGGGGGTGCAGCGAGCGGGGGAGGGGAGCTGGCTTCCTGGCTCCTCCAGACCCTTCCGCTGCGCACGAAAGCTTAGTTGAGACTCAAGTAGACTGACAGTTAAAACTGCTTTCCCAACAGTTTTGTCTCACTGTATGGGGAAGTCACAAAGGGTTCTCATTGGCTTGTCATGTGTCTTTGGTGATAGCTCTGGCCAATGATTGCTCTGTGAGCTGGGGTGGGCACACCCACTCTGCAAGTTCAACTCAAAGGGTGTTGTCCCTCTTGGCTGCGGGGGAACAATTGTCTTTGATTAGATTGAGAGATAAACAATGGCAAATTCTTTGAGGCTCGGCCCCCAGCTGTGCTGGTATCTGTCACCCACTTGTGGGAAGCCTCGGGGGAGCTCCCCCCCTTGTTCTGTGGGGGTTAAGCATACACAACCATTTTGTTCTCTCTCTGTTCTCACCCCGAATGTGAGGCCATATCTAAACACAGGCAATACACTCAAATGTCCCACATTCAAACATATAAGTAATACAGTACAGTCCATAATGTGTCGATCACAACATCCCCCCTCCTCGTCCGTGGACTGCTGTCGACCTGCGGTCCGCGGGCGAGGATGAAGGGCTGTACAGACAGTTTGCTGTAACTTTTGGTCCATGTCCATCTGTTCTGTGGGATCAAAGTGTCATACTCAGGCCGTTCATAGTTCAGGTTTGGTTCTGGGCAGACTCCTAACCATACCTAGACTCATTACCATATAGATAATACAACCTTAAGGTCACATACACAACATCATTTCAAAATCAACATGGTAAACAGGGAAGGGCAGGAGGAGAGAAGGAGAGAGAGGGTGACAGGGTGTGATTTTGAATGTGTGCTGCATTCCAGCAGTGTTGTGCTATGTGTCTATGTGTAGCTATGTGCCAAGCTTTGTCCTATTTTGATGTGGTCTGCCTGCCGTAAAGGTGTTATGTTTCACAGCACAGCGTTGACAATGCATCTAGCCTACATAGAGATAAGGGTGAGAGCCGAGTGACAGGTGACTGTCAGGGGTGACAGGGTGGCTGCGTCCAGTCACCCGCCCTTCACCGAGTTTGATGTCATCTCCTGGGAGGGCCTCTGGTGGCTTGAATGCCCACCCTGCCCGTCAGGCGTCTGGCTCCCGTTCGGATGTCTAATTGGGTGGAGGGCCTAGTGTGCTGAGGAGACTCACGCCGTTCGCGCCCTGTGGCGTGACTGTGATGTCTCTTTGGGCAGCAGCTACCCCCCTTGGCTCTGTCCGGCAGAACCAGGTGGTCTGGCCTGCGTGGTGAGCGTGTGTGTGGTACCGTCTCTGGGTCCAAACACACGCGGTTGGTGGGTTGAAACTGGCCATTCCTGCTTTTTGCTTCGGTTTCCACCTCCCACGCTATTGAGGCGGTTTTGAGGACCGTGCGCATGCTTCGGTCATACCAACGTGCGTCTAGGGCTACGGATGGGCGCACCGAGTCATGCAGACCGTCTAGGAAGAGTTCCTTGAGACGTGGCACGTCTGATTGATCCGGGCCATTTCTACCTTGACTATATATCTTCTTCAAGCGTCTAAAGTAATCCCTAGGATGTTCCTGGTAATTCTGTTTGACGTGTAAGGCCGCGTTCCTCCCTGCCGCTGGCGACTGGGTAAGGATGTACTCTTCGCCCAAGGCTTCGCGGAGCTTGTCAAAGTCATCTCTGATATGGGAAGGTTGCGTTTGGATAAACGCACGCACGTGCTTTGAGCTCGTGCTCCATATCAGTTGAGCTTTCTCTCGCGGCGAGGCGTGTGGTAGAGCCTGCGAACCACGTTCGACTTCGTTGAGATAATCTGTCAAGTGTACCTCGTGACTGGCGGGATCGAACAAGTCAATGTCGTTTGCGATTGACTTCAGTAAGTGATAGCGTGACTCTGCTTCTCGGAGAGAGAGTCCTGAATCACTCTGTTTTGGCAGTAGAGGCTGCAAGAAGGAGTGGCCGTTTGCCCGATTGGGCACCAAAGAGCGACTAATGTCATCATGCCCGGGGTCCCCCCTTTCGGGGGAAGGGGTGGAAGAGCTGACTTCCTGTTTCCTTGGTGGACAGGAGCTAGAAAGTGAGTGAGGCTGGATAGCCTCTTGTGAAAAAGACCTATCAGCGCACCCGTTGGTGGCCTGAGCAAATGACGGTTTATAATGCACAGGGCGGTAGTCGATCGACTCGCCACGGGCGTGATAAATGGAAAGTCGGTAAGACACACGTTCCTCCCTGCAGGGGGTTGCAGTGTGGATCGTTTTGTCATAACCGGAAGTGGCGCTGTCACGTCGTTTGACTGTCAGCGGTTTGTGCTCTGAGGTGGAAGTCAGAGCTGGATGAAAGCGTGAACAACGTCTGATTCTATACGTAGGTTGCTCGGATGAATGACTGACTGGTATGTCGGGAGCATGAAAGTCGAGCTCGGAGTCAGATGACGACTGCTGGGCTGAATAGCCTGAATCAGTTTGCTCGTTGTGAGAGCGGTCTCCCCCCTTTCGCGGTGTGGTGTCGCGATGTCTAGCAGCGCGGCTGCTTGCCAGCGCGGGCGCTAAGTGGTGTGCGGGGGTCTGATTCGAGTCAGGGGTTGGTCTAGCCCTAGGAGGCGTGTCAGCCTCCGGTGCCGGCGGGGCTATGGCCCTCTGGTGCTCTCGCTGCTTGGCCGTTCTCGCGTTTAGCCGTGCGATCACTGCTCGGGTGGTTGGTGGAGCAGTGCGACCCGAGAGGGGGACCGTTCTGGGTCCGAGGGCCGCCGTGGATCCGGACTGCATGCCCTTTTGGCTCTGTTGCAGCCGGGAAACTTCGGTACGCAGTCGGGCTAATTCTGTTTGGCAGACCTGGGCTTGTCGATGCAGACCCAGATTGGCCTGCAGCGTAGCTTGACAGCTGTTGCGCAGTCTGCCTATCTGCGTCTGGTAGACAGTGGTCTGCCGCTGATGCGCAGCGTCCTGCACCTGGAATCTGCGATTTTGCAGAAAGAAAATAATTCCCAATGGAATTATTAGGACCGCTAGTGTTAGCATTACAATGCTAAATTCATCTGCTCCTCCTGTGGGCGGGCAGATGAGAGAGGCGGCTACCGCTTGCAAGTCGGTGGCGGCCATCTTAAAGAAAGTTTCAGCGCTGACCATCTTGTGGCAGCGCAGACTCATTGCGATGAGTCAAGCAGCTGTTTTACTGCTGTCAATTTTAAGCAAAAGGTGTGTGCACTCACCTTGTTTGCTATGGCGTCACGTTGTCGTGAGCGTCAATGCCCACAGTTACTAATTCTAATTAAAGAATGGCCCAAATGTGACAGTCTCTCTGTGAGTTAGCTGCCAATTGCATGCAGTTAGTTTGACATCTGTCAGCTGTCACTCGGCTGGTGTCTGCTGTCAGTGTCATCAGGTGCAGGGTGTGCCTGCCTGTCTTTCGCATGCAAATTCACTGTGACTGGTGGTCACAGGGCTTTGTTTACACTTTGTCTCTGGCTCTGGAGGAGACAGGGTGAATGTTTTTGAATGCTAATGTGAGGGGGGGGCAGCCTGACTTCCCCCCACCCTTTGCCAGTGTGGCTTTCAAATTAGCATCAAAGGTTCCACTTAAAAATGCGCAGTACTGTTTGTTTACACTCTGATAGAGTCACTCTCTGATAGATGGAACAATTGCTATCTCTCACAATTTAGGTATTTAGGTTGAAGGCACAGTGGGAAACAGTGTTAACTGTGGTTTCTAACATAAAAATGGAATCAAGGATTTTAAACTGAGCTGTTGTCTTTGGGACTGTTTTGCTCATAAATATTCAATACAAATCCTAACTTGTGTTAAGATTATGGGAAGATTCCATATTTTATGATTAGAGTTCCTTTAGTGTCTTCTGACGCATGTGATTTGCTTGGCAAAGCGCTATAGAAAACCTGATTTTGGAAAAATTTGAAAAACTTTGATTTTTCCAAAATTTATGAATTTTTATTATTCATGCATATCATATCTGTGGAAATACTGATATTAGAATCCTCAAACGGGGCGTCATTTATGTTGTGCTCGCAGGAGCTGGTTTGGTTATGAAATATGATTATTAATAATTATGAATTATTAATATTCATAAATTTATTAGATTTGACAGAAAATATTGTATTCTCTGTAAGATTCGGGGCACCACTGTAGTTAAGGCTACAGACCTGTCTAAAAGTCAAGTTATGACTTGTTTAGACACCAAACCAAATTGTCATATCAGTCTCATAATGATATAGTGTACATTGTACAGTTAATTGAAGGTCAAAGTTCGTAAGCTTCTGTCACAGATTTCCACAGATAAAATACCTCATGAATAACCACCAAGATTCATAGCATTATGTAATAAAAATATTTAATAAATCACAATATCAATTGACATTAACATAATGATTAAAATATCAGTTCATCACATTTACTTTTCTGACTAATACTCTACCACATCTATAGCTAATACCTAAGGTGAACAAACATTATCAATTGTGTGTGTGTGTGTGTGTGTGTGTGTGTGTGTGTGCTTTAAGTCTGCCTGGCTGGCAGGCCTGAATGTGTGTGTGTGTGTGTTAATTAGTACTTGTGTGTGTGTGTGTGTGTGTGTGTGTGTGTGTGTGTGTGAGAGAGAGAAGGAGGGAGGAGAGGGCGGAGTGGCTCGTTCTGGCTGTCTCTGTGATGTAATCACAGGATTGGCTGAGAGGCGGGCTGATCGTGTGTAGACCGCCTCCTTTTCAAAATGGCGGTTTTGCCAAAGTTGAGGAAGGATTGACTCGGTCAGACAGAGGTGGCTGGGGGGCGGTCTGGAACCGCCTCCTTTCCAAAATGGCGGTTCTGCCGAATTTAGGAAGGGATCACTCTGCCTGCCTAGCCTGGGTCACTCTGTGTGAGTGACTAATCAAACTCTCTAATTCAGCTTAACTGTATTTTTGCGGGCGGCGGACATTCTGACCCTCTCTAGACCGTTCCAAGCTTAGCCCTCCCGGTTGAACGGGCTCAGCTGGGAGGCCGAGAGAGTGGGGGAGGGAGAGAGGGAGAGGGAGAGAGGAAGAGTGGCCCAAATGTGGCCGCTAAGTTCTTGCTGAACTTAGCGCTCACCTTCAGGCGTCTAGATCATTCAACAGTGTGCAAACGTGGTACATCAACATACAGGATACTGTAATCAACACATATGATAATGCAATTTAACCCTAACTGCCCAAAACCATTAAACCATGAATGAACTCTCACGTGTGTTCCACGCTGTGGAGCGGGATCCTGTTGGTTGGGGAGAGTTGTCCTACGCGCAGTAGGGAGGATGGCTTTGGGTTGTGGGAGCGATGGCCTGCAGCGCGGTTCACCCTGGCCTGGAAAAGCGGGCAGCGGACGTCTGCTGGGGGTGCAGATGATGCCTGGAGTGGACGTGCAGTCTCTCTGCTCGTGGAGTCGAAGGAGTGGGTGGCTGCTCTCTGTGGCTGGCACCACGGTGGGTCTTCTGCGTCCTTCGTCGGCTGTGGGTTCTGCGACTGGGGCCACGGTGTGTCTTTCTGCAGCCGTTGGTTTGCCCTGCTGCGGTGTGGCGTTCTTCTTCTTCTCCTGCACGTGCGGTGCGCGGGGAGGGTCGTCAGTCAGGCGTTCTTGCCTGGAAGCTTGGTCAACAGCTGGCGTTATGCCAGGCTGTGGTAAGTCTGGAAGCGTAAGGAGGTTTTTCCCTGCGACTTATAACGCTAAACCGACTTAAATTAAACTGAGATTAAGTATAACTATCTCAGTGTAAGCATGCTATGTCTCGTGGGACTTACGGCTGGCCTTTGGTAGGCGTTTTCTGAGTGAGGCCTGGTTCCTTCTGAGGCCCTGGTCAGGCCTTTGTTGCAGCGCAGGGGGTGCAGCGAGCGGGGGAGGGGAGCTGGCTTCCTGGCTCCTCCAGACCCTTCCGCTGCGCACGAAAGCTTAGTTGAGACTCAAGTAGACTGACAGTTAAAACTGCTTTCCCAACAGTTTTGTCTCACTGTATGGGGAAGTCACAAAGGGTTCTCATTGGCTTGTCATGTGTCTTTGGTGATAGCTCTGGCCAATGATTGCTCTGTGAGCTGGGGTGGGCACACCCACTCTGCAAGTTCAACTCAAAGGGTGTTGTCCCTCTTGGCTGCGGGGGAACAATTGTCTTTGATTAGATTGAGAGATAAACAATGGCAAATTCTTTGAGGCTCGGCCCCCAGCTGTGCTGGTATCTGTCACCCACTTGTGGGAAGCCTCGGGGGAGCTCCCCCCCTTGTTCTGTGGGGGTTAAGCATACACAACCATTTTGTTCTCTCTCTGTTCTCACCCCGAATGTGAGGCCATATCTAAACACAGGCAATACACTCAAATGTCCCACATTCAAACATATAAGTAATACAGTACAGTCCATAATGTGTCGATCACAACAGCGTGTATATGTGTGTGTGTATATATGTGTGTGTATATGTGTGAGTATATGTGTGTGTGTGTGTATATAGGTGTATATGTGTGTGGCAATGTGCACTGGAGCTAGCGGCTGAATTACACCAACTAAGGTACAACCTTGCTACAGTGAACATTTAAGCTAGAATCAGGGTGTAAATGACATTTTCAAGTCAACTTGGCATCTCAGGGCTTGTGGAGAGTTTGATTACACCAGCTGAGCAGTATGGAAGCATTCTATGTATTTGTTTTTTCTATGTTTTTGCTCATGGTCAACTTCACTCAGCAGACAGCTCTGTGCCTGTTGTGGTTAGAGTACAGTTCTATCTCTGTGTGTGATGCGTCCAGAGTGCTTTACCCAGTACACCGACTGCATGCAAGTACCGCATAGTACCCCACTTCAAATAAACCAAACTATACCTTTCACAAATCAACTCAATAAGTGTCCAACTAAATGAATGCCTGCTAAACTGTTTTCGGATGTGCGAGATGTGCAAAATAAATAAGCATTGTTTCCGGTGGAGTGTCCCTTTAAGGCCAAAACTAACATCTCAGTTGGCTTTAATTAAAACACAAGATAGGAATACATTTCAAATCACAACACATTGCCGTCACTTCAAATTACCTTCATACCTCCCTTTACATAACATTGAAAATATATTTCAGATTGTGTAAACCTCCCTTTAAACTCACGGATTTGGCTTTTGGAGGTTTCATTCAGCAGGTTTCAAAGATAAGTTGAATTGGATGTTAAAAAACGTTCCCTCTATACTGCCAACTGTCTTGCACCATCTCCATTCATCAGTGATTCAGTGCACCTGGTACAGAGCCTGACCACAGCCCAACTCTGATTGGCTCAGATTGATGTCAGTCACACTGCAGGATTACAAGCCCGCCAACTTCTGTTTCATGTAAAATACATTGGTGATACATTTTGCAGTGTAAACATTGGTGAACTGGGTTTACAATTATCAAATTATGTGTTCTTAAGTTAAAGCAACTCTGCTCAACATGTGGTAAAATATCAGCCAGGATGAGCGGTTAATGCGTGTCACACCTATGAACAGGTGAGGGCAATGTGACCCCTCAGCACTGGACCCAGATAAAACCACAAGGAAAGATGGCAGGCACACAGCAGGACAAGGTGCAGGGTGATTTTATTTTCCCAACATCAAAAGTGACAGTGAGGCAATCAGCATGTTGTCTGTGGATAAGAACACAAACAGAATTATTTACCCAAATACACAATGTTAACAAGCAATCCAAATGACATCAAATTAGCAATAAACAAACAATGTAACAATCAATTAAAGCAACAATAAACAATATATTTTAACCATGCTAAAGAAAAAAACATATGCAATTCACCTTTAAGGTCAGCATGAGTTGGACTGGCTCACAGCACCTCTGTAGCAGCAGACTGGGGTTTGGGGCAAGTTTTGCACTTATTTTATAGCCATAGCTCCACCCATCTCCCCACCCACATGGCACAATCCACAAGTGAGTGAGTGAAGCACTCTGGGAGATGAAGTACACCAGTGGTGGCCATTTTAGTGTGCGTGTGCGTGTGCGTGTGCGCGTGTGTGTGCGTGTGTGCGTGTGCGTGTGCGTGTGCAAACAGACAAAATAGTCATAGGAAGTAGTATGTTTAGCAATAAAAAACAATATAACAATCAAACAAACAATAAACAATATATTTTAACCATGGCTAAAGAGAAAAACATATGCAATTCACCTTTAAGATCAGGATGGCTTGGAATGGCAATTCAACAATGGCTAACAAAACTACAACTTACTTAATAATGCATCTGAAGGGAGGATAAACACCAACTGAAACACCAACACAGCCTCTACTGCAGTAACGGACACACACTGAGTGTAGAGGCTGATTAGCATCTTAAGTGCAGGTGTGTGGTGATCAGTCCAGAATTAGGTGCAGGTGTGGTGTATATGTGTGTGCGTGTGTGTACGTGTGTGTGTGTGTGCGCGTGTGTGTGTGTGTGCGCGCGCGCGTGTGTGTGTGTGTGTGTGTGTGTGTGTGTGTGTAGATCCGGTGACCTGACGGTTTCCAAGCAGTACTAGTAGTAGTAGTAGTAGCAGTAGTAGTAATAGTAGTAGTAGTAGTGTTGGTAGTAGTGGGAGTGGTAGCAATAGTAGCAGCAGAAGTACTAAGAATAGTAGTAGTAGTAGTAGCAGCAGCGGCAGTAGTAGTGGTGGTTGGCTGTTATAGCGCCACCATCTGGTGGATTGGTGTAATTTTTTTACTCTGAGTAGTGGGTGATGTTGTGAACCTGTGTGGAAAGTTTGGGTGATGGGGGGTGTATGGTTTCTGAGATCCACACACTTTTAGGGCAGGAAAAGAACAAAAGTAAATACACAAAAGTTTAAACATTTATCATTTCAAGACGGTTTCACGTATCCAAATTCTTTCTAAGATTTTTAATCAGGGAAGTCCAAAGATGACACACAAAATGTTTGGGCTCATTCGGGCAAATGGCCTAGGACGAGTTCGTTTTTTTTTTTTTTGAGAAAGTCCAAGATGGCGGAAAATCTAGCAGACTTAAATGGGCGTGGTCTATATGGATAGATGCGTATTGATCCAGGGAATCCAGCAGATGTGGAATTTTGATTCTACGCCTCACGGTTCAGCAGTTATGGTCCAATACGTGAAATGGTCTGTTATAGCGCCACCATCTGGTCAATATGGCTAATTTTTTGTCTCTGAGTAGTGGGGCACATTTCCAACCTATGTGCAAAGTCTGGCTACTGTACCCCTTACGGTTGTTGCCGTGCATACTGTTTTAGCGGAGAATAAAAAAAAAAAAAAAAATAATAAATATAGCCGCAAGCGGCGATGCGGGGTCCAAGCTTCCGGTGACTTGGGGGGTGTATGTCAGATAATATAGACACTGAATTGCACATTTAATCAGAGTTGGTATGTGCACAAGTGCACAAAGTTTGGTTGAGATTTGGTGACCTGACCGGGTTCAAGCAGTAGTAGCAGTAGTAATAGTAGTGTTAGTGTATATCTGTGTAAGTGTGTATATGTGTGTGTGTATATATGTGTGTGTAAATGTGTGAGTATATGTGTGTGTGTGTGTGTGTGTGTGTATGTGTGTGTGTGTGTGTGTGTATGTGTGTGTGTGTGTGTGTGTGTGTGTGTATGTGTGTGTGTGTGTGGCGTGTGTGTGTGTGTGTATAGGTGTATATGTCTGTGGCAATGTGCACTGGAGCTAGCGGCTGAATTACACCAACTAAGGTACAACCTTGCTACAGTGAACATTTAAGCTAGAATCAGGGTGTAAAGGACATTTTCAAGTCAACTTGGCATCTCAGGGCTTGTGGAGAGTTTGATTACACCAGGTGAGCAGTATGGAAGCATTCTATCTATTTGTTTATTTGTATGTTTTTGCTCATGGTCAACTTCACTCAGCAGACAGCTCTGTGCCTGTTGTGGTTAGAGTACAGTTCTATCTCTGTGTGTGATGCGTCCAGAGTGCTTTACCCAGTACACCGACTGCATGCAAGTACCGCATAGTACCCCACTTCAAATAAACCAAACTATACCTTTCACAAATCAACTCAATAAGTGTCAAACTAAATGAATGCCTGCTAAACTGTTTTCGGATGTGCGAGATGTGCAAAATAAATAAGCATTGTTTCCGTTTTCGGTGGAGTGTCCCTTTAAGGCCAAAACTAACATCTCAGTTGGCTTTAATTAAAACACAAGATAGGAATACATTTCAAATCACAACACATTGCCATCACTTCAAATTACCTTCATACCTCCCTTTACATAACATTGAAAATATATTTCAGATTGTGTAAACCTCCCTTTAAACTCACGGATTTGGCTTTTGGAGGTTTCATTCAGCAGGTTTCAAAGATAAGTTGAATTGGATGTTAAAAAACGTTCCCTCTATACTGCCAACTGTCTTGCACCATCTCCATTCATCAGTGATTCAGTGCACCTGGTACAGAGCCTGACCACAGCCCAACTCTGATTGGCTCAGAGTGATGTCAGTCACACTGCAGGATTACAAGCCCGCCAACTTCTGTTTCATGTAAAATACATTGGTGATACATTTTGCAGTGTAAACATTGGTGAACTGAGTTTACAATTATCAAATTATGTGTTCTTAAGTTAAAGCAACTCTGCTCAACATGTGGTAAAATATCAGCCAGGATGAGCGGTTAATGAGTGTCACACCTATGAACAGGTGAGGGCAATGTGACCCCTCAGCACTGGACCCAGATAAAACCACAAGGAAAGATGGCAGGCACACAGCAGGACAAGGTGCAGGGTGATTTTATTTTCCCAACATCAAAAGTGACAGTGAGGCAATCAGCATGTTGTCTGTGGATAAGAACACAAACAGAATTATTTACCCAAATACACAATGTTAACAAGCAATCCAAATTACATCAAACTAGCAATAAACAAACAATGTAACAATCAATTAAAGCAACAATAAACAATATATTTTAACCATGCTAAAGAAAAAAACATATGCAATTCACCTTTAAGGTCAGCATGAGTTGGACTGGCTCACAGCACCTCTGTAGCAGCAGACTGGGGTTTGGGGCAAGTTTTGCACTTCTTTTATAGCCATAGCTCCACCCATCTCCCCACCCACGTGGCACAATCCACAAGTGAGTGAGTGAAGCACTCTGGGAGATGAAGTACACCAGTGGTGGCCATTTTAGTGTGCGTGTGCGTGTGCGTGTGCGTGTGTGTGTGCGCGTGTGCGTGTGCGTGTGCAAACAGACAAAATAGTCATAGGAAGTAGTATGTTTAGCAATAAAAAACAATATAACAATCAAACAAACAATAAACAATATATTTTAACCATGGCTAAAGAGAAAAACATATGCAATTCACCTTTAAGATCAGGATGGCTTGGAATGGCAATTCAACAATGGCTAACAAAACTACAACTTACTTAATAATGCATCTGAAGGGAGGATAAACACCAAAGGACCGAAACATCAACACAGCCTCTACTGCAGTAACGGACACACACTGAGTGTAGAGGCTGATTAGCATCTTAAGTGCAGGTGTGTGGTGATCAGTCCAGAATTAGGTGCAGGTGTGGTGTATATGTGTGTGCGTGTGTGTACGTGTGTGTGTGTGTGCGCGTGTGTGTGTGTGTGTGTGTGCGCGTCTGCGTGTGTGTGTGTGTGTGTGTGTGTGCTTTTGATGACTATAGCCAGCACCCTGCATTGCAGCTTGTCATGCAGTCCATTTACCATTAAGGACATGTCTGTATTACACACATAATCCACCACTTTACATTAAAAGTCTGCCCTGAATGGAGATGTTTGAACTAATTGGTGTGGGTTGTGCTGTTACAATGGAAGTAAAGTAAAGGTAAAGTCCCACTGATTGTCACACAATGTGTGAAATTTGTTCTCCGCATTTGACCCATCCCCTGGGGGAGCAGTGAGCGCCGCGCTCGGGAATCATATGGTGATCTAACCCCCCAATTCCAACCCTTTGATGCTGAGTGCCAAGCAGGGAGGCAAATGGGTCTCATTTTTATAGTCTTTGCTATGACTCGGCCGGGGATCGAACTCACGACCTCCCAGTCTCAGGGCGGACATTCAGACCACAAGGCCACTGAGCTGGACACATGAGTGACAAGGATAATTCAGATTTAATTCTCTTTTTGGACCTTTCACATCTGAAGACACAATAATGTATTGGAATGTTTTTCCTTTCATATATCTGAAAGAAGGCTCCCAGCAAACACAATTACATCATGATGATGTTCTGATATCATCTTTCAGTGACGTCCAGGACTAGGCCAAATCACAGCCGATTTGGGGATCATTTAGACATCTACACAGGAATGTCAAGAGGACGTCGAAATATGACGTTACCATAAATAGGCATATTCAGTTATTCTGCTATGTACACAGTGTGTATTCAGCAGCGTTATACATAATTATATCCAGATTAACCTTTATTCTACATTTTCAAAAAATAAAACAGTCACCTGGCCGTGGTTTGAACCCAGGACCTCCAGCTTTGGTGTCTGCTACTTTACCCCTACACCATCCTTCCACAGCAATGACAAGGCACGGATATAACCTTATTATGGCATAAACTTGTTTTTATTCAAACGTGGGTGTCAAGTGTTTGTGGATCGGGCATTACTGTGTGACATCTAAACCAACTATGTATTATGCTACAGCAGATGCAGAACCCCAAAACACATTAACCCCACCCAAAATGCTACATTCCAACTTCCAGTAGTAGTAGTAGTAGTAGTAGTAGTATTAGTAGTAGTAGTAGTAATAGTAGCAGAAGTAGTAATAGTAGTAGTAGTAGTGTTGGTAGTAGTGGGAGTGGTAGCAGAAGTAGCAGCAGTAGTTGTAATTGACCGGTTAATGAGTTGTGGGCAATTTAGTGTTGGCGTGTGTTTCATTAAAAGTTTAGAGATTTATCATTTCAAAACGGTTTCACGTATCCAAAATCCTTTACTAACCTTAGGTCGGGGTAGCCCATAGATGACCCAGAAAAAGTTTTGTGTGATTTGGCCAAACGGTCTAGGAGGAGCTCGCAAAAGTAGGTTTTTGATCAAATTCAAAATGGCGGAAAATCTACCACACAGAAATGGGCGTGGCCTAGTGGGTTAGATACATGATGCTCCAGGGAAACCAGTAGATGTGGAATTTTGATTCTACAGCTCGCAGTTCAGAAGTTATGGACCGACAAACATGAAATTGGCTGTTATAGCGCCACCATCTGGTGGATTGGTGTAATTTTTTTACTCTGAGTAGTGGGTGATGTCGTGAACCTGTGTGGAAAGTTTGGGTGATGGGGGGTGTATGGTTTCTGAGATCCACACACTTTTAGGGCAGGAAAAGAACAAAAGTAAATACACAAAAGTTTAAACATTTATCATTTCAAGACGGTTTCACGTATCCAAATTCTTTCTAAGATTTTAAATCAGGGAAGTCCAGAGATGACACACAAAAAGTGTGGGCTCATTTGGGCAAATGGCCTAGGACGAGTTCGTTTTTTTTTTTTTTGAGAAAGTCCAAGATGGCGGAAAATCTAGGCACACGCAAATGGGCGTGGCCTATATGGATAGATGCGTATTGATCCAGGGAATACAGCCGAAGTGGAATTTTGATTCTACGCCTCACGGTTCAGAAGATATGGACCATAACGCGAAATGGTCTGTTATAGCGCCACCATCTGGCCAATATGGCTAATTTTTTGTCTCTGAGTAGTGGGGCACATTTCCAACCTATGTGCAAAGTCTGGCTACTGTACCCCTTACGGTTTTTGCCGTGCATACTGTTTTAGCGGAGAATAAAAATAATAACTAGATGAATGATGAATAGTTTGACAGTTATTGAGAGTTGATTTGTGTGTGTATTTGTGTGTGTGTGTGTGTGTGTGTATGTATGTGTGTGTGTGTGTGTGTGTGTGTGTGTGTGTGTGTGTGTGTGTGTGTGTGTGTGTGTGTGTGTGTGTGTGTGTGTGTGTGTGTGTGTATGTGTACACGCGCACGCATGGGGTCCAAGCTTCTGGGGACTTGGGAGTTAGACATCAGATATACCAAATAGTGCACATTTAGTCAGAGATTATGTGAACAAGTGCACCAAGTGACCTGGGGGTTAAATGTGACAGACACCAAATACTGCACATTTAGTAAGACTTGATAAGTGCAAAGGCGCACCACTTTTGGCAATGTGCACTGGAGCTAGCGGCTGAATTACACCAACTAAGGTACAACCTTGCTACAATGAACATTTAAGCTAGAATCAGGGTGTAAATGACATTTTCAAGTCAACTTGGCATCTCAGGGCTTGTGGAGCCATCTTTTAAATATGTTGAACAGTGATGACCAATATGTCAGAGAGCTCACCAGAGCTTCTCTGTTCATTGACCTAAAAAGATGCAAGGTCCCCCTGGCATATGGGTCAGATCCTAACTTCCTGGGATTCAAGACGAAACCTAGCGGGAAGCTGGACAGTCATTCCCCTGGCTTTGGCATGTGGTCTGACTGGCCTGACCTGAATGACTTATGTGGCTGCTGTGAAGTTGCCCTGGAGTGGGCAGGGCCTAACTCAGAGGCAGTGAATGTCTCTGAAGAGGTTATATCTGACCCCAGTTTCTCTGTGGTTTCATTGTGGTCAGTCAGGGCATTGTGGTCAGTCAGGGCGTTGTGGTCAGTCAGGGCGTGGTGGTCAGTCAGGGCGTGGTGGTCAGTCAGGGTGTGGTGGTCAGGGCATGGTGGTCAGTCAGGGCGTGCTGTTCAGTCAGGGCGTGGTGGTCAGTATGGGCGTGGTGGTCAGTATGGGCGTGGTGGTCAGTATGTGTGTGGTGGTCAGTATGGACGTTGTGGTCAGTATGGACATTGTGGTCAGTATGGGCGTTGTGGTCAGTATGAGCGTTGTGGTCAGTATGGGCGTTGTGGTCAGCTATGGCGTTGTGGTCAGTTAGGGTGTGATGGTCAGTCAGGGCGTTGTGGTCAGTCAGGGCGTGGTGGTCAGTCAGGGCATGGTGGTCAGTATGGGCATGGTGGTCAGTATTGTGGTCAGTATGGGCGTTGTATCTACATATATACATATATATACACACGTATATATATATACACACACACACACATACACACACTATGTTTGTGACATTGTGGGGGTAGAGGGAGTGTGTATATATATATCCTCATCCTGGGCAAAAATATGTTTTTGAGAAAATACAAGATGGTTTTTGCATGATATTGTATGTTTTACATTGATATTGATATTGTATATTTGTTTGTTTGTTTGTTTGTTTGTGTGTGTGTGTGTGTGTGTGTGTGTGTGTATATATATACACATACATATATATATATATACACATACATATATATATATATATACACACATATATATATATATATATATATATATATAGTGTGTGTGTGTGTGTGTGTGTGTGTGTGTGTGTGTGTGTGTGTGTGTGTGCGCATGCGTGCGTGCGTGCGTCTGTGTATGTATTGACACCTGTGTGTGGAGTGAGGCACTCTGGGATATGAAGTGCAGCAGTGGCAGCCATTTTATGATCTCGCAAGCACATATATATATTTACAGTATATGTGTGTGTGTGTGTGTGTGTGTGTGTGTGTGTGTGTGTGTGTGTGTGTGTGTGTGCATGTGTGTGCATGCGTGCGTGCGTATGTGTGTATGACACCTGTGTGTGGAGTGAAGCACTCTGGGAGATGAAGTACAGCCGTGGTGGCCATTTTAGTATATGTGTGTGTGTGTGTGTGTGTGTGTCTGTGTTTGTGTTTGTTTGTTTGTTTGTTTGTTTGTTTGTGTGTGTGTGTGTGTGTGTGTGTGTGTGTGTGTGTGTGTAGGTGTGTGTGTGTGTGTGTGTTTGTGTGTGTTTAGTGTCAGGGCATGTGTCATCAAAAGTTTAAACATTTATCATTTCAAGACGGTTTCACGTATCCAAATTCTTTCTAAGATTTTTAATCAGGGAAGTCCAGAGATGACACACAAAAAGTTTGCGCTCATTCGGGCAGATGGCCTAGGACGAGTTCGTTTTTTTTTTTTTTGAGAAAGTCCAAGATGGCGGAAAATCTAGCAGACTTAAATGGGCGTGGTCTATATGGATAGATGCGTATTGATCCAGGGAATCCAGCAGATGTGGAATTTTGATTCTACGCCTCACGGTTCAGCAGTTATGGTCCAATACGTGAAATGGTCTGTTATAGCGCCACCATCTGCTCAATATGGCTAATTTTTTGTCTCTGAGTAGTGGGGCACATTTCCAACCTATGTGCAAAGTCTGGCTACTGTAGCCCTTACAGTTTTTGCCGTGCATACTGTTTTAGCGGAGAATAAGAAAAATAATAATAAACGGAACAGATACAATAGGGATCCACGCACTTCGTGCTTGGACCCCTAAATATAGCCGCAAGCGGCGATGCGGGGTCCAAGCTTCCGGTGACTTGGGGGGTGTATGTCAGATAATATAGACACTGAATTGCACATTTAATCAGAGTTGGTATGTGCACAAGTGCACAAAGTTTGGTTGAGATTTGGTGACCTGACCGGGTTCAAGCAGTAGTAGCAGTAGTAATAGTAGTGTGTGTGTGTGTGTGTGTGTGTGTGTGTGGCAATGTGCACTGGAGCTAGCGGCTGAATTACACCAACTAAGGTACAACCTTGCTACAGTGAACATTTAAGCTAGAATCAGGGTGTAAATGACATTTTCAAGTCAACTTGGCATCTCAGGGCTTGTGGAGAGTTTGATTACACCAGGTGAGCAGTATGGAAGCATTCTATGTATTTGTTTTTTCTCATGGTCAACTTCACTCAGCAGACAGCTCTGTTGTGGTTAGAGTACAGTTCTATCTCTGTGTGTGATGCGTCCAGAGTGCTTTACCCAGTACACCGACTGCATGCAAGTACCGCATAGTACCCCACTTCAAATAAACCAAACTATACCTTTCACAAATCAACTCAATAAGTGTCAAACTAAATGAATGCCTGCTAAACTGTTTTCGGATGTGCGAGATGTGCAAAATAAATAAGCATTGTTTCCGTTTTCGGTGGAGTGTCCCTTTAAGGCCAAAACTAACATCTCAGTTGGCTTTAATTAAAACACAAGATAGGAATACATTTCAAATCACAACACATTGCCGTCACTTCAAATTACCTTCATACCTCCCTTTACATAACATTGAAAATATATTTCAGATTGTGTAAACCTCCCTTTAAACTCACAGATTTGGCTTTTGGAGGTTTCATTCAGCAGGTTTCAAAGATAAGTTGAATTGGATGTTAAAAAACGTTCCCTCTATACTGCCAACTGTCTTGCACCATCTCCATTCATCAGTGATTCAGTGCACCTGGTACAGAGCCTGACCACAGCCCAACTCTGATTGGCTCAGTCACACTGCAGGATTACAAGCCCGCCAACTTCTGTTTCATGTAAAATACATTGGTGATACATTTTGCAGTGTAAACATTGGTGAACTGGGTTTACAATTATCAAATTATGTGTTCTTAAGTTAAAGCAACTCTGTTCAACATGTGGTAAAATATCAGCCAGGATGAGCGGTTAATGCGTGTCACACCTATGAACAGGTGAGGGCAATGTGACCCCTCAGCACTGGACCCAGATAAAACCACAAGGAAAGATGGCAGGCACACAGCAGGACAAGGTGCAGGGTGATTTTATTTTCCCCAACATCAAAAGTGACAGTGAGGCAATCAGCATGTTGTCTGTGGATAAGAACACAAACAGAATTATTTACCCAAATACACAATGTTAACAAGCAATCCAAATGACATCAAATTAGCAATAAACAAACAATGTAACAATCAATTAAAGCAACAATAAACAATATATTTCAACCATGCTAAAGAAAAAAACATATGCAATTCACCTTTAAGGTCAGCATGAGTTGGACTGGCTCACAGCACCTCTGTAGCAGCAGACTGGGGTTTGGGGCAAGTTTTGCACTTCTTTTATAGCCATAGCTCCACCCATCTCCCCACCCACGTGGCACAATCCACAAGTGAGTGAGTGAAGCACTCTGGGAGATGAAGTACACCAGTGGTGGCCATTTTAGTGTGCGTGTGCGTGTGTGTGTGTGTGTGTGCGTGTGTGTGTGCGCGTGTGCGTGTGCGTGTGCGTGTGCAAACAGACAAAATAGTCATAGGAAGTAGTATGTTTAGCAATAAAAAACAATATAACAATCAAACAAACAATAAACAATATATTTTAACCATGGCTAAAGAGAAAAACATATGCAATTCACCTTTAAGATCAGGATGGCTTGGAATGGCAATTCAACAATGGCTAACAAAACTACAACTTACTTAATAATGCATCTGAAGGGAGGATAAACACCAGACTGAAACACCAACACAGCCTCTACTGCAGTAACGGACACACACTGAGTGTAGAGGCTGATTAGCGTCTTAAGTGCAGGTGTGTGGTGATCAGTCCAGAATTAGGTGCAGGTGTGGTGTATATGTGTGTGCGTGTGTGTACGTGTGTGTGTGTGCGCGTGTGCGTGTGTGTGTGTGTGTGTGTGTGTGTGTGTGTGTGTAGATCCGGTGACCTGACGGTTTCCAAGCAGTACTAGTAGTAGTAGTAGTAGCAGTAGTAGTAATAGTAGTAGTAGTAGTGTTGGTAGTAGTGGGAGTGGTAGCAATAGTAGCAGCAGAAGTACTAAGAATAGTAGTAGTAGTAGTAGCAGCAGCGGCAGTAGTAGTGGTGGTTGGCTGTTATAGCGCCACCATCTGGTGGATTGGTGTAATTTTTTTACTCTGAGTAGTGGGTGATGTCGTGAACCTGTGTGGAAAGTTTGGGTGATGGGGGGTGTATGGTTTCTGAGATCCACACACTTTTAGGGCAGGAAAAGAACAAAAGTAAATACACAAAAGTTTAAACATTTATCATTTCAAGACGGTTTCACGTATCCAAATTCTTTCTAAGATTTTTAATCAGGGAAGTCCAGAGATGACACACAAAAAGTTTGCGCTCATTCGGGCAGATGGCCTAGGACGAGTTCGTTTTTTTTTTTTTTGAGAAAGTCCAAGATGGCGGAAAATCTAGCAGACTTAAATGGGCGTGGTCTATATGGATAGATGCGTATTGATCCAGGGAATCCAGCAGATGTGGAATTTTGATTCTACGCCTCACGGTTCAGCAGTTATGGTCCAATACGTGAAATGGTCTGTTATAGCGCCACCATCTGGTCAATATGGCTAATTTTTTGTCTCTGAGTAGTGGGGCACATTTCCAACCTATGTGCAAAGTCTGGCTACTGTAGCCCTTACAGTTTTTGCCGTGCATACTGTTTTAGCGGAGAATAAGAAAAATAATAATAAACGGAACAGATACAATAGGGATCCACGCACTTCGTGCTTGGACCCCTAATAAACGGAACAGATACAATAGGGATCCACGCACTTCGTGCTTGGACCCCTAATAAACGGAACAGATAGGGATCCACGCACTTCGTGCTTGGACCCCTAAATATAGCCGCAAGCGGCGATGCGGGGTCCAAGCTTCCGGTGACTTGGGGGGTATATGTCAGATAGTGCACATTTATTCAGACTAATATGCACAAGTAAACAAAGTTTGGTTGAGATCCGGTGACCTGACGGTTTCCAAGCAGTAGTAGTAGCAGTAGTAGTAATAGTGTTGGTAGTAGAGGGAGTGGTAGCAGTAGTAGCAGCAGAAGTACTAAGAATAGTAAATGGTAAATGGACTGCATTTATATAGCGCTTTTATCCAAAGCGCTTTACAATGTGCCTACATTCACCCATTCACACACCGAAGGCAGCCAGCTGCCACGCAGGGTGCTGGCACAGCCATCGGGAGCAATTTGGGGTTCAGTGTCTTGCCCAAGGACACTTCGACGTGCGGACTGGAGGAGCCGGGGAACGAACCACCAACCTTCTAATTAGTGGACAACCCACTCTACCTCCTGAGCCACAGCTGCCACTAGTAGCCAATAGTAGTAGTAGTAGTAGCAGCAGCAGCAGTAGTAGTAGTGGTGGTTGGCTGTTATAGCGCCACCATCTGGTAGATTGGTGTAATTTTTTCCTCTGAGTAGTGGGTGATGTCTTGAAACTTGAAGTAGTACTTGGATAGAAAGCAGTTTTTGTGTACAATATCCCTTTAAGTATCTGGACAGAAAGTGGTATTTGGGTAGAACATACTGTCAATACGACAAGTACTTCTCTGGCTGTGCAGATACATATAATATGGTCTACAAAGTTAAATACAACAGTCTGGATAGCTCACTTGGTAAAGCACATGACTTATGCTAACTAAAGACCATTGCCGCTCAAAGTTCAAACCCCATGTGGGATGAAAAACTTTCAACTTCAGACAGTTAAGTCAGTGACATTAATTAAAACCCCACATGCTGCCTCCTTATTTTGCGGTGTTTCATGAACTTTTTCAATATCTTGGAAATGTTAGCTGGAGATTGCATGGCTGTGTTCAAGAACGTGTTTTGCAACAGGAGAGGTTAGTTCTTGTCTCATGATGGAGCTTTTGTGTTCTGAAATCAGAATTTTCAGTTGTCATTGTGTCTTTCCCACACACACATCAAACCATAGGGCGTAGTGGCGTCCACTACAGAAGGTTGATGGGGTTTATCCCTGAAATTGCTTTTGGTGACTATAGCCAGCACCCTGCATGGCAGCTTGTCATGCAGTCCATTTACCATTAAGGACATTTTTGTATTACACACATAATGCACCACTTTACATTAAAAGTATGCCCTGAATGGAGGTGTTTGAACTAATTGGTGTGGGTTGTGCTGTTACAATGAGCACATGAGTGACAAGGATAATTCAGATTGAATTCTCTTTTTGGACCTTTCACATGTGAAGACACAATAATGTATTGGAATGTTTTTCCTCTCTCATCTGAAAGAAGTCTCCCAGCAAACACAATTACATCATGATGATGTTCTGATATCATCTTTCAGTGACGTCCAGGACTAGGCCAAATCACAGCCGATTTGAGGATCATTTAGACATCTACACAGGAATGTCAAGATGACGTCGAAATATGACATTACCATGAATAGGCATATTCAGTTATTCTGCTATGTACACAGTGTGTATTCAGCAGCGTTATACATAATTATATCCAGATTAACCTTTATTCTACATTTTCAAAAAATAAAACAGTTACCTGGCCGTGGTTTGAACCCAGGACCTCCAGCTTTGGGGTCTGCTACTTTACCCCTACACCATCCTTCCACAGCAATGACGAAGCACGGATGTAACCTTATTATGGCATAAACTTGTTTTTATTCAAACGTGGGTGTCAAGTCTTTGTGGATCGGGCATTACTGTGTGACATCTAAACCAACTGTGTATTATGTTACAGCAGATGCAGAACCCCAAAACACATTAACCCCACCCAAAATGCTACATTCCAACTTCCAGTAGTAGTAGTAGTAGTAGTAGTAGTAGTAATAGTAGCAGAAGTAGTAATAGTAGTAGTAGTAGTGTTGGTAGTAGTGGGAGTGGTAGCAGTAGTAGCAGCAGTAGTTGTAATTGACCGGTTAATGAGTTGTGGGCAATTTAGTGTTGGCGTGTGTTTCATTAAAAGTTTAGAGATTTATCATTTCAAAACGGTTTAACATATCCAAAACCCTTTAATAACCTTCGGTCGGGGTAGTCCATAGATGACCCAGAAAAAGTTTTGTGTGATTTGGCCAAACGGTCTAGGAGGAGCTCGCAAAAGTAGGTTTTTGATCAAATTCAAAATGGCGGAAAATCTACCACACAGAAATGGGCGTGGCCTAGTGGGTTAGATACATGATGCTCCAGGGAAACCAGTAGATGTGGAATTTTGATTCTACAGCTCGCAGTTCAGAAGTTATGGACCGACAAACGTGAAATTGGCTGTTATAGCGCCACCGTCTGGTGGATTGGTGTAATTTTTTTACTCTGAGTAGTGGGTGATGTCGTGAACCTGTGTGGAAAGTTTGGGTGATGGGGGGTGTATGGTTTCTGAGATCCACACACTTTTAGGGTAGGAAAAGAACAAAAGCAAATACACAAAAGTTTAGACATTTATCATTTCAAAACGGTTTCACGTATCCAAAATCCTTTAATAACTTTAGGTCGGGGTAGTCCATAGATGTCCCAGAAAAATTCCCGTGTGATTTGGCCAAACGGTCTAGGAGGAGTTCGCAAAAGTAGGTTTTTGATAAAATTCAAAATGGCGGAAAATCTAGGCACACGCAAATGGGCGGGGCCTATATGGATAGATGCGTATTGATCCAGGGAATCCAGCAGATGTGGAATTTTGATTCTACGCCTCACGGTTCAGCAGTTATGGGCCAATACGTGCACTCGGCTGTTATAGCGCCACCATCTGGCCAATATGGCTAATTTTTTGTCTCTGAGTAGTGGGGCACATTTCCAACCTATGTGCAAAGTCTGGCTACTGTACCCCTTACGGTTTTTGCCGTGCATACTGTTTTAGCGGAGAATAAAAAAAAGAATAATAAATATAGCCGCAAGCGGCGATGCGGGGTCCAAGCTTCCGGTGACTTGGGGGGTATATGTCAGATAGTGCACATTTATTCAGACTTGGTATGTGCACAAGTAAACAAAGTTTGGTTGAGATCCGGTGACCTGACGGTTTCCAAGCAGTACTAGTAGTAGTAGTAGTAGCAGTAGTAGTAATAGTGTTGGTAGTAGAGGGAGTGGTAGCAGTAGTAGCAGCAGAAGTACTAAGAATAGTAAATGGTAAATGGACTGCATTTATATAGCGATTTTATCCAAAGCGCTTTACAATGTGCCTACATTCACCCATTCACACACCGAAGGCGGCCAGCTGCCACGCAGGGTGCTGGCACAGCCATCGGGAGCAATTTGGGGTTCAGTGTCTTGCCCAAGGACACTTCGACGTGCGGACTGGAGGAGCCGGGGAACGAACCACCAACCTTCTAATTAGTGGACAACCCGCTCTACCTCCTGAGCCACAGCCGCCACTAGTAGCCAATAGTAGTAGTAGTAGTAGCAGCAGCAGCAGTAGTAGTGGTGGTTGGCTGTTATAGCGCCACCATCTGGTGGGTTGGTGTAATTTTTTCCTCTGAGTAGTGGGTGATGTCTTGAAACTTGAAGTAGTACTTGGATAGAAAGCAGTTTTTGTGTACAATATCCCTTTAAGTATCTGGACAGAAATTGGTATTTGGGTAGAACATACTGTCAATACGACAAGTACTTCTCTGGCTCTGCAGATACATATAATATGGTCTACAAAGTCAAATGCAACAGTCTGGATAGCTCACTTGGTAAAGCTCATGACTTATGCTAGCTAAAGACTATTGTGGCTCAAAGTTCAAACCCCATGTGGGATGAACAATTTTCAACTTCAGACAGTTAAGTCAGTAATAGTAATTAAAACCCCACATGTTGCCTCCTTATTTTGCGGTGTTTCATGAACTTTTTCAATATCTTGGAAATGTTAGCTGGAGATTGCGTGGCTGTGTTCAAGAACGTGTTTTGCAACAGGAGAGGTTAGTTCTTGTCTCATGATGGAGCTTTTGTGTTCTGAAATCAGAATTTTCAGTTGTCATTGAGTCTTTCCCACACACACATCAAACCATAGGGCATAGTGGCGTCCACTACAGAACGTTGATGGTTTTATCCCTGAAATTGCTTTTGATGACTATAGCCAGCACCCTGCATTGCAGCTTGTCATGCAGTCCATTTACCATTAAGGACATGTCTGTATTACACACATAATCCACCACTTTACATTAAAAGTCTGCCCTGAATGGAGGTGTTTGAACTAATTGGTGTGGGTTGTGCTGTTACAATGGAACTAAAGTAAAGGTAAAGTCCCACTGATTGTCACACAATGTGTGAAATTTGTTCTCCGCATTTGACCCATCCCCTGGGGGAGCGGTGAGCGGCAGCGTTCGCCGCCCTCGGGAATCATATGGTGATCTAACCCCCCAATTCCAACCCTTTGATGCTAAGTGCCAAGCAGGGAGGCAAATGGGTCTCATTTTTATAGTCTTTGCTATGACTCGGCCGGGGATCGAACTCACAACCTCCCAGTCTCAGGGCGGACATTCAGACCACAAGGCCACTGAGCTGGACACATGAGTGACAAGGATAATTCAGATTTAATTCTCTTTTTTGACCTTTCACATCTGAAGACACAATAATGTATTGGAATGTTTTTCCTTTCATATATCTGAAAGAAGGCTCCCAGCAAACACAATTACATCATGATGATGTTCTGATATCATCTTTCAGTGACGTCCAGGACTAGGCCAAATCACAGCCGATTTGGGGATCATTTAGACATCTACACAGGAATGTCAAGAGGACGTCGAAATATGACATTAACATAAATAGGCATATTCAGTTATTCTGCTATGTACACAGTGTGTATTCAGCAGCGTTATACATAATTATATCCAGATTAACCTTTATTCTACATTTTCAAAAAATAAAACAGTTACCTGGCTGTGGTTTGAACCCAGGACCTCCAGCTTTGGTGTCTGCTACTTTACCCCTACACCATCCTTCCACAGCAATGACAAGGCACGGATATAACCTTATTATGGCATAAACTTGTTTTTATTCAAACGTGGGTGTCAAGTCTTTGTGGATCGGGCATTACTGTGTGACATCTAAACCAACTATGTATTATGCTACAGCAGATGCAGAACCCCAAAACACATTAACCCCACCCAAAATGCTACATTCCAACTTCCAGTAGTAGTAGTAGTAGTAGTAGTAGTATTAGTAGTAGTAGTAGTAATAGTAGCAGAAGTAGTAATAGTAGTAGTAGTAGTGTTGGTAGTAGTGGGAGTGGTAGCAGAAGTAGCAGCAGTAGTTGGAATTGACCGGTTAATGAGTTGTGGGCAATTTAGTGTTGGCGTGTGTTTCATTAAAAGTTTAGAGATTTATCATTTCAAAACGGTTTCACGTATCCAAAATCCTTTACTAACCTTAGGTCGGGGTAGCCCATAGATGACCCAGAAAAAGTTTTGTGTGATTTGGCCAAACGGTCTAGGAGGAGCTCGCAAAAGTAGGTTTTTGATCAAATTCAAAATGGCGGAAAATCTACCACACAGAAATGGGCGTGGCCTAGTGGGTTAGATACATGATGCTCCAGGGAAACCAGTAGATGTGGAATTTTGATTCTACAGCTCGCAGTTCAGAAGTTATGGACCGACAAACATGAAATTGGCTGTTATAGCACCACCATCTGGTGGATTGGTGTAATTTTTTTACTCTGAGTAGTGGGTGATGTCGTGAACCTGTGTGGAAAGTTTGGGTGATGGGGGGTGTATGGTTTCTGAGATCCACACACTTTTAGGGCAGGAAAAGAACAAAAGTAAATACACAAAAGTTTAAACATTTATCATTTCAAGACGGTTTCACGTATCCAAATTCTTTCTAAGATTTTAAATCAGGGAAGTCCAGAGATGACACACAAAAAGTGTGGGCTCATTTGGGCAAATGGCCTAGGACGAGTTCGTTTTTTTTTTTTTTGAGAAAGTCCAAGATGGCGGAAAATCTAGGCACACGCAAATGGGCGTGGCCTATATGGATAGATGCGTATTGATCCAGGGAATACAGCCGAAGTGGAATTTTGATTCTACGCCTCACGGTTCAGAAGATATGGACCATAACGCAAAATGGTCTGTAATAGCGCCACCATCTGGCCAATATGGCTAATTTTTTGTCTCTGAGTAGTGGGGCACATTTCCAACCTATGTGCAAAGTCTGGCTACTGTACCCCTTACGGTTTTTGCCGTGCATACTGTTTTAGGGGAGAATAAAAAGAATAATAATAAACGGAACAGATACAATAGGGATCCACGCACTTCGTGCTTGGACCCCTAAATATAGCCGCAAGCGGCGATGCGGGGTCCAAGCTTCCGGTGACTTGGGGGGTATATGTCAGATAGTGCACATTTATTCAGACTAATATGCACAAGTAAACAAAGTTTGGTTGAGATCCGGTGACCTGACGGTTTCCAAGCAGTAGTAGTAGCAGTAGTAGTAATAGTGTTGGTAGTAGAGGGAGTGGTAGCAGTAGTAGCAGCAGAAGTACTAAGAATAGTAAATGGTAAATGGACTGCATTTATATAGCGCTTTTATCCAAAGCGCTTTACAATGTGCCTACATTCACCCATTCACACACCGAAGGCAGCCAGCTGCCACGCAGGGTGCTGGCACAGCCATCGGGAGCAATTTGGGGTTCAGTGTCTTGCCCAAGGACACTTCGACGTGCGGACTGGAGGAGCCGGGGAACGAACCACCAACCTTCTAATTAGTGGACAACCCACTCTACCTCCTGAGCCACAGCTGCCACTAGTAGCCAATAGTAGTAGTAGTAGTAGCAGCAGCAGCAGTAGTAGTAGTGGTGGTTGGCTGTTATAGCGCCACCATCTGGTAGATTGGTGTAATTTTTTCCTCTGAGTAGTGGGTGATGTCTTGAAACTTGAAGTAGTACTTGGATAGAAAGCAGTTTTTGTGTACAATATCCCTTTAAGTATCTGGACAGAAAGTGGTATTTGGGTAGAACATACTGTCAATACGACAAGTACTTCTCTGGCTCTGCAGATACATATAATATGGTCTACAAAGTTAAATACAACAGTCTGGATAGCTCACTTGGTAAAGCACATGACTTATGCTAACTAAAGACCATTGCCGCTCAAAGTTCAAACCCCATGTGGGATGAAAAACTTTCAACTTCAGACAGTTAAGTCAGTGACATTAATTAAAACCCCACATGCTGCCTCCTTATTTTGCGGTGTTTCATGAACTTTTTCAATATCTTGGAAATGTTAGCTGGAGATTGCATGGCTGTGTTCAAGAACGTGTTTTGCAACAGGAGAGGTTAGTTCTTGTCTCATGATGGAGCTTTTGTGTTCTGAAATCAGAATTTTCAGTTGTCATTGTGTCTTTCCCACACACACATCAAACCATAGGGCGTAGTGGCGTCCACTACAGAAGGTTGATGGGGTTTATCCCTGAAATTGCTTTTGGTGACTATAGCCAGCACCCTGCATGGCAGCTTGTCATGCAGTCCATTTACCATTAAGGACATTTTTGTATTACACACATAATGCACCACTTTACATTAAAAGTATGCCCTGAATGGAGGTGTTTGAACTAATTGGTGTGGGTTGTGCTGTTACAATGAGCACATGAGTGACAAGGATAATTCAGATTGAATTCTCTTTTTGGACCTTTCACATGTGAAGACACAATAATGTATTGGAATGTTTTTCCTCTCTCATCTGAAAGAAGGCTCCCAGCAAACACAATTACATCATGATGATGTTCTGATATCATCTTTCAGTGACGTCCAGGACTAGGCCAAATCACAGCCGATTTGAGGATCATTTAGACATCTACACAGGAATGTCAAGATGACGTCGAAATATGACATTACCATGAATAGGCATATTCAGTTATTCTGCTATGTACACAGTGTGTATTCAGCAGCGTTATACATAATTATATCCAGATTAACCTTTATTCTACATTTTCAAAAAATAAAACAGTTACCTGGCCGTGGTTTGAACCCAGGACCTCCAGCTTTGGGGTCTGCTACTTTACCCCTACACCATCCTTCCACAGCAATGACGAAGCACGGATGTAACCTTATTATGGCATAAACTTGTTTTTATTCAAACGTGGGTGTCAAGTCTTTGTGGATCGGGCATTACTGTGTGACATCTAAACCAACTGTGTATTATGTTACAGCAGATGCAGAACCCCAAAACACATTAACCCCACCCAAAATGCTACATTCCAACTTCCAGTAGTAGTAGTAGTAGTAGTAGTAGTAGTAATAGTAGCAGAAGTAGTAATAGTAGTAGTAGTAGTGTTGGTAGTAGTGGGAGTGGTAGCAGTAGTAGCAGCAGTAGTTGTAATTGACCGGTTAATGAGTTGTGGGCAATTTAGTGTTGGCGTGTGTTTCATTAAAAGTTTTGTGTGATTTGGCCAAACGGTCTAGGAGGAGCTCGCAAAAGTAGGTTTTTGATCTAATTCAAAATGGCGGAAAATCTACCACGCAGAAATGGGCGTGGCCTAGTGGGTTAGATACATGATGCTCCAGGGAAACCAGTAGATGTGGAATTTTGATTCTACAGCTCGCAGTTCAGAAGTTATGGACCGACAAACGTGAAATTGGCTGTTATAGCGCCACCATCTGGTGGATTGGTGTAATTTTTTTACTCTGAGTAGTGGGTGATGTCGTGAACCTGTGTGGAAAGTTTGGGTGATGGGGGGTGTATGGTTTCTGAGATCCACACACTTTTAGGGCAGGAAAAGAACAAAAGTAAATACACAAAAGTTTAAACATTTATCATTTCAAGACGGTTTCAGGTATCCAAAATCCTTTAATAACTTTGAGTCAGGTAAGTCCAGAGATGCCACAGAAAAAGTTTAGGCTCATTCAGGCAAATGGCCTGGGAGGAGATAGCAAAAGTAGGTTTTTGATAAAATTCAAAATGGCGGAAAATCTAGGCACACGCAAATGGGCGTGGCCTATTTGGATAGATGCGTATTGATCCAGGGAATACAGCCGAAGTGGAATTTTGATTCTACGCCTCACGGTTCAGAAGATATGGACCATAACGCGAAATGGTCTGTTATAGCGCCACCATCTGGCCGAAATGGGTAATTTTTTGTTTTTGAGTAGTGAGGCACATTTACAATCTATGTGCCCAGTCTGGCTACGCTGAGCATTACAGTTTCTGCTGTACATACAGTTTTACCGGAGAAGAAGAAAAAAAAAAAAAAAAATCGGAACTTCGTGCTTGGACCCCTAATAAACGGAACAGATACAATAGGGATCCACGCACTTCGTGCTTGGACCCCTAATAAACGGAACAGATACAATAGGGATCCACGCACTTCGTGCTTGGACCCCTAATAATAGAAGTCTTCACTTGGGTTCAGACGGACATGGAATCAACACAGTACATCTGTCTGAGCTGTGGGCTTCAGATGCCTGAGGAGGATGGCCATGATTTATGTGTACACTGCTTAGGGCAGGAACATGCACAAATGGCCACGCAAAACCCGGCCTCCTGCATTAATTGCTTTATCATGACCTCTAGAATGAGAAATGCTAGCTTGTTGGTGTTTCCAATTCTTAAGCGTACGACCACTTCCAGTGAGCCGAGGTGCATGGACGCGGTCCTGGGACCCCTGTGTCAAGAGGGTCTGTGCATCCTGAATTATTTGGACGACTGGCTGGTGTGTGCACGGTCAGAGGAGCAGTGCCGCAGCAATGTGGGCCGGCTACTGCAGCACTTGGAGCACCTGGGCCTGCGCCCCAACAGGAGGAAGAGCAGGCTCCATCCTACACAAGCCACAGAATCTTTGGGCATGTGGGTGGATTCCAGAGCAGGGACCCTTTCCCTGACAATGGGGACACAGGACACCCTCAGGACCTGCTTGTCAGAGTTCAGGTTGGGAGCCAGGGTAACTTGGAGGAGGTGCCTCATGGGGCTAATGGCCTCCACAGTGCACATGGTGCCCTTGGCTCTCCTGAATATGCGTCCGGTGCAGCGTTGTCTGTTGAGCCTTGGCCTTTGCCCATAGAGACATCTGCAAACCAAGGTTCTGGTGACACGGGGGCTGCGCAGGGCATTCCGGTGGGAGCAGCCAGCCAGCCTGACACGGGGCAATGCACTGGGACCGGTGTTGCGCCACCAGGTGGTGTCATCCGACGCCTCCCTCATAGGTTGGGGAGCAGTTCACGAAGGCAGGGGCATCAGTGGCCAGTGGCACGGATCATGGGAGATGGAACACATCAATGTGCTCGAACTTCAGGCAATCTATTTAGCCCTTTGTCATTTCCTGCTGGAGCTGAGGAACCGCCATGTACTAGTGAGGACAGACAGTACAGTGGCAGCAGCATATGTAAACAGACAGGGTGGTGTGGTCTCCCCTCGCCTTAGCAAGCTGGCTCGGACAATATGGGAGTGGGCACAGCCACAGTTCAGGTCCCTCAGGGCAATGCACGTGCCCGGTCAGGTGAACCTTGCGGCAGATCGGCTCTCCAGGGGAAGACCTCTCCCAGGAGAATAGCGGCTGCACCCAGATGTGGTGAGTGAGATCTGGCAACGCTTCAGGACAGCCATTGCAGATCTCTTTGCCTCCAGGGAGACGACTCACTGTCCCCTGTTCTTCTCCGTAGAGTGGGACGATGCTCCCTTACGCACAGATGCGATGGCACCTCAATGGCCTCAGGGCCTCCTGTATGCTTTCCCTCCCTTTGTCCTCCTGCACCAACTCCTACTGAGGGTTCAGATGGAAGATGTGAACCTCATCCTGGTGGCTCCCAACTGGCCACAAATGATCTGGTTCTCTGCAATTGCACCCCTCCTCCGGGACCGGCCCTGGGAGCTCCCAGTGAGGCCGGACCTTCTCTCTCAGACCAACGGGACTCTGTTCCATCCCTTTCCCCAGGGGCTCAGGCTCTGGGCTTGGCCCCTGAGAGGGCCAGTTTCCTAGCCATGGGGCTACCTCAGTCTGTGGTTAACACTTTGCAAGGGGCCCGAGCTGAATCAACGAGGAAGGTTTATACCTATCGTTGGGGGGTGTTCCAGGCATGGTGCGGCTCACGGCAGATAGATCGTCTCTCCTCTGCATGGGCCAGGACATCCTCCTTTTTCTACAAGAACAGCTGGAGGCAGGCAAGGCTCCTGTGACACTCTTAGGGGAATGGTGGCTGCCATTAAAGCAGCCCGGGCTGGGCCGCAGAAGCTGGCAGGAGAGTGTTGTGACCTCATTACACGGTTTCTCAAGGGTGCCCGAAGGCGCAACTCTCTGCAGCAGAAGACCAGCAGACAGTCCCTCCATGGGATTTGGAGGTGGTGCTGGCAGCCTTACGAAGTGAGCCATTTGTGGCCCTGGAAACAGTGGAGCTGAAATGGCTTTCTCTCAAGACAGCGTTCCTACTGGCAATGGTATCAGCTAAGAGAATCAGTGAGCTAGATGCTCTGTCGGTACACGAGGAGTGCTGCGCCCTAATCCTGCATTCCAACCTAAGGTGTGGTCGGAGTCCCAAAGAGCTCAGACTCTGGAGCTGCGGCCTTTCCGCCCTCCTCAGGATGGGGAGGGCTCAGTTGTGCCCTGTCAGGGCCCTGCAAGTGTATCTTGACCGGACACGTGACCATAGGGCTACCGACCAGCTGTTTGTCTGTTTCAGACCTGACCGCTGCGGACAGCCAGTCTCCAAGTCTGGACTCTCTCACTGGGTGGTGGAGGCAATCCACCAGGCATATCGGGCGCCAAACAGGCAGGCCCCAGCAGGGCTGCGGGCACATTCCACATGGGGCCTAGCTACCTCGTGGGCATTATGGAGGGGCGCTTTTCTGGCAGAAATCTGCACGGCAGCCTCATGGGTGACCCCATCTACCTTTAATAGATTTTACTGTATTAATGTGGCAGTGTGCTGGGCGTAGCACAGTAGTAGGATTTACATACCGTGCCTCCGGGGCTAGGGCCCTCTGAGGAGTGGGCATTGGCCGGAGTGATGTCTTTTGTTCAAAGCTAGTCGGGCAATTTGGCAGGCTAGGTGGTTCGCCCGTTGTTGGCTGGCCTTAGCGTCTGGTGGGGCCAACTAGGCCTGGGTAGCATCTTGCACCGACAAATGAGATGAGAGAGATGGTACAGATCGCGAGTGGTTTGTTGCTTACCCACTATGGTTCTGCTAGCTGGAACAAATTGCCTGAAGACCTCAGATCTGCCCCAACTTTACTTACTTTTAAAAATAGACTAAAGACTTTTATGTTTACCGTTGCTTTTAACTGCTGACAGCTGTTTCTCAATCACTATTATACAATTGGTTTTAAAACATAGATGATTGCAATTACTGCTAAAAGCTGCAGGTCTGGGGGATGGTTCCGTAATACGGATATACTCACAAGAGGGTGAGGTGATGCGTCAGGAGGGACGCACGCGTAAGGGGAGCTTAAAAGAGGACACCGTACCCAGACCTGAGTTTTATGTGTGTGTAGTCATGTTTCTTATATAGCATGTCGGGGGACTAAATATAGATAAATTGATTTATTCTATTATGCAAACCCAATGAGTCCTCTATAAGTTTTTAGCTCTTTTTGCAATTGCTGCGCCTGTTGCTTAATGCACTTTTATACTCTTTTTTAAAGTTTTGTTGTGATGCTTTTAAATGTCCATTTTATTCTCTTCTTTTATTCATTTATTTTCCTGTCAACCATTTTATGTGAAGCACTTTGAATTGCCTCTGTGTATGAAATGTGCTATACAAATAAACTTGACTTGACTTGACTATAATTCTCAAAATGGCTGAGAATGAATCACACTGCAGTCAGCAGCAGATGATGTACCAGCTATTTCTGCTTTAACACAATACCAAACCAAGCTGCATCCAGCACAAAGGACTGCCTCCAAACACCATCTAGGCTACTTCTCATTAGAGGCACATTCAAGTGTCAGCAGTATTCATGGGTCCTGCAGCACATCGTGTGAGGACACTAGAGTGCACCACCTTGTGAGGACACTAGAGGGCACCACAGAGAACAATGTGGAATCCATTGATCACTCGTTTTTCTTTTTCATTCTGGAGAATGAATTCCAGCCTTATCTGTGCAGGACTGTGTAGTCAGGTTGGGTTAGCAGGGAGCACTGACTATTGGCAAACCATATAGGACAAAATGTTCAGTGTAGGCACCTGTTTACATCTTCTAGTGACAAGTGATGGATTGGGTCTGACTAACACATTACACAATGCATCATGATAATGTTATAATTTACCTTCGCCCAATACTTTTTACTGAAACCATGTCCTCTTTGAACTACTAACTGCTGCTCCTTCATATTTTAATCTTTACACTCGATTCAAACTTTAAATGAGTCACCACTTCTAGGACTCTTATCGCCTTAATTCAGTTATAATTTATCTTTTGTAGGCTACTGTTTGAGAAATTGCAGTTTGTTTACTTTTTTTCAACCTTTATACTGTGACCCTATGGAGCCAGGAACTCACTCTCGGCTGTACTTTTTACAAAATTCACACATTTAATCCCATGACAGGTCACACAACTGTAACACTACATGCATAATATACATTTGACCAGGCAGGCATGCCCCCGGCCCGGGGGCCAATTGTGGCCCGCGGACTGATTTTAAGCGACCCTTGTCTTGTCTCTCAAAATATACTACTGTATATGTGGCCCTCCACACAGTATTGGTTAATAAAGCAAGTTCACTTTGCGTTTTCTTCCCGTTAACCTCACGATGACGGCACTATCATACAGTTTGTAGACAAGCACCAAGTAGGAACTACGCAGGCACAACTAATGTTTTCAGATGGTAAACACAATACTTAGAGTACAATTTGTATTGTATGTGATTTTTTTTAAATAACCCAGTATGATGTGAGAAGCAGCTGGTCCCATGCCCTGCCCATGACCTTCCCCGGATCATAACCCACCGACATGGAAAATTTCAACCTAATCCGACCTGGGATGTGGGGTAAATTAAAGATACACAGACACAACATCAACTTTATTATACTAGCATAATACCCCCAGAGGGCTTTCATAGTCCAATTCAGTACGTGATTACAACTCGGCTTCTGGACCGCCCAAGGGGGAGTCACAGTCCCTGGACTGGCAAATCCCGAATGACACAACACATGTGCGAGTATCATCTCAGGCTGGGGAGGGGAGCGGCATTTTTTTAATCTCAGCTTAGAGGTTGGGAGATGGGCTGGAGAATCGGAGCAGCGCGAGGGGTATTGCATTCGCTTTAGCGCACCATTGTGATGAAAAGAGAGCTGAGAGCTGAGACTCTACCGGTCAATCTTCATTCCTACCCTCACCTATGGTCACGAAGGATGGGTCATGACCGAAAGAACAAGATCGTGGATACAAGCGGAAGTGGCCGAAATTGGTTTTCTCAGGAGGGTGGCTGCTGGCTGGTATCTCCCTGTGTCTGTGTGTCTGTACAATACGTTTAAGTTCCAGTCTGTGTCTGTGTGTCTGTACAATACGTTTAAGTTCCAGTCTGTGTCTGTGTGTCTGTACAATACGTTTAAGTTCCAGTCTGTGTCTGTGTGTCTGTACAATACGTTTAAGTTCCAGTCTGTGTCTGTGTGTCTGTACAATACGTTTAAGTTCCAGTCTGTGTCTGTGTGTCTGGACAATACGTTTAAGTGCCAGTCTGTGTCTGTGTGTCTGGACAATACGTTTAAGTGCCAGTCTGTGTCTGTGTGTCTGTGTGTGTCTGGACAATACGTTTAAGTGCCAGTCTGTGTCTGTGTGTCTGTGTGTGTCTAAGTCCCTCAAAATGCTCCTTAGCCGTAAGAGAAAGGCCTTCAGAGAAGGAAACCTCTCTGACATGCGCAGCCTGCAGAAGGAGATTAGACATGAGATATGGGTAGGTAAAACGAAGCACAAGGAGAAAATAGAGTCTCAGCTCTGAACGAATAGTCTAGGTTCCACAGTATGAAATCTATTACTGGGCTCAAGGTAGGTAGAACGAAGAACATCCAGCTAAATGGTTTTCAGTCTGATGCTGATCTGGCCCAGAGTTTTAATGATTTTTATGGTCGATTTGAGACTCATGATTTTAGTGAGAAACACTCTGTGTTGAGAGACAGTCTCCTTCTGGCCGCCCCTTTGAACCCCTTCTTCGACGAGCACAATGTAATACTGTAAGATGTCTCAAAGGGTGCAAACCCCAAAAAAGCCCTGGCCTAGATAACTTAAGTTAGCAATTAGGTCCCATTTTCAGCCATATTTTTAATCTGTCACTCCACCAGGAGAGGGTGCCATCCCTTTGGAAACAATCGATTGTGGTCCCTGTTGCCAAGTGCACCAATCCAAAATCTCTCAATGACTTCCGGCCAGTGGCCCTAACCTCCCTGGTCATGAAACAGTTTGAGAGACTAGTGAAGGATGAGCTAGTAACAAAAACTGACTCTCTGCTTGATCCATTTCAGTTTGCCTACCGTGCTAATAGAGGCGTGCAGGATGCTACAGCCACCTTACTGAACCTCATATTCAAACATCTAGAGGGCAGTAAGAATCACGTTAGACTGCTCTTTGCTGATTTCTCATCAGCATTTAACACCATCCAGCCACACATTCTGGTCGAGAAATTAACCAGCTCTTTTGGTTTGGATAAGTGATTATTCATGGTCCTTGACAGCTTGCCGGAGGGCATAGTCAAGTACCATGATGAAGATGAAGGGGGCGAGAGTATCACCTTGCAGGACTCCTGCAAGCAGCTCAAAGGTATCCATCTCACCATCTGGGGAGACAACATGTGCTGTGGTGTTAGTGTAGGTGGCCTCAATGGCTCCAAGAAGACGTGGTGGGATTCCATAGGCCTTCAAGATTTTTATCATTTTCCCCCGGTGTACGGAGTCAAATGCTTTCTTGAAGTCAATGAATGTCAAGACAGCAGGCAGGTTGTTCTTCTTTACCTCCTCTATGATTCTTCGTAGAGCGAGGATCTGCGAGACTGTAGTGCGTTTCTCACGGAATCCATTTTGGTTCGGCCTGAGTCTGGGGTCGATGGCCTCCCTTATCCTGTTAAGGATAAGCCTGTTGTAGAGTTTGGCCAGATTACAGGTTAGGCTGATGCCACGGTAGTTAAAAAAGAAAGAAACAAAGACAGCAACTGTTTAGCATTAGGAAGCTGCAGAGATGTTTAGCATTAGGAAGCTCCAGCAGGGCCGCGGGAAGTAGGGCAGCACCCCCTAGATTTTTTCCCAATTTTTCCCCCTTTTTTTTTTTTTTTTTTTACAAATCTAATTAAAAATATTTTGCAGTGCACTATGTTCCTTTCTTGTTTAAGAATGTGTCGGGAAATGAAAATGTAGCCTATTTAAATAGAATTATCAACAATAACAATCAAGGAAGTTACATGCTTGTAGGCTAGAGAAGAAGAAGAAGCGCGCATGCACGCACATGTTGTGTTGAACCAACCAACAACCAATACGAATTGTTTAATCTGGCAATAAAGAAATGTGAACTTGACATGCTATTTTAATAGCCTACTCAAAAATGCACCTCCCACTATACAGCAAAGAGAGGAGTCAATGTTTCTTGATATATGCCATTCATTCAGATCAGAATAATTAGTCTAGTCATTAAGTTTGCTGATAATATTTCTATCATGTTAAGTCTGTGTCATGTTAACTGGTGTATTCAGAGCAAATAGGGAGATATAGAGCATTATCATCATGCTATATATCTCCCTTTTTGCTCTGAATGAGTGAGAAAAGGAGAAAATTCTGAATAATTACATCACAACAGTATCGTAATGTTAATTTAAAATGAGATATTCCTCTAAATATGGCAAAAAAATGTAAAAAAAAAAACGCCAAATTGCGGGCCCCACCGAGAGTCCCTTCCTCCCAGCACCCCCTGCTTAAACTGACTTCCAGCGGCCCTGAGCTCCAGAGATGGATGTTTAGCATTTGGAAGCTCCAGAGATGGATGCCACAAATGTGATGTTCTCACCTGCATGAAGCCTTTTGTCAACAGTCAGCTTCATTGAAACCCCCACTGGATGATGTTTCAAGATGGAGTCCTACAGGAGCAGCTGCCACATCACCACCGGCCGGCTGCGATCCATCAGAACTAGTAGCCCCATGGCCACCTCCTTTCATCTGTTCATCTGGACTCATTTTACGCTGTGTAGCCTACACTGGAACACTCCAGCTGCAGAGTCAGCAGCAGGAGGCCGCTCAACATTCAAAGGCTTTGTTCTAAGTGCAGCAGCGAGAAACTCCAATTCTCCAGCGTCTATGCATTTGACTGAAATGGGTCAGAGGGCTCGCCTGCAATGCAGATACTTTACACAGCAGTGAACGGTTGAGGCTTTGATATTACTGGGCACTGCCTCCAAAGCTTGGAGGCAGGGCCCAGTAATATCAAAGCCACATGGAGACCAGCTTGTGTGCTTGATGCTTTTGTGAACTGCAGCATTTGCCTCTGCCAAGGAGTCTTGTCTTACAGCGGGTGAGACGCAACTTGCTCGTGGAGTCCAGGATTTCCAAGATAAATGGCACTTGTAGTCAAGGCTAAATGCCAATGTGATTATAAAACAAAACAAAAACGAAACTAAAAAACTGTGGGTCCATTTGGGCTTTGGGCCATGTCCCTGCTGCAGTACTAGTTCAAATTCATCCGCAGACTGTGAAAGATGGAGTTCACCTGTGTTGCAATGGCTTATGTTCCTGATCTGTTACTAGTGTTTCTTGCTCTAAATGTTTTTCTAATTACTCTGTCTCGGCACAACAACATACATGAGTGTAACCTCCTCTTTAGTCTGCCTTTTTGCTTCTTTAATTGATCAGTTGATTATTTTCAAGCATCACTTTTCAACTGGAAAAGTACAGTAAGCATCTGAAGGTGTGCTTGTTTAACCACCAGATGGCACCATTGGCTGCACGTCTATGGGGGAAAATAATTACATTACCACCACATTCAAATTTGAATACAGAAGACTGATCAGTACCAGAACCTCCCGTCCCGTCACAGCGACAGCTTCTAACCAACTGCTATATGCCTCTTCAATGAGACCCGAAAGCCCCCACAAAAGCCCCCCCCTTCCCCTCCCCACCCGAGCAATCTGGCTCTGCAACGATAGCTGCCCCCATGGACATTTTCCCACGGACACTTCAGGGACTTTACTTGACATCTTACATGTACTTTTACATGGACAGTATCCCATGTACACAGTCCCCCCCTTCCATATCACTTAGGGACTTACTGGACATTTTACATTGACTTATTACATGGTCATTTACATGACTACAGTATATGTCACTTTAAATGTCTTTTACTTTGCACTTTATGATTTGAAGATTGTCTTTCTGTCTGCTCCATATTTAGCTATTGCTGTGATCGCTGCACTGCATACTGCACAAATTTGACAAAGTCCTCATTTGTAATGTTTACTCACTATGGCTATTAAAATAATCTAGAATCTAAAATATCAAGCTGGAATTGAGTCTCTAGCGCAATTTTGTATAGACTGGTGGGAATAGCACGAGTGTTTGCTTTCATCTAGCCCACTATTTGTGGCAACTGGGTAAACAACCCGTTTGTACAATGTCCTTCATATTGGCAGTGTTCTCACATGCTGCTCCAATATATAGCGGCTAAATCCACAACCCTGTTGACACGGTGCTGCACTGTATCATCTTGCTTCATTGGGGGGAAAATAGTTCAAGTAATGCAGGTGTGTTAACGTTTTCCAACTCCACTGACGATTCAGCCTGCAAACTGAACGCATTTAATGAACAAAGCAGGTGACAGTTGGTTTCATATACAGTTTAAAGCAGTTTCACATTGATCGGATGTAAATTTAGCATGGATTTACTCAGAGTTCGTGTACAGTCATCTGGTGTTTTCTGCACTGGGAGTCCATATGCTGTATGCTTTTCCTCCACTCTATCATTACTGTAAACGGACAAAAGTTTGATACAGAAATATAATCCAGGTCATGTTTCTGTGGTTAAGTTGTTAGTTTGACTTTTGTAACTGATATGCGTATAATGCTAAAAAGTCAATACTGTACCAAACTTAAATATTTGACGGCCACAAAAAAGTTACTAACTTTAACCAAAATTAATCCATCCTAGATGAACGCAGACTCATATTTGTGCAGTCAGGCACTTGGCTAGATAATCCCAACTCCGCAGGTCAACGAATCACGTCAAATCCTGTTTGATCCTGTGTCCTGCCCTCAATGAAGTGGTCCTGGCCCTGAGGCTTTCATCAACCTCTGATGTCTTTTACAATGACCTGTCCTCATGTTTTCTCACAGTGAGTTTGGCAGGTGGTCCAATTACAGCCAGTGACTTCACAGATGGTCACCAGCAAACACTGCCAACATCCTACTGACGTGTCCACAGCGAATCTGTCCTGCTCTACACAGGTCTAGGAGGTGGTGGACCCCTCCTCTCCCTTGCAAATCTCAACCCCTCCTGGCCCATTCATTTAAAGGACTATGCATGATGACCTTTTCATATCATCTGGGGAGATATTCTTGTGGAAGTCCAGTGAAGTTCCTGTTCTGCAGCACCTGGTCAACGGTGTGAATGAAGGAGTCAATCGTTTTCCTCATGTCGGGAGTGAAAGGGTCGAAGGAGGGCCGCCGGGTCCCCAAACGCTTGAAATGGCCATCTTGGTTGCTCCGGGCACACAGCAGCCTCTCCTCGGTCATGCTGATGTTTAGAAAAGAGGCGATGAGGCGGAGCTGGGGGAAGAGCGCCCTCTGCAGCTCCTCATAGTGCACCACCAGCAGGCGCTGTCCGAACTTCAGCCAGCTCAGAGCATGGGATGCCCACCAGGGGGCGTAGCTGGCAACAAACTCTGGCCATTCTGGATTGAAAGGAGAACACAGGCATCGGTGCAGTGATGATCAGTGTTGGGGTAGTTACTTTGTAATCACATTACATTTGTCGGTAACGAGTAGTGTAAGGCATTACGGTTCATACATCCAGTAATCACATTACAGTTACTAATCAAACACTTAAGTCGTTCCTTGCGTTACATAAGTTCTTACATTTTCAGTGGGATCGGGTTTGAATCTGCAGGATTATCGAGAAAACTGTGCTAGTTTCATTCACTCGATTGTGCAATACAAGAGCTGACTGACTGTAAAGGCATGTCTTTGTGTGGCTAGAATGGATAGGCTGGGGGGAGGGGAGGAGTAACGATTGGTTAGGTTTTAAGCATGATGAGTGATGAGTTGTTGGTTCACGTGTCCGGGTCCCTCCAGCCGATCCATTCTGAAACTACGGTGTCCGTAATGGCTCAATTTAGACAATTGTAAACACAGTGACTGATCAGATGCGGGGTGGAGGGGAAAATAGCAGCGTGCAGTCTACAACTTTTGACGGGTGGATTATGCACGTACTTCGAATTGTTGCACGAAAGGACAGGAATGTGATGGTAACCTGCAAATTTTGTCCAGGCCAGAAACAATTTATCCACCGCTGTGAACATGACAAGCATCGGAAGGCAACAGGCAACATGCTACCAAAACACAAAGCTAGCAGAGTCACTGAGTCCACGCTGCAGGTAAGGTGAAAAGCAGAGATAAACATTGTCAGAGGAAATGTTGCCAGTGTAAGATATTTCTATGGTGAAGGCTGTAAGTGGTTAGTTTCTCGATGCAGTACAGAGCTTTTATTTTAAAGGCAGGCAATGGAAGTGTTGTGTTGTCTTGATGGCTGAACGCCTGATGCTGTATGTATGTTGGACCCGGGGAGAATAATAAATCCTGCCGTCTCGTGTGGAGTACTCCAAAGTTGGAGTTGTCTCCATTTCAGAAACAAATATCTTGTGTATGTCCTCCTTATTGTAGGATAGGGATTTGTGCTGATATGTGGGAATATGTAGCGTAAAGTGTAATGTTGTTAACTGACAAATTGTCACAATGCATCTCAGTCGATGTTTAGAAGTAACGCAAAATTAATGTAACGAGCAGTGTAACGAATTACTTGCTCCAGAAAGTAATGAAGTAAAGTAAGGCATTACTTTTTTTTAAAGTAATGTGTAATATATTACTTTTTTGAGTAACGACCCCCAACACTGGTGATGATTAATGCATTTATACATCGGGTAGTTTCATCGAAGCATTGGGATTCAAAGTGGCATTTCAATGGTCAAGAGTGCATTCTTCACTGTAACTGAGTACCTATCACCATGCGCAACAGCAGGAGGGCAGTATGTACTGTACTTTACATCACCTTGTGCAACAGCAGGAGGGCAGTATGTACTGTACTTTACATCACATTGTGCAACAGCAGGAGGGCAGTATGTACTGTACTTTACATCACCTTGTGCAACAGCAGGAGGGCAGTATGTACTGTACTTTACATCACCATGTGCAACAGCAGGAGGGCAGTATGTACTGTACTTTACATCACCTTGTGCAACAGCAGGAGGGCAGTATGTACTGTACTTTACATCACCATGTGCAACAGCAGGAGGGCAGTATGTACTGTACTTTACATCACCATGTGCAACAGCAGGAGGGCAGTATGTACTGTACTTTACATCACCATGTGCAACAGCAGAAGGGCAGTATGTACTGTACTTTACATCACCATGTGCAACAGCAGGAGGGCAGTATGTACTGTACTTTACATCACCATGTGCAACAGCAGGAGGGCAGTATGTATTGTACTTTACATCACCATGTGCAACAGCAGGAGGGCAGTATGTACTGTACTTTACATCACCATGTGCAACAGCAGGAGGGCAGTATGTACTGTACTTTACATCACCTTGTGCAACAGCAGGAGGGCAGTATGTACTGTACTTTACATCACCATGTGCAACAGCAGGAGGGCAGTATGTACTGTACTTTACATCACCTTGTGCAACAGCAGGAGGGCAGTATGTACTGTACTTTACATCACCATGTGTAACAGCAGGAGGGTAGTATGTACTGTACTTTACATCACCTTGTGCAACAGCAGGACAGTATGTACTGTACTTTACATCACCATGTGCAACAGCAGGAGGGCAGTATGTACTGTACTTTACATCACCTTGTGCAACAGCAGGAGGGCAGTATGTACTGTGCTTTACATCACCATGTGCAACAGCAGGGGGGCAGTATGTACTGTACTTTACATCACCTTGTGCAACAGCAGGAGGGCAGTATGTACTGTACTTTACATCACCTTGTGCAACAGCAGGAGGGCAGTATGTACTGTACTTTACATTACCATGTGCAACAGCAGGAGGGCAGTATGTACTGTACTTTACATCACCATGTGCAACAGCAGGAGGGCAGTATGTACTGTACTTTACATCACCATGTGCAACAGCAGGAGGGCAGTATGTACTGTACTTTACATCACCATGTGCAACAGCAGGAGGGCAGTATGTACTGTACTTTACATCACCATGTGCAACAGCAGGAGGGCAGTATGTACTGTACTTTACATCACCATGTGCAACAGCAGGAGGGCAGTATGTACTGTACTTTACATCACCTTGTGCAACAGCAGGAGGGCAGTATGTACTGTACTTTACATCACCTTGTGCAACAGCAGGAGGGCAGTATGTACTGTACTTTACATCACCTTGTGCAACAGCAGGAGGGCAGTATGTACTGTACTTTACATCACCATGTGTAACAGCAGGAGGGCAGTATGTACTGTACTTTACATCACCTTGTGCAACAGCAGGAGGGCAGTATGTACTGTACTTTACATCACCTTGTGCAACAGCAGGAGGGCAGTATGTACTGTACTTTCAGCAGGAGGGCAGTATGTACTGTACTTTACATCACCTTGTGCAACAGCAGGAGGGCAGTATGTACTGTACTTTACATCACCTTGTGCAACAGCAGGAGGGCAGTATGTACTGTACTTTACATCACCATGTGCAACAGCAGGAGGGCAGTATGTACTGTACTTTACATCAAATTGTGCAACAGCAGGAGGGCAGTATGTACTGTACTTTACATCACCTTGTACAACAGCAGGAGGGCAGTATGTACTGTACTTTACATCACCATGTGCAACAGCAGGAGGGCAGTATGTACTGTACTTTACATCACCTTGTGCAACAGCAGGAGGGCAGTATGTACTGTACTTTACATCACCATGTGCAACAGCAGGAGGGCAGTATGTACTGTACTTTACATCACCATGTGCAACAGCAGGAGGGCAGTATGTACTGTACTTTACATCACCATGTGCAACAGCAGGAGGGCAGTATGTACTGTACTTTACATCACCTTGTGCAACAGCAGGAGGGCAGTATGTACTGTATTTTACATCACCATGTGCAACAGCAGGAGGGCAGTATGTACTGTACTTTACATCACCTTGTGCAACAGCAGGGCAGTATGCAACAGCAACTACAACAGACACCACCAAGCCATAGAGAGCCAAAGTGGAACGTCACTTCCTGCTTCAGCACTGTACCAGAGATTTTCATCCGCCATTTATTTTCCCATAGACATTTCGTAAAATGCTTATAAAAATAGTGTTACTTGTTCAAACCAAACGGTTCAGATATATTTAGAAACAGGAGAGACCGCATAACAATTCACTCAGACCAAAATGTAAAAATGAAATGCGGGTTTGAAGAAAATATTTTTTCAATGTTGTTTTTTGATTTGGTCCGAGTGAAATGTTCTATGGTCTCTCCCGATTCTAAATATATAGCTGAACTCTTTGGTTTGACCAAGTAAAACTATTTTTATAGGAATTTTATGAAATGTCTATGGGAAAATAAATTGCGGAAGAAAATCTCTGGTACAGTGCTGAAGCAGGAAGTGACGTTAACGTTGCCTCTCTATTATCTCTTCGTGTTACCTTTGCTCCTCCACTGTGCATCTGTGGCATGGCCCAAATGTCCGGCACACTTGCGGTTGAATTCAGCCATGAGGGAGCGGTAGGGGTTCCGAATCAGCAAGATGGCCGAGTCAAACAACTCAATCTCTTTCTGGCCGCTCTCATGGGTCTTCACGCAGATGCTGCGGCCACTCTTCCAGTAGTCCTTCTCTCCTTTGAAGCCTGAAACCAGAGAATGAATGGCTGGATACTGGCCAGTTGCAAGCCAATAAGTCACCGAGTGCTCATGAACGATTAGTCAGAGCAGCGGCGTGGCGCCTTCCCTTACCTCTGTTGTACAGCGTGCCATCAAAATAGAAGCTGCCCGTGTAGTAGCCTGTCACCAGCTCGATCAGGTGCCGGACCCAGGTGTTGCCTGCCCCAGGAAAACTGGAGAGCGCCACCAGGGAGCTGGACCTCTGAGGCAGGAACATCCTTTCTTTGCACCTGGAGTCTAGAAGTGGAGTTTTTGATGTCAGGTTGAGTTATAAAAAGGAATGCAACAGAAGTGCACCTTATCACAATACATCACATGTTGGAGATGCCTTAAAGTCGAGCTGAACCCAAAAATGACTTTTCTTTTCTTTTAGTTCAAATAAACTGGGTATGCAGTGCACCTATTTAAAAATGTATGCCAAAAAAATCTTTAGTTTTTCACACTTCTTCCACATCAAAAGTAAATTTTTCAAGATTTCATTCATAACAGTAACAGTGCTGACGTCACCTAGTACTATCAAATTTCTACCCCATTTCAACCAATCATATCGCGACATTCGCGATATCGCGTCAATCAAATCTTCATTTCAGGATAATTTTCTCTTCCAAATGAAAGAGAAAATGGCGCCTAGTGCCTGTCATCTGACAGAATTTCTAGCCCATAAACTAACTACTAACTTGGCCAATTGTATGGAACATACTAAATAAATCAAACGGTAATGTCTGGGAATGCAAATAAATGTAACTGGCTCGTTAAAACTTGCATTCCAGGAGTATTGTTTTTACCGCAATAGCGATAATGGCGCGCGCCTGAGAGCCTGGTTGTCAGGGGTCGCCCCTCGGAGATTCCAGGTGGGCGGGCAGCACCCATGCATGGGATTGTCCGCTCGTTCCACACAGAATGAGCTGGCTGCCTGGTACTCGGGGGATCCCACTCGCGTAGCACGACAACACGCTGAATCCCACTTTTTGGGATTTGGGGGTGGAACACGCCAGGATTGGCCAATGCCAAAGCCAGTCCCCAGAATTGTCAAATCAAATCATGGACATGCTACTATGACCCGCCTCTCAACCAGGGGCGTATCTATGGGTGGCCTGGGTAGGCACAGGCCTACCCACTTCTTGCCCTGGCCCACCCAAATTATTATTATTATTATTTTTTTTAATTGGTTGTTTTCTAGAGGCAAACTTGCTGCTGCCTTGCTAGCCAATGGTTTTGTAGCTTAAAAACGCAGGGCACATCATCTCCAGAGTCTAATGCATGACAACTTCATGACATCTAGGAATTTTGCGCGCGTTCCGTGCAAAATTTCGTCATGCAATTGCCCCACCAATTTTGTCCAGGCCCACCCAATTTTATCCAGGCCCACCCATAATTGAATTTCTGGCTACGCCCCTGCTCTCAACCTGTCATCTCAGACATGTTATGTTTTCAGTCTGAAACGGACTCCAATCGACGCACCACTACAGGTTCAGTTCGACTTTAAAGGGACAGCTCACCCTAAAATCCAAAATATATATCTTTCCTCTCACCTGTAGCGCTATTTATCCATCTATATCGTTTTGATATAGTTGCCTGAGTTTTGGAGATATCGCGATATACCGCAGAGATGTCTGCCTTCTCTCCAATACAATGGAACTGGATGGCACTCGGCTTGTGGTGCACGAAGCACCAAAAAAATACATTTGAAAAACTCAACAGCATTGTCTCTTTCCAGAAATCATGACCCGGTTACTCAAGATAATGCACAGACTTTGTTGTGAGCAGTTTCATGTAGGAACTATGTTCTTTTGCAGTCTCCTGTAGGAACTAGCTAGCAGCTAGCGGGTGTACTTCGGTCAAGAAAATAAAATAAAAATAAAATAGTATCTTCATGAAACTGCTCATAACAAGGTCTGTCGAGTATATTGAGTAACGGGGTCATGATTTCTGGAAAGAGACATTGCTGTTGAGTTTATCAAATGTATTTCTTTGGCACTTTGAGCACCACAAGCCAAGCAGTGCCATCCAGTTCCATTGTATTGGAGAGAAGGCAGAAACTCTGCGGCCGATATCTCCAAAACTCAGGCAACACACAAAATGATATAGATGGATAAATAGCACTACAGGTGAGAGGGAATATATGTATTTTGGATTTTAGGGTGAGCTGTTTCTTTAAGCCCTATTCGCACAGGATTCATTTTCAGGGAATAGACCAGAACTGCATCGCGTCTTCAAGCGCCCAGCTCCAAGGCCGCGCCCCTTTTTAGGGGAAACCCACCATAGTAAACGACGGCACAAGAAGCCGAAACCACTTCAAACAAACTATTTAAAACGGTTTAATTTGATAGAGATATGCCGAAGAGTTGCTGTGTTGTTATAGTTTCACTAACAATAAAAAAAAAAAAAAAAAAAAAAACTGGTCTGCGATAGGGTAGGCGACGGCGTGACACCGTCAATGTGGACGATGCATGTAACCTGGTGGAAACTGGATACAGCGTTCATATAAGGCAAGTACCTCGTGTCGATGTATCTTGCGCATTCTATGGCCGGCCGAGTTGAAATATATTGTCATGTCATGGTGTCTTTGGGTCATTTATAAAGGAAATTAATTCTGTTATTTTTCTATAGATGTTTTGGGTACTGCTATTTTACATTGAAGTCAACGCGAGTGGCTTGTGTTATCCCCCAAAAGGGGCGCGGCCTTGACGCTTTGGATGTGCAGTTCTGGTCTATGTTAGTGATGGGAGTGTCTACTAGATTTACACATTGTCGTCAATATTTCACAATTTGTGTCGACTCGTTTGAACAAAAACACGGCATGGTAGCAAGCGAAAGCTCACAACCGTAGTCGAGTTGGGGCTCAGTTTGGGTGAACGCCACTTCCAGGTGCAATGTGAGCAGATGGTCCACAACAATAAGTTTCCCAAAGCGACACAATATTCGGCAACAATCTCAGGGATGTCAATTGGAATGGGACTAGTTTTACCTGAGGTTATTATTTTTACAGGCCATTTTACAAGGAGCAATAGAGGCAGGAACTTTACTGGCGGTGCACAGACTGTAAAAATGACTGCCATGGCAGATGCTGGTGGGACTAAAAGTACAGACATGCTCCAGTGATGATTGCCCGTGTAAAACTGATCCGAATTGGGCTGATAGACTCTGTAAAGTTCATTGATGGAGACCTTTGAAATAGAGCTTCTGCTAGATAGCCAACAGAGCATCTCACCCAGGACAGGCGTGTGATAGACCTGGTAGTAGTAGTGGTCAGTGGGCACTGTGGGCGTGGAGGTACTGGTGTGGTTCAGACCACCAGTGTCCCCCACACATGGCTGCTCCCGGGATTGTTGGCTGAGACTGAGAGAGGATGTCCATGTACAGAAACAGTGGGGCTTCTTCAACACAGCCAGCGGGAGCTCCTACAAAACCAGAATCAGAAATAATGTTCTAGTTCTATGACTCATCATGCTTATTCTCATCTCCAAAAAGGTGCATTTCACCCAAGGGTGACAAGTCAGCTTAGTTGAACAGCAAATCTGCATCCCATCCCCATTGGGCACGCACGCACGCACGCACGCACGCACGCACGCACGCACGCACGCACACACACACACACACACACACACACACACACACACACACACACACACACACAGTGGGAAATGAATCACACTGCAGTCACCACCAGATGATGTGCAATATTTAAACCAGCCATTTGTGTGTTTTGGGACGAGACACAGCTGAGCAAGTCTGAAGGTCTCGTTTCAACATGCAGCCCATCTACTTCTCATTAGAGGCCCTTTAGACCTTCAACAGTCAGCAATATCCATGCACATTTGTCTCCCGACATGTTCCCGTGATGATCTCCAGGGAGCAGACACAGCTCTCTGAGCAACAGAGTCTCCTCTCCTTGGAGTGGTAGGAATCCCAGTACGCCACAGAGAGCCGCGTGCAATCAATTGCTTAAGTCGTTCTGTAATTCTGGAGAGCTAATAATGCAAACCTTATCTGTGCAGGTCTCGATGCAGGACTGTGTGGTCAGGTTGGCTTGGAAGGAGTAGACGGGGAAGGTGCCGATGGTGCTCTTTGGCATGTGGAAGCAGCCGCTGTAGTGAACGTTTCTGACTGGAAAGAGAGAACAGCTACATGAACATAGAATAATACAAAGGGATTTGGTAGGAGGGATTATAATGCTGACCAGCAATAGGAAGCATGAACTCTATTTTACGTGTTTGCACTATTTTTACATGTATGATGTAACCAAAGCAAATAGCTGTCTTTGTGGGAGATACAATGTATCATTTGACATCAGTGTTGTTAGTACTGCCCTGAATGAAATCCCTACATGTAAACTTGATTCCTGGTTAATATGCACAATCGCTGCACAAAAGCGTTAGAAACACTGCGCCATCCATTCATGAATACTAATATACTGTATGATATTAACTTCTTATACAATATTTGGCTTAGCCAACAAAGAGGTGGGTATAATGAAAGGATACAACGTCTGAGAAACAATTTCACGATGCAAATTTTTCATGGATAAAAATAAGTAGGGACTTCTTTCTGCTTCATCTTTCTGCTCCAATGCTGTCAGTCTGTAAGTATCACATTGAGACCTAGTGTCAGTCTGTAAGTATCACATTGAGACGTAGTGTCAGTCTGTAAGTATCACATTGAGACATAGTGACAGTCTGTAAGTATCACATTGAGACGTAGTGTCAGTCTGTAAGTATCACATTGAGACGTAGTGTCAGTCTGTAAGTATCACATTGAGACATAGTGACAGTCTGTAATATCACATTGAGACGTACTGACAGTCTGTAAGTATCACATTGAGACGTAGTGTCAGTCTGTAAGTATCACATTGAGACATAGTGACAGTCTCAATGTGATATTACATCATTTGATGTAATATCAATGTGTAAGTATCACATTGAGACGTACTGACAGTCTGTAAGTATCACATTGAGACATAGTGACAGTCTGTAAGTATCACATTGAGACGTAGTGACAGTCTGTAAGTATCACATTGAGACATAGTGACAGTCTGTAAGTATCACATTGAGACGTAGTGACAGTCTGTAAGTATCACATTGAGACGTAGTGACAGTCTGTAAGTATCACATTGAGACATAGTGACAGTCTGTAAGTATCACATTGAGACATGGTGACAGTCTGTAAGTATCACATTGAGACATGGTGACAGTCTGTAAGTATCACATTGAGACATGGTGACAGTCTGTAAGTATCACATTGAGACATAGTGACAGTCTGTAAGTATCACATTGAGACATAGTGACAGTCTGTAAGTATCACATTGAGACGTAGTGACAGTCTGTAAGTATCACATTGAGACGTAGTGACAGTCTGTAAGTATCACATTGAGACATAGTGACAGTCTGTAAGTATCACATTGAGACATGGTGACAGTCTGTAAGTATCACATTGAGACATGGTGACAGTCTGTAAGTATCACATTGAGACATGGTGACAGTCTGTAAGTATCACATTGAGACATGGTGACAGTCTGTAAGTATCACATTGAGACATAGTGACAGTCTGTAAGTATCACATTGAGACATAGTGACAGTCTGTAAGTATCATATTGAGACGTCCTGACAGTCTGTAAGTATCACATTGAGACATAGTGACAGTCTGTAAGTATCACATTGAGACGTACTGACAGTCTGTAAGTATCACATTGAGACATAGTGACAGTCTGTAAGTATCACATTGAGACATAGTGACAGTCTGTAAGTATCACATTGAGACATAGTGACAGTCTGTAAGTATCACATTGAGACATAGTGACAGTCTGTAAGTATCACATTGAGACATAGTGACAGTCTGTAAGTATCACATTGAGACATAGTGACAGTCTGTAAGTATCATATTGAGACGTACTGACAGTCTGTAAGTATCACATTGAGACATAGTGACAGTCTGTAAGTATCACATTGAGACGTAGTGACAGTCTGTAAGTATCACATTGAGACATAGTGACAGTCTGTAAGTATCACATTGAGACATAGTGACAGTCTGTAAGTATCACATTGAGACGTACTGACAGTCTGTAAGTATCACATTGAGACATAGTGACAGTCTGTAAGTATCACATTGAGACGTAGTGACAGTCTGTAAGTATCACATTGAGATGTAGTGACAGTCTGTAAGTATCACATTGAGACATAGTGACAGTCTGTAAGTATCACATTGAGACATGGTGACAGTCTGTAAGTATCACATTGAGACATGGTGACAGTCTGTAAGTATCACATTGAGACATAGTGACAGTCTGTAAGTATCACATTGAGACATAGTGACAGTCTGTAAGTATCATATTGAGACGTCCTGACAGTCTGTAAGTATCACATTGAGACATAGTGACAGTCTGTAAGTATCACATTGAGACATAGTGACAGTCTGTAAGTATCACATTGAGACATAGTGACAGTCTGTAAGTATCACATTGAGACATAGTGACAGTCTGTAAGTATCACATTGAGACATAGTGACAGTCTGTAAGTATCACATTGAGACATAGTGACAGTCTGTAAGTATCACATTGAGACATAGTGACAGTCTGTAAGTATCATATTGAGACGTACTGACAGTCTGTAAGTATCACATTGAGACGTACTGACAGTCTGTAAGTATCACATTGAGACGTACTGACAGTCTGTAAGTATCACATTGAGACGTACTGACAGTCTGTAAGTATCACATTGAGACATAGTGACAGTCTGTAAGTATCACATTGAGACGTAGTGACAGTCTGTAAGTATCACATTGAGACATAGTGACAGTCTGTAAGTATCACATTGAGACATAGTGACAGTCTGTAAGTATCACATTGAGACATAGTGACAGTCTGTAAGTATCATATTGAGACGTACTGACAGTCTGTAAGTATCACATTGAGACATAGTGACAGTCTGTAAGTATCACATTGAGACGTACTGACAGTCTGTAAGTATCACATTGAGACATAGTGACAGTCTGTAAGTATCACATTGAGACGTACTGACAGTCTGTAAGTATCACATTGAGACGTACTGACAGTCTGTAAGTATCACATTGAGACGTACTGACAGTCTGTAAGTATCACATTGAGACGTACTGACAGTCTGTAAGTATCACATTGAGACGTACTGACAGTCTGTAAGTATCACATTGAGACGTACTGACAGTATGTAAGTATCACATTGAGACATAGTGACAGTCTGTAAGTATCACATTGAGACATAGTGACAGTCTGTAAGTATCACATTGAGACATAGTGACAGTCTGTAAGTATCACATTGAGACATAGTGACAGTCTGTAAGTATCACATTGAGACATAGTGAGAGTCTGTATGTATCACATTGAGACATAGTGACAGCTGCTGACATTCATCAATTTCCCCAAGCGGATTCATAATCTATCTTATCTTATTCCACACATTAACATAAAATCAGTATTCATGAATGCACCATGTAGCTGTTATGAATGGGAATTATACAGTAAATGTATTATATAAAGTGTTACTGATCACTTTTGCTGCTATATATTTAAAGCTGCACGAGGCCAGATTTGATGCAAACATGCACCTGTCTTATTATCGGCCTGCATCACAAACTCGGACTGCAACACAGAAGAGCGTCCCATCCCGTCAATTTGGACTTTGTAGATCTGCTCCATTTTTGCCCAAAATTTATTTTGCGGCATGGACATTGGTGGGAAATCTTGTCAGTGCACAGGAAATGACAAAATGGAAAGGAAAGGAGCGAAGTACTGGCTGAACCTTTTCACTGTCTCCCCCGACACCAGCCACTAAGAAGAGGAAATTTAGGTCCGAGGACTGTGCAGTACTCACGTCGTTACCTCTTACTGCCACTTGGGGCTGCCAATGTGCACAATTTCCTATTGAGAAGCTTTGAGGAAAATAAACAAATACTTGCTCACATTTTCTGTGACCCGGCAGCTGCTCCACCTTGTAAATGGAAAGACGGCCCACGCCGCCGCAGGGGGACCCCCGCTCACCCCGACACGCCAGACAGGGGGACCCCCTCTCACCCCGACACGCCAGACTGCAGTCCTCCTCTGGAGCCCGTGCACTACTGATGCGGTTCCCACAGTGGCATTCAGCTCCGTATTCCAGACCTGCAAACTGGTACCCACTAGCCGCACGCACGCACGCACGCACGCACGCACGCACGCATGCACACACACACACACACAGACACACACACACAGAGTTTTGAGCCCACAATGCCCTAGCCTGGGGCAATCCATAGGCGAGGCATGGCAAGTTTACACAGCACATTCCAAACACGGAGGCAATTTAAAGGGCTTTACATAAAATGGTTAAAAAGAAAAGAGCATATAAACGATTAAGAAAAGAAAAGTGTTACAAGGTCAAATAATAAACAGTATAAGACCAATAAACATCCAGAAGGTCACAGTGCAAAATGATTAGCACTGGAGCAATTCAAGTCAAAATAAAAACATATTTTTACTTTGTGACTGAATTCATGTGCATATTTTCTGAATAATTATAATAAACATATCCCACATCACTGCCATGGCAGACGCACTTCAGTATTGTCAAAGCCTTCACTCCATTCCAAATGGAGAAATATTAGATAAAGTTGGGGCCCTCACAAAAATAATCACTCTACAATTCTTCCTGTTCAAAGGTCGGGAGCGTTTCTTTCGTGCGATTAATTCGCACATCAATAATATTTTCCGAACCTATATCAGTCAATGCAACCATGCATACCAACGGCGAAGTTTCTCTGAGCGTTATTGCGGTGTTTATTTTTTCGAACCACGGTCGATTTTTCAGAAATTCGCTTCCGACGTGTACACATCTGTGGCTGTGATTGACAGGTGGGTCAAAACTCGCATCGCAATTTCGTGCCGTATATTCGCATCGCTCTTGATGTGTAAGGACCTTAACACACACTTTTCCCCAATACTGGCTGCTCTTGATCAAATGATCAGATCTCACCTGAAGCTATTGGCCGTGGGCTAAGTGGGCTAAGCCATCCCAAAGGACGCAAGTTGACATTTCAAAATTATTGTGTTAATTCAGACCTCCTGGCACGAAAGGTGGCAGCCCCTGTGATATGTGTTAGCACAGCTCCGTCTCCTCCTCTCCCTGCAGTACTCTGCCTGGACTGAGGTCACCTCTGATCTGTACTTTACATATCAAGGACGCCGTGACTCATCTCTTCCTCTCTCTTTATCCTCCCTCCTTGGGTAAGACATCATCAAAATTGACCTTTTCTTATGTCCTTTGAAGCTGCCTCGTAAATTGCCTTGACTTTTTGCTGTGGCTCATTTCAATAATTGGGCTGCTTAGGTAATGAGCGTGACTCCGATCTCCATGTGGATGTGTGGAGGAGGAGCCGGGATGTGAACACTGCCTGCCTGCATCCCTCTGGCCTCTGCTGTTCTGTTTCAGTGGAGCCAGTAAGACGCTGTATAAAAGGGAATAATGCAATCCGATCTTTGGCTCTATTCATTTAAGTCTTGCAAGTTTGGACACATAGGGCCCTATTCTCCCACAGGCCTTAGGCGCAAAAACGGGCCTTAAACGCAAAAAAACGTGCCTTGCGCCTGCCTCGGGAAGAGCAACATGGCTTTAGGCCCCGAAATGCGCTTTAGGCCAAACAGGCATGGCGTAGTGCCAGAATAGGCCAGAATGGGCGTTTCGGCCTTAAATACCGGCCTAACGATATCTTCCCCCCTGGCGTTAACTCATTGAGTGCCAATGACGACTATCGTCGTCAATTCAAATAGTAACGTAGAGTGCCAATGACGACTAAAGTCGTCAATTTGCGTTTTTTGACGGTGGGATGTGGATCAAAGCCTGATGCATCTCCTGTGAAAGTATGGGGGATGTCGAATGTGTAGAAGCTATTTTATGGACCCATTAGGTGGCGACAGTGCTCTCCAGATTAAAGAAAGGTGAGGAAAAACAGCAGAAGAAGCCCCGTGATGAAACGGAAACCGATGCTGGAGCCAGAGCCGTATAGATTGCTCTGGCTGGAGCTAACGTTAGATGCGAACAGCAGTCAATCCGCTCCCACAACTGAGCCCCTCTGTCTCTGCTGCATAGTTTCTCCACACGATTAGCCGCCAGAAAAGCAGCACCCGACGCCGAAGGGCCAAACCATTCTCAGCAGTCCGGTTTGGCTTTTCGGTGTCGCGCTGGGAGCCGGCGCACAAAAACAGAGCGCTCCGAAAATAGACGCTGGGTGCGTGTTAGGCTGTGTGTTAGTGTGGGGTTGAGTTTCTCCCAGCTCCGCCAGCATGCAGGCTGTGTGTTGGTGTGGGGGTGAGTTTCTCCCAGCTCTGGCATGCAAGCTATGTGTTGGTGTGGGGATGAGTTTATCCCAGGCAGCTCCATGCAGAGATTCGTCGCCTGACGCAGCTAGCAGAGATTCGAGCAGAGCCACCAGAGACACTCCCACAGAGGAGGAGTTTGCAGTTGAGGGGGGTGGGGGTGCTGTTTTATTGAAGGAAATTACTGTTCAGATGTTTCAGGTCAGAAAATATTAGCTTCAGAGTCAGTGATTTGCTTGAAATGCTTCATTTCACAAAAGGCTCATTATCTCAGCTTCTAGTCTGAAACGTCTGTTTTTGGTGAAATCAACCTATCTTCTCCGGCTGATAACTAAAGAAGGGAAAATGATATCAATAAACTTTTTTTCGCTGATGATACAATAGAGTCTCATTGTTCTTTCTGCGTGTTCGGTGTTTACATAGTAATATCACACAATATTCTGTGGGCCTCGAGAAATCACTGAAAACGCTCTGAAAGGGCTGGCACTGGGAGCATCCGTTTTCCAAAAGTGGCTGGCACTCAATGAGTTAATTTAGCGCTTTGCGCTTTTGAAAACCAGGCCTTATTCAGTGCGCCGTGGATATTCCACGCACAGCTTCTCCTCTGCTGATCTCACACTTTGTCCCCCTCTAGCTCTCTCACTCCCTCCCTCGTGCACTCAGACAGCCACAAAGTCCGATGGGAAAAAAAAGTAGTTATACCATACGTAGTATAACAACATGACAGTTTTAACAACATGACAGTTTTTATAACATGACAGTTTTGAGCCCGTCATTCAGAGGCTGTTCTCTCCCCCTCTCTCTCTCTCTCACTCCCTGCCCAGCACAAATGGAAAAAAAGCTGTTCTCTCCCCCGCTCTCTCTCTCTCACTCCCTCAAATCTCCCAGCATGCATTGAGACTAATACATTTCGAGAATAAATATCAACCAAATCAGCCTAAATTGCCTAAAGTGGTAGATAGAAATACTGTTTCTGTTCACACAACATGCAATTCTCGAACATTTCAATATTGGCCAAAATAAAACATAGAAATCCAAACACAACCCGATGTGAAACATATATGTCATCTAACGTGATTTAGATAACTGACAGCGTAACGCGGTTCTACTGTCATGTCCTATACTGTGATGTCCGCTCCAATAAATTGGCCCTACTTCACATTTAGTTTTACAATAAAAACACATTTCTGCATGACTTTACATAATGTACATTATGTGCATCATCCTACCTGTGCAGTATGGAGGACCAGGAGGGTCTTACGCTAATGAATAGAGTGTCCCCTTAATAATTATCCAATCGTACAATTAAAAAGAGTAATTTCAAAAATAATTCACAAATGACGTATTAATACATCATTAAAAAGTCGTATTTGGAAAAGGAACTTCAAAAACATCCATTAAACAGTGTATTTCAAAATGGAATTACGAATACATCATTTAAAACATCATTTAATACATCGTTTCCTTATTCCTATTCGAAATAACCATTTGGAATTGTATTTGAAGTCACTATATTAAATCCCCGATTCGAAATAACGATTGGAAATGCCATTTACCCATTGCATGACACTTTTGGCCTAGCCTAGAAAAACTGTGTAAAACAATGCAAATTAGACGTGTACTTTAATTTTAAATTTGACATACCTTGTAGGCCCTGGAGAGTCTTAAGCTAATGAATAGAGTGTTCCTTTAACAATTATCTAATCGTACAATTAAAAAGAGTAATTTCAAAAAGAATTCACAAATGACGTATTAATACATCATTAAAAAGTCGTATTTGGAAAAGGAACTTCAAAAACATCCATTAAACAGTGTATTTCAAAATGGAATTACGAATACATCATTTAAAACATCATTTAAACAGTGTATTTCAAAATGGAATTACGAATACATCATTTAAAACATAATTTAATACATCATTTCCTTATTCCTATTTGAAATAACCATTTGGAATTGTATTTGAAGTCACTATTTCAAAACCAATTCAAAAAACCGATAGGAAAACCATTTTGTTTTAACATGACACTTTTTTGCTCTTTGTCCCCAGCCAAACAGTGTCAATCGTGAATCCATGGTCCTAATGCAAATGAGCCATGTAACAGGCTCTCTGATTGGCTAGAGAGGCAGTCCACTGAGCCAGGCTCTTTCGTGCCTCAAAGCTCTCTAGCCAATCAGAGAGCCTGTTACATGGCTCATTTGCATTAGGGGGCTCAATTCACGATTGACGCTGTTTGGCTGGGGACAAAGAGCAAAAAAGTGTCATGTTAAAACGAAATGGTTTTCCAAACGGTTTTTTGAATTAGTTTTGAAATAGTGACTTCAAATACAATTACAAATGTTTATTTCGAATAGGAATAAGGAAATTATGTATTAAATGATGTTTTAAATGATGTATTCGTAATTCCATTTTGAAATACACTGTTTAAATGATGTTTTAAATGATGTATTCGTAATTCCATTTTGAAATACACTGTTTAATGGATGTTTTTGAAGTTCCTTTTCCAAATACGACTTTTTAATGATGTATTAATACGTCATTTGTGAATTCTTTTTGAAATTACTCTTTTTAATTGTACGATTAGATAATTATTAAAGGAACACTCTATTCATTAGCTTAAGACTCTCCAGGGCCTACAAGGTATGTAAAATTTAAAATTAAAGTACACGTCTAATTTGCATTGTTTTACACAGTTTTTCTAGGCTAAGGCCAAAAGTGTCATGCAATGGGTAAATGGCATATCCAATCGTTATTTCGAATCAGGGATTTAATATAGTGACTTCAAATACAATTCCAAATGGTTATTTCGAATAGGAATAAGGAAACAATGTTCCTTTTCCAAATACGACTTTTTAATGATGTATTAATACGTAATTTGTGAATCCTTTTTGAAATTACTCTTTTTAATTGTACGATTGGATAATTATTAAGGAGACACTCTATTCATTAGCGTAAGACTCTCCTGGTCCTCCGTCCTCCATAGTGCATCAGGGGAGAGAAAACGATATCATTCTGGACAAACTTTCACCAATCTAATCTCATCATGACATAGGGATAGGCTATTTTTTTCTAGCCAATGCGTTTAGAACATTCTTTTCACTTTGATCTTGCTATAGTGTAGCGTATTTACATGCTTGCAATATTTAAACTGCAGTTAGATTGGTTTGAGAAGCATAATAATATGGAATAATAGCCTATATATGGAGACAGACACACGGGATGAAAGGGAGGGGGGAGCAGAGCGCTTGGCTTTTCTGGCTTTACTGGATTGCTCCGTGGAATTGGAGCTTAAAAGGGACGCTTGTGATTAATTTACTGCACTTCTCCAATGACCAGATTGTGCATAATTTTACTCTTAAAAGGCGTGGTTATAATGCTTAAGTCCGCCTGTAGCGCCAACACCAAGATATCGAGTGGGCTGGTCCACGCCCACTACTCTGTGCTGCGCTGGGCGCAGTTCATAGGCCAATGCAACGATAGAGGCCATAGGGCCCTATCTTCCCCCTGGCCTTAAAATAGCGTTTAAGGCCAGGCGCAGTGCAAATTGTGGCCGTGGTCAAGCGCAGTCCATATTTTCCCCTCGGCGCTAAACCCATCTGTTAACCACTTAACCACTCCTTTTAAGCGTAGAATTATTCACAACGTGCTCATTGGAGAAGTGCAGTAAACAAATCACAATCTTCCCTTTTAAGCTCCAATTCCACGGCGCGATCCAGTCCGGTCAGAAAAGCCCGACCAAAGCGCTCTGAGCTCCCCCCTCCCTCTTTCATCCCCGTCTGTCTCCATATATATTATTCCATATTATTATGCTCCTCAAACAAATCTCACTGCAGTTTAAATACAGCAAGTATGTAAATACGCTACACTATAGCAAGATCAAAGTGAAAAGAATGTTCTAAACGCATCGGCTAGAAAAATATAGCCTATCCCTGGATGTCATGATGAGATTAGATTGGTGAAAGTTTGGGCAGAATGATATCGTTTTCTCTCGCTACCCTTTATTCTCCCCCACTGCACAGGTAGGATGATGCCTCTGCAGCCTCTGAATGACAGGGGCTCAAATCTACGGTAGAACAACTTTTTTTCCATCTGTCTTTGTGCCTGCCTAGTGTCTACATAGGCTATAAATTAGTGGCCTTTTCCCCAAAATAGTGATGGTTCTGTCATTCTGTGGTGTAGCCTACATTTCAGATCTGATGCTAGCAGTGCGCTATAGGGGCAGAAATTGACAGGCGAGAGAGAGGGAGAGAGGGAGTGAGAGAGAGAGAGGGGGGGGAGAGAGTGAGTGCATCCCCGGGGCCGGCGCGCTGAATCTGCATCTCTCCTGCATCTCCGCTGTGTAATTGCGCACGCAGTACCCACCAATTTAGTCCGTCAACTTCCCCTTGGCGCACATAAAGAAACATGCTTCCGTCACTGTCTGCTTGATGGCGAGAGAGACTTCAGCTGTATGCTACTCGTGACAAAACCAGACATCAAATTTTCAACAGTTAACTAACCCTATATCCCGGGCGCACTGAATAAGGCCTGGCTTTGAAAAGCGCTAAGCGCTAAATCAACGCCAGGGGAGAAGATAGCGTTAGGCCGGTATTTAAGGCCGAAACGCCCATTCTGGCCTATTCTGGCACTGGGCCACGCCTCTTCGCCGTAAAGCGCATTTCGGGGCCTAAAAACATGATGCTATCTTCCCGAGTCAGGCGCAAAGCGTGTTTTTTGCGTTTAACGCCAGTTTAGCGCCTAAGGCCAGTGGGAAGATAGGGCCCATAGTCATTTTACTGCGGCAAATTCAGCCCACACGAACTCAGTGCCTCCAGGATTTGGCGGATTTTGTGATTGTTGCAATCAAAAATGCTTGATTTTGCAGCTGCTTTTCTAAAAAAATGGTCATACAATTTGCAAAGTTTCGTGATTTATAATTTATTTTGCGGTAAAATAGTAGGAGCTGGCAAAAATTGCAAGGAGAATTTTTTTTCTTTTCTTTTCTAATTACTACCTAATGGCAACTTTTCTCAAAACTTGCAATGCAATTTGCAAAAAAAAATGGCGCTAGTTGAGGAACCTGTTTTGCTGTGTGTTTTCTTTTTTTCCAGAGAAATCACGTAATATAGTGGAGATTGGTTGAATTAGCATTAATTACTGCGATCGCAAGAGGGACCGATAACAAAGCATAACACATGAGTTAACCGCTGAGTCATTAACCGATTGCTGTAGTCACCTCATTAAGCATTTCAACACATGCACGCCTCCCTCCCTCGTTCTTCTGCCACAGATCAACGCTTTAGTCTCTCGTCTCTCTCTCTCACCCCCCTCATCTTTTACTGTCATCCAGCCACCTGGCTCTCCGCTGGAACACAGCAGCCATTCATCGAGAAGACAGAGATCGAAAGCATTTACTCAAACAGCAGACCCTCTGTGGTCCCCCCCCTACCCCCCCCCCCCCCCCCCCCCCCCCCCATAGGAGGAGCCCGCCGCAAATGCATTACCTTTCCGAGCAGGTGTCTTGACACAGAGAGCAGGTCATCTTGCGCAGGTCATACAGCATGGTTCCCCCCAGGGCGCGCTCATTGGCATCATGCAGAAAGCAGCCAATGTAGGTCCCTGGATGTGTCAGAATGAACCAGTGAGAGACATTCACATTCAGTTCTTTTTGCTATGCTAAATAATGCTACTCACAAACACAAAGTGCCCTCCTGAAGCACAGAAAGCCAGTGTGGCTGAGGTTATGTCAACTCTTCTGTCAGTGTTTGTGTCAGGGGGTTCCTCCGTACATAACCCCCCACTAAAAAAACATGCAGAAGATCGTCATCCGACCAGTGACGACAACATCTGAAGTTGGTCCAATGATGGTCCAATGAAGGTCCCCGGGCGCTGGAAAGAAATAGCGACCACTGCTCCTGGCCTGCCCCCTGGAGGAAAGGACAAGCCTGGATGGGTCAAATGCAGAGGACATATTTCACCGGCCACCGTCAGCATGAGTGTGTGTAGTGGCCGCATGCATGTGTTGTAGTGTGTTCGTGTGACAATAAAGACGGGCTGCCGTCTGAAATCGTGTTAATCGTGTTACAGTCTAATTCATTCTTTCAGGTTCTTCCCTTGAGTCTGACACTATCACTTAATTGTTTGGGGGTATAGTACACATTTTAGACAGATTCAGCAATTTGATGATGTTAACATGTAAAGTAGTAATAGGTAGGCCTTTTGGTGTTTATTTATTTATTTATTGACATTACCTTTGATATCTGTCAAGGAGGTTATGTTTTCAGTGCTGTTTGTCTGTGCTCTCCGAGTGCCGTTTTAAAAGATTATTTTGCAAAGAAAACTACTACATATTCATATTCCTTGATATTTAAAAGGTTTTGAGGATATTGAGGATTTAGGCTTATGTATTTGATCCCCCCCTTCCCGGAGTTTCTCCCATTTTCTTCCCGATTGTACTACTTGCGCAATTCCCCCTGCTGCCCCAGTCGTTGCTCCACCCCCTCTGCCGATCTGGGGAGAGCCATAGACTAGCACATGCTTCCTCCGATACATGTGCAGTCGCCAGCCGCCTCTTTTTACCTGAAAGCGAGTTTCACTGGAAGGATCACACACTATTCCCCCCAGTTCCCTTCACTCCCCAACAGATGCCCTGACCGAGCAGAGGAGGCACTAGTGCAGCTTCCCTCCCGCAGTCACGGCCAATTGTATCTGTGATGAACGTCTGACTAAGCCGGAGGTAGGCTACCGCTGCCGGGAATTGAACCCAGGGCTCTGCGGTGGTAGGCGAGTGCTTTTACCGAAAAACCAACCAGAAGGCTTAATTTTTTATTTATTTTTTAGACAGAAAAACTATCCAAAAAACTTATCCTGAAAGAATGGAAGTCCCCCTCTCCGCTTACTTTCCAACTGTGGTTGACGGACATGATCTCGGTCATGAGGATGGAAAGGCTCAGATCCCTGAGAACCAAATCACTTAATAAGTTTCTAACTATTTGGGACCCGTTTCTGGCCTACCTCGACGAGGTTGGGGGCGGTGGGTGACTTGCCCAGTTGGTTCCTCTTGGACCCCTTGAGTGGGACCCCACGCACAACATTTCTTACAAGCACATAAGCACCCTATATGGATGGTAGCACCACATTATTGTCGATACATTATATGTTTGTTTTTTCTTTTTTTTCTTTCCTTTCCTGTGTCTGAGCTTGTTCGTTTGTTTTGTTTCTATGTTGTTGAAATTGAAATTGAAAATATAATATATATATATAAAAAGAGGAAAAATAGACAGATGCCAACTGGTCAAGGGGAAGATTTGAAAAGCAGTGGAGGAGCTGCATGCCAGTAGGATTCCAGGGATGCGGCAGCAAGGTGCATGGACCAGATGGGAGTAGGCAATGGACCATAAAATCTCTGGCAGGCCAAGTATCACCATATAAAAATCATGATTCAATCACTCCATGATGTCTTCTGAAGCCCATCCAGCTTCTCCTGCTGGGGCGACGCTGGGGTTACCCCCCCGGCGCCTCAGGAGAGAAACACGTGCACAGCTGCTGCCTGAAAGCTCTGAGAGAGCGTTGCTATCGTTGGCACCAGACCTCTGTGCTTTGAAGGCTACGGAAGAAATCGTCTCCAGAGGCATCACCCGACACCCAGGGTGAGCCCCACGGCTTTGATCAAAGTGAAGGAGAAGCCCCAGCCCCGGTCCAGAGTCTCAGGTGGGCTCCTCGTTCCCGTGCAACAGCTAGGGAAGCAGAATGACACTACATAGTAACAAACGACTGCAGTTGGGCCAGACACCAAGACAGACGACTATAGATGCTGGAGCTGATTCTCCCCTGGGACGATTGGCATGGCTGGTGCCAATGAGAGGATGGCAATGGATGAGCACATGTGCCCCCTGGCAGCGGGAGCATGCATTGTGCATCAAGGTGGACTGGGTTTACAGGCAAGCCTTTGTACTGTACTGAGTCCACAGTCTCTTAGGCATCACAGACACTAGCCCATTTCGGAACTGTTTGGGTCATATAACGTAATCATCTCCCCTCCACAGTCCCTTATGAGACGGTGGACTCTCGCGCTGCTAAAACCCCCAAGCAGTCGAAATCGGAGATGCCCACGTATTTACGAAGTGTCACAGAAACATTTCAAAGCCGAAGCAGAAGGGTTCATTGCTTCTCGGCGGCGGGGTTTGAAAGCTTGATGCTGCTAATAAGTGCCTTTTTTTTTTCCTTCTTCTTTTTTTACAATTTTCAGAACAAAACAGAACAGAACAACAGGCTCAAACAAAGACAAAAACAAAAACATACATCCATCAACTTTTCAGCATACATAGTGATAGCAGCCATGTAAAGTGTCAATGTGCTTGCAAGAAATGTGCGTGGGATCTCGCGCAAGGGCTCCATAAAGAGTCAGCCAGGTGAGTCATCAGTCACCTCTAACCAGGTCCAAATAGGCCAGAAACGGATCCCAGACCTCAGAGAATTTCTTAAGCAAATTGATCCTCAAAAACCGGAGTCTCTCCATATGTATAACTGAAATCATGTCCGTCAGCCACAGCTGGAACGTGAAGAGGGGGACTTCCACTCCTTAAGAATAAGTCTCTTGGCGACAGTCATCCCCTGTGTCAGGGACTGCTGCACAGCCATAGGGAAGAACAGTGAGGATTCTGAGCAGCCGAAGCTGGCGAGTTCTGCCTCTGGCTGAAGGGCTACTTTGTAGGGCTTAGAGTACCAGTCAAATATCTTGGCCCAGAATCCGGAAAGTAAAGGACAAAACCAAAAAGCATGGGATGGTGTACCCTCTGACACCTGACACCTGTCACATAGCGGCGAGATGGAAGGATAAATCTTGTGCAGTCTAACCTTGGAATAATGAAGACGATGAGTGACTTTAAATTGGATCAGCTGGTGTCTGCTGTTAACCGAACAGAGTAGGGCCAAAGACAGACTCCTGTCCCATATAATTTCAGACAAATCAACACCAAGCTCCTCCTGCCACGCCTCTCTGATCCTCTCAGTGGGGACCCTGGTGTGATCATCAAACAGACACACAAATCTAGAAATAAGATGCCTAGAGTGAGGGGGGCTTAACAAAACATAAAAAAAACATGTTCACTTGGGAGAGCCTCAAAATCCCGAATCTTGGATCTAACGTGTTGGGCAACTCAAATGTCCTTCTCAGAAGATCGAAGGATGCAAAATTACCATCTATGTACAGGTCCCTAATCGAAACCAGCCCCTTCTCACTCCAGGCATGATAGATTTTGTCTGACCATGGTGGTGAAAAAGAATGATTAAAACAAATTGGTATGAGGACAGAAACATCAGATAGACTCAGAACACCTCTAATTTGGTTCAGAATTCTGACTGAATTTTTCACAACAAAACTTAAATGTTGTAAAGTCCCTTGCTGCTCTAGCTTAGAAAATAACATAACTGGCAGAGAGGAGTTCACAATAGAGCTCGCCTCCATTTTCAGCCACAGGGGAGCCCCGAGAATTAGATTGCCGGGAGTCCCCTGCCGCCAGAACATCAAAGCCCTAAGATTAGCAGCCCAATAGTAGTGTCTGAACACTGGCAGGGCCAGCCCGCCTTCAGATTTGGGTTTTTGCAAATTAATTTTCGAAATTCTATGGTTCTTATAATTCCAGATGTAAGACATAATTATGGAGTCCAGCTCTTTAAAGAAAGCAGATGTGAGGAAAATAGGAAGGTTTTGACACAAATAGAGGAACTTTGGAAGTGAAACCATCTTGACTGAGTTTATACGACCAATCATGGACAAAGGGAGTTTTCTATACATTGCTTGAGTGTCAAAACAAATTCACCAAAGTTCAACTTAAGTATTAATTTAGGATCTCTGGGTATGCAGGCCAAGATAAGTGAGACGGTCTTTAGCCAATTTGAATGGGAGGTTTTCCAAGAAGCCGGGGGTGAAGACATCAGAGAGAGGCATAAAGTCACTCTTTGTCCAATTAATTGTATATATCGAAGGAAGTGATTAATTCTAAAAGAGAAGGGATCAACTTCTCAGAGTCATGTAGGTATAATATTACGTCGTCAGCGTACAAACTAATACGCGTCTCAATGCCTCCGACCTTCAGGCCTGCAATATTTGGGTGACAACGTATATTTAAGGCAAGGGGCTCGAGCGCGACGGCGAAGAGGGCCGGCGAGAGAGGGCAACCCTGCTGAACCGAGCGAAGCAATGGCAAATTGGTTGATTTGTCACCATTGGTTATAACTGAACATGTTGGACTAGCATATATGAGCTTTACCCAGGAAATGAATGAATCCCCAAACCCGAATCTGTGCAGTGACTCGAACATATAAGGCCACCAGGCGCGGACTGCATAATCGGGTGCTTCGGGCAGATGCCCGGTGGCCTGGCCTAGCATGGCCTGCAATTTTGTTTTACCCCCGCAGGCCAGGCCAATCACTGAACAGCAGGCCAGTATGTATAAGTGATCCTAGTTGCACAGCTTGCAGGCAGGCAGGCTGCAGGCAGCCAGGCAGGGAGGACTGAGTTAACTTTTCAGTCAGAAGCTGCTGAGACCAGCGCGGGTGGGCAGGACTTGCTGTTCAATGGTGCCAAAATGGAGAAGAAAAGAGGTGCAGAGAGGTGGAAAGCAAGAAGCCTATGTTGTTTCTTGGCCTAAACTACAATATCAGTGGTAGACAATTGTCTATTGCCTCTAGAATGTTCGAGAGAAATTAAATTAACACTAATTTGTATTTATTTATGTATTTATGTATGTTTTTTTTTTAGGAGGCAGAAGCAGCACTAGCACTGCAGCAGGTGCTCCTGCAGAGCTGGAGGTGGTGTTGAACATATCAGAATCAGGAACTTTCAGGTAGGCTACAATTTCAGAGCATAAAGTGAAACATGTAGGCTATATACTGATTGCTTTCACATTAATGTGCTTTATGGGATTATCAGTAGGACTGTACAATACAGTTTAAAGTGGAGATGAAGTTTGATTTTATTATTTTTGTATTTGCATTTAACCTCAGACAAGACAAGACAGGACACTGCACTCTTCCTTAAATGAAATTTGCTGTGAAGCTTTTGTACAGAGGCATGTTTTGTTTTTACGTCTTCATATTATACTTGCAGCAAATACCGGTAGGTAACATGTAACATCACGTTAGCATTATTCACCAAATCTTGCTTCAAACGGCCCAAAATTTTGGCATGTGTGTCAGCGTCTGTTGGCCTGGCCTGTATGGTATCTAATGCCCGGCCTGAATTATGGTCCCAGTCCGCCCCCGAAGGCCACTCAACCTGATCGAACGCCTTCTGTGCATCGAGTGATAAAATCGCTGCACTGCTGGTCTTACTATGATCTGCGTACATGGTGTTTAGGAGGAGTCTGACATTAAAAAAAGAAAACCTATTCGGGATAAACGCTTTCTGGTCAGGATGAATAATGAATGAGAAATGTTTATTTAGCTGGGTAGCCAGCGTTTTAGTGATTACCTTTCTGTCAAAATTCTGGAGCGCTATGGGTCTGTAGCTTCATACAATGTTTTAGGCAAGACTTTGTCCTTCTTAGAGCTAGATATCATTCGTCCGGTCTGGCTGCTTTGCCTGATGGGAATGACTTAATGGCAGAAGTTATTTCTTCCAGTGTAAAATCAGCGTCCTCTCTGGCAGCGTCACTAAGTTTGGGTGTTTCAAAAGGGTCAAAAAAGTCGTTCAAATCGGGCTGAGCGGCATCACATTTAAATGAGTAGAGTTCACTGTAAAACTCTCTAAATCGATCATTTATCTCCTTGGGATCAATCAGCAGGGCGCCATTTTTTGATTTATTAGAAAGGATTGACCTGGAGGCCTGGGCGCCTTTGAGCTGCCGTGCCAGGAGCCCCTCTGGCTTATCTCTCAGTTCAAATTGCTTTTGTCTCAATTTTAAAAGGAGTGTGTTGATCTGACCACCCAGGATGCAATTATATTCATATTTTAGCTTCAGTATCTTATTATAATCTTCAGAGGATTTTGAAACCTGGTATGCTGCTTCGAGGGCAGGAAGAGCATTTTCAATCGCCAATAATCTCTTCTCTCTCTGCCTCTTGGCAGCAGATTCATATGAAATCATATCATTACAACCTTTAATGTTTCCCATAATATGGAGGCTGATACTTCACCGTTATAAGTGCCTCTTTTTATCCGAATTCTGTGTCTGTGATATTTTTTCGCAAATGCCAAGATGGCCGCCCACAGAATATTAAAGTTATTTATTAGCAGCATCGAGCTTTCAAACCCCGCCGCCGAGAAGCACTGAACCCTTCTGCTTCGGCTTTGAAATGTTTCTGTGACACTTTGTAAATACGTGGGCATCTCCGATTTCGACTGCTTGGGGGGTTTTAGCAGCGCGAGAGTCCTGTACAAAATCCCCCCATCAGCTCAGCCTCACCCAATCAGCCACACCTGGGGCCCTGATTGGGCCGCACCTGGGCTCAATAAAGGACGGCTGATTGGGTGAGGCTCAGTAGGCTCCAGACAGCAGTGGAGGAGGCTGCTTTGGCCTTCCCTTGATGTTCACCAATGTGCAGATGCATCATTGCCAGTAAGTCTTGTTATAGTTAGTTATTTCCTTTTGTATATTTGAATTAGATGTATTATTACTTTACAGTTGAATGTTTTCCCTTGTTTGTTTGAAACCTTTGTTAATACCTTTTTGTGTTTAGGTAAAATCATCTGTATCATCTGTTTACATCAATCTACACCTGTCGGATATTCCATCACACACCAAGGAATCTGTCTAAATAAAACCCTTGCATTTGGTTCCTCTGAGTCCTCATTCTTACCGATGCCCCACTTGCTGAGGCTATACCTTTAACCAACACCTCAAGCAGTTTCTACATGGTCCTTCGAACCCGGATTGGCCTCAGCAAGTGGGAATGGACCAGAGGAACCAGCAACCAGCAGAGGGACCAAGGTGGGCACCTGGATACCATCAACAATATGGATATTATCCAGCCTTCTACTCTACTTCAGTAGCACAAACCTTCCAACCCCATCCCCCAACACAGTGTAATTGCCATGTGGTCGGGCATACACCTGGGAGACAGCCTAGCCAACCTGCACCATATCAACTTAGTGAGCACCATAGACACCTGTTGATGCAGGTTAGCAGGAGGCTTGACACGATAGAGCAGAGTGTGTACCGAAGAGGAGCGGCCCATGCACCTCCTCTGCCTCGGGTGCTCCCTGCACCTCCTCCGCTTCAGGTGTTTCAGGTGCCTCCTCCTCCTCAGGTGCTCCCTGCACCTCCTCCGCCTCAGGTGTTCCCTGCACCTCCTCCGCCTCAGGTGTTCCCTACACCTCCTCCACCTCAGGTGTTCCCTGCACCTCCTCCGCCTCAGCTGTTCCAGGCGCCTCCTCAGCCTCAGGTGCTCCCTGCACCTCCTCAGCCTCAGGTGCTCCCTGCGCCACCTCCTCCGCCTCAGCTGTTCCAGGCGCCTCCTCAGCCTCAGGTGCTCCCTGCACCTCCTCCTCAGCCTCAGGTGCTCCCTGCACCTCCTCAGCCTCAGGTGCTCCCTGCGCCACCTCCTCCACCTCAGGTGTTCCCTACACCTCCTCAGCCTCAGGTGCTCCCTGCACCTCCTCAGCCTCAGGTGCTCCCTGCGCCTCCGCCTCAGCTGTTCCAGGCGCCTCCTCAGCCTCAGGTGCTCCCTGCACCTCCTCCTCAGCCTCGGGTGCTCCCTGCACCACCTCCTCCGCCTCAGCTGTTCCAGGCGCCTCCTCAGCCTCAGGTGCTCCCTGCACCTCCTCAGCCTCAGGTGCTCCCTGCGCCACCTGCTCCGCCTCAGCTGTTCCAGGCGCCTCCTCAGCCTCAGGTGCTCCCTGCACCTCCTCCGCCTCAGGTGCTCCCCGCACCTCATCAGTACCAGGTGCTCCCCGCACCTTCACAGCTCCAGGTGCCACCTGCACCTCCTCTGCTCCAGGTGCCTCCTTCATTCCAGGTTCCGCTAGCGCCTTTTCCATTCCAGTGGGCCCCGGCAACTGATCCTATGCAGGTAGGCCCAGCACCCCTAGGTTGGCCAGCCCAAGTAAGGCAACTCCAACAACGTTATGACCACCAGGCTTACCAATATGGTAATTACCTTCCTGGGGTGGCCCCCCTGGCTCCAGTCCCAGTGCCCCCCGCACTGCCAGTTCCGGTGCCCCCCGCACCGCCAGTCCCGGTGGCCCCCCTGGCTCTAGTCCCAGTGCCCCCTGCACTGCCAGTCCCGGTGCCCCCCGCACCGCCAGTCCCGGTGGCCCCCCTGGCTCCAGTCCCAGTGCCCCCCGCACTGCCAGTTCCGGTGCCCCCCGCACCGCCAGTCCCGGTGGCCCCCCTGGCTCCAGTCCCGGTGCCCCCCGCACCGCCAGTCCCGGTGGCCCCCCTGGCTCCAGTCCCAGTGCCCCCCGCACTGCCAGTCCCGGTGCCCCCCGCACCACCAGTCCCAGTGCCCCCCGCACTGCTAGTCCCGGTGGCCCCCCTGGCTCCAGTCCCAGTGCCCCCCGCACTGCCAGTTCCGGTGCCCCCCGCACCGCCAGTCCCGGTGGCCCCCCTGGCTCTAGTCCCAGTGCCCCCTGCACTGCCAGTCCCGGTGCCCCCCGCACCGCCAGTCCCGGTGGCCCCCCTGGCTCCAGTCCCAGTGCCCCCCGCACTGCCAGTTCCGGTGCCCCCCGCACCGCCAGTCCCGGTGGCCCCCCTGGCTCTAGTCCCAGTGCCCCCTGCACTGCCAGTCCCGGTGCCCCCCGCACCGCCAGTCCCGGTGGCCCCCCTGGCTCCAGTCCCAGTGCCCCCCGCACTGCCAGTTCCGGTGCCCCCCGCACCGCCAGTCCCGGTGGCCCCCCTGGCTCTAGTCCCAGTGCCCCCTGCACTGCCAGTCCCGGTGCCCCCCGCACCGCCAGTCCCGGTGGCCCCCCTGGCTCCAGTCCCAGTGCCCCCCGCACTGCCAGTTCCGGTGCCCCCCGCACCGCCAGTCCCGGTGGCCCCCCTGGCTCTAGTCCCAGTGCCCCCTGCACTGCCAGTCCCGGTGCCCCCCGCACCGCCAGTCCCGGTGGCCCCCCTGGCTCCAGTCCCAGTGCCCCCCGCACTGCCAGTTCCGGTGCCCCCCGCACCGCCAGTCCCGGTGGCCCCCCTGGCTCTAGTCCCAGTGCCCCCTGCACTGCCAGTCCCGGTGCCCCCCGCACCGCCAGTCCCGGTGGCCCCCCTGGCTCCAGTCCCAGTGCCCCCCGCACTGCCAGTTCCGGTGCCCCCCGCACCGCCAGTCCCGGTGGCCCCCCTGGCTCTAGTCCCAGTGCCCCCTGCACTGCCAGTCCCGGTGCCCCCCGCACCGCCAGTCCCGGTGGCCCCCCTGGCTCCAGTCCCAGTGCCCCCCGCACTGCCAGTTCCGGTGCCCCCCGCACCGCCAGTCCCGGTGGCCCCCCTGGCTCTAGTCCCAGTGCCCCCTGCGCTGCCAGTCCCGGTGCCCCCCGCACCGCCAGTCCCGGTGGCCCCCCTGGCTCCAGTCCCAGTGCCCCCCGCACTGCCAGATCCGGTGGCCCCCCTGGCTCCAGTCCCAGTGCCCCCCGCACTGCCAGTTCCGGTGCCCCCCGCACTGCCAGTTCCGGTGCCCCCCGCACCGCCAGTCCCAGTGGGCCCCCTGGCTCCAGTCCCAGTGCCCCCTGCACTGCCAGTACCGGTGCCCCCCGCACCGTCAGTTCCGGTGCCCCCTGCACCGCCAGCCCTGGTGGCCCCCCTGGCACCAGTCCCGGTGCCCCCTGCACCGGTGGCCCCCCCGGCTCTAGCCCCAGTGCCCCCTAGACCTCCTGCTCGGGTGGCCCCCGCACCTCCAGCCGCTCCCTTGGCACCCATCCCTCGGCGCCGACCTACCGTGGCACCATTCCACCACCAGCATCCAGGTCGGCCTCCGGAAGGGTGCTGCTACCTGTGTCATCAGCGTCTGGGCCATCGTCCAGGGTTGCTCCACCCTACTGGCCTGCCCCCTGGACGCCCTCCGGACCCGTGGTGCCCTTCAGCCATCCTGCCTGACCAGCCTGTGAACCCAAAACTTGTTTTTCATGGGGCGGCGGGACGCCCATCTCCCTTGGGTGATGTATGGCAGCCTTTCCTCCTACAGCTAACCCTGGATTTTCTGGACCCTGACCTGAGTTTATTTATCAAATATAATGGTATATTTGAGGGGCGGCTGTACAAAATCCCCCCATCAGCTCAGCCTCACCCAATCAGCCACACCTGGGGCCCTGATTGGGCCGCACCTGGGCTCAATAAAGGACGGCTGATTGGGTGAGGCTCAGTAGGCTCCAGACAGCAGTGGAGGAGGCTGCTTTGGCCTTCCCTTGATGTTCACCAATGTGCAGATGCATCATTGCCAGTAAGTCTTGTTATAGTTAGTTATTTCCTTTTGTATATTTGAATTAGATGTATTATTACTTTACAGTTGAATGTTTTCCCTTGTTTGTTTGAAACCTTTGTTAATACCTTTTTGTGTTTAGGTAAAATCATCTGTATCATCTGTTTACATCAATCTACACCTGTCGGATATTCCATCACACACCAAGGAATCTGTCTAAATAAAACCCTTGGCATATGTTCCTCTGGTCCTCCTCATTCTCACCGATGCCCCACTTGCTGAGGCTATACCTTTAACCAACACCTCAAGCAGTTTCTACAAGTCCACTGTCTCATAAGGGACTGTGGAGGGGAGATGATCACGTCATATGCCCCGAAAACAGTTCCGAAAAGGGGCTACACAGACACTTTACTTTACTTTACTTTATGTCATTTAGCAGACGCTTTTGTCCAAAGCGACTTACAATGCAATACAATACAGTGCAGTACAATATACAATCAAAGAATACACATTATCAGCAACAATACAGAAAAATATATCAAGCAATGAACAAGGTAAAAAACAACAAACACTTATAAAAGTATCACTTATAAAGACACAGCAAACAATAAGCACGGTGAACAATCGACAACTGAAAAGTAGCACTTAAGAAAGGTCTGATCCGGAAGGGCCAAAATATAGTCCAAATAGGTGAGTCTTTAGTCTACGACGGAAAATAGGCAGTGTTTCAGCTGAACTGACCGAAAGGGGGAGCTCATTCCACCATTGTGGCGCTAAAGAGGAAAAGAGTCGGGATCTAGATGAGCGACCCCCAGGTCCGCAGATTGATGGAGGGGCTAGACGGACAGGACGGGTGGAGGTACGGAGAGAGCTATGCAATGGTTGGAGCTTAACCATGGACTGTAGATACATAGGGGCTGACCGGTGGAGTGCCCTGTAAGCCAGTACCAGAGACTTGAATCTGATGCGTGAAAGGATGGGAAGCCAATGGAGTTTATGGAGGAGGTGAGTGACGTGAGAGAATTTGGGCAGGTTATACACCAGACGGGCTGCAGAGTTTTGAATTAGTTGAAGAGGTCGGATAGCAGAACCAGGTAACCCGGCCAACAGAACATTGCAATAATCCATGCGGGAGAAAACCAATGCCTGGACCAGGAGTTGAGTCGCCTCTACTGAGAGACAGGACCGAATCCTACGGATGTTATAGAGTGAAAATCTGCAGGCGCGGGCAGTGGCTGCGATGAAGGCTGAGTTAGATAGCTGGTTATCAAGCATTACGCGGAGGTTTTTAACTGTTTGAGAGGGCAGTATGGTAGTGTTTTCAATGGAGATGGAGAGGTCACTGAGAGGACAGTCTTTAGCCGGGAGGAAGAGGAGCTCAGTTTTGTCAATGTTCAATTTGAGATGGTGTGCGGACATCCAGGCTGCAATGTCATTGAGGCAGGAGGCAAGGCGGGCTACAATTTGGGTGTCAGAGGGGGGGAAAGAAAGGAAAAGTTGTGTGTCATCGGCGTAACAATGGTAAGAGAAACCGTGAGAGGCTATCACATGGCCGAGCGATCTGATGTACAGAAGAAAAAGGAAAGGGCCCAGGACTGAGCCCTGGGGTACACCAGTGGTAAGAGTGGAGGGTCGAGAAAGGGCACCTCGCCATAACACCTGGTATGAGCGATCAGAAAGATAAGAAGTAAACCAAGAAAGTGCAGAACCAGAAATACCCAGGTGAGAGAGAGTAGAGAGAAGGATTTGGTGATTTACGGTGTCAAAAGCTGCTGATAGATCTAGAAGAACAAGGACAGAGGAGAGGGATGAGGATTTGGCAGAATGTAAGGCATGAGTGACTGAGAGGAGGGCTGTCTCGGTGGAGTGATATGGCTTGAAACCTGATTGTAGAGGATCTAATAGATTGTTCTGGGAGAGATAAAGTGAGAGTTGATCTGAGACTGCACGTTCGAGGGTTTTGGATATGAAGGAGAGAAGGGACACGGGACGGTAGCTATGGGTGGTGGAGGGGTCTAGAGAAGGTTTTTTGAGAAGTGGTTTGACTCTAGCGGTCTTGAGGAGAGTGGGAACAGAACCAGAGGACAAGGATGAATTGATGAAGGAAGTGAGAAAATTGGAAATATCAGAGGAGATAGCCTGGAGGAGAGAGGAGGGGATAGGATCGAGGGGGCAGGAGGTAGCACGGTTGGACATAATAAGTTTGAGTACATCTTCAGGGGAGAGGGGACAGAAGGAGGCAAGACCAGTGGGGGGGGGTCGGAGAGTGTGTGCTGGTGACGGAGAAACTGCTGTTGGTGACTGGAGGGGGGAAAGCAGAGCTGATGTCATCTACCTTCTTGGTGAAGAAGGTCATGAAATCGTCGGCAGTGAGGGAAGGGGGGGGGGGAGGGGGTGGAGGGTTGAGAAGAGTGGAAAAAGTAGAAAACAGTTTACTAGGGTTTGAGGCGGAAGACTGGCTTTCTGAGATGTAGAAAGAGGACTTAGCAGCTGAGATAGAAGAGGTGAAATTTGAATGGAGGAGGTGGTAGGCAGAGAGGTCAGTGGGGAGAAGAGACTTTTTCCATTTTCGCTCGGCTGCCCGAAGCTCAGCACGACTGGTAGGCAGAGCCCTGGACAGCCAAGGAGCAGGAGGGGAGGTTCTGGCAGGTTTGGTGATGAGGGGACAGAGGGAGTCGAGAGCGGAGGAGAGAGAGGAAAGAAGTGCAGCGGAGGCTAGGTTGGTGGAGAGACAGGAGAATTGCTCCACTGAGGGAAGGATGGAGAGAACAGTAGAAGAGAGGGCTGAGGGTGAGAGGGTTTGTAGGTTACGCCGAGTGGTGATGTTGTGAGTGGGTGCAGGGGGGGGAATGGGGAGAGAGATGGGAAGGGAGAAGGTTACAAAATGGTGATCTGATACGGGGAGCGGAGTGACAGTGAGGTTGGAAGTGCAGCAAGAGCGTGAGAAAACAAGGTCGAGCAGATTTCCGGCTTTATGAGTGGGAGGAGATAGGGACAGAGAGAGATCAAAAGATGAGAAAAAACTAGTGAACAAAGAGGTCTGAAGTGTCGTGGCCGGGATATTGAAGTCACCTAACAGGATGAGTGGTGTGGCATCTTCAGGATATATGGAGAGGAGGGTGTCTAATTGCTCTAGAAAATCACCAAGCTGACCAGGTGGGCGGTAAATGACTATGATGCTAAGTTTAATGGGTAGGGATACAGTGACAGAGTGAGCTTCGAAGGAGGAAAGAGAGAGATGGGAAAGAGGGGTGACTGTGTATGTCCATTTAGGTGATATAAGAAGCCCAGTGCCCCCCCCTCGGCCAGAGGCTCGGGGGGTGTGTGAGAATGAAAAGGCAGAGGAGAGAGCAGCTGGGGTGGCAGTATTTTCTGGAATAATCCAGGTTTCCGTGAGGGCGAGAAAGAGGAGAGATTGAGAGAGGGCGTGACAGGAGATTATATCGGTTTTATTTACTGCTGATTGGCAATTCCAGAGACCACCGGAGATAATAAGAGGAGTATTGACATTTTTTAAAGATGAAAAGTTTTCAGGGTTACTGCCATGTCTAAAAAACGGGGTGGGTGAAAAGTTATTTTTTACAGTGATGTGGACAGGAATTGAATAGGAGACACCAGTTGTGATAGGGAAGGGTAGAGGTGAGGTGGGTGTAATGAGCCCGCCAGGCCATGAGGGGGAGCTAGAGCTGAGGTTTGTACAGAGTGGAGGGCTTCGCTGAGTCTGACCAGAAGTGACCAGTCTGAGGGGATTCTCGTGCAGTCAGGCCGGAGGGGTCGTGGCTAGCTTTAGGTGACATGAGATATTTGCAGCCAGTACTGCAATTCCTATATTGCTAGGGTGGAGATTATCCAGTTTGTACAGGCGGGGCGATTTCCAGAAGGAGTCGTAGTGGTCAATGAACTCATACCCGCAGGCAGCGCTGTAATTATGAAGCCATTTGTTGCTGCTGAAAATGCGGCTAAACGATTCCGAGCTCTTCCTGAGAGTGGGAATCATGCCAGAGAACACGCACTTCTTCCCTAGACACCATAGAGGCTGTAGAGAGGGCCTCAAGATGACTGTGAATCAAAAGTGTTGACATGCTAGTTGGACACAAGGCGGGGTCAGAAAGACCCCAACAGGGTGGCCTATAGACCAATTATACGCCTACGTCACAATGACAACAAGTAGCGTCAGATGCGCAAGACGGAGGCAGAAAGACAGACTCCGCGCAGCCCTGTCAAGTAGTTTTCCAGTCGCCCGAAAACTATTCGAGCTAGATATGTCTTCGTGTTGTACAGTGGGATGCCAGAATCGGAAAGCTATTGTAGGAGAGTATTCGGGTCCGCCTATTCACACTTGGTTAATAAAATAATAAACGATAGAGCCAGGCTGTAACGTTATAATTCACCTAATTCTCCCCACATATCCTGTTCTACGCAACTCGAGGGAACATACACAGCCTCGCACACACGCAATAGAACACAACACAACACTGAACAGTCTGTTACACTATCTACAAAGCAAGGACTAAAGTTTTACCGAATCCCGTCAACTCATACTGCTTTTTAATGCTAACCGTAAGTGTCTTTGGTTGCAAGCCGAAAGAGGAAATCGTTAAAAATGCCCGACTTTGCAGTGCTCGCTCATTTCATATCAGGTAAACTGTAGTAGGCTGCAGCCACATCGCTCGGTTAGTTAACAACCAAGTAACGTTAAATAATGTAATTATTGAGTTGAACTGATTGGAACGAGGACATCATTAAAAATGCCCGACTTTGTAGTGCTCTTCATAATCAGGTAAGCTGCCTGAAACTGTAGGCTGCTCAACATCGCTCGGTTAGTTAACGGAACAAGTAACGGTTCCCACTGTCTGTCAATGCTGGACTGACGGCTTTTTGCGCGCGCAGCTCAATGTTGACAAGCTGTATAAGGGGTCTATAGACCAATTATACGCCTACGTCACAATGACAACAAGTAGCGTCAGATGCGCAAGACGGAGGCAGAAAGACAGACTCCGCGCAGCCCTGTCAAGTAGTTTTCCAGTCGCCCGAAAACTATTCGAGCTAGATATGTCTTCGTGTTGTACAGTGGGATGCCAGAATCGGAAAGCTATTGTAGGAGAGTATTCGGGTCCGCCTATTCACACTTGGTTAATAAAATAATAAACGATAGAGCCAGGCTGTAACGTTATAATTCACCTAATTCTCCCCACATATCCTGTTCTACGCAACTCGAGGGAACATACACAGCCTCGCACACACGCAATAGAACACAACACAACACTGAACAGTCTGTTACACTATCTACAAAGCAAGGACTAAAGTTTTACCGAATCCCGTCAACTCATACTGCTTTTTAATGCTAACCGTAAGTGTCTTTGGTTGCAAGCCGAAAGAGGAAATCGTTAAAAATGCCCGACTTTGCAGTGCTCGCTCATTTCATATCAGGTAAACTGTAGTAGGCTGCAGCCACATCGCTCGGTTAGTTAACAACCAAGTAACGTTAAATAATGTAATTATTGAGTTGAACTGATTGGAACGAGGACATCATTAAAAATGCCTGACTTTGTAGTGCTCTTCATAATCAGGTAAGCTGCCTGAAACTGTAGGCTGCTCAACATCGCTCGGTTAGTTAACGGACCAAGTAACGTTACATAATGTCATTATTGAGTTGTGTGCATTATCAACATAACAATATATCTTTGCAAGTTACAGAATAATTATCTACGCTATCCCCAGTTATAAAGGAATACACGATATGTATTGCTGGCCATAGGCTTGGCCAATTGACAGCGCCAGTGCGTATGGGTCTGTAAGACATATCCCATTAAACAACGTTAATTTCGATGCATAACATTGCTTATCACTAGGCGATAAGCTGTGGTAGTAAGCCGAGAACTGCATTTTAAAACTAAAATATAACTGTGTGTTGCAGATGGGCACAGAGCAGTCCTGACAGCGGGGCTTTCACACAGTTCCCACTGTCTGTCAATGCTGGACTGACGGCTTTTTGCCTACACGATGCGCGCGCAGCTCAATGTTGACAAGCTGTATAAGGGGTCTATAGGGTTGGGTGTCTGATGTTGAAAGACCCAAAATGCCCGGGCTCCTGAATCTCTGAACATTTTAAAATGTTTTGGGAATGCCCATACAAAATGTTCCATTGGGGTATGTACTGCTATATGTGTCAAATTAGTCAGAGATTAAAAATAAACTTGTGATATAGCAAAACATACAAAGGAGGATAGAAAGGAGTAGTCTTGTGATTTGAGATTTAGCCCTTTATGCTTGTACCAGGCTAGTACACAAAGTTGTTTTATGCTATTCTCTGTTTCCCTATTCTTCCCCCGCCTCGTTGCACCCCTTTGGAGGACCAGCCAATTTAACTGTGTGATTTAGATAAACAAGGTTCCAATGTGCTGCCTGGTAGCAAAGGATAGGAGCTGTGGAAAACAACAAGGGATGGTGGTGATTTGGAGGATGGGTATGTCTGCAAAACCTTGGCTAGCTCATTAAAACCTTATTTGCATTGATATAGCACCTTATTTGTACATTTGTACTCGAATAGCATCCTTTCCAAAATATTTGACCAGTGCCTGCCTTTGTACTCTCAGTCTAGGGTAGAAATGATGTTTAGACCCTTTTAGAAAAATAATTAGCGAGTGATATCTTACTCTGGTGTGATATTTCACTGATAAATAGGAGGCGAAAGGAGTTAATGAATGGTCCCACCAATAGTAGTTTCTTTCGGAAACCATATTTTGAAAACCTTCCAATAAAAACAGCTCCTCTAGCTCGCACGGCAAAATAAACCCTGGCTGATTTCATTCAGCATCATCATTATTAGGGTTATGCTTTTGTCAGTTGGCAGTTAGTGAGAGAATGGCTTCCTCCAGCGTCTCTCATTTGTATTGCTGATGTACTGAATGATGAGAAGAAGGGTCAAGAGCTCTCATCACACGAAAGCATCCTGCTGGTGACGCTGCATGTTAGTAGTGGCCTTCACCAACTTGTGAGTCCATTCAGTACTTTCATTTGAGCAAAATAGCAAAAGCACTTAAAGGGTGACATTTTCAACCAGCTATGCATCATTACAAAATCTGTAGTTTAATGCAAATGAACAATGTTTAACTTCCCTCCTCCATCTTCTCTGGACCGAGAGCTCCCTGTTCATTCGCAGAACTTCCTGCACCAAATTACTCATATGACTCATTCCTGTCCGGCCACAGCTATGCCGTTTTACGTGTGATCGGGCTGAAACTTTCAGGAAGTGTAAGGAGCACCCGTGCGGGTGAGCCAATACAGCAGGCGAGGCCACGCAGCAGCCACGCAGCAGCCAAGCTGCGGGTGAGGCCGCACAGTGGCTGAGCTGCGTATGCGAGCTGCAGGGCCAGCTCAGCGAGCTGCAGGGCGGGCAAGCCTAGGAATCGAGCGCGTAGCACGCGAGATGCCTAGTAGTGCAAATGAACAATGTTGAACTTCCCTCCATCTTCCCTGGACCGAGAGCTCCCCGTTCCTTTGCAGTACTTCCTGCACCAAATGACTCATATGACTAATTTAGTGCAGGGAGTTCTGTGAATGAAGGTAGAGAGAGCATAATGATAGTGATAATGATAGTGATCGTCAGGGGCGGACTGGGATCATAATTCAGGCCGGGCATTTCTACCAAGCAGGCCAGGTCAATACGGGCCGACGCGCGCGCGCCGCCGACGGAAGCTCCATGGCGCGAAATTTGGGTCGTTTGAAGCAAGATTTAGTGAATATAATGCTAACGCGATGATACATGTTACCTATTTGTTCACTAATAGAAACATCAACATTGCCTAGATAACTGCAAGTATAATATGAAGAAGTAAAACCAAAAACATGCCTCTGTACAAACGCTTCACAGCAAACTTTATTTAAGGAAGAGTGATCAGATCGTGCATACTGCATTATATCATCATGTGTCTGTTTGTGTGACTCACCTCAAGTGGCCTGGGCTGGGACGAGTCTGACTGACAAGTTAACTAATTCCTGCCTGCTGCTATCCGCGCAAATAGGAACACTACTGGCCTCAGTGGCCTGCCTGGCCTGCTGTTCAGTGAGTGGCCTGACTGCAGGCACAATATATATATATATAGGCTATATGTTCAGTGAGTGGCCTGACGGCACGGGCACACACCAAAAAAATTTTTTTTTTCAGGCCAGGCCAGGCCAGGCCACCGGGCATTTGCCCGACGTGCCCGATTATGCAGTCCGCGCCTGGTGATCGTGATAGTGATCGTGATAGTGACACCATGGCAAAACTACTCCAAATGACATCATATGGAACAGGAAGTTCTGTGAATGAACGGGGAGCTCTCTGACCAGGCAAGATGGAAGTTAAAGACGAGCTGAACCCAAAAATGTAGTAGTTTACATACATGGGTATTCAGTGCACCCATAGATAGTAAATATAATGGACAATGCGAGCTGATTGGGATTTGACACCAGAAAATGAGGCTTGAATCTCCCGCTTCCTGCTCATCGTTGATTTGTTGAATGGATTAATTCTACACAGAAGTACGGGGAGAGGGGGCGGCTGCCCCTAGCGGCTGCCGGGGGAGTTTCCCATCTTGTTGTTCGCTTCTGGTTGCTAGCTTGCTCACTCGCTGGCTGGCTGGTTGCAGTGGTGAAATGGTCCAGGAAAACAAAATATATAATAACTTTTAGCCCGGAGGTATAGGCGAGTAGCAGTCCAGCCAGCCGACCGTCTTGTCCGGGGCCTGGCCAAGAGACCATGGTGTGGTGTGAGCCTGGTGTGAGCCTCCAGCCTGCTAGATGCCTAAGCCTCCACAAGGTACAGTAAACTGCTATTATACTTATTATATCTATGGCCAAATTCTAAACTTTATAACTGAGGTGCGGGGGGAAGTATTACTGTTCTCATTATCCGAAGTATATCGCCTATTTTCAGTGGCGTGCCGTCCATTAGGCGAACTAGGCAAATGCTAAGGGCGCTTGAGTCGTTAGAGGCGCCAGAGAGGGTAATTTTTTTTTTTTTTTTTTTTTTTTTTTTTTTAAATACTTTTTCATGATAATAGGTCTACTATTATTTTACAATAGTAGACAAAAAAATAAGCAGCACAACGTCTTAAGTCTTTAAATAATAGTGAAATCATTTTTCTAATTCTGCCTTTCTGGCTGCCTGGGCTGCAGCACTTTCACCATGGTCCCTAATCCATACCACCCCACCCCCTGCGCGGCCGCGCCCCCTTCTACCTGCTCTGAGCTTTTTCCCAGAGTGGGGGAAGGGAGCTGGAAGGTGGGTGCTGAGGGTGCTGCAGCACCCCCTAGTGGCAAGAAATGGGATTTTCGAAATTGTTGGATTTGGCTGTCTTGTGTTTATATCACCAACAATATGCATTAAAAAACAGTTTGTGCTTCCCAGCTCTAATCTTATTTCATACACTCTCTCTTCAAAAGTGTTTGATTTTCATCATAATCTGGTTTTCCATAATAATAATAATAAGTTCAGTGTTTATGCCTGTGTTGCTGTCTGTTGTAGTGTAAAACGACTAAAGGGAGAGCAGGTGCTTACATGAAAGTGAGTGAGAAAAGGAGAAGATACTGAATAATGACATCACAACAGTATAATCCTAATGTTAATTTAAAATTAAATATTCTTCTAAGTATGGATGAAAGTCCAAAAAACGTCAAATTTTCTTACAGCACCCCCTACCTAACAGTACTTCCAGCGCCACTGGGGAAGGGCCATTCTGAGCCTGCACTGCAGTGGTGGATTAGCTACGATATAATTTTTATTATATTTTCTTTGGGTGAGGGGGGGGGGGGGGGGCACCAGCAAAAATCTTGCCTAGGGCACCAACTTGGTCAGGCACGCCACTGCCTATTTTCCTCGAAATGGGGCTATAATTTAGAAAACGGAGGACGTGAAAAATACTTGAAATTGTTTTTTCAGACCATAAACTCATTTGGAAAGTGTTTATTTAAGACATAGACCAAGAGAGAAGTTGGCTCGTTTCCCATAGAGTTGAATGGATGTTCCTGGGGAGTGCTACACAAACTGCGCTCCCCACTGGCCATTTGAAAGAATGCAATTTCCGCATAGGCTTCAAAAAGAGGGAGGCTGAATTGGGCACTGAGTGCACCTATTTAATAATGTATGCAAAAAAAAATCACAAAAATCAAATTTACAGTAATGTACAGTATGCTGACGTAACGAAGAACTATCAAATTTCTACCCCATTTCAACCAATCATATTACGACATGGCAGCTGTCAATCAATCTTCATTTCGAGGAGAAAATTCTGCAGGCAAGATGGCCGCCTAGTGCCTGTAACCTGGGCAGATTTTCTAGCCCATAAATGTTAATATACTTCGCCGATAAGTATGCAACATACAAAATAACTGACAAATCAAATCATCGACGCGATACGGCCCGCCCCTCAACCCTCTTTCATCTCAGGCAAACTCTGTTTTCAATCTGATACGTCCCTGACCCTCTCTGAGACCCGGTTCATGTGCTCTTTATACTACTGATGTTGTAATGATACAAAGCTGGTTGAATATCAGCAAAGTCGCCCAAAAGAGGGACAGAGTAATCTCCATGCATCATTTTAAAGTATTATGCAATACTTTAAAGTGTAAATATGCAATTATATTATTCTTCATGTTGACAATTTTGCTTAAAAACAAAAACATTAAAAAAAATCTAATAAAAAACTTTGTTTGTGCCTGCCTGCCTTATCCCTCGCTGATTCGGAGAGGATCAGTGGGCAACATCCGTTATCTACAGGAACCAAAGCCCTCACATGTCCAAAATGTCACATAAATGTACATTGAAGCTGTTCAAAATGTTCTAATGATTGTCTGTTTATAAATGTGAAATGTAAGCCCCTTGCAAAAAGGAAAAAAAAGTGTGTTACCACTGGCTCCAGGCCACCAGTAGGCTGTACCACGAATGTAGCATAAGCAGATCCAGGATCTGTCCCTTGATCTGGTTTGGCTAAACCAGATAATTGCCATTCTAGTTAAGTCATACCACGAATGTAGTTCTCAACTCGTTAAGTGGATCCAGGTTTTTCTAATCAAGTTGAGAGCGTGTGCACATGAAAATGCCCGTGCACAGGAGCTCGTGCCCGCAAAAGAGGTGTGGTTTTTAACAACTAGCCAATCACAATACAATATGGACTGCTACAGCTTTTACAGCGCCAGACTATTTCCTCATTCATTCAAAGCTCAAATCGTGAAGCTTTACTATGTACTGTACGTCAGAATCAAAATCTGCGTTGTATATTATTAGTCTGTTCCCGAATGACTGTCTAAAGTTACCACTTTTATTCACATCAGTAATTTCTTTTAAGAGCGGTTTCTGCCTCCACGTATCTACAGCAGCTCAATTCACCCTCTCAATAAACTCAATAAAACCTGCATGTCTTTTTTGCGAGTGGAAGTAATGTGTAATCTATCTCAGTCTAAATTTCCAAAATCCGTAGGCGTTTTTAGACCATTTAGGCTCAATGAATAATAATGATCTCATGTGTTTGGTCGCACTGATGGAATAATTCCTATATAGGCTAATAGGCTATCAATAAAAAAATAATGATAATAAAATGAAAAAAGGTTGCTGAACTGAATCGACACGGTACGTGTGGGCATAGATTTTATTTATAAAATATAGCCTATTTTGTGGTCACATATAGGCTATTGGCAGCAGAGTCGCATATCTCCATATTTCATACAATGACTATGCTGGAAATATTAAGTTTAATCACATCATACAGGCCAAAAGCAACACAGTTGCAGCTGCAAAATGCAGGAGTAGCCTAGATATGAATCATCTGTGTGCAGGCGATCCCATATTAAATTGCTTAGATGTAGTAGGCTATTCTAGCATGTATGACCATGTCCAACCCAACATCAGCCTCATCTCCATTGCGCACACGGCACTGTGCGCTTTGGAGACGTTTATGTAACCTTTTTATGCCAGTTTAGTGATATTTCTCCACTCACCATTCAGCTGCAATCAATCGGCGGGGTCAAACGTATCTAGCCTACTTGAGAGCACAAAAATGAATATATAAAAACATATTCCAAAGTGGTAAATAGGGCTTAATTTAAATGTAGCCTGCAACAAGTGCAAGGCTTCAGTCCTTGATTAACTCATTGAGTGCCAGCCACTTTTGGAGAACGGACGCTCCCAGTGCCAGAGTTTCAGAGCGTTTTCAGTGATTTCTCGAGGCCCACAGAATATTGTGTGATATTACTATGTAAACACCGAACATGCACAAAGAACGATGAGACTCTCTTCTATCATCTGCAAAAAAAAGTTTATTGATACCATTTTCCGTTCTTTAGTTATGAGCCGGAGAAGATAGGTTGTTTTGAGCAAAAAGAGACGTTTCAAATTAGAAGCTGAGCTATTCCGCCTTTTGTGAAATTAAGCATTTCAAGCACATTCACTGAGTCTGAAGCTAATATTTTCTGATGTAGTGACGTGGTGTAGTTGTGTGGTGCCCTGCGGAGCCATCTATATGGCTCTGGCTGCAGCATGAGCGGTTTCTCTTTCATCACGGGGCTTTTTCCTGCTGTTTTCCGGACCTTTCTCTAATCTGGAGAGCACTGTCGCCACCTAATGGGTCTGTAAAATAGGTTATACACCTTCAATAGCTCCCATATTTTTATAGGAGATGTAATAGGCTTTGATCCACGTCCCACCGTCAAAAAACGCAATTGACGACAATCGTCGTCATTGGCACTCTACGTCACTAATCGAATTGACGACGATTGTCGTCATTGGCACTCAATGAGTTAATTCAACAGGAGCGTTTTTTTTTTCTTTTTTCTTTTTCTTTTTCATTTGATTGCAATGTATTTTTCATATGGGGACCATATGAATGGCGACTCGCTGTTTCCAGAGAGCTGATTGGTAAGAAGGTGGGTCTTTCATGGGTTTTGATCTTATCCTCAGAACTTAACCTGCTACAAAGCAGGTTAGCCGTAGAGCATAAGTTGCTATGGTGATCTATCTCGGTAAGAAGTTAACTAGCGTCGTGGTATGGCAAACCTAGGGTTAAACCTGAAGTTACCTCGCTAAGCCACTAATCTTGCTTCGTGGTACAGGCCTCAGAGCTCCAAAAGTAGATCACAAAATAGAAAATAAACATGTGTATTTGCTACCTCATATATTATTGAGAAGGAAAACCAATGTGTCAGTGAAGAAATCTTCATTGGGTTATTTCTATCTCACATATCCTGCTTTGTACTGCTCCATGGGTCTCTCAGGGTGTTGTTATAGCTGAGTCAGCTTTCCTCCCCGACTTTTTCAATGATATCTGCTTCAGTTTAATTGCAGCAAAGGTGCACATCAATACCACCTACAGACTGATACACACAGGTCATCATTGGTACAGGCTTTCAGGTGACGTATATATGTACAATAGTGTTGTTGGCCGTCAACCGAATTCAATATGATTCATCATCTGAGCTGTTTTTGATTTCATTAATTTTGTTTCTCGATAATGTCACCTTGTTAACTACCACGGCATCGAGTTAGCTAGCCAACACTGTCGTGTCTTGTTGTTTAACACAGTGGTTCTCAAATGGGGGTCCGCGGACATGTTACTTATTCCTTCTCAAACTACTTCCTACATGGTGCTAGTCTATCAAAATATCTTGGCTGTCATTGATTGTGTTGCATAGTGGTTTTCTGTACTGTTGAAAAATTGTGATATTGTAAGTCGCTTTGGATAAAACAAAAGTGTCTGCTAAATGACGTAATGTAAATGTAATGTAATAAAAAAAAAAAAATTTTTTTTTTTGCAAAATCTTCATAGTTCAACGAAAATAGTTTATGCTTTAAATCTAAAATGGTTCATGGATTACATTCTAATAACAAACCTATCAAATTTAAAGTCAAGCACGTTACTGTGGAAACAATTAAGCTTAGCCCAAAATCACAAATCAGAATGAGGGGGTCCCCGGTATATTTTCTATCTTGTAAGGGGTCCTTGGCTGAAAAACATTTGAGAACCTCTGGTTTAACACATCAGATTTCCACGCTAAGTAGTAGCATTTGTACTACAAATTTACAAGAGTACTGTGTATCAGTAAATTTGGCCTCAATTTGGAAATAAATCTACCTCACGACTATTCACTTGTACTCTGCACTTTCCTGAATGGATCTACACGACTGCTACGTCTCAATAGTTAAAGTCACCTTTGTGCCCGCTGTTCCTGTGGAGCGAGACTCTCTGCTCGGGACTCTCTGGCAGGAGACTGTGAAACCAGCGGCGGTGCAAGTGCTGGACCCCCAGGCTCCGGGAGGTGGGCCCGTGTCTCCCCGGCCTGACTCCCCCTGCGCCGGACACGGACTGCGCCGCCGCCCACCTGGAGCGCACCCTCACGCCACCCAGCCCCGCGGCCCTCAGGGCGGTGGGCGGCGCCGCCAGGGACAGCAGGGGTGGCAGGCTCGCCGGGGAGGACCCCCTGACGCTGCTGCTGGAGCGCTGCAGGAGGAGGATGCTGCCTGCCATCAGATAGGCGATGCCCAGGAAGAGCAGCAGCAGCTGAGCGCGCCTCAGGAAGCAGTGCAGTTTGCAGAGCGGAGCCACCATTCCACACAGCGGTTCAGCTCCAAGCGACTCTGGCGTCAGTGCGGGGCCGTTCCATGGGAGCGGGGAGAGCGATCTGCAAACTTCATCTTCTCGCAAAGGCCTGGGGGGGCATCTGGCAGCGGGGTGAACATTGTGTCAAACTGCCCAGGCGTGGTGCCTCATCTTCAGCCTTGAGTCCAACAGCAGCAGCGGAGCGCTTGCATCATGTGGAGCAGCAGATATGGACTGATGGTAAGTATTCAAGGCAATGGACACTGACTCCAAGATGATCCTGGAGAAAACCTGAGGCACACAAAAAACAAGCTGTATGTATGGCTCTGTCTGTATACGAGCACAATCAAAGGGAAGTGCGCCTGGCAGATCACAGCCACAGCTCATGTTGTCATCTGGGCTTGTGTTTCTATCTTGTAGCATTAGGTCTTTGCTTAGTGTCTGCTGCGTCGTTCATTCCTGCAATTTGTTTCTAATTCAAACCCCCGTCCCCAAGGTTGTGCTCTCCTCCTGCTTCAATTCCTGCAGTTTTCTTCAGGATACTGCATGTGTCTGTTGTAGTCTTTTATGATTTTCTACCACATGAAAGCAAAGTTACTTGCAAAAATGATAGATGGGAGATGAGGAAATTAGACCAGCCTTTATTAATAAGTCTTTGGAATTGGATTTTGTTTAGTCGTTTCAGACCCATTCAGAGATAATCCCAGCACTGTCAGATAGTGTTTATTTTAGCATCGGCAATACTGTATCTGGCAGCTTCGAAACATCTAAGTCCCAGTTATCGCAGTGAAATGACATCATGTGGTAAAAAACTGTCTGGAGAGTGTATTATGGGCGCTTATGAAATGGGGATTATCATAGCAGTGCGCAGAGCATCTCTCTGGCCTCATCGTGGAGACAGACATGGATAAATTAATGCCCTGTGATGAGTCAACGCCTATAAAGATAACTGCTTGATGATGTTGGTCTGGAACTACCCCACACTAGAGCTGCAATGATTAGCCCATTAATCGACAGAAAATTAATCTACAACTTTTTTTTATAAATAATCAATTAATCGTTTAGACAAAAAAAATTTAAGAAAAAGATACTAAAGTCTCTTGTTCCAGCTTCTGAAATGTGAATATTTTCTGGTTTCTTTAATCGTCTATGACAGTAAACTGATTATCTTTGGATTGTGGGACTGCTGATCAGGACAAACGAAGACATTTGAGTATGTCATCTTCGGCTTTGGGGGAGAAACTATCTACATTTTGACCATTTTCTGACATTTTAGAAACCAAACGACTAATCGATTAGTCAAGCAAATAATTGACAGATTAATCAATAATACAAAATAATTGTTAGTTGCAGGCAGCCCCCACACCTGCCAGATGGGATGCAGAATGCAAGATATTCTCTGAAGAAAATGGGTTCGACAACACCCAGGTCATTGCAGTGCTCTACTTTCTGAATCTGGCTTCAACTCAAAAAAGAGAAGCAGTGAAGTGTAGCCCTCCAACCAACCCTGACCAGGTCCCGTGTGTTTTTTTCTGTCACAAATGCCCACTTGCAAGCCCCCTCTTTGATCAAGCAGATACTAGTTGCAGCCTATAGAGGTGCCCGTGTAACATATTTTGTATGAATCCACCAGGGATGCGTTGCAGATTGAGCCTATTTATTTCACGTCATGATATGCACAGTGGCTAGTTGTCTCCATAGCCTCCGCAGACAGAATGTCCTTCACATCTACTTTCCACGTCGGGCCCATCCTCTTAATTTCTCTCTTAATTGAATCGCACCTGACCTAAAGCATATGATCGCCCCCGAAAGTAGGGGTGCTGTGCTCCCGAGGATAGAAGCAACAGTTTGCACACCGAACAGTCTCTATAGACTGTATAGCCTACAGTCGGAGTGGCCAACTTCTTTATAAACTCCACAAAATATCCCGCATACAATATAAACACCATCTCGCCCGTTTTAATCCGATATGGTTCGATATGGTTGTGGCGAAATACAAAAATGAATAAACAGGGTAAACATGCATCCAATCCGAATCCGAGATCTTCCATCTTAAAATACCCCACAGTGGCTCCACCATTCAGTAGCCTATAGAGGGTATTTGAATAATGCTGCATGGCTTACCTTCATATGGAGATAAAAGGAGTCGTTATCATGCGATGAGATCACTTATCAATGTATTGCCGTTTTCCGTCGTCGATCTCCCCGGCCCACGCTTTGTCCAGCGAAGAGCTCCCACCGCGGTTCCCCCAGCCAGCATCTCCCACAGCTGGTGGTGCTGTTATATAAGCGACGTCTCTCTCTCTCTCTCCCTCTCCCTCTCTCCTCTAGTGGTCGGTCTGAAAGGCTGGCAGGGCGATATAAAGCGCATGCTGTGTGTGTGTGTGTGTGTGTGTGTGTGTGTGTGTGTGTGTGTGTGTGTGTGTGTGTGTGTGTGTGTGTGTGTGTGTGTGTGTGTGTGTGTGTGTGCGTGTGCGTGTGCGTGTGCGTGCGCGCGTGTGTGTGCATGTGCGTGCGTACAGAGGGGTTGTCTTATTTGCATTGGTGATCTGAGCGCGTCACAGCCCCTCTACTGTGCAGAAGGGAAAACGTGTCCAGCAGTCCACACACGCAGCCTAGACTATAGTACAGGAGAGGGAGAGGGAGAGGGAGAGAGAGAGAGAGAGAGAGAGAGAGAGAGAGAGAGAGAGAGAGAGAGAGAGAGAGAGAGAGAGAGAGAGAGAGAGAGAGAGAGAGAGAGAGAGAGAGAGAGAGGGGGGGGGGGGGCTTCTTCTCCATATCACGACACCAGCTTCTTCATATCCACCACCGTGCCTGTTTTTTCCTCCATCGACGCGGCTATTGGACCGTAATCTTGTCATAAATCACTTAAGAGGTCTCTGTGCAACAGTAGAGTGCGCTGGAAAACACACGCACACTAGGACACCACCAGCATTAGCCATTTGAAGGACATTTGCACGCATTGGCGTCAATTGGGTAGGCTACTCGCCACATCAGCTGAGTCCAAATCGCTTTGACACATCTTAAAAGTCCCATCAGGAAGCTGGTAGTTTGGTGACCTGCGTCTATAGGCGATTAGGCCGCTAGGCTACAACACAATCATCAGTCATACTTAACTTGTCCCAGGAAATGTAGTCTATTTATATAAGCGAGTTTTGGACGGAAATAATAGGCTATAGGATATATACTCAAGGACATTGGTTCATGACTTGATTCCCCGCGTTTCAGCACCACGGACAGCGCCTCGCCCGCCCGCCATGAAGGAACAGGGAAAATTAATAGCGCATAACAATGCACTTTTGTCACGGCTGATTGGACTGAAGAGCACGGCCTCCACACAGCCAGGTCCAAGTGTTGGTGCGCGCCGCTCAAGGGTGCAGCCTGCCAAAAATATCCCCTTGCAAGTCTTTTAATGTGGTGTGGAGTGTTAACAGTAATCTGGTGGACTCTCATGTTAGAATGTTATTTTTCTTAAAGCAGATACATCTGGCCATGGTTTGAGATAGCTTCACTTGTGTCCAATAAAGCAACTGGAGAATGTTTCAAGGGTCATTTTCTTGATAGGCTAGTGGGATAATCTGCTTCATTCTGCTATTGTAAACAAGTGGAATAATCTCAAATGGCAGCATTTTTCAGTGGTTTTAAGCAAAAAAAATAAAAAATAAAAATGAGAGATGTCTTCAAAATACATTTTATTCATATATTTCTCTCTCTGGACATAAATATACCATTCTTGCACTCAATATAAAATGACTCACTTAATATTTCAATAATTAAAAAAAACACATTTTGGAACACATTACTGAAACATTTCAAAACATGCACAAAAAACACAATTTCCTGGAAATTATTTTTAAAATCCTGCCACATTATTGTAGCACCCTGTTACTATAAATATCTACAATAACTGTGGTAGCTAAACATCATCATGTAGGCTAATGATCAGAAGATGTCAGGAACGGGAGAGGAGGTAAAATAACACTTGATGTACACTGAATGAGGAAGACTCAGGAGACGTGAACTTGATTATAACAGGTACCGTGTATTAGAGAAATATGAAGAAAAGGAAATAACAAATAAACATGTAAACAGAAAAATGGCCATACAGAGAAGTTGTATTCAAGATATCCTCTTGCAGTAACAAGGTTCACAGGGCCTGCACTTCAATGTGAAACACAGCACAAGATTTTAACAGTCAATTATCCCTCACCAATTAGATGACTGGATTTTCAACCAGATAAATCAGTATAGTGGCCAACTATTTTTCCAACTGTCATTTTATGCCACTTCTTATTGCTGCATAGTGAAAAACTTGTCTTTTACGCGTGTCCATCCATAATGTATATTTGCTTTATCCTTGTTTGCATTCAATTGCCATCCTTGTAATGGCTACAGCAGACTACTCACAAATCCAGGGATCAGTAGACGGTGCATCATGTCATCATTTATTGGCAAAAACCTTGTCCAATACAAGATAATCCCACAAAAAGGACAAAATTGAGTATTCCAAAAGATAATCGGTAACACTTTACAATACTGGTGCAATACTGGTGTTGGGAAGCTTGTGGGCTTGCCTCGGTGTGAAGTGTGCTGGATCGTAGTTGAGGGCTCACGGGCTGTGATCGGTTAGAATCACAGAGATGTCGGTCCTCGGACGCGGTTGAAGGAATACCACTCGTGGCCTGGCTGGTTGTAAGGCAGCCAGTCACCAGGGCCTGGCTGGTTGTAAGGCAGCCAGGATTCAAGAGTGATGGGTCAGATTCGGTCGTGGGAAGGGTAGACATTATGAAGTAGAATAGGAAGGAAGAATACAGCGTCACAGAACACCTTGTTATATATGTTATGTCTGACATCGCCGATGACCTCACAGGTGAACTCTATGCTATGACATCATCGGTGACCCCGTAAAGTCCCGTCTGCCATCACAGTCAGTTTTTTTTTCAGTCAGTCTAGACCGTCTGACATCGCCGATGACCTCACAGGTGAACTCTGACGTCATCACCGATGATGTCACGGCGGTGTCATCGTCACTACGTCGTTGGCGCGCCGGCTCGTGGGCATCATGCCCCAAGAACAGGCCTAGTGGTGGGCCATTATGGACCATTTTCTACAGCCGCTCCCAGATTCCTGTGGGGAATCTGTATTCTTCCAGAAATGGCCGGAATGGCCCTCCAGTCCCACCTGGTATAGGCAGGGCTTGGTTGATTATTCTGGCAGTGAGGGGGGCTGTGGTCCGCTTGGCCACCGGCCGGGTGTAGGTATGGGTCTACATGTTGTTGTCCAGTCCAGGGGAAAGTTTGGTGACTGTCCCCATCGGCCAAAATGTGTGCAGGAGCTGGGGGTCTACCCAGCAACTGCTGTAGTGAGGGGCCTCTGGTGGCTTGAGTTTCCAGTTGAGGAAACTCAGAGGCATGAGGTCAGTGCGGGAGCTGCGCAGGAGCTGGGGGTCTACCCAGCTACTGCTGTAGTGAGCTGTAGTGGCCTCTGGTGGCTTGAGTTTCCAGTTGCAGAAACTCAGCGGCGGGAGGTCAGCGCGGGAGCTGCTCAGGAGCTGGGGGTCTACCCAGCTACTGCTGTAGTGAGGGGCCTCTGGTTCGGGTGGCTTGAGTTTCCAGTTGAGGAAACTCAGCGGCGTAAGGTCGGCGAGGAAGCAGTTTGTCTGCCCTCGTTGGAGGGAAGCCTCGGCCTCACTATAGTCCTCGGCCCTTAGTGCCTCGTTGGCCGCCCCGTGGAGTGCCGGTGTGGGATCCTCTATGAGGGCACCGAAGGTCGTACACTCCTCCGGCATGGGGGGAGCCGACCTGAGGCCACAGTAACTTGGCTTCCTCAACTCCTCGCTCTGATCCGAGGTTGTGTGGAGTTGGGATGTCTCTGGCCAGCGATCTGGGCTGGGAAGAAGGAAGGGGGGTCCGCAACCCCGACGGCTGGTGGTGAGGACGGGAAGAGGCCTTCCCCGCGTAATGTTGACCGCAACAGCTACCTGCGGTTGTGGTAGCTCGTCCTCCCACTCTTCCCAGGCCTGCAGCAGTGTCTCGGGTAGGACTGGATCATCCCAGCCCGGTCTCCATTTCCATAGGTGCTGTATGAGCAGGACAAGATGGATCCTCCCGAACTGATGGAGGGGCAAATTCCTCGGGCGGAATTTCTGCTGCAGGGCGGTGATGGGGTAAGGTTGCTCGCCTAGACCAGTGATTCCCAACCAGGGGTACGTGTACCCCTAGGGGTACTTGAGCAGCTTGCAGGGGGTACTTGGAAAGATTGGGATTGCAATGTATTTCCAAAATGATAAAAACTAGCGACTTTTTCCTAATTGAAAACTGTCAAAATTGTATTAAAGAGGAGTCATTCAAATTATTTTCATTTAATGAGATGTGTTAGAGAGGCCTACTAAAAGTTGAATATAAGTTTAATATAACAACTTTAGGAGAATTATGGACACACATGAGTGAGGGGGTACTATCGGCATGGTAAAACGCTCAAGGGGTACATAACACAAAAATGGTTGGGAACCACTGGCCTAGACCAAGGTTCGGTTCCGTAGAGGCTCTCTTGGTGCAATAGGTCTGCTCTGGGCGAATTGCCGGCGAGACGATGAGGGAGACGGCCGCCCCGTGAAGCATCTGGGGCTCCTGCCTCGCCGTCCGCAAAGGCATGTCCACTTGCTCCACTTGCTCGGACTTCTTCGCCTCCCTAGAGGCCTTGGCTGGAGTTGTCTCCATGAGCCCGGGCAGGGCCAGGAGGTGAATTCTGGGAATAGGTAATTGAGATGGCTGGTCCCACCCTCTGGGGGGGTCCCAGGTGTCGTGTCCGGCTATCTTGTGGGGATGATTGACGCCGGCCGGCTGACTGTGCCCCGTGTTGTTGGTCCCCGCGTTCGCCATGCCAGGTGCACTCCACTGCGTGCTCAGGGTCGGCGACCTTTGTCGGCGGACATGTCCTAGGTGGGAGTGTTGGTGGCATTGGCACTGGAACAGGGGGTTCCGTAGTTTGGGTCGTTGGCTCTGGAGCCGCCGTGCTGACCTGACCCTGGTTGTGGGAGGTACGAGGCACGGGTGAGATGTTCAGCCGGGGTGTGGCCACCGGTGAAGTGGGTGGCGCCCTCCGGGGCTCCTGCTCAGCTTGGCTCAGCAGGCGTCGGCTTCTATCCAGGCGGGACCTTTGTTCCTCCTCGGCCTTCAACCTAGCATAGCCCTGCGCCATTACGGCTTCCATCCTTAGGATCTCTTCATGAGATGTTGCTTGCTGTGCCTTCCTCCTAGCGCTAGCGTGGCCAAGGGCCGGTAGGGCTCTGGCCTTGATCCATAGGAGCTCCATAAGGTTCTCTGCAGCTTCATCTGCCTTGATGCCATCTGCCATCTGCCATCAACTCAGCCCTTATCTGGGCTAAATCGGCCCTTGCCTGGGCTACCTGAGCACGGAGTCGGTTTTCTTGGTGGCTGCGGATGAGCTCCTGCCCCGATCGGATCGTCTGGTGGGAGTGTAGGGGGTCTGGCCCCTGACTACTACTCCTGCTGTATCCAGATTCGATCTGCTGGGGAAGGGATTGCTCCTCTGGTCGGTGGTGTGCCGTGGCCAGAGCGAGCTCACCTGACTCCTGGCTTGTCTCTGAGCGTTGCAAGTCCTCTGATCCGCTCGAAGGACCAATTTGTGAGGAAGCTTGTGGGCTTGCCTCGGTGTGAAGTGTGCTGGATCGTAGTTGAGGGCTCACGGGCAGTGGTCGATCAGAACCACAGAGATGTCGGTCCTCGGACGCGGTTGAAGGAATACCACTCGTGACCTGGCTGGTTGTAAGGCAGCCAGTCACCAGGGCCTGGCTGGTTGTAAGGCAGCCAGGATTCAAGAGTGATGGGTCAGATTCGGTCGTGGGAAGGGTAGACATTATGAAGTAGAATAGGAAGGAAGAATACAGCGTCACAGAACACCTTGTTATATGTCTGACATCGCCGATGACCTCACAGGTGAACTCTATGCTATGACATCATCGGTGACCCCGTAAAGTCCCGTCTGCCATCACAGTCAGCCTAGACCGTCTGACATCGGCGATGACCTCACAGGTGAACTCTGACGTCATCACCGATGATGTCACGGCGGTGTCATCGTCACTACGTCGTTGGCGCGCCGGCTCGTGGGCATCAACTGCCCCAAGAACAGGCCTAGTGGTGGGCCATTATGGACCCTTTTCTACAATGTGCGTGAATGCATGCTTAACTCATGATGAATTAAGCCATTAATTGATGCTTACCGCATCATCAACTAATGAAAGGTATGTTTGATGAACACACTGAGTCATATATGAATTACTATTAATTAAGTAGGCTATGCCTATATCATCATGGATTAATTCCTCATCAACACTATGTAAGGGGCTGATGGGCATGGTGATTGAGGGCTGCTATGTCCCCGCCCGTTGGCTCCATCATGTGGTCTCGGGAGGATGGTGTACCTGACCAAACTCACCCAGCTGTCCCCAACTACCTGATTGGGCCCAGATGTTCCTCATCCCCCTGATTAGGCCCAGAGGAGACTAAGTGGGGAGGGCCACACTCATTGAAGAGAGCTGAGCATGGACAACCAGACCAGACTCCTAACTTGTGAGTTACAACCCAGTAAGCCGGATAGCGGCCCGGATAGGGCATAAAGCCGAGTTCCAGTGGGAACCAGTTTAGGTTGACCTTTTTGAGACTTTTTTTTGGTTCTACCTGTTGATAAATAAAAGCCCAGGCCATTGCCACTGGGGAGAACTCACTACTTTGTGTGTGTGTGGTTGATAACTGTACAACTCAATGCTCTCAACCTAACCCGTCCTGTTACATTGGTGGAGAATGCGGGCAGAGCTGGTGATGTGTACAGTAATCAAGCCACACTGAAGGAGCAGAGAGAAAAAAAAATGAAAAAAAATGGAGGGCCTTATGAAAGAACTGCTGAAGATCACCACGGAGCACCAAGCGATGCAGAGAGACCTCCTGGCAGAACAGCGGCAGCAGAACGCGCTCATCCATACAGAGCTACAGAGGATGGTGGGGGCTGCCACTGCCCAGTCCAGTGGAACAGGGAGTCATCCCAACCCCAGTCGTTTCATCCCCAAGATGACAGAGAACGATGAGGTAGAGGCGTACTTTCTTGCCTTTGAACGCACTGCTACAAGGGAGGGTTGGCCAGAGAACACCTGGGCAGATCTTATTGGACCTTTTCTCACCGGCCCCGCCCAGCAGTCCTACCTTGACCTTCCTCCTGAACCAGCCAAGGTGTATAGCGCCTTAAAGAAAGAGACTTTGGCCAGGCATGGCTACAGCCTACATGCTCGAGCTCAGAGGTTTCATGAGTGGAAATACAGCCCCGAGATGTCTGCTAGAGCCCAGGTCTATGACCTAGCACGGTTGGCTAAATCCTGGCTAACCAACGACCCAGAGGGGGTGAGTGTGTTGGAGAGAGTGGTTATGGACACATTTATCCGGGCTTTACCCTATGATGCTAAGAAGATGGTAGCCAATGGTAACCCGAACAGTGTGGAGGGTCTAGTCACTCTTGTTGAAAGCCACCAGGTTACAGTGGAGATACTGAAGTCGGGAAGAGCTGAGCGACCCGACGCTGCTAAAACCAGGAAAGTCGCGGAGAAGGTGACCCTGGGGAAAAAGGAACAGGATAGAGAAGACGACTGGGTGAGACGAAGACGCTTCCAAGTCACTGGGGATCGGAGAAGGTGTTTCGAGTGTGGAGAGGTGGGTCACCTGGCCTGGGACTGCCCCACCAGGGACGAATCTATGCCCACTGCAGCCTCTGCTGATGGAGGTCCAGGGAAGCCCTGCCACCTGCTGGACTCCTGCTGGGTCTCTGAATGTTCACCTCCCCACATGATGCCGGTGAAAGTCAATGGGAAGGATACCGGAGCGCTGGTGGATTCGGGTAGTGCAGTCTCACTCATCCAACCCCATCTCCTGGACCAACTGCACTCTAGTGAAATGTTACCTGTGTCCTGCGTACATGGGGACACTAAAGAATACCCGGTGGGAAAAGTTCAGCTCACCACAACACAGGGCTCCTGTGAACTGAAGGTAGGAGTGGTTCCCCGTCTCCCAGTGCCTGTTCTGGTCGGCCGGGACTGCCCCCTCTATGATAAGCTGTACAGGAAAAAACCGGTGAGTGAAAGAAGACATCTGTGTAATACAAAGGCTAACAAACTCAAAGTTAAACCGACTCTCTCCCAGGTACCTTCCCCAAAAGAAGAAAACCCTAAGCTGGTGTGTGCCGCTCCAGAGAACAGGGACAGTAGTCCCACAGGACCCAGCTCAAACGAGGCATTGGAGAACCCGTTTGTGGTTTTCCCAGAGGAACAGAGTTCAGGGGAAGCTGAGCAGGGGGCCCAGCTGTTACCCCAGATGAAAGGACAGTTTGGCACAGCCCAGGTGGAGGACCCCAATCTGACACATGCCCGAAGCAATGTGCAAGAGATCGAGGGGAAACTAGCCCCAGGGGTGAGTAACCTGACATATCCCCACTTCCTGATAAAGAATCAGCTCTTATATTATGCGCAGAAGAGGAACAACCAAAAAAGATGTTTGTTAGTTGTGCCCAAACAGTATGTGTCCACAGTGTTGCACCTGGCCCACAGCCATGTCCTTGGGGCCCACTTGGGAGTGGAGAAGACAAAAGAGCGCATAATGAGTCGGTTCTATTGGCCAGGAGTGGTAAGAGCGGTGACCGATTACTGTCGCACCTGCCCAGAGTGTCAAAAGAGTGCGCCTAAACCCCACTTTAAAAATCCTCTGATACCGCTGCCCATTATTGATGTGCCGTTTGACAGAATTGCCATGGACCTAGTAGGGCCACTGGTGAAATCGGCCAGGGGGCACCAGTATATCCTTGTTGTTCTTGACTATGCCACCAGGTATCCGGAAGCCATTCCCCTGAGGAATATGACAACGAAAGGCATTGCAAGAGAGCTGTTCCAAATGTTCAGCCGAGTGGGACTGCCCAGAGAGATACTTACGGACCAAGGGACTCCATTCATGTCAAAGATCATGAAGGACCTGTGCCTACACCTGTGCTACTCAAGGTAAAACAAATCCGAACGTCTGTCTACCATCCACAAACAGATGGCCTAGTAGAAAGGTTCAACAAAACCCTGAAATCCATGCTCAGAAAAGTGATAGATAAAGATGGCAAGGACTGGGATCAGTTGCTGCCTTACCTCATGTTTTCCATTAGAGAGGTGCCACAGGCGTCCACAGGATTCTCACCGTTTGAATTACTGTACGGCAGACAGCCAAGGGGCCTGCTCGATGTGGCGAGAGAGGCCTGGGAGGAGCAACCCAGCCCCCACCGCAGCTTGGTGGAACATGTGGAGAGGATGCAGGCCCGCATGAAAGTATTGTGGCCCCTGGTAAGAGAACATATGTCACAAGCCCAGGAGGCTCAGAGGCGAGTCTATAACAGGGGTGCACAGCCACGGGAGTTCCAGGTTGGTGACAAAGTGCTGGTGTTAGTGCCCACCACGGACCACAAGCTCCTGGCCTCCTGGCAAGGACCTTATGAAGTGGCCGAAAGGGTAGGCCCCGTTAATTACAAGGTACGGCAGCCGGGACGCCGGAAACCTCTCCAAATCTACCATATCAACCTACTGAAAAAGTGGTATACCAGAGATGTGTTGGCAGGTTGTGCTTTGTCTGGTGTGCTTCCTTCCTCCTCTCCAGGCAGTGAGGGTGCCAAAGTGACGTTGGGACCCGGTCTCTCCCCAGGGCAGCTACAGCAAATAAAGGAGTTGGTACAGCAGAACTCGGATGTGTTCTCCAGTGTACCAGGCCGGACCAGCCTGGTGGAGCACCACATACGGACTGAACCGGGGCAGAAGGTGAAAATACGGCCCTACCGAACCCCGCAGGCCACGAGGAGCATCATAAAGGAGGAGGTCCAGAACATGCTTGAGCTGGGAGTCATCGAGGAATCCTACAGTGAATGGGCCAGTCCAATCGTCCTGGTTCCAAAGCCGGACGCCACAAAAAGGTTCTGTAATGATTTTAGAAAACTTAATGAAATATCTGAGTTTGATGCATATCCTATGCCTAGGGTCAATGAGCTGATTGACCGCTTGGTGGAGGCCCGGTACATCAGCACACTAGACCTAACTAAGGGGTATTGGCAGGTGCCACTGGCAGCCGACTCCAAGGAGAAAATGGCGTTTGCTACCCCCACAGGACTTTACCAGTACACAGTATTGCCCTTTGGCCTGCACGGAGCCCCAGCCACCTTCCAAAGGCTCATGGACAAGGTACTCAAACCCCATAGTAAGTATGCAGCTGCATATTTAGATGATGTAATCATCCACAGTGCGGGCTAGGAGGAACACTTGTACAGGCTGGAGGCAGTTCTGAAGGCTCTCCGCAGGGCAGGCCTGACAGCCAATCCGAAAAAGTGCAAGCTGGGCTTGGAGGAGACCGAATACCTGGGCTTCACCATTGGTCGAGGAAATGTGAAGCCACAGGAGCGCAAGGTCAAGGCTATCGAGGAGTGGCCCCGACCCGCAACCAAGAGGCAGGTAAAGACCTTCCTGGGACTTGCCTCTTATTACTCTCGTTTCATACGTAACTTCTCTTCTATAGCTGCCCCCCTAACAGATCTAACTAAGAAAAAAAATGCCCTGATGGTGGCATGGACTGCGGAGGCCGAGAAGGCGTTCCGAGGTCTCAGGGAGGCGCTCTGTGCACGTCCCGTTCTGGTCACCCCGGACTTCACACGGGAGATGGTGGTACAAACCGATGCCTCGGAGGTGGGACTAGGAGCTGTCCTCTCTCAGGAGATAAACGGTGAGGAACATCCAGTCCTTTACATCAGTAGGAAGCTGAACCAAAGGGAACAAAGATATGCTACAGTAGAGAAGGAGGGGCTGGCCATCAAGTGGGCACTGGAACGTCTCAGGTATTACCTGTGGGGCAGACATTTTTCTCTGGTGACTGACCATGCACCCCTGGTTTGGATGTCCAAAAAGAAAGAGACCAATGCTAGAGTGGGTAGATGGTTTCTCTCCTTACAAGAGTTTAATTTCTCTATCACACACAGGTCAGGAGCGAAGCATGGGAACGCAGATGCCCTGTCACGGAGAGACGCCCTCTGGACCTCGGTTCCCATCCCCAAGCAGAAACTGAAGGGGGGGGTATGTAAGGGGCTGATGGGCATGGTGATTGAGGGCTGCTATGTCCCCGCCCGTTGGCTCCATCATGTGGTCTCGGGAGGATGGTGTACCTGACCAAACTCACCCAGCTCTCCCCAACTACCTGATTGGGCCCAGATGTTCCTCATCCACCTGATTAGGCCCAGAGGAGACTAAGTGGGGAGGGCCACACTCATTGAAGAGAGAAGCAGCAGAGCAAGGAGGCTCAGAGAGAGAGAGCTGAGCATGGACAACCAGACCAGACTCCTAACTTGTGAGTTACAACCCGGTAAGCCGGATAGCGGCCCGGATAGGGCATAAAGCCGAGTTCCAGTGGGGACCAGTTTAGGTTTACCTTTTTGAGACTTTTTTTTGGTTCTACCTTTTGATAAATAAAAGCCCAGGCCATTGCCACTGGGGAGAACTCACTACTTTGTGTGTGTGTGGTTGATAACTGTACAACTCAAAGCTCTCAACCTAACCCGTCCTGTTACAACTAATACCGTAATCCATGTGTTAATTACCACTATCGACATCCAGCTCCCTGCAACCGGAACTTTAGCGTTACCAGACCGCAGTGCCGACATTCCGCTATGCCGATAGCCCACAAGCAGAACCAGCTGAGCGAGGTGGTGTGCAGCGTGTCGAGGACCGGCTGGAGCTAACCTCTCCCAGCCCCCACGCATCTGCTTATACTAATGTGTTAATTACCACTATCAACTTCCAGTCGCCTGCAACCGGGAAATCGAGTGAGTTTCTAGAACTCATCTAGTCGAACTACCACGCATGCGTCAATGTTGTGTTTGCCCGCCAGAAGCTCCGTTGCATTTTAACGTTTTATCCAGTTTTAAGCTATAATCGTGCGTGTACCTTTTAGCTATGTTTTAGTGTATTATAAGAGTTTCACACCCGGCTTAACGTTTTTGTGATCGAACACCTGGATCGCATTATTCTGGACCTAAACAATCCTCCGCCTGGAGCTGCGTCAGTGACTCAGCCCAGCTAGCTTCGGAAGCTAAGCTAACCCGTAGCTGGAGCAGAGATCTCAGCCCTTCACGGGCATATTCACATTAGTTGGAACTTGCTTTTGTTTGCCGTGTGTGGGGAACCCTCTGTTACAGAGCCCCGACCGGCCGGACTTTTCTAATCATCAAACAACAACCTGAGCTGAAGCTAGACTAAGCTAAGCTAGGCAAGCAGCCTAGAGGGCTAGCAGCACCTGGATACTCCCACTGGCCCGGTGGTTTGCCTGTAACCTAGACAGGCTAGTGGTGAGACTTATTCTATCTCTCTGTGTACAATCATGCCATACGATCCATCATCATGTATGAACTGTAGTCCTACCGTGATTGAACTGGTCAAAGATGTCTCCCGGTTGCAAGTGGAAATCACAGTGAAGAATCGGTCCATCAGGAAACTCACATCCACACTGCAGTCATTTAATTTAATCTCAACATGCGATGTTGACAGTTTGGGCATCGGAGATGACACCACTGTTCCGTGGCTTAGAGAATCCCTCCACACCAGCAATGTTTCTCATGGGGAGGATCTGTGGCGTAGGCTTGGTACCAAACCCAAGCAGCCAGTCTGCTCGACCCCCTCCACTGCAGCTGCTGCCGCTACCTGGGTCCCGGCTTCCCGTTGCTGTGATCGATCCCGAGGATATCCTAGCCTCCAGCCCCCCTCATGGTCTCTTGAGCTTGATAATAGATTCAAACTCCTGGAGGATGAGACCGAAAACCCGCCTGATCCTCTGTACTCCTCAGTACTTCCTCCGCTGAACGTGCCTCACAGCCCGGGGGCGCCATTCAACATACGGAGCAGCACCCAGTTTCCACCGCTGTCCGGGCCTTCGTCTCCGTCGTCTCCTCCGATGTCGTCTGCAGTACCTGCTCGTCCTGCTTGGTCCCTGTCCGGCAGCGCCCAGCTTCCACCGCTGTCCGGGTCTTCGCCTCCGTCGTCTCCTCCGATGTCGTCTGCAGAACCTGCGCGTCCTGCTCGGTCCCGGTGCGGCACCAGACTCCGGCTGCTGAAGGAGGCCGCCTCCAATCGCCCTGAGCAGACCAACGGGAGTATTCCAGCTCGCCCCCTCGCTTCTCCCGCTGTGGGTTCTGGTGCTGGTCCTCTCTCTCCGCCCGGCCCTGGTCCCCCCGGTCTTGCGGGGATGTCACCGAACCCGCCATGCTCGAGTGAAGTGGCCGCTATCGTTGGTTTGATCACTAATGTCGCACATTTTACACCGGCCCCGGGGGGAGCTCGTGCCCCCCGAAATGTCCACCCCTCTCTGTCTATTCCGTCACCACGGGTGCTATCATCACCTCCGGCTGCCCTCCCCATATCCACGCTCATTATTGGTGATTCAATTGTTAGGAATGTCAGGATTAGATCTGCAGCAACATTCTGCTTTCCAGGCGCTAAAGTGTCTGACATTAAGGACAAAATCCCAAGCATCCTAGCCGATTATCCACTCGCACAGAATGTTGTCGTCCATGTCGGCTGCAATGACATTCCCTTGCAGTCCTCTGAGAAGCTTAAAACTGATTTCAAGGATCTTCTCGATTCCCTTGCAGCCCAGGGAAAATGCACTTTTGTCTCAGGTCCCCTCCCCACACTCAGCCGCGGCATGGGCCGTTTTAGCCGCACGCTTAGTTTTCACTCCTGGCTCCAGATGACCTGTGCTGACCGCAGAGTAGTGTTTATCGATAATTTCGACCTTTTTTGGAAAAGACCAGCCTTCTTCCGTAACGATGGCATTCACCCAAATGCCCTTGGGTCACGCAACCTAACGGATAAGTTACGTTACACAATGCGGGTTTCCAAGCTGTGACTAGCCGCATACCCATGTCCACTGGTCACTTCCGGTTTTCCCCAGACTACGTTTCCCTCACCTTCAAACCATACTATCGCCCCCTTTGTCACTCCCAAACTAACCATGCAATTACCGACAGGTAATACGGGATCCTTCAGAAAAAACAGCTGACATGGACCCGTTTTCCGAACTTGCCAAGGTCGCAATTAGAAAGGGGCTGCATTTTATCCACCTCAACGCGAGGAGTTTATTACCGAAGATTGAGGAGATCCGTCTCCTGGCACATAAAGTACAGGTCGGAGTTATTTGTGTGTCAGAGACGTGGCTTGACAGTAGCATCAGCGATGCAGAAATCGGAATAGACAATTACTCTGTAACTAGAAACGATCGCAGTCGTAAAGGTGGGGGGGTTTGTGCATTTGTAAGAAATGACATAAATTTTACGGTTAGGACGGGCTTGGGTGACGCTGTTGAAGCTGTGCTGCTGGACATTCACCTGCCAAAAACGAAACCACTGCTGATGGGAGTATGTTACAGGCCGCCTGATCAAAGTGCATTTTATGACAATTTAGAAAATGTATTGACTAGCTGCGGTGTTACAAAAAATGAATGCATTTTGATGGGGGATTTTAACACTGATGTATCCAACAAGGGTTGCCCCACGTATAATGCTTTCTCTAAGTTTAGCAAACTTTTTGATTTAAAGCAGCTGATCAATGATCCTACTCGTGTAAGCCAAACTTCCACAACGATAATTGATCTCATTTTGGTGACAGACAAATGCAATATTTCACAACATGGTGTGATTGCATATGGGTTCAGTGATCATTTCATCACATTCTGTTCCAGGAAGGTTCATAGAGAAACTTTTTCAAGTCATAAAACCATTAAAATTAGATCTCTTAAGAATTACTGCATTGACACCTTTAGAGAGCAGCTTAACAGAATGAACTGGTCTGCAGTGTTGGAAAATGATTCTGTTGACAGCGCCTGGGACCTTTTTAACCAACATTTTCTTAATGTATTGAATAATGTGGCTCCACTCAAACAGGTTAGGAGAAAGCAGAGGTCGAGCCCATGGCTTAAACCAGAGATTTTAAACGCCATTAAGCAAAGGGAGGAGGCACGGCAGCGGTTTGAGAAATCTCATGAGCAAGTAGATGCTGATACATACAAAAAATGCAGAAATGAAGCTCAAAGAATGATTAAAGTAGCAAAAAGGGATTACTACATGAACCTAATAAAAGAAAACAAAAATGATCCGAAAAAACTATGGAAAGCTCTGAAAGACATGGGATGTGGGGGAAAGGCCAACGGTGGCAAGCCCAATATAGGCCTAGATATCAAAGGTAAGATTGAATTTAATAAAGAACAGGTAGCCAATGAATTTAATGATTTCTTTACCTCAGTAGCCAACAAGCTTGTTGATGCACTGCCCCCTAAGACAGGAGTATATGGTGAGGGATTTACCCACCAGTTTTACTCTAGCAGAGGGGTAGTGGCCAGTTCATTTTCCTTGTCCAAGGTGACAGTTGAGAAGGTAGGTAAGATGTTGGCCGAGCTCAATGTAGCTAAAGCCACCGGCCTGGACAACATCCCAGCTAGGTTTTTGAGAGATGGGGCTCGGGAGATAGCTCCCTGCGTCACCCACTTAATTAATCTCTCCCTGGAACAAGGCATTGTTCCACAAGCTACCAAGCATGCAAAGGTTATTCCCTTGTATAAAAAGGGGAGCAAATCTGATCACGGTAATTATAGGCCAGTGTCCATTTTGAGTGTTGTATCCAAGATTTTAGAAAGAGTGGTGCACGAGCAGATTTCAGAATATGTAGGTAAGGAAAACCTCTTATATGAATTTCAGTCAGGGTTTAGGAAGTCTTATTCTACAGACTCGTGCCTCCTGTATCTAACTGATTTTATTAGAAAGGAGACGGACGAAGGCAAACTGTGTGGAATGGTCCTACTTGACCTCCAAAAGGCATTTGACACAGTCAATCATGGTCTCCTACTTAGTAAGCTGAAGGCTGTAGGACTGAATGATGTAGCCGTAAACTGGATTGCCTCATATCTGGCGGACAGAGACCAGAGAGTAGAGGTTAATGGCTCTATGTCAGATGCCAAACCAATAGTCTGTGGGGTGCCACAAGGAAGTGTTTTAGGTCCATTGTTATTTCTTTTATACATTAATGACATGAGAGATGCATGTACTTGTAATCTGTTTTTATTTGCCGACGATTCAGCACTGCTCATCTCACATAGAGAATTAAGCACCCTCCAACGAATGTTGGAGGAAGAACTCTCAAAAATTAGCGTCTGGCTGTCAGACAATAGACTCTCTCTCCACTTGGGTAAAACCGAGTCTATTTTATTTGGTTCCAAGCCCAGGTTAAGGAAGGCTGAAGGGCTCAATGTTGTGTTAGGGAGCGAGTCGGTAGCATCCAAAACAACAGTTAAGTACCTGGGCTGTGTGTTGGATGATAGTCTTGGGGGGGAGGGAATGGCCTTACAGGTGCTGGGCAAAGTAAATGCCCGCACCAAGTTCCTGGCTAGGAAGGCTAACCTGCTCGACAGGGACAGTCTTAGACTACTAGCTGGTAGTCTTGTGCAGTGTCACTTTGATTATGCCAGTGCATCTTGGTTTGGAGGACTGACAGCTGCATCCAAGAAAAAACTACAGGTGTCACAAAACAAACTAGTCCGAGTTGTGATGGGGCTTGGCCCCCGGGACCATGTAGGGAGAAGCCAGTTCTACGAGCTCAACTGGCTACCAGTTGAAGCCAGAGTAGCTCAGCTTAGGCTCAACATGGTGCACAAAATCATTACCAACAGGGCACCCAAGTACCTCAGTAGCTACTTCCCAAGTGTTCGGGAATCCCACAGCCACAGAACTAGATCTAGCTTGGCCAACCTGCATCCTCCAAGGTGTAGGACAAAGATGGGGCAATGCTCCTTTGCCTACTTAGGAGCCCAGGGATGGAACGAGTTGCCTTTGAACATCAAACAAAGCCTGAATCCAAATAGCTTTAAGGTGAACGTCAGGAAATGGTTCCTAGAAAAAGTCCAGGATTGATTTGAGTAAGTACTGTGGTCAGGTAGTATTTTGTTTAATTATTGACTGTTTTTGTAGCGTTGACTTGTAATGTTGACATGTGATTATATTTGATTATGTATTTTGTTGTGTGCCAAGACCAAGGACCACAACGGAAATAAGTCTATGACTTTTTTGTGTTATCCTTGACATATTTTAATGATACGTGACAATCTTTTATCATGTATTGTATATACTGTCCAATAAACTAAACTAAAATCCCCCGTTGCATAACGAAGACGGGATGCGCTAGCCACGCTCCTCCTTGTCCGAGCGACATCTCAGGGGAAACATACTCGACTTCGGGGAAAGAGAGTTCTCTTTGTTTGACCGGTGCCTAGCTGGCTGTAAAGAGAGGCGTTCGGGGTGCAGCGGAGTCGCCTCTGCTGTTTACGGTAGTTTGTCAGTGGTGGTGGCCTGGTAGGGACACTGGCGCTATGTATGACTGGGAAGCGTGTGTGTATGGGCGCCTCGCTAAATGGGTTCAGTGCGGGCCCTGGCCCGGCTACGGCGATTTCAGCAGCTGTGCTGTAGTCTATCAGTATCATTCTGATTACTTGTTACTAGTGTAGTAGTGTAGGCTACGCTATTTTATGGAGGTTTGGTTCCTCTCGTGGCTCAGGCTGATCGAGTGATTGATGCTTGGTGCTCACCGGGTAAACTCAAACTGACAGTAGCAAAAGAGGCTTGCCCATGGGTTTACCCAGTCTGGCATCCGCTGCGTGTATCTTTGGGACTTACCCCTGGTAATACTAAATAGACCAGAGAGGCTAAAAGCGCACTGAGTGAGTGTGCTATTACCCTCTCTGGTCTATTTTGGATTACCAGAGGCCTGGGCCACTGTCAAGGTAGCCACGAGAAAACATATGGTTTCCGGCCAAGACTTTCAGAATAAAAGTCGAAATTCATGTTGTAACCAGCTACGCAGTACTGAGCTCTGCGTGCTTTTATTTTTGATGGCAGGCAACAGAAGTAATTGTTTGTGTGCCATGTCTTTCTTGACACTTATTTTCGTGGTCTAGCAACTAGCTGGCTTGCAGAACGTGGTGGTCTTGTCTTGCCCCAACATCAACAGCAGCCTCCGTGTTCTTATTCTACGAAGAGTACAAACGGCAAAGCCTAAAGAGTCAGTCACAGTGGTGGTGGCAGTGTCGAATGGATACCAATCGCAAGAGGAACGAGCTGGTTTGTTAGAGTTTCAGGTAGCTAGCCGTAGCAATTTAGCTTTAGCAACTTAGCTAGCTTGTGGCTTAGCTAGCTTGTTTGTTGTGTGTGCGGGGAGACCATGGTGGAGACCTGTCGCTACAGTCACGTTGGTTCAGGAAGTGAAGAGCAAAACAAGTGAAAAAGGACGAGAGCTGGAAGTTGGAGGTGGACCCGCTGGAGAGATCGAGCAACGCGGGCCGTGGGGAGGAGAGGGGAGAGGCCTACTTCACCCTTAGGGGAGACTGTTTCCCCCCAGCTGGTACAGACAAAAGGGGCACCGGAGAGCGAGTCCTTGCTCCAGGGCAGAATTTGGGGACATGTTCACAAACTTGATAAATAAATGTGCTTTTATAACTCCAATGATGGTCTTCACTGATTACCTATATATTTTGAATTGTTCTCATGACTGGAATGCATGCATTTGTGTTGCTATACTGTCTAAAAGTGATTTCATGATTAGCATTAGCTAATGATTTGTGAGGATATCATTATGTCGTGACTTTACTATCTGGGGCACAAAACTATTAATTAATACATAAGTATGTCGTGACTTTACTATCTGGGGCACAAAACTATTAATTAATACATAATGATATAGTCACTTTGTGAGGCACAACACTATTAACTCATACATATGGTTATTGGCATACAAGCCATACATCCAGTGTTTGAGGTCTGTTGAGATGCAGTGAATACAATGTCAGAGAATGGGTTTGAGTTGGTCTGGTTCGGGGCTAGTAGGAGCTACCAAGGTGGGCTACTACACGCATAGCCTATATCAGAGCAGCAACATCGGAATGATAGCTACAGCTGCTGAACTAGCCGTACTCGGCTAAGAGGTTCTGGAGGGGTCTCGGCCGGAAGTGTGGGACCCAGGCAAGGTGAGAGGCAGGGCGGGTATGGTTGGGTGGTGGTAGGGGGGCTGTCCTGGGTGTCTGGAGCCGGGAGAGAGGCTCTTAGCTTGGGTAGTGGATGGGTGGTGGTAGGGGGTGGCTGGCCTGCTGGGTCGTGCATTTAGACACCTGGTAAGATAGGCACAAAACACCGGCCACATGTTCTGTGTCCCTGCAGTGGACCAAGCCTCGAAGAGGAAGGAATGCCCATGATGACCGAGGTAATGGCGGCTAGTATAAGCAGATGCGTGGGGGCTGGGAGAGGTTAGCTCCAGCCGGTCCCCGACACGCTGCACACCGCCTCGCTCAGCTGGTTCTGCTTGTGGGCTATCGGCATAGCAGAATGTCAGCACTGCGGTCTGGTAGCGCTAAAGTTCCGGTTGCAGGGAGCTGGATGTCGATAGTGGTAATTAACACATGAATTACGGTATTAATTAACACTATGTGTTGATGAGGCATTAATCCATGATGATATAGGCATAGCCTACTTAATTAATAGTAATTCATATATGACTCAGTGTGTTCATCAAACATACCTTTCATTAGTTGATGATGCGGTAAGCATCAATTAATGGCTTAATTCATCATGAGTTAAGCATGCATTCATGCACATGTTTGCACCAGTATTGTAAAGTGTTACCAGATAATCCAATATTATCAATTGTTCAGCCTGGAATATCACAATGGTCACGACATGGTCAAAACGTTGTGTCGTTCCACACTAGACAGCATCTTCTTTCACACTGAACTTCTACCACGTTCTCCACCCATAATGCACATGCGCAGTAACAACTAGATTTTTCTAATAATAAGCAACTAGAACATAAATGTAGGATAAACAGTATTACTTAAATTATTATATACTTCTCAAACTGAGTGTCTTAGCAAAAATAATTACCCAAATATTGATACAAATTAACTGAAAAATAATTCACAATACACTTGTGTTTGGCTCTTACAATCAGTATTGATATTGTAATGCTGGGATGTGGACTTGGGGAATTGGGGAGGGGTGTGGGTGACGTTACTGTGTTCGGGGGTTCTGGTTGGAGGGAGGTGTGTCCGTACACAATATTTTTTTTGGATGATGGCGAAGGCTGGAGGCACCCTCTCTGCCTGTGATTGGCCTAGGGTCAAACGTTCATCCAATCACATTCGCTTGGCTATCCTGCGTCTCTTTCTACAGTCTGTGGTCAGGGTCAGACAGACAGCAGTTTCGCCTTGCTAGCATGCATGAAAGACGAAAGATGCATGAAGATGTTTTTGATATAGTCTGGTCTCTGGTTTATAATGCTGACGCTACTCTTGGCAGTACACGTATGTAGCCTACAGACAAATAAAAAAGAAAAGATAAAAGATTAATGAGAATTGATCAAGGGTTATATAAAAACAGTGTCAATGCCCATTTGCTCATTCTAACACAAGAGTTATATGTATTTGAATTGAAATATTAATCAGAGCAACAATGTGATTACATTTGGAATGACAAGAAAAAAATACACGTCTGTGCAATAGGCTAAGTAGACCTAAATAACTCAGATATAGGGGTTGCAATTGTAACGTTCCATATAATGAAGTATCTCATGCTTGTTGATTTAATGATTGTTTTGCACCTGCTGTTCATGACTTCACGTTATGAACAAATGCTTAGATGACCATAGCCACAGCAACAACTAACTGCAGTCATGTAGCTATGAATGTTATAGCTGTCCAGCAAACACTAATATCTATAGGAATCATGCTTGGAAGTAGCCTACTTTTCCCCCTGCTGCATTGTGACATTGAATGAAACTATGTTTAGGCTCGTTTTAGATACTTTTGGCTCGCCTGGAAAGATGGTGGGAGCTAACCTCGCGTCACCAGGCTCTTCTCGGCGAGAAAGAGCCTGGCCTCTGTTCACAAGTGATTTTGTCACCCTGCCTGGTTCCGGCCTAGAGCCCGCCCTAGACAGGAAGTAACAGCGGAAATAGCTTGTTAACTTGACAATTAGACACAACGAATCAGAAAATAAAACGGCAAACAACAAAACAAAAGATGGATGTATTGAACAAAGTTTTTGAAGAAGTTCTTGTAGAAACATTGCGGATTCACAATCTCACATATTTTAAGCCAATACAGAAGCTTTACTTTTCAAACAAATGGCTAGTTGAGGGAATACTTATAACGCTAGTTGTCTGTCCGCTGTTATCGATAATGGAGGATCGAGTACAACAGTTGAAGCATCTCTGCTGCCTGTGCTGGGAAAGACATGGACATTAAACAAGGACGCATGTTGACTACGTCATCAACGCGACTATTGCTATGGCAACGCAGAAGTAGCGTCGTCGCTATGTGACACTGGATTAAATATTGACTGCCATATCTGAACTAGCATTATCACCCGATTGTGCCGATTTGCACCTTCATACTTTTTCTTACGTTCTCTGGACTTGACGGATACGTGCATATGGGTGCTAGGGAACGGACAAATAATTTTGATTTCACTTTCGCCCAGAATCTTTTCCATGAGTTATAGGAGATGGCTTTTCTTGAGTCTCAGCTGTGGGTGTTTTCTTGCAATATGTGTTTATTTTGCTTTTGTTTGGTTGTGTGTGTGTGTGTGTGTGTGTGTGTGTGTGTGTGTGTGTGTGTGTGTGTGTGTGTGTGTGTGTGTGTGTGTATATGTGTGTGTATGTCTGTGTGTGTGTGTGCGTGCGCGTGTGTGCGACGTGCACTCGGTGCAGGTTTGCTGCTCTCTGTCCATACCACCAGCCCTCATGTCACATACCATGACTTGTTATATTCATGGACATGTTTCTTCATTTGCCATGAATAATGAATACATTTAAGGGTCCTAAATGTTATACATCTAAATATTAGGAGTTTACCTTCTAAAATTGACCTTCTAAGAGCTTGGCTTGTTTATAATAAACCTAGTGTAATTACAGTCTCTGAGACATGGCTTAACTGTGGTGTCTCTGATAATGATGTTAAAATTGACAACTATATCTTGTATAGATCTGATAGGGGTTCTAGGGGTCTAGTGATCTAGTGATCCCTCTGCATTTTGAATGTATCTTTGTTAAAATTATTTTTCATGAAAACAAACAATTAACTATAGGAAATATTTATAGACCACCACATGCTCCCTCTGAATCTACGAAGTGTATTTTGGCTACCATTAACTCTTTGGATTCTCCAAACGAAATGATTATTTTGGGTGATTTTAATAGCAATTGGCTTGATCGCTCATCTCGCAACGAGCGGAATCTATTTTGCAGCATAAATCTAACTCAACTCATAAAAGATCCTACCAGAGTTGATCATAGATCCAAGTCCCTGCTAGATTGGATTCTGGTCACACACCCTGACAGAATTACACATTCTGGAGTTCTACCCGATTGCTTTAGTGACCATTCTATTATTTTCTGTGTCTGGAAGATTAAAATACCACGCCTTCCGCCCAAGTACATAAAGGTAAGACAATGTAAAGAATTTAACACTGAACTTTTCATTCAAGATTTAATTGCTATAAATTGGGAAAGATTTAATCTAATTCCTTTTGCTGATGATGCATGGCATTTCTTTTACACAGAATTTGTTAAAATCATTGATAAACATGCCCCCTGGACTTCCATCAAGGTTAAGGGTAGACACTTACCTTGGATTAATGGTGAACTCATAAGTTTGTTTAAACAGAGAGACAAGGCTTGGGAAAAACTTAACTGACTTAACTACTTACAAACATTTAAGGAATATGTGTACAACTAAGACTAGAAATGCAAAATCGAATTACTACAAGAACTCTTTATCTACTAACTTTAATAAGCCTAGACAGTTTTGGAATAAAATAAATAGTATTGTCAATAAGTCCAATAAAAGCCCTTCCATTCGTTTCAAAGTTAATAATGAAGTTATTAATGAACCCACTAAAATTGCTAATGCTTTCAGCCAGCATTTTTCCTCTGTCTGCAGCTCCCATTCCTTTGATTTTCCCCATTCCGATGTCTCTCTGAATAATCCCAGATGTGGTAGCTCTTTCTCTTTTCGAAAAATCTGCCCCAGTGATGTACATAAGGTTATCAGTGGTCTAAACTCAAATTGCAGTGCTGGCCCTGATGGTCTGGAGATGAAGTTTTTCAAACTTGCTTCTGATGTTCTGTCTTTTCCTTTATCCAACCTATTCAACTTGTCTTGTGTGCTCGTGTAAACCCTTTGCATAAAGGTGGCGATCCACTTGACATTAATAACTACAGACCTATTTCAATTATTAATAATATAGTTAAAATATTTGAAAAATTAATCTTTAATCAATTATCCCAATATCTCAATGACCATCACATCCTGTCACCATTCCAATCCGGTTTTAGATCCAACTTCTCCACAACCACTGCTCTGTTAAAATGTACAAATGATGTATCATCTTCATTGGATAAAAACATGCTTACAGGTGCTATATTCATAGACCTCACTAAGGCATTCGACATGGTTGATCACTACCTCCTCCTTGACAAACTTTATGCAATCGGTCTCTCACAGAGTTCCTTATTTTGGTTTAATTTATATCTCCACCACAGACGTCAGTGTGTCTCTATTCATGGCAATCAGTCCGACTTCTTGATTATGGAAAAAGGCGTACCCCAAGGTTCATCACTAGGTCCATTGTTATTTTCTATTTTTATTAATGATCTTCCACACATCTGCTCTAATTGTCATATTCACCTATATGCAGACGACACTGTGATCTATTCCTCCAATATTGATACAGCACAAATTCAGACAGCTCTTCAGACTGATTTTGACGCTGTTCAAAAATGGTTTTCTTCCAACAAACTTTTACTAAATAAGAAGAAGTCCTACAGCATGTTGTTTGGCCCCAAATCTGATTATCTGCTTGTAACCAATAATTGGCCAATCACTTTCTCAGATGGCACTCCACTTGAGAAAGTGGAGGAATTTAAGTATCTGGGCCTTTGGCTTGATTCTCATCTTTCTTTTAAACCCCATATTGATGCAGTAATTAAGAAAATAAACTGCAGCCTTGGAATTCTATATCGCTCCATCAACTGCTTCACTTTTCATGTCAGGAAAATAATTATTTCACAACTGATATTTCCAATACTTGACTATGCAGATGTTGTCTATCAGAGCGCCTCAGAGGCTAATCTTCGAGCTCTCAACGTAGTTTATAATAGCCTTTGCAGATTTGTTCTGAGGTGTCCTTATATAACCCACCACTGTCATATGTATGAGTCACTTAACTGGTTAATGCCTAAGGCTCGTAGACATTCACACTGGCTGCAGTTTGTTTTTAAATGTATTTTCTTTAATTATCCCTCATACTTAAAAGAACTCTTAATTCCATTTAGATCATCATATAGTCTCAGGCATGCTGAGCATCCATTCTTTTTCGTTCCTAGAATTCACAAAGAAATTGGACGTTGTGCATTTAAATTTAAAGCTCCATCTGACTGGAACAATTTGCCTACATCACTTAGATCTATCACATCTTTTCATTCCTTCAAGGCATCTCTCCTAACTTATCTTCAAACAACCTGCTCCTGCTTCTAATTATGTTTGAAATTTTGAAACAACTTGCTCATGATACTTCATGCATGTAATTTCACCTTATCTGGGTATGTGTACACTTACATTATCTATTCTCACTGTATATATTATGCTATCTTTGGGGACTAAGGGGTTGGGGAGTGGCTAGGCCTGGGAGTGCTGCTTATGTGTATGTATGTGTGTATTTGTATGTTGTTTGTTTTATGTAACACCTGTCTTCTTTCTGTATATTTGTGCTAAGGACCCCCTCGAAAACGAGATGGTTCATCTCAAGGGGTTTATCCTTCTAATAAATTTGAAATTTGAAAAACATTGATCATAAGATTTCACATGGCGAGTACTCCATTGTCTTTGGCTCTCCAGTTACTAGAAATGTGCTAACGCTACTATACAACTTGTGTTGTTGTTCTTTTCAGGCACGTAACCTCGGCGCGTCAAGCTAACGGCAACAAAGACGTTTTTTGGCGCACTTATTTCCGGTTCCTTGGTTTACGCCCCCATGACAAAAAGCGGGGTGAAAGGTGCTCAGACTAGGTGGGAGCAGCCGAGTACAGTCAGCCAATCAGAGGCAGAGAGGGGTTAGCTAGAGCCTGAACAGAACAACAACACAAGTTGTATAGTAGCGTTAGCACATTTCTAGTAACTGCCGAGGAAGGTTTCTGAAGAGTCAAACACAATGGAGTACTCGCCATGTGAAATGTTATGATCATGTCTTTCCCAGCACAGGCAGCAGAGATGCTTCAACTGTTGTACTCGATCCTTCATTATTGATAACAGCGGACAGACAACTAGCGTTATAACTATTCCATCAACTGGCCATTTGATTGAAAAGTAAAGCTTCTGTATTGGCTTAAAATATGTGAGATTGTGAATCCGCAATGTTTCTACAAGAACTTCTTCAAAAACTTTGTTCGGTACGTCCATCTTTTGTTTTGTTGTTTGCCGTTTTATTTTCTGATTCGTTGTGTCTAATTGTCAAGTTAACGAGCTATTTCCGCTGTTGTTTCCTGTCTAGGGCGGGCTCTAGGCCGGAAGTAGGCAGGGTGACAAAATCACTTGTGAACGGAGGCCGGGCTCTTTCTCTCGCCGAGAAGAGCCTGGTGACGCGAGGTTAATGTACCGCGGTTATTTGACTTTCTGACCACCTGCCTCAGTGCTTATTATGAGGCCAGAATAACAGATGCTGCCCTTGGCCATTGGGAAGGCTAACCCTTTACTTTTGGTTGTATTGATTGTGTATGATGATTAATTCAACTTTTTATCTATGATTGATTTTATATTACTGCATGTTTTTGTAGATTGTTGGGACTTCACTGGCCTGGAACAAATGGCTGGACTGGGGGGAATGAATAACTGTGCCAAAAAAAGAAGAAGGTAGGCCTATGTATTGTAGCCTATTGTATTTTTAATTTTATATTTTTTATATTTTTCATTTGCAAGTTAAACTGTCAGCTGCGCTCTGTTATTGAAGCTTTGGCTAAAGCCCTGAATTTTACAATGATGTTTTGAAATAAATGTTTAAAAATCGATTGTGTGTTAAAAGCTTGTGTTACGTTTTCATTAGCGTTAATATCTTACAGTAATTTATTTTCAATGTCCGCTATCAAGAGCAATTTGGTTAATAAAATCGCTGGGCTGGGCGCAGTGTTTGTGGTCTGGGAAATGTGTTAAAAGCTTGTAATACACTAAGGAAGGTATGTGACCATAATTCATTTCAATGTCTGCTCTCAAGAGCAATTCAGTTGGTTCATGAAATCGCTGGGCTGCGCGCCATGCAGTGTGTGTGGTGTGGGAGATTCGAGCTGTCGAAAGAAGACAAAAGACTTGCTCCTGGCCAATCCCGGCGCTTGACTGCTGCGTAGGCGGGCACAGGGCGGTTTTGGCATAACCTATGTGGGTTTCGAAATAATGCATAGCCGTGGGTGCTGTTGTGGAGATGACATTCCAACCACGAACCCAAACACATGTAATGTTCTACTGGCTCATAGAACCATATTTACATAATAAACGATGATGATGAAACAGCGACAGTGGGTGGCGTAAAGACGTGCTGTCTTTACGCATGGTTACACGGTGCAGCAGGAAGGCTATATATAGACAGCTCATGTGCATTTAGACATACAGTAGACTGCACGGCGGTAGTGAATGAAAAAATGTGTATTACCTTATGGTGATGGTACTCCAAATGTGTTATTTCGCTGGGGAGTAACACTGCTGAAATCTTCCATCATGCCTCGAATGTTAGCATCAGCTAAGCGCCCGGCCCCGGCTAGTGGGGGGTAACAGCACTGCTACAACTTGCAGTCGCAGAAGTTGCATTGGTTGAAAGTTTCGCCCTTTTGCTGCTGCCGGCTGCCGGCGGCGGCGGCTTCACAAAGAAATCTGAAATTCAGCTTTGCTGCTTTGCCTTTTTTGACGGCATGATCATCACAGTTAAGTGTGTGCGTGTGCTGTGCTCTCTGACTGCTCTGTCCTCTCACTCCTCATTCACTGTCAATGTGGCCCGCCTTGTTTTTCGACAGGAAGTAAAATGGGAATAATTGAACTACTTAAGACCCATTATTAGCCACTTACTGAAGTCAAAATATTGTTAGAATATGAACATAACCAACAAAAATTTAACTTTTTTTAACTATTTATTTTATTTTTTATTTGTAAACGTGCAATACTTCCAGCATCCACCAGAGGGTAGCACCCTCAGCACCCCCACTTCCCACGGCCTTGCCTAAACCCCAAACATAATCCAGGGCTGCGTTCCAATACCCATACTTGTACTTCTTTCTTGTAGTATGTACTGCCGCTGCCCTCACAAAGTATGGATTGTAGTGTGTAGCATGCATGCAAAATGCATACTATTGGGACACACTACATCTGTCGTCACGTGAGCTTCCTGAACTCCGACCTCTTGCTCACTTCCGCCGATGTCCGCAGCGCCACATTTCTTTTTTTTATTTCTTTTATTCAATAAACAAAGTCTGGCAATAACAAACAGTACATTATACAAAAAATTCAGACTAAGCATTTACAAAATTGGAACAGACAATCAAATAAACAAATTGCTGTTATATTGTAATGTATGTTGTTGTTTCTAATAAACTGATGTGATGATACTTACATGCAGTCTCATTCTTAACAGTATAATAACGTGCATATTTCTGTCAGTGTTTTTATCATAGTTATTGACGTGTTCACGGCGTCATGGAGGTGGACGTGGATTATACACGCAGCTCAGTCAGTGCGACGTAACTCCAGTAGGTGGCGGTAATGCACAAAAAGTTGTTTGCCAACCGCCATAAAACATTAGAAGAAGAAGAACTTCCGCTGCGCAAAGGATTGTGGGGAAGTTTGGCTGGCGCAGCATGCATCGATGCATACTCCGAAATAGGAGCTGATGTAGTACAACATCCTGGTACTCTTGGCATACTGCATCTGACATACTATGTATTGGGACATACTAATTCTTTTTTTGCCTACTAAATAGTATGGAAGTATGGGTATTGGAACGGGGCCCAGGTAAGTGAATCGTCTTCGTGACACATGCACAGTTCATAAAGTTCCTTTCCCAGCACAGGGGAATAGTCCAGCACAGGGAATATAGTCCAGGGGGTCTCAAAGTCATTGGGGTGAAGTCAAAGTTTAAAGGGGAATGGGTGTGTGCTGAGTAAAGTATGTGTGAAAGAGAGAATGAATGGGGTGAGAGTACTGTTGCAGCTTTACGTCTATACCACCCAGGGAGGACAGGATGTTCTGCTGAGAGTTCAGGTTCCAGACTAGGCTCGTTCTCATTGGGTTATCTTGCCATCAAGTTTCATCCCGGCTTAGAAACCTGGCCTGTATAATTAAACAAACAAGCCAGACTCGTAAAACCCCTAATTGGCTTATCTTAAATTAATATTAATTAAACCAAAAATAAAGGTAGCCTACAGTTCAACTATTCAAAGCATCCACATTGTCACCACAACTTGTTATAATCAAATCATTGCATTCATAATACCCACTAAAATATAAATTGGCATACAGTACATGAATGTAACAAATGTAAATGTAACAATGAAAACAGTTCAGGCTGTGTAAACCTTATTGCAGGTTGTGTAAACCCTTATTTCAGACAGTGGAGATGAACATCATTGGTAGTGCTGGATTCAGGCCTACACTGTAGCTTAGCTTAACAGGCTACCTGGCCAGCATGGCCATTGGCCTAAAAGGCTATCAAACAATAGGCTCGTTTGAGATGAGCAAGTTCTGCGCACATTCGACCAGCGCCTTGCTTGCCCCGTTGCATGATGGTTAGAAAAGTTGTCCGACTTGCTCCGCCTGCCCGACTGCGTGAGCCACGGGACTCTCGTGACGTGAGAGTGACGCGGGCGCAGATTTGGAGCGAGGCGCCACACTTGCAGCTGGATGACGAGAAACCCATCAACCTGAGCGCCCATTGGTTCAACACAGGTGCATCACTAGTCTCTCTCCAGACTCAAATATTACATTGAATCGCTGCGCTCCGCATACTACATAAGTGAGTCTGTGCCAGTTAACAGCCACTGCTGGTTTTGAAGGCGGGTTGAAATTGAATGAGTGACACGTCGTAGCACCGATGGGAGAGCCGTTCGAAAAATGGGCTGCGCCTCCCGTGTTGTCTGATCGCAAAGTCATTACTGATTGGAGAGGATGAAGCCATCACTGGCATATGAAAGACTGGCCAAGTGAACGGTTCCCTCCCATAACCAGCCCTCTGAGGGAAAGTGTCCCAGACCCAGAGAGAGATCTGCAGCATGCAGTAACGTAGTGTATCAACCAGGGGCGGTTTTAGCATCAGAGCTTTGGTTGGGCTCAGCCCACCCAAAGGTCATGGACCACTGAACCCCTAGGGGGGTCCGGGGGTATGCCCCCCCGAAAATTTTTTTTGTACAGTTTCAAGTAAAAATGGATCAAACTGGCGCACTTTGAGATCAAAATGAAGAGACTAGATCTATGAAGAACTACACACATCAATATCTTCTTTACCGTTCTGTAGTTTTACAGCGATGAAAAAATAATTGTTTCCCTATATATACTATATATATTCTGCATACAGGTTACTATATGGTAGAATTATGCTTGCATAAATAATACCAAAATCACTTCAGGGGAGTTTCAAGTAAAGTAACATTTTGCTTTGTAGGCAAAACAAAAGTAAAATTAAATCAAAAGGGAACTTCCTAACTTATTGGCTGGAATAATATTCCGACAAGATAATAATATACTGTAAGCACTAAAGCAGGAGTTTGCAGTCAACTAGTTGACATTAATATGTGGCAGTATTTGTGGGGGTCAAAATCTATGTAGGGTGTACCACCACAAATAGATCAGTGTATGGGAAACACTGACTATTAAATTGTGTGACTAGAAAGACACCAATAAATCTGAGAAAATGTACTTTAATTTTGAACAACAGCACTACAACGGTGGCATTACAAATGGTATTATGAAATTATTGTGGGAAAAAACAAGAATGCCACTTTTTTTCATGAACTTTAAGCAGAAAATTAAAAAATAGTTTTAAAGCAAAAATAAATAATAAATAAAGATCATTTTAACAGAAACTGCTACTAATGACCACCATGGATTTGGAGAAAAAGAAGATTTTTTTTTTTTTTTTTTTTTTTTGGGTGGGCTGAGACTATTTTTGGGTGGGCTAAAGCCCACCCAAAAAAGGCCTAGAACCGCCCCTGTATCAACATAAGAACTCTCATGTGTCTGGCGTTGAGACTATAGTGCATCACAAACCCACAGTGAAGTGTAGAAAGTTCAATTTTATATCTATTTCAAGCTGTCACTCCATATTTTACATAAATACCACCTGTAATGCCCACATTAAAATAAAAATAAGTAATCTGAAGGGCTGGGTCATTTTGGGTCATTTGAGCAGTGAGTGTGGGTGGCGCTAATGCATGTTTTCATTTGTTTACAAACCGCTGTTAAACGAAACTGTAGAAGAAGAAAAGCAGCAGTGAGTGTGCTGCGGGGATGTTCGACTTGTTGATGCCTCGCCTGACTGTGCTCGGCTGCTCTTGTCTGTTTTCCAGGCGAGGCGGCAGTCAACTCAAACGAGCCGTTAATTCATTCAACCATCCAACAGAATGATAATGACCAGCATAGTTAAAAAGGTAATGCAACACAAACCCCTGCTCCTCAGTCAGATAAACATGCATTTAGAAAGATACATATAGATCCCACTGCTTCAACTGAATTGTTTGCATGAATCAACTCACCAATTCAGTTCAGTGTACTATTCATATCAACAGGTCTCATCAACCACTGGCTCGATAGACAGTTCTGCAGCCTAAACAAAGAACTCAAATGAACCTCATGTTTGATAGTTATTTGTTGATCAATTTGAATGATAAAACAAGAGCTTTCCTCCACTAACCTGCAGCAGCTCTCCTCTTACCAGGCCCCATTCACCTAATTAATAGACCCTTTTCACAGGGGCAGAGATGGGCAGTATTTGAAATACTTGTATTTGAAATACGTATTTCAACTACTTTTTTGTATTTTGTAATTTGTATTTGGCTGGGCAGAGAAAAATGAGATGTAATTTGTATCAAGATACTTTCAGATCTTGTATTTTGTGTATTTCAAATACTTCAAATATGTTTATATAAGAGCTCTTATATAAACATAAGAGCTCTATTAGACGAAACGATCGTCTTTACCCTATTGCTGTCCATTTTAATGATCACAACCATGATATTGCCTCATTACGTTTTTGTGGCATTGAGCAGGTTCCCCTGCCACCTAGAGGTGGCAACCATGACCTTCTCCTCAAAAAAAGAGAGGCCTTTTGGATTTTTTACCTCCAAACTTTAACACCAAAAGGTTTAAATGACGAACTACAACTCAACATTATGCTCTGAATTTTAATCGATATTTATTGCATTCCATTGTTGATTGATATTGTATTTATAGTTCGCATTTGCTATTTTTCTATTCTCTCTTTATACTTAATTTTATTACTGGGTATTTGTTTATTAGTCTCCCTTTATTTATATCTTACTGGGAACAATGGCCTTTTTTGATTTTAAGCTAAACTGAAACCTGATATGAATAGATGGAGAAATAAGTTGAAAAAACAACTAACTGAACTAAACTGAAACCTGATATGATTCAGAATAGATAGAGAAATAAGTTGTACTGAAAAACAACTAACTGAACTAAACTGAAAGCTGATATGATTCAGAATAGATTGAGAAAGAAGTTGTATTGAAAAACTAACTAACTGAACTAAACTGAAACCTGATGTGAATAGCTGAAGAAATAAGTTGTACTGGAAAAACAACAACTAACTGAACTATACTAAAACCTGATATGAATAGATTGAGAAATAAGTTGTACTGAAAAAAAACCTAACTGAACTAAACTGAAACCTGATTTGAATAGGAGAAATTAGTTGTACTGAAAAACAACTAACTGTCATAAACCTGATTTGAATAGATGGAGAAATTAGTTATACTGAAAAACTATAACTGAACACCAAAGTACCCTAATGCAAATCAAAAATGTCTTTCTGTTGCTACAAGGATGTCTGAGCTTCACTGTGCATAATGATGGCTGTGCAGATTTTGACACTAGAATGGTGTTACCACTGCTGATAGTGGAAAGTTGTATTCAGTGAGTGATTGTTCTTTAGTAATTATGTTCTAGATAGCCAGGTTGTTTTGGATTTTGTTTATGAAGCAGAAGGAGGGGAAGTCATTTTAAGGATGTAAGGATTTGAACAAGAGTCCAATTTCATGGAAGGCCTTTTTTGTTTGAGATGCAGTTTCTCATCGTTCCTCTCACCGATTCACAATTTCACAACCTTAGACAGGATGTGCATCAGGGCATTCAATTCCTGAAATGTAACCTTTTCTAGTTGTATAAATATGTTTGCACGTTAAATAAATACTGTGACGACAAGTTACTGACATGGTGGTGAATGTGAAGTTGTTTAAAGGGGACCTACTATGCCTTTTACCTATTTCAGTTATTTATATATTGTGTTATGTCAGATATCTATGGCTAAACATAGTCAAAGTTCCAAAACTTGAGGTTAACATGCAGAAATGCTGCCTTTAAGTCAAAAGCCCTCACAGAAGGTGATTAACAGCTGAGCTGAAGGAGAAATTAGTTCTACTGAAAAACAACTAAAACTAAAATGGAAGAACTGCAGTGTGTTAGGGAGTACACATACTGTGACAGAGGACTAAAGAGAGGATTTACTGTCTAAGGAAACCAGAAAATTTCACTTTTGAATAGCTGAAATCAGAGAATTAGGACATTTTCCTTAAAGAAATGTCTCTAAATGATTAATAGATCATCAAAATAGGCAATTAATTGAATATTTGGCAATTCATCTATGAATTGACTAATCGTTGCAGCTCTTTATAAGTTTTTATAAAATGTATTTTCATGTATTTTCAAAATACAAAATACGTATTTGTATCTCAAATACATTTTCAGACAGGTATTTTGTATTTGTATTGTGATACATTTTTTGAGCAAGTATTTGTAATTTGTATCAAAATACTTTATGATGTATTTTCGCCCATCTCTGCACAGGGGCCATTTTGTGTTAGCTATAGCTAGATAGCAAAGTCCGCAAAGTGTGGGCCACTGGGCCCGCAAGGTCCGGCCAGTGGGTAACGTAGGTCGCTGGAGGACAAGGTCCTGGGAGGGCGGGGGTCTGTGTGTAGCCTGGGGAGGGGTGCTTAATAGTGGGTATGCGGTTGGGCAGGTTCATGGAAGGTGGGTGGCTCCTGGAGGTGGTCTCCCCTGGAGGAGGGGCCTCTACATCGGGATAGAAGTGGGCTGGAGGGTGGCTGGGGTGAGGGGGCTGTCCTGGGTCTCAGAGGCTGACCATGGAGCTCATAGCGCGGGCGCTACCTAGCAGCATAGCTAGCCAATAAACCAGGGAAATCAACCCCAGGGTCATGAATCATACAAACATTCAATCATCCTAAAGACACTAATGCACACAAGCGTATAGAATATCATATACCTACAGAACGCTGATTTAAAAAGAAAAATATCCAGTCTTTTATTTTTGAAGGAGTCTAGAAACATACTCCGGTCTGTACGCGTACACTTCCGGCGGGTCTGAGAACGTACACGGTGGGCGGGGCGATGGCGCTCCGGTGCTGCAGATGGATGATATTACAGTGAGGTGGCACTGAGATTCACAGCCAGTGTAGAAAAACCAGAGGGACAGTATAGAAATGTCAAGAAAAACAACGTATGAAAAAGAAAGGATGATTCCACTTTATCCACTTTGGGACCGGGTTACATTATACAAAGGGTGCACCATCATTGACTCACATTTAAAACAGAAAAAAGAGGAGTCATTTTTAGATGATTTTCCATTTTACCAGATTGCCCTTGTAGAAACTTGTAGCCTACTTATTGCTTGTTGAAATAAAGGCTGAATAAATAAAAATAGCCAGATTTGAGCAGTGCTTGAGTTTATGGGTTAAACCAGTCTATACTCCAATCTAGATTCAAGATTTTCAAGATTTCAAGATTCAAGATTTTTTTTTTATTGTCACTCCGTAGTACAAGTATCACGTGTGAAATTCTTGTGCTGTGAACTCCGTTTACAACATAGTACAAATATAACAGGGCATATGAGTGCAAAAACAACAAGAGACACAACAAGCAATAAGGCAGTAGAGTGATAAGACAAGTCAGAGACAGTGGCATATTCACTGCACATAGGTGCACATGTCATGTGCATACTTGGACGTACTTAAACATTTTGAATTCGACGTATTTGACGTACAGGTGCAAATAGCATATACCTAATTAAACATACAATTAAACATTAGACATACATAATGGTAGCATCTACAGTGCGGTACAGTACAGCTACTACACTATTTGTGTATGTTAAGGAGTCTCGTGGCCTGCGGGAAGAAACTGTCCCTCAAGCGATTTGTGCGTGCTTTTGGGACCCTGTATCTTCTCCCTGAGGGTAACAGGGAGAACAGGCTGTTGTGGGGATGGTTTGTGTCTTTGATGCTCTTCAGGGACCTCCTGAGGCACCGCTGATTGTATAGTTCCTGCAGTTCTGGCAGCTCACATCCTGTTACGTGCTGGGCCGTGCGTCTCACTCTCCGTAGCGCCCTGCGGTCCATGGTGGTACAGTTCCCGTACCAGGTGGTGAAGCAGCCAGTCAGCAGGCTTTCAATGGTGCCTCTGTAGAAGTCCCTAAGGATTTCTGGCCTTAGCCCAAATTTCTTTAGATCTATATCCTAGCTGCATTTGACCAATTTGCAACTGCTATCTGCTGAGCAAGCTTGAGATGTTGTTGTCTGTACGATGGTAGTCTCAGTCTTTGTTTAAGAGGAGATGCTCCTTCCACTACTAAACCCTGCTGTTGTGAGTTTTCTACCTGGGAGACTGTTAAGCAGCTTTGTGTAACAGCTGCACCAAGACGAGGGAGCCCGTCGAGGACGGAATGAGTAAAGCCACGACAGTCTGCCTATTTGATTCGTTTCTCCCATTATCCTCATGTGGCTGAACACATCTACCCCTGTTCTAAGGACGAGGCCAGATCCCAACAGTGCAGTTGATCTAACCACGTTTGACCCTATAGGTCAGCTTGATCTAACCTCGTTTGACCCTATAGGTCAGCTTGATCTGACCTTGTTTGACCCTATAAGTCAGCATGATCTGACCTCGTTTGACCCTATAGGTCAGCTTGATCTGACCTCGTTTGACCCTATAGGTCAGCTTGATCTGACCTCGTTTGAGCCTATAGGTCAGCTTGATCTGACCTCGTTTGACCCTATAGGTCAGCTTGATCTGACCTCGTTTGACCCTATAGGTCAGCTTGATCTAACCTCATTTGACCCTATAGGTCAGCTTGATCTAACCTCGTTTGACCCTATAGGTCAGCTTGATCTGACCTCGTTTGACCCTATAAGGCAGCTTGATCTAACCTCGTTTGACCCTATAGGTCAGCTTGATCTAACCTCATTTGACCCTATAGGTCAGCTTGATCTGACCTCGTTTGACCCTATAAGTCAGCTTGATCTGACCTCGTTTGACCCTATAAGTCAGCTTGATCTGACCTCGTTTGACCCTATAGGTGAGCTTGATCTAACCTCGTTTGACCATATAGGTCAGCTTGATCTAACCTCGTTTGACCCTATAGGTCAGCTTGCCCCCCCCCCCCCCCGCTGTCTCTGTAACATGGCACCCCCCCCCCCCCCCCCCGCTGTCTCTGTAACATGGTCCCCCCCCCGCTGTCTCTGTGACATGGCTCACCCCCCCCCCCGCTGTCTCTGTAACATGGCTCCCCCCCCCCCCCCCGCTGTCTCTGTAACATGGCCCCCCCCCCCGCTGTCTCTGTGACATGGCTCACCCCCCCCCCCCCCGCTGTCTCTGTAACATGGCTCCCCCCCCCCCCGCTGTCTCTGTGACATGGCACCCCCCCCCCCCCCCCGCTGTCTCTGTGACATGGCTCACCCCACCCCCCGCTGTCTCTGTGACATGGCTCACCCCACCCCCCGCTGTCTCTGTCACATGGCTCACCCCCGAGGAGACAGCAACATCTCTCTCTCTCTCTCTCTCTCTCTCTCTCTCTCTGCACCACTGCGCTTCAGCCTCTCTCTCTCAGGATTGTGGCATATTTCTCCTCATCTCCCCTGTTGTCGTTCCTCCTCTCTCTCACTCAGGGAGCAGCCGCAGCCTACAGGTTAGAGACGCTGGCTTGTGACCAGAGAGTCTCTGGTTCAAATCCCCAGACTGGCTGTGGAAATGTGAGTGTTAAGGGAAAGAGACTTTTAGGTGATATAGGTCAGTGGTTCTCAACCCTTTTCATATCAAGGACCCATAATTTAGTCCACATAAGGACTACGGACCCCCCATTTGATGATTTTTTCAAAATTTGCTGGGGAGCCCCTGGAACCCCCTCGAGGACCCCTGGTGGTCCCACATTGAGAACCAGTGATCTCGATGATCAATGCAATCAGCACACCTGACAAAGACCAAAACCGGTCAAACGTTGTGTACTGTTGGCGAATGACTGCCCTGGAGCAGCATGCTGTTGTACTCCTGTTTTTCTATCCTGCACCACACCAAGGTGAATATGCACATAAGCCTATGTTATTTAATACTGTTGAGGTGCCCATGATCAAAGCACGTAACCCTCGCCTGGCTCAATGGACAACAGTAGAAGACTGTGGGTGTACCAGGTACCTCTCAAGTGTGAATGTGTTTAACGGTGTGAATGTGAAGCAGGGTGCTGCTGAAAAAGTGCGAGTGTGCTTCGTGGACTTTCTGTTCTCCATCCTCGCACTCCTCACTTCCTCCACGTCTTCCTCTCTAATTCCACAGACGGCACCGCTTCCATCGCCAACAGTCCTCTCTTCGTCTTTTGACCTTCGCTGTAATCTTTTCCGCCGCCCCACCTGCCCTGTGGCTGTCTGAAACCTTGCAAATTGAGTGTAAAATGCTTCCAGGCAGCTTTTGACACTGATGTTGAGAAGAAAAATCCAATGACATCTGAGGCTCCTTCTCCCAACTAGCCACTAGCCCTACCCCCAATTCCCCCATGACAGCCTCCTCTAACCCCACTGACTCTGGCTTAATGAGCCTCTCTCGCTCCTCTCTTCCCAGCTGAGGGCCACAAATCCTTTTCCATCCGCAGGGGCACCGACTGCCCTGTTGAACCCACCCTCTCCTCCAATTCTGACTACCAATCAACTCCAAATGCAAATGACCCACAAGACAGCTAGAGGTAAGCTTGTTTTATACCCGCTGTGCCGTGAAGGGCGCGGGGGAGGAGACCTCCGTAGGCCGCCCACCGTGTACCTGAAGATTTTTCTCACAGCGCAACCTCCGCACGGCTTCTCTCCAAACATGGCCGCTTTCGAGCCACTGAGCCCTGAACACTGAGCTGTGTTTTCACCACATTTCTTGACCCATGCCATGTGGTAGGCTGAACTTTGATTTGCACCTGTTCGTTTTTAGTCATTTCACCAAGTAAATGTGTTGTGTTGAGAGCATGGTTGAGAGAGATTAAAAGCAGCACAGAGTAGGCTATCAGGGCTGAGAACTGAAACGGCTATTCAGTAAAAACAAGTTTGGTGATTCATTCATGTGCTGATATACGGTCGTTTGAGAGTGAACGCACACTCAGTACTGCACATAATAGCGTTTCATTGAGACTTTTCACCGGCTGTTCTCACTATTACCATTGTACAATGTAAATGCTCAAGATTCAAGATTCAAGATTTTTTATTGTCACTCCGTAGTACAAGTATCACGTGTGAAATTCTTGTGCTGTGAACTCCGTTTACAACATAGTACAAATATAACAGGGCATATGAGTGCAAAAACAACAAAAGACACAAGCAATAAGGCAGTAGAGTGATAAGACAAGTCAGAGACAGTGGGATATTCACTGCACATAGGTGCACATGTCATGTGCATACTTGGACGTACTTAAACATTTTGAATTCGACGTATTTGACGTACAGGTGCAAATAGCATATACCTAATTAAACATACAATTAAACATTAGACATACATAATGGTAGCATCTACAGTGCGGTACAGTACAGCTACTACACTATTTGTGTATGTTAAGGAGTCTCGTGGCCTGCGGGAAGAAACTGTCCCTCAAGCGATTTGTGCGTGCTTTTGGGACCCTGTATCTTCTCCCTGAGGGTAACAGGGAGAACAGGCTGTTGTGGGGGTGGTTTGTGTCTTTGATGATCTTCAGGGACCTCCTGAGGCACCGCTGTTTATACAGTTCCTGCAGTTCTGGCAGCTCACATCCTGTTACGTGCTGGGCCGCGCGCCTCACTCTTCTTAGCGCCCTGCGGTCCATGGTGGTACAGTTCCCGTACCAGGTGGTGAAGCAGCCAGTCAGCAGGCTTTCAATGGTGCCTCTGTAGAAGTCCCTAAGGATTTCTGGCCTTAGCCCAAATTTCTTTAGGCGCCTGAGTCCGTGTAGTCGCTGTTGGGCCTTTTTGACAACAGTGGCGGTGTGACCGGCCCATGTCAGGTCCTGGTGGATGTTGACTCCCAGGTACTTGAAGCTGTCCACCCTTTCCACCACTGTGCCGTTGATGGTGATTGGGGGGGGTGCGCCCCCCCCCCCCCCCTCCTGTAGTCTACAATGATCTCCTTGGCCTTGGAGACGTTCAGAGAGAGGTGGTTGTCCTGGCACCACTGTTCTAGGGCCTTCACCTCCTCTCTGTAGGCTGTCTCGTCGCCCCTGGAGATCAGCCCCACGACTGCTGTGTCGTCTGCAAACTTCACGATGGTGTTTGAAGTTTGAGTCGCCACGCAGTCGTGGGTGTAGAGGTCGTACCAGAAGGGGCTGGAGACGCATCCCTGGGGCGCTCCTATGCTGATGGTCAGTGGGGAGGAGGTGAGGTTGCCCACTCTCACCACCTGGCGGCGGTCTGTCAGAAAGTCCAGGATCCAGTCACACATTGCTGTGTTTAGTCCCAGGACCTTGAGCTTGCTTACCAGCCTGGAGGGTACTATGGTGTTGAATGCTGAGCTGTAGTCCACGAACAGCATTCTCACATACGTGTCCTTCCCCTCCAGGTGTGAGAGGGCAGTGTGGAGTACGTGTGCTATTGCATCCGCCGTGCTCCTGTTGGGTCGGTATGCAAATTGGAGCGGGTCGTGGTCCGGGGGGAGTGTGGGGCGGATCTGTGATATGACTAGCCTTTCAAAGCACTTGCTGGCTATGGGCGTGAGGGCTATTGCTGATCACTTGGCTGCCATTCTGAGTATAAAAGCATTTGCTCCAGCGCGAGGTCCGCACGTGACTCGCGGAGCTCCACCTCGCAGAGCCTTGCTCGACTATAATGAGCCCTTTACTCCTCTTCTCCGGAAACAATCCCTCAACCCACCTCATGTCAAAAATCACACACTCTTATTGCTCTCGTTGTTTCTTTCCAGAAAATGCTGAACGCAACTTTCTCTATCTTACAGTCTGGCCTCGAGGCGTCGCACTCCAATGAAACTGCTCTCCTTGCCAACATTGTGAACACCATGCTCCTTGCCACGTTTGCTGCCCAGGTAGTCTCTGCATGTTGTGATTTTGTCTCCCAAAGTGACTTGCCTGTTTGACCAGGTATCTTGGGGAGGGTCTCTGTCTCTGCTTCTAGACTTCATTGTGGGCGGCGGTCTACATGCTCTTCCTCTTCTCCGTGAAACCTCTTCATCACATCCCACAACTTTTCCTTCCATTGTTATGCTGACAAAGCAGCCCTTCCCTTCTTCTGACACTGACACTTCTCCTTCTGAGATTGAAGAACGCGTCTCTGCTTGCTTACCTACTGTAGCTGACATTTGCAGCTGGATGTCTGCTAGGCCCGTCAATCTCAACCCCTTCATTCCACCACACTGTCTTCTGCCCAGAGTGCCAAGAATCTGCCAAGACCTTAAGACAATCAATCTGTGAGGCCCACAATGGAACCACAACATCTTGTAGGTTTGCACATTGCATTATCAGCCCTCCTCCTCACAAGGGACCGAGCCAGGCTTGCTGTTCAAACTCTAGTCATCTCTCGTCCGGACGACAACTCCCTCCTGGCTGGACTCCCAAAGCCCCTTTGACTCATATACACAGAGGGCTGGGGGCAGGCCGGACCTCATTTTCATTCACACTAAACTCTCCTATTTCACCCCCTCTCGTGCTCCCTTCACTGGCTCCCTGCTCATATCGAATTCAAAACCTCAACTCTTCTCCCTCCTGTCTTCCCAGTGGTGTAATGACCCACCACTGACAGGACTACGCAGTCACTCCCTATACCTCCCAGCTCTGGCTGAAAACTCAATCCACCAGAAACATTTCACATCCACCTCTCTTATTCACCTTAACATTTGCCCATAAGGACGCTTCTGCATGATGTCATTTTGTAATCGTCTTTCCGTTTTAGACCCGGAAGTAGATTACGCCTACCGTAATAATTTTTAGACACTGTTTTTAGAAGCTGTTTTCAAGCAAAAAAACAAACTGTTTTAAAGTTTTAATATTTTTCCGGATGAGAACGTAACATTCCAAATATGTGACCAGTTTATCAGAATAACGCCTATTTGGAAATATTTAACGAGCATCGAGGACTGAGAGCGCTGGCTGTGTGAATAAACGCCGACCGGGTACAGCCATCGGCTCCTCGCAGCAGTAACGCTATGAACATGTAACTGAAGTTGCCCGCAGTGTAGTTTCTGAATGTTTCCAAACTTCATTCATAGTTACTTTTTGTTTTGAAATTGGCCGCCAACTAGCGCTGAACCGGAAGAACAAATACAATTGCGTCTAACACGGAAGAGAAAAAGTGGGCGGGCTGCATAAGATGAATACCGTCCTCTTGCACCCTCCTGCTCTTTTCATGCCCGACTCTTGTTTCTTTACCTCTTACATTTCTTTGCCCACGCATTTCTCTCATCTGCACGCTGGAATATCAATGTGTGGGTTGAGCTTAAAGTCCAGGTGAACCAGAACGGAATGCACTAGCGCTAGCGTCGGAGACTGAAAACAAATTGAGAGGCGGACCATATACGTGTCGATGATTTGATTTGACAATTCTGTCGACTGGCTTTGGCATTGGTCAATCATGGCGTGTTCCACCCCCAAATCGAGTGGGATTCAGTGTGTTGTCGTGCTACGCGAGTGGGATCCGCGGAGTACCAGGCAGCCACCTGCTTCGTGCGGAGCGAGCGGACAATCCGATGCATGGGTGCTGCCCGCCCGCCTGGAATCTCCGACGGGCAACCCCTGACAACCACGCTCTCAAGCGCGCGCCATTTACGCTATTTCTGTAAATACGATATTCCTGGAATGCGCGTTTTAACGAGCCAGTTACATTTCTTTGCATTCTTAGAGATTATAGTTTTTGTTTTTTGTTCATGTTTCATACAATTGGCCAAGTTAGTAGTTAGTTTATGGGATAGGAATTCTGCCAGATGACAGGCACTAGGCGCCATTTTCTACTTCATTTGGAAGACAAAATGATCCTGAAATGAAGATTTGATTGACAGCTGCATGTCGTGATATGATTGGTTGAAATGGGGTAGAAATTTGATAGTACTAGGTGACGTCAGCAAACTGTAAATTACTGTTATCAATGAAATCTTGAAAAATTAACTTTTGATGTGAAAAAGTGTGAAAAACTAAAGAAATTAGATTTTTGTGATTTTTTTGCATACATTATTAAATAGGTGCACTAGCATACGTATTTGAACTAAAAGAAAAGAAAAGTCATTTTTGGGTTCAGCTCGACTTTAAGCTTCAAACATAATATATGTATATATGCGTGGCGGCCTGGCAGAACCCTTCACATGTTACTGCTACATGTACACATTGTTGGCAATGAGCCAAAGAAGGTCGAAAATGAGTTATGCTGGTATTTTGAGATTTTGACTGATTTGGTTACTTTCATCTCCGTAGTACATCATCACGGTGAATAATTATTTTTGATCAAACAAAAGGGGAAAGTATTTTTACTGTTTTGGTGGAATGCCGCTGTAGACAACAATATTACATTGTGGAATGTTTCAACTTATTTGTATCACATTTTACTTTTAGACACTTAAGAGATTAAAATACTCGTAGCTTTTGATCTGAGCGAGCTATCTCAGTCATTTAAAAAGTTATATAGGGGACAGTTTCTAATTTATGGAAATGTCAAGAAATGAAAATGTTACATTTTCACCATGTGAATATATGTAGGCCACCACACATCTGGTTTCAACACTGGCCAGATCTTTCTTAAAAGCACTGAGAGCAACTGTGGCATACTGACTGATGTGGGTATTGAAGCAAGCAAAGGAACCCGAGACCAGGCCCGAACTGGCCATCTGGCAATTCTGGCAAATGCCAGAAGGGCCGCTGTGATTTTAGGCCGCTCTGGGCCGCTCTGGGCCGGTCTGACCGCATGTTTATTTATCCCCTAAATGCAGCCGAAGTACGCTGTCAGTCAGGTCAGCCCAAAACACACTGGGAAGAGAGATGGGCCGCCCCATTTTTACAGGTGACTTCTGTCAAGTGGTCATCATTGATATTGTATGGTCTGAGAGGCGGAGACACCCCCCCCCCCCCTTTTCCAAAAGTGGACTTGGGCTGCCTAAATGTCAATGTAATTACATCACTCAACGCAGCCGCGGGGGAATAGATGCATGTCAAATACTAACTATATCTCAACAAAATCATGAACGTAAACAAAGCAAAAGGTGGCGAGGAAAAGAAAAGAGACAAAAAACGTAAGAGTCTTGAAGCCAATGCAGAAAAATGTTGCATGTGTGTTTTTGGCTGCTGTGCTATGCATGATTGAATGTGTTTGTGTAGAAGTGTTCATAGAGACTATTATTGCTGCCTTGTTATGGTGCGGTGCCTCATGCCTGCAGTTGTTGGCGGGCCATGGCCAGTGGTGTGAACTGTGAAAGCTGTGTTGATTAACGTAGTCTCAGGAAAACAAAGCTCCTTCATGCTATATGGCCTATAACCAGATCAGAAATCAGAAATCAGAAAGACTTTAATGATCCCCGGGGGGAAATTGGGACAAATGAATAGAGTAGTCATTGTAGTATGCTGTCCTCTGCTGCATTAAACATCACTCTGGTGTTTTTTTCTCCACTCCAGCCAGGTCAAAATGCAAAGAAAAATATCATCATTCTTTAAAAAAGAATAGAAAGTCCTCCCAGCCCTGTCTTCAGTGAAGAGGACATAGAGGTTGATGCAAGGGGCAAGTTTAGTGATAGACTATTTGTCCTTCATGGTAATGCATGCAGATTTAATTGTAAGATTTGTGTGGTCTCCTTGTTTGTCAAGTCCATTGAGCCTGGGCAGTGACAATGTACTTAGTCTGGTGATTATGGATCTTTCCAGGAGGCTGAGCAGTTTGGAAAATAGCCTTGGTTACACCTGCTCAGTCTGTTAATTTAAAATTAGATATTTCTCTAAATCTGGCTTCCAACCCCCCAATTTATTTTTGGCGGTGCACAAAGTGCCCCTGGTGGGCTGGTCTGGACCTACTGCCAGGGCCTCTTTTTGGTCCCAGTCCGGTCCTGCTCGACACTAATATCGCAGCATTACCAACATTCATGAAAAATGAGTAGAATCCAAATAGTTTCCAAACCAAACACCACTGCAAAAAACAGGAGACAGTCTTTCTTGTTTCGCATCATATACACCGTTAAGACCATCTCCTCTTTCTAATAGGTTAAGGTTACCATAATCCATCCAACAGCAACTCAGTACACAATGACAGAAAACCAAGACTGGCAATGCTTTATATTAAGGTTCTATTAATAAGCGTAATTTAATAGGTAGGCTCTTATAAGGTGCTTATTAACACTATTATTATGTTAATAATAGTATATAAGTGTTAATAATTGCATTATAAACATATTTATTGGTAGCTTATAATACATTTATAAGCACTTTATAACCACCTTTACTAGCTGGTTTTGTTACTTCATTAAGCTTAATAAATTGTTTGTTATTACCTTATTATCAGTTAACTATGCACTTATTAACAGTTAACTATGCTTTTTGGGGTACGGTGGTGCAGTGGTAAGCGGTGTCGCCTCACAGCTCGAAGGTCCTGGTTTCGATTCCCACCTGGGACGCTGTGAACGCTGAAGGAATGCGTGCCCATCCGCATGTCCTCGAGTGCCCACTGCCTGGGTGGGGTCGTCAAAAGGGCCTTTCTGTGTGGAGTTTGCATGTTCTCGCCGTGCCTCCCGGGGGTTTCCTTCATATAGGAACACCTTCACCAAAACATGCAATATCCTGGTTGCTGATGCGGTGCCTCCTCTGGTCATGAAGGGCGCCTGTTCGGAGGGAGGGGAACTCGTTGGAATAGCGTGATCCTCCCACGTGCTATGTCCTACCGGTGAAGCTTCCCCTGTCAGGTGAAAAGAAGCGGCTGGCTAACTGCCCATGTCTCGGAGGAAGCATGGAGACAGTTTTCGGCTCTCCCCAGATCGGCAGAGGGTGGAGCAGCAACCAGGATAAATATAAATTAGTACTAATGGGGGATAAAAATGGGATAAAAAATCGGGGGGGAAAAATATATAGAAAAAAAGAGGGAAAAAAATGCTTTTTGGAGGTACCGGATCTAAAGCTAGAACAGTGCCTTATTAAGGTTAATAAATCCTTTAAAATCTTTATAAAAAGAAACCTACCTCAGTTTTTTTTAACACGCACTACTTGGAAAGTTTTTTTTTTTTAAAGAGCTTAAAGCGTGTTTTTGTCCTTCCCTGCTAAAACATTGTAATTTGTATTCACATTTTATCAACCTTGACCACTAGTGCTCCTTCCCACTAGGGGAGCTGTGAAAACCACAGTTAACTGTTAATAAGTGCATAATAAAGGATTTATTAACCTTAATAAGGCACTGTTCGAAAGCCCATGCTCACTTCCTGGAGAAGCGATGAAAATTTCAGAAAGATTCGAGCGTCGCTTCCAGAGTTATTCAAGAAAAACCTCTTATTGGCTGTTTAGAAGGCTTTGGGAGGCTTACTTTGCATTTTTGTCCCATCATGCAATTCTGACCCTCTTAGAGACACAAAACCCTGAGTGAAACACACATCTCTCAGAATCATCCCCCTGGCCTTTTGGGCATTCAGACATCTGCCTCCATTGAGGCAGCATAATAAGTGCATACTAAAGGATTTATTAACCTTAATAAGGTACTGTTCTCGCTTTAGATCCAGTACCTACAAAAAGCATAATAAGTGCATACTAAAGGATTTATTAACCTTAGTAAGGCACTGTTCTCGCTTTAGATCCGGTACCTGCAAAAAGCATAGTTAACTGTTAATAAGTGCATAGTTAACTGCTAATAAGGTAATAACAAACTATTTATTAAGCTTAATGAACAAAACCAGCTAGTAAAGGTGGTTATAAAGTGCTTATAAAGTGCTTATAAGCTTAAAACTACCAATAAATATGTTTCTAATGCGATTATTAACACTTATATAGTATTATTAACATAATAATAGTGTTAGTAAGAACCTTATAAGAGCCTTATAACCTATTAATTAACGCATATGAATAGAACCTTAATATAAAGCGTTACCTTTAATTAATCAATTCTAATTACCCCCCCCCCCACACACAAACACACACACACACAGGATTCAGTAGAATTCACTGATCAGTGATTTTAAAACATAAGACTCCATCAACGCAAAGTGATGAAGCAGTGTTAATTAGAATCTAGACATATACACACAACATAATATACAGTATAATAGCAGTGATTCTCAATCTTTTTCAGATCAGGAACACCTCATTTAGTCCACATTAGAACCACGGACCCAAATATGAGAATATTTTTGATTGTTATGATTTTGTCCAGAATTCCATGACTATCTGTCTTAGAGCGATAACAGAGAAATTATGATCAACATAGCCATTCGTCTACATTATTTAATGGTGTTAACTTATAATAATGATGAAAATAATGAAATAATTGTGAAACTTAATAATTCAGGTATTTGCTGGGGACCCTCTGGAAACCCCTCAAGGACGCCTGGTGGTCCTCGGGCCCCACGTTGAGAACCACTGGTATATAGGTTATCTCTTAGCTGTGGGGCAGCTAAATCTGCATCTCCATAAAGACTTATTCCTGTTGCTCCTCATACCGATGAACACCATCATCGATCAGACTAGTAAGGCATTTTTAGACAAATATTCAGGAAATTAGTATATGAGCATATTAGGCATGCATCTGGGGCACTAGTGGTTAGAAAGTGTTGCACCCTGTCTAGTCTAGTCAACCATAGGCCTACTCCATCAGCTCATACACCCATACGGAACTTAGTATAATGCATTTCCACTACCCTAGTCTGATATCACCTATTTATCTTCTCACCCTATGAACCCACAAATCAGTTTAGAGTTACATTCAGTTTTTTCTTTACTCACCTGCACAGAAATCCAACTTGTTAATTTGAATTTAATTGTGTCCAGTCGTCTCCTCTGATTTGCTCCCTCTGCTGAAGAGGGAGCACATAAAGCAGGAGTTATTCAAGCTGGCGGTTATTTCTGCTCACTGGTGTAAATGCACTGCTAATTACCCGAAGCAAAATACCCCCTCTATCAGCTCTCACGCATGCACATGTGCACGCGCGCACGCACGCACGCACGCACACACATACACACACACACACACACATGCACGCGCGCATGCATACACGCTTTATTGAATGCTGAAGTTACTCTAATTATTAGATTCTAATGATAAGAATAGAAATAAGACAATAAAATAGAATATAAAGACAAATAAAACATGTAAAATAAAAATATAATAAAGATTATATATATATATACTGTATATATATATATATATATATATATATATATATATATATATATATATATATATATATATATATATATATATATATATATGAACAGTGCTGTAGAATAAGAAAGTGGGAAATATGTAAAATATGTACATAATATTTAGTACATCATATTTAATATATATAGCAGTGTGAATAATTATTGTAATACTAAAAGGCAATGATGCAGATAGTTGCAAATAAGTAGCAGTGTGGATGATCATTGCACATTGGATTATTGCACAAACTGCTGTATTGGACATTATAAAATAGGAGTTACGAAGTTGCTGACAGGTGAAATAAGTCTGAGGGCGTCTGACACTCTGAGGGAGGAGTTCAAGAGTTTGATGGCCACAGGCAGGCTTTCCTGTAGCACCCTGTGGTGGGTGCGCATGAATGCACGCACGCACGCACGCACACACACACACGCGCACGCACACGCACGCACGCATGCACGTACGCACGCACGCACACGCACACACACACACCGTTTAAAATTGTTGTGGCGCCAGTAGCTTTTCAGTCAGGGAGAAGGCGTGCAGAATGTTTATTGAATGGTTGTTTTGGTCTCCGTGGGGCTACAGCAGGGCACGATGGAATCCCCACACCCCCCTTGTTTCTCTTCAGGGGCCTCAGACTGGCAGGGTGGGGGTGGGAGTGGGGGTGGGGGGGAGGTGAGGTGCTGGATAAGGGGGGAGGTCGAGGGCCAACGAAGCCTGAAATGACAAGAATAGCAGAAGGACATGCATGTGTTTAAACTTGCAGGCAGACTAATTGGAGAATGATGATGCATCAGCAGTACTTCAGCGTTGGAACAAGCTCTGTGAGTGTAAGTCAACTTAATCTGAGTGTAGGCTACATGATGTGAGAGGTCATCAAATAGAGTCAACATAAAAGTACCGTACCGGTATTTCATTCATTCAAATTCATCGAGTTTGTTTACTGTGAACACTGATGCTATTTGCTTTAACATTCAATGTTAGTGCAGCACTTGATGCACAGATGCTATAATCATAGATATTATATCACTATAGATGGGTCACCGCAGTCTCCTAAGTGTCCGTGGAAAACCATGGGCAAAACCCATGTGACAAAATGACAGGAAGTGGAAGTTGGGCCGTCTTGCTTGGATCGTCATCACGCCGAAGGGCGGACACAGAAATTATCTTTCCCTAGCCTCGCCGTTCAGTCACACAGCTATTGCCCACTCGCTCCTTCAAACTAGATTTATTAGTATTTTCCAATTGTAGTATTTTCTAATTGTAGTATTTTCCAATTGTAGTTACCGTTGTAACAATAGCATTGTATCCCATGTTGTGATATGTTCCCACACGGACGTGTTATAGTGTAACACCAGGAGCATTGTCAGAGCGCTGAATGAATGAATACGTGTACATTCTAGAATAACAAATTATCTAACATTAGTTTGTTTGCAATGGTTTGGTGGAGAGAATCCCCTCTTCATCTGTAGAGACCTGTGTAGTGGTGGGTTTCATATTTGTTAGTTTCATGCCACTACTTAGTTTATCATTAATGTTAATAGTTGCCAGTTGGTTTATGTTTAATAAACTTCTTTATTGTATTTGTGTGTGTGTCTGTGATTGCTAACACTGCTGTCAGCTCACAGTAACACAACGCTTATATGATAAAAGGTTGAATTTGGCTGTGGTGACATGACGTGGAAGCCTATGCGACAGTGTAGTTCTGGAATAGCATGAGCTTTTTACTTCTAGGGCTTGCATTTACGCTTCAAAACTCATGAAAGTGGTCCTCATGTGTGAAGATGATCCTGCTGAACACAGGTTCGCGTTTGAATAAGCTTGCGTTAACCACAGACCTCATTTTAAGCATCGCACCAAAAACCCCATTCAAAAATCCCATTGGCAGAAACAGTGAAGAACGCGACTATAAAAATGCGTCATCCCTGCGGTACTCTATCTCCACCGTTTATCTAATATGGGGCGGGGTTTGATACGATGACTGTTATTACCGGCTCGTAGGCCACAACAAAAGAGGGAGATGAGGACTTTAAACAATAATCAGAATAATCAGAATAATCAGAAAGTAAAGAATATATGACAAAAAGTACAATGGGGTGTGGTAGTCAGTATCAGTGGTGTCTGGAAGTGTATGGGTGCAGTGGGAAATGTGTGGTGTGTGTGTTGTCAGTATAAAACAAAAGACAAAAAGGTGAGAGCTTGGCTCAGCTTGGTCTGGAGGAGAGAATGGCTCTGGCTCTATCTCTGCTGACTGGCAGGGCAGGTAGCCCTAAGTAGAATGCCTGGCAGGACTGGCCAGGTGCTGCCGATCTCCAATCAGGCTAATCAGCCCAGCTCCCAGCTCAACAGCCAGCAACCTGCAATGCAAAGCTGGAACAGTATGCAGGCCAAAGTAAATGGACAATAGGCCCTATGGCCGTCACTATGACTGACAGAGGGGCGCCGGTGTTGAGGCATTTTTATTTCCCGTTCATTCAAATTCATGTGTTGTTGCTCTGATTGGTTGGTTGACATATCCAATCGCGTCCAGAGGCATTTTGGTCTGTGCCCGTTGATAACGCCCCCTGGAGATCTAAATTCCAGATTCATTGGCATTTTGTGAATTGGTCTGGCGATGTCAGGCTAGTGATTCCTTGCAAAACAAATGCTTTTCTAATAACAAGCCTATGCGTGACAAGGGATGTTAAAGCTGCACTTAATAGGAAAAAGGCTGCGTTTGTCAGCAGGGATACGGGTAAGATTTAAGCAGAAAAGACCTGAAAAGTTATCAGGCAGGAAAACAGGCAGTCTAAATGTAAGGTGGAGGTAGGTACAGGACCAGAATAGCAAGGCTGTGTGGAATAGTCTGAAGCTCATCACTGGCTGTGGTGTCACCAGCGTGGGGCCTTTTCCAACATCTCTACTGAACAGGCACAGGTTTTCTCTTCTTTTCCCCAGAGAAACGCTGACAGCAGCCTACAGTAGCCTACATGTCCTCCTCTTAGCATCACTGTTGTCCAAGTTCATCATCAGTGGCCACTTAAAAGAAGCAAGGCGGCAGGTCCTGATGCTGTCCTGAGCAGTTGTGTGATTCTCTCCAAAGATGTGGAAACCCTCTTGTATTGCCCCTGTCCCTAAGAAATGCAAGTCCACAAGCTTAACGATTTAAAACCTATACACCCTTTTCACAGCAACCGTTTTGAGGTGGTAAACCAGGAAGTAAAGCAGGTGTAACAAATACCATTAATGATGGTTTCATCCCATTTAGGTGTTCCAGTGCCAGGGCCCTCATTCGTGTTATTGGTTGTACTTGCTTTACTTCCTGCTTTACCACCTCAAAAAGGTTGCTGTAAAAAGGGAATATAGCGCTGACTTCACATAATCATGAAGTGTTTGGAAAGGATTCAGATCATCTTGGAGCCTCTTGCTATGCAGGTGTCTCCTTTCGACCCTCTACAGTTCGCTTATAGGAAGAGAGTGGGTGTGTCAATGATGCATTGGTCACAGCATATATAGTCATCTCAGCAGGTGGTTCTGTTCAAAATATGTTTTTCAAGTGCATTTAACACAACCTAGGATGCGATGCGAACAGTTATTATGGGATGTGCGTTTCCCAGGCAACGACACATGTTGACACGTTTTGGAACAGCGCCATACGCTGGCACAATGCTCCTAAAAGCAAAAATGCTTATTGTTTAGAATGATTTGGCATCTTCTATTACTGTCAACACTAATATTGTTGTATTGTAATAATATGCCATAAAGGTTTATTGAATCTTTGGGGAGAGCAGGGAAAATCTTTTTATTTTATTTTTTTATTTATTTTTTTGTAAAAAGAAATCTGGCCTGGCGGGGGCGCCGTTGTGTAATGGTAGGCGAACACTGCATGTATATCAACATCATGCACATCATAGATTCTACTATTGAATTAGCGCAGTGGCCAATAAGGGTTTCCCCAAGTCTACATTTCAATAGTCTCAACAGCAGACCCATGAGACTTCTTACGCTGATACACTAAGTTACCACATGCTGCAGATCTCTCTCTGGGTCTGGGACACTTCTAGCTCCAAACTGATGTCGGAATCCTGGCCAATGATTGGTTCCCCAAAATCCTGGGTGCACCAATCAGTAATGACTTTAGCGATCAGGCGCGCCACCCAACCTGACTCTATTGACTTTTGAAAACGAACCACTCTCTCATTAGTGCTACGACCTGTCGGTCATTCAATCTTGACCCCTAGACCCGCCTTCAAAACAGGGGGGCTGCGAAGTAGCACAGACTCATTTATGTAGTATGCAGAGTGCAGCAATTCAATGTAATATTTGATTCTGGGGAGAGACTAGCAGCGGGGACAAACGAGAAACGTCTCTGTCGCGGAAACGTAGAGGCAGTTTCATTTCGGCATCCTTGTTAACAGGGGAGACCGGTCACACCGGCCGCGTCGCGTCGTGTCCGTCTCGCGCCCTGCAGCCAGAGTTTCCGCGTCTGGTCTATTTTTGACTCGAGCCACGAGCAGCCGCGTGCAACCAGCCATGAAGTCAGTACAAGTTATAACCGGCACCTACTCGACGCTTCTGTGAAGCGCTGCATTGGAGACGTTTCTCGTGTTTGTCCCCGGCGTAACATTTCAACCGTAAGTCACATTTAACATTTTTGTTGTTTAAGCCTAACCCAAACCATAACCCAAACCTTAACCAATTTAATCAAAGTTGATTATTTGATTTGTGTTTAACGTTGGAGAGGCAGCAAGCTTGTCAAATTAACCGCCGTTTTGTTTCCAATTCTGTTTATGTTGAGATTGTACATATTCGTGGATTGCAGAAACATTCACGGCCAACATTTTATTCTGGTGATTGGGTTATACTACAGATTGTACTTGATCATTCTTGTATGCCCGCATTCGCGGACAGTCGGATCGACAGCCATACAGAACTGTGTGCCGGAAAATGAACGGGTTGTCCTCCTTGCAGGCAACACGGAGGGAGGGTCAACATTGTTCATACATTTGCATACAATCATTGTAATGATATCAAGCTGGTTGAAAATGGGCAAAGTGTTCCTTTAAGGGTAATTGAGGGGAGGAGTGTGATTGTTGAGATAAGGAGGAAGTGGAGATCCTGATCCTTTATCGGTGGCGTATTAATTAGACAACGCTTACAGTAGCCGAGGTGCGATCACACGGGCTGAAATGTAATCTCGCTCAGCCTTACCATTACCTCGCTCTAATAGGCTCGGTCAAATAAACAATGTGGAGGTGAGGCGCTCAAGGGCTGAATATGCTTAATTTTCCAATTAAGATTGTGTGTGTGTGTGTGGGGGGGGGGGGGGGCACATCTTAATCTATCCCAGAGAGACCGTCAAGGTTCCAATCATACCAAGAAATACTTAACAGGTGGTGTAGCCTCGATCTGGAGAGTCCAAAACTCTTGAATTAACAGGAATTAAAGATAACTTTGGTCAATCTGCGTAAAAACCCAAATTTACCTGACTTGCATTTCAGTCAGTGCTTTGACTAAAACTAGCCAGATGAATGTAGGGACAGACAGATAAGTGTAGGGACCGACAGCTATTTGTCTCATCTTTTCCAGCTTCTCATTTCCTGAGCGTGGACAGAAAGGTTATTGGTTGATAAACCCATAGTGCTCACTATCTTCTATTGTTCCAGGCAGGGGTGGTTCTAGGCCTTTTTTGGGTGGGCTTTAGCCCACCCAAAAATAGTCTCAGCCCACCCAATTTTTTTTTTTTTTTTTTTCGCTCCAAATCCATGGTGGTCATTAGTAGCAGTTTCTGTTAAAATGATCTTTATTTATTATTTATTTTTGCTTTAAAACTATTTTTTAATTTTCTGCTTAAAGTTCATGAAAAAAAGTGGCATTCTTGTTTTTCCCACAATAATTTCATAATACCATTTGTAATGCCACCGTTGTAGTGCTGTTGTTCAAAATTAAAGTACATTTTCTCAGATTTATTGGTGTCTTTCTAGTCACACAATTTAATAGTCAGTGTTTCCCATACACTGATCTATTTGTGGTGGAACACCCTACATAGATTTTGACCCCCACAAATACTGCCACATATTAATTTCAACTAGTTGACTGCAAACTCCTGCTTTAGTGCTTACAGTATTATTATTATCTTGTCGGAATATTATTCCAGCCAATAAGTTAGAAAGTTCCCTTTTGATTTAATTTTACTTTTGTTTTGCCTACAAAGCAAAATGTTACTTTACTTGAAACTCCCCTGAAGTGATTTTGGTATTATTTATGCAAGCATAATTCTACCATATAGTAACCTGTATGCAGAATATACATTATATTCAAGCCGCAAGTGGAGACTGCAGTGCCACCAAGTACTGGTACTGCATGGTGTCCACTAAGATACCATCACCTCGGAATGAGATGTTTGGAGCGGGGGAGTCTGGTGCAGCGCACAGGTCGTAGACCTGGTGAGACGAGGGAGGAACCCGGCCGGGTGGCAACCCACAGAGCCCGGTCCCTCTACGTACCAGAGCCCTCTCCCTCCCCCGGTCCCGGCAGAGTAGTTCCGGAGCAGCGGATTGAGTGGCCCTGACCGCATGACCACCTTCGACCCTCCCTATAGGGCTGACCGTGGGTAGCTACTGGGACGTAAGTTGGGGCTTGGCCAGCCCCGGCTGGGTCACCTGGGCGAGGGTGTATGATGTTGCGAGACCCGAAACATCCTATGACCCCAGGGTACATCACTGAGGATACGTCCCAGTTATGCATCCATGCGATGTTTTTTTTCTTTATTAGTTAGCCTGGCCTAGCCAGTGACTCATAGGAATAGACTACGTGACAACCAGGAAAGACTGGTGACTACTGGAGAGTCAGTTGACAGCCGGAACAGGGACGGCACCCGGGTAGCAGTATGGGTTAGCTCCCCAGCCTGCGTCTTCCGTGAGGAAGAAGCCCAAAAACCCACGAGATGCCTTTTAGGAGGGCCATTCAAGCCGCAAGTGGAGACTGCAGTGCCACCAAGTACTGGTACTGCATGGTGTCCACTAAGATACCATCACCTCGGAATGAGATGTTTGGAGCGGGGGAGTCTGGTGCAGCGCACAGGTCGTAGACCTGGTGAGACGAGGGAGGAACCCGGCCGGGTGGCAACCCACAGAGCCCGGTCCCTCTACGTACCAGAGCCCTCTCCCTCCCCCGGTCCCGGCAGAGTAGTTCCGGAGCAGCGGATTGAGTGGCCCTGACCGCATGACCACCTTCGACCCTCCCTATAGGGCTGACCGTGGGTAGCTACTGGGACGTAAGTTGGGGCTTGGCCAGCCCCGGCTGGGTCACCTGGGCGAGGGTGTATGATGTTGCGAGACCCGAAACATCCTATGACCCCAGGGTACATCACTGAGGATACGTCCCAGTTATGCATCCATGCGATGTTTTTTTTTTTTCTTTATATAGTATATATAGGGAAACAATTATTTTTTCATCGCTGTAAAACCACAGAATGGTAAAGAAGATATTGATGTGTGTAGTTCTTCATAGATCTAGTCTCTTCATTTTGATCTCAAAGTGCGCCAGTTTGATCCATTTTTACTTGAAACTGTAAAAAAAAATCTTCCGGGGGGGCTTGCCCCCGGACCCCCCTAGGGGTTCAGTGGTCCATGACCTTTGGGTGGGCTGAGCCCACCCAAAGCTCTGATGCTAAAACCGCCCCTGGTACTTGACAACAAAAACATTTTAAATTGAACCCCCGCTCACTTCCTGTTGCAGTGTTTGCTATGGACATAAAAGAAAAAAAATCATTCAAGTGCAGGACTGACCATTCCGTGAAAACCGTCTATACAGCTGAGCGGCGAAAACAAAAGTAACGATGTTGAGTGAATATTTCTGCAGTTTGCCGAATGCTGAGAAAAAGGAAGTGCTGTGGGGTTGCGCTCTGGTGAAAACCGTCTATAATGACATCAAGTAGTGCCTCCACTCTTCTGCCTTATAATGCCATTAAGTAGTGCCTCCACTGTTCTGCCTTATAATGACATCAGATAGTGCCTCCACTGTTCTGCCTTATAATGACATCAGATAGTGCCTCCACTGTTCTGCCTTATAATGACATCAGATAGTGCCTCCACTGTTCTGCCTTATAATGACATCAAGTAGTGCCTCCACTCTTCTGCCTTATAATGACATCAGATAGTGCCTCCACTCTTCTGCTTTATAATGACATCAAGTAGTGCCTCCATCCACTCTTCTGCCTTATAATGACATCAGATAGTGCCTCCACTCTTCTGCCTTATAATGACATCAGATAGTGCCTCCACTGTTCTGCCTTATAATGACATCAGATAGTGCCTCCACTCTTCTGCCTTATAATGACATCAGATAGCGCCTCCACTGTTCTGCCTTATAATGACATCAGATAGTGCCTCCACTGTTCTGCCTTATAATGACATCAAGTAGTGCCTCCACTGTTCTGCCTTATAATGACATCAGATAGTGCCTCCACTCTTCTGCCTTATAATGACATCAAGTAGTGCCTCCACTCTTCTGCCTTATAATGACATCAAGTAGTGCCTCCACTCTTCTGCATTATAATGACATCAGGTAGTGCCTCCACTGTTCTGCCTTATAATGACATGAGATAGTGCCTCCACTGTTCTGCCTTATAATGACATCAAGTAGTGCCTCCACTGTTCTGCCTTATAATGACATCAGGCACTGCCTCCACTGTTCTGCCTTATAATGACATCAAGTAGTGCCTCCACTGTTAAGTCAAGTCAAGTCAAGTTTATTTATATAGCCCTAATTCACAAGCATGTCTCAGAGGGCTTCACAGAAAGTATGTCTAGCTGTTTCTAGCTAACACAACAGTAACAAGAATATACAGAATAAAGATAACATTTGAACAATTGATAATATAGAAAATATAGAAATGAAGAGAGAGCAGAGGAGAGAGCATGGGGAAGAGCAGGGGGAATGTGAGAGAGTGATGGGGTGGGGAGGGAATGGGAGATGTTGGAGGGTATAGGAGGTGGGGAAGGAGCAAGAGGAGAGAGCAGGAGAGGGGAAGGGGGGGGTGTGGGGGAGAAGAGGGCAGGGGGAGGGAGGAGGTGGGGAGAGAATGAGAAATATAGACGCACATCTTGCAAACGGACATATGTCAATTTCTAAGCAACCAAACTATGCCTAATTTAATTGGCTGCGAGCATTTAGTAGTGAGTCCTTTTGCCAAATAAGCACATGTTCACATATAGAGCTTATGGGTGCCTTGCTTTAGGGAAGAGTGGGTGCCATGCTTTGAATAGTGGCGAAATACTAAGAGCATGGGTGCCATGCTTTAAATAGTGGCGGAATTTTGCCATGCTATGCTATGCTTTAAATAGTGGCGGAATATTGGAGGAGATAGAGTGGGTGCCATGCTTTGGAGTAAAATGTGTACTATGCTTTAGAGTAGTGGGGGAAGGGGGGAAGAGGAAGAACACCGGGAAGAGGAGAAAGCAGGAGAGTGGAGGAGGGAGGGAGAGCGGGGGGATGTGAGGGAGGAGAGGGGGCAGGTGGGGAGAAAATAGGAAATGTGGGGGAGGAGAGAACAGAGGAGGAGAGAGGAGGGTGCAGGGGAGGGAGAGCCAGGGTAGAGGTAGGGTCTAGGGTTGGGGGAGGGGAGGGAGTAGGATACGGGCCCGGATTAGGGTGAGGGTGGGGAGAAATGGGAAGTGTGGAGGAGGAGAGAACAGAGAAGGAGAGGTGGGAGGGTGCAGGGGAGGGAGAGCAGGGGGAATGTGAGAGGGAGGAGAGGACAGAGAGGAGGAGAGAACAGAGAAGGAGAGGTGGGAGGGTGCAGGGGAAGGAGAGCAGGGGGAATGTGAGAGAGGGAGGACAGAGAGGAGGAGAGAACAGAGAAGGAGAGGTGGAAGGGTACAGGGGAGGCAGAGCAGGGGGAATGTGAGAGGGAGGAGGTGGGGAGGAAATGGGAAATGTGGAGGAGGAGGGAACAGAGAAGGAGAGATGGGAGGGTGCAGGGGAGGGAGAGCCAGGGTAGAGGTAGGGTCTAGGGTTGGGGGAGGGGAGGGGGTAGGATACGGGCCCGGATTAGGGCGAGGGTGGGGAGAAAATGGGAAATGTGGAGGAGGAGAGAACAGAGAAGGAGAGGTGGGAGGGTGCAGGGGAAGGAGAGCAGGGGGAATGTGAGAGAGGGGAGAGGACAGAGAGGAGGAGAGAACAGAGAAGGAGAGGTGGGACGGTGCAGGGGAAGGAGAGCAGGGGGAAATGTAAGAGAGGGGAGAGGACAGAGAGGAGGAGAGAACAGAGAAGGAGAGGTGGGAGGGTGCAGGGGAGGGAGAGCAGGGGGAATGTGAGAGGGAGGAGGTGGGGAGAAAATGGGAAATGTGGAGGAGGAGGGAACAGAGAAGGAGAGGTGGGAGGGTGCAGGGGAGGGAGAGCCAGGGTAGAGGTAGGGTCTAGGGTGGAGGGAGGGAGTAGGATATGGGCCCGGATTAGGGCGAGGGTGGGGAGAAAATGGGAAATGTGGAGGAGGAGAGAACAGAGAAGGAGAGGTGGGAGGGTGCAGGGGAAGGAGAGCAGGGGGAATGTGAGAGAGGGGAGAGGACAGAGAGGAGGAGAGAACAGAGAAGGAGAGGTGGGACGGTGCAGGGGAAGGAGAGCAGGGGGAAATGTAAGAGAGGGGAGAGGACAGAGAGGAGGAGAGAACAGAGAAGGAGAGGTGGGAGGGTGCAGGGGAGGGAGAGCAGGGGGAATGTGAGAGGGAGGAGGTGGGGAGAAAATGGGAAATGTGGAGGAGGAGGGAACAGAGAAGGAGAGGTGGGAGGGTGCAGGGGAGGGAGAGCCAGGGTAGAGGTAGGGTCTAGGGTGGAGGGAGGGAGTAGGATACGGGCCCGGATTAGGGCGAGGGTGGGGAGAAAATGGGAAATGTGGAGGAGGAGAGAACAGAGAAGGAGAGGTGGGAGGGTGCAGGGGAAGGAGAGCAGGGGGAATGTGAGAGAGGGGAGAGGACAGAGAGGAGGAGAGAGGCAGAGAAGGAGAGGTGGGAGGGTGCAGGGGAAGGAGAGCAGGGGGAATGTGAGAGAGGGGAGAGCAGGAAGTGGCAGGGATTCAGGAAAATAGGGGAGAAGAGGTGAAGGAGCAGAGGGGGGGAGAAGGAGGAGAGAGCAGGAGAAGGGAGGGGGGGCGGTGGGATGTGGGGGAGGAAAGAGCATGGAAAGAGAGGAGGTGGGGGGGGAGTGGGAAATGTGGGAGAGGGGAGAACAGGAAGGGGGAAGAAGGGAAGAAGCGGGGGAAGGGGGAAAGAGAGAGGGGGGGGGAGAAGATCAGACAACTGACTACTCTAAGCATTAACCAGAGCTAACTGGGACATAGTATCTAGCTAATCTACAGCCTAATCTGGCCTATCCTACTCTGCTCTAGTCTGATTTTTGCCTGAACACTATAACAGGTCAGCCTTAGGCTGTAGCTAATCTATCGCCTACCTAAGCTGTTCTAAACCAACCGGCAGCCCTCGACCAGTGATGAAGAGCACCGATGCCCCCCGCCCCGGCCCCCGCCCACATAAGGCGTGGGAGGGAAGGCCAGGCCGGGACACAGCGGCGCCCCCTCACCCCCAGTGAACGCAAGAAAACCTTTCCACCATATGGTGGCAATCCACACATGGATCGCCACATGGATTGCCCCAGTGACTTGGCTGAGGAGGAACTTGTGAGGTCGTTGTGCTATAGGGGCCCATTGCTGCACTGTTCTGCCTTATAATGACATCAAGTAGTGCCTCCACTGTTCTGCCTTATAATGACATCAGATAGTGCCTCCACTATTCTGCCTTATAATGACGTCAGGTAGTGCCTCCACTGTTCTGCCTTATAATGACATCAGATAGTGCCTCCACTCTTCTGCCTTATAATGACATCAGGTAGTGCCTCCACTATTCTGCCTTATAATGACATCAAGTAGTGCCTCCACTCTTCTGCCCTATAATGACATCAGGTAGTGCCTCCACTATTCTGCCTTATAATGACATCAGGTAGTGCCTCCACTGTTCTGCCTTATAATGACATCAGATAGTGCCTCCACTGTTCTGCCTTATAATGACATCAAGTAGTGCCTCCACTGTTCTGCCTTATAATGACATCAGGCACTGCCTCCACTGTTCTGCCTTATAATGACATCAAGTAGTGCCTCCACTGTTCTGCCTTATAATGACATCAAGTAGTGCCTCCATTGTTCTGCCTTATAATGACATCAGATAGTGCCTCCACTATTCTGCCTTATAATGACATCAGATAGTGCCTCCACTATTCTGCCTTATAATGACATCAGATAGTGCCTCCACTATTCTGCCTTATAATGACATCAGATAGTGCCTCCACTGTTCTGACTTATAATGACATCAAGTAGTGCCTCCACTGTTCTGCCTTATAATGACATCAGGCACTGCCTCCACTGTTCTGCCTTATAATGACATCAAGTAGTGCCTCCACTGTTCTGCCTTATAATGACATCAAGTAGTGCCTCCATTGTTCTGCCTTATAATGACATCAGGCACTGCCTCCACTCTTCTGCCTTATAATGACATCAAGTAGTGCCTCCACTCTTCTGCCTTATAATGACATCAGGTAGTGCCTCCACCATTCTGCCTTATAATGACATCAGGTAGTGCCTCCACTATTCTGCCTTATAATGACATCAGATAGTGCCTCCACTGTTCTGCCTTATAATGACATCAGATAGTGCCTCCACTCTTCTGCCTTATGACATCAGGTAGTGCCTCCACTATTCTGCCTTATAATGACATCAAGTAGTGCCTCCACTATTCTGCCTTATAATGACATCAGGTATTGCCTCCACTATTCTGCCTTATAATGACATCAGGTAGTGCCTCCACTATTCTGCCTTATAATGACATCAAGTAGTGCCTCCATTCTGGCTTATAATGACATCAGATAGTGCCTCCACTCTTCTGCCTTATAATGACATCAGGTAGTGCCTCCACTATTCTGCCTTATAATGACATCAAGTAGTGCCTCCACTATTCTGCCTTATAATGACATCAGGTAGTGCCTCCACTCTTCTGCCTTATAATGACATCAGATAGTGCCTCCACTATTCTGCCTTATAATGACATCAGGTAGTGCCTCCACTATTCTGCCTTATGATGACATCAGGTAGTGCCTCCACTGTTCTGCCTTATAATGACATCAGGTAGTGCCTCCACTGTTCTGCCTTATAATGACATCAGGTAGTGCCTCCACTGTTCTGCCTTATAATGACATCAGGTAGTGCCTCCACTATTCTGCCTTATAATGACATCAGGAAGTGCCTCCACTCTTCTGCCTTATAATGACATCAGGTAGTGCCTCCACTCTTCTGCCTTATAATGACATCAGGTAGTGCCTCCACTCTTCTGCCTTATAATGACATCAGATAGTGCCTCCACTATTCTGCCTTATAATGACATCAGATAGTGCCTCCACTATTCTGCCTTATAATGACATCAGGTAGTGCCTCCACTGTTCTGCCTTATAATGACATCAGGTAGTGCCTCCACTGTTCTGCCTTATAATGACATCAGGTAGTGCCTCCACTGTTCTGCCTTATAATGACATCAGGTAGTGCCTCCACTATTCTGCCTTATAATGACATCAGGAAGTGCCTCCACTATTCTGCCTTATAATGACATCAGGAAGTGCCTCCACTCTTCTGCCTTATAATGACATCAGGTAGTGCCTCCACTCTTCTGCCTTATAATGACATCAGGTAGTGCCTCTACTCTTCTGCCTTATAATGACATCAGATAGTGCCTCCACTCTTCTGCCTTATCATGACATTGTGCCTTTTATAATCATGTCCATTTCCTTAGCCGTGCTGGAGGACCCGGACTTACACTGTATTTTATCTCACTTTCATTGATCTTTGTCATCATTATTTGTGTGGACTGCTTATGGGTTCAGCACCTCGCTGTGGGGACAATTGGACTGCTTATGGGTTCAGCACGGTGTGGGGACCATTGCATGATATGAGCCCAGCTATTTTTATCTGCTGGTTCCCTGTCATGAATAGCAGATGATGGAGCTGATGGGACCGCAGGCTGCCTGAGCGCGCTGGGCCGGGCGGGGGGTTAGTGAGGGCTCCTGAATCAGCAGTCTGATTCGTGCCTCGGGTCACACCACAACCATCCAGATGATATACAGCTCTGATGAAATGAGCCTTCGCCTATACTGGAACATGGCCGCTAACATGACACCAAGCAGCCCGCTCGCCATAATAAAATGTTGGACCCATGGATGTGTTCAATATGATCCTTTCTGAACCAAAATATGTGGCATATCAACATTTAGATAGATATATATCAAGGGTTGTGTAAAAAGAAGACAGTCTGCTAATGGAATAGCACGGTGGAGAGTAAACGCTAGGGCTGGGTATTGGCAAGGATCTAACGATACGATACGTATCACGATACTTGGGTCACGATACGATTGTATCATGATATATTGCGATGCGATACATATTGCGATATATTGCGATATTCTACAGAATTTACTCAAAATTAAATAATAGAGCTAAAGATACAACACACTGTGTACCACCCAGGTAGTGTAATAATATGTACATCACTTTATACTGATAAGTTAGTGGACAAATTTAGTCAAAACTACTGAGTGTTGAGTGTTACTGAACACATCCATATGAAATATTGATACAATATCGATTAGGGGTGGCAATCACCAGATGCAGAGAGAGGCCTGGCATGGCATGGCCTGCCAAAAAAAAAAAAAAAAATGTATATCGCGATACTTGGCGTCCAAGTATCGATACAGTATCGGGAAATAAAATATCGCGATATATTGCCGTATCGATTATATTGCCCAGCCCTAGTAAACGCCTTGATATACTTCCGCGTCAAACCCCTGGAGCCTGCTTGCAGCTCCTCGAAAATGTGACTTGACGCAGCTGACGCGAACAGCGCGAGTACATATGTAGATGGGGAGACAATAGGAGAGAGTGAAAGCTATTACCATAGGTAGCGGAACGCATCTGAACTTGGGGTTTCTCCCCCGGAAGAAGATTTTGTACATTTTAAAGTAAAATTTGTCAACCTGGTGCATTTGAGAGCAAAATGAAGGGGCTAAATCTATGAAGAACTACACACATCTCTAATGTGTTGTGACTTTACAAATAATTAGGCCTAAACAATTAATATTAAATGTATTTACACATTGTGCACACATTGCATTCATTGTGACAAATTTACAAGTAACAGTTAGCAATAGCATTCAGTTAATCAATGCCTAATGACAGCCAGATTCCGTTTTAAACTTTAAAACAGAAAAACGGGAAAAACGTTTTTAGCACACACAAAAAAAAAAAAAAAAAAAACGTAATGGGGGGGGGGGGGGGGGGGCGGTTTAGGGAATGGGGGGGCCCGGCCCGGTCAGGCCCCCCTCCAACGCCGGGCCTGTCTCACAGCATTGTAACATTGTAGTGCAGCAAGAAAGGAAAACGACTGTAAACATTTGAACCATATTTCTTGTTTAGAACCTATAGCTAGCAACATCGCCATCTCCTGAAAAACATTAATATTGCACCTTTCTTGTGGCTACATCACAGCATCTACTGAAAAACATTTATAGTGGATCTGACTTGTTTAGTTCACTTTAGATTCACATCACATCTGAAAAACAACCAGTCGAGTGTAATAAGTAAATGAGGTTTGATTGTAAATTAATTTTTTATTTATTTATTTTTGGGGGGGGGGGGGACTGAAATGTACCCGGGGCCGTGTGGCCCGGGCGGTTCCGCGACCCATGGCTATTACCAAGTATATTCACAACATTCTCTCCCTGGGCTAACTTCTAGTCATTAATGAAATCACACAATTTACTCATGTTGCTGCATGGGGACTCCCCTGCGAGCCCTCGTCAAGCTGACGTTCGAGTGTATAGGACCAGCTGCCGCCGGCAAGGCTCCAAGTGGAGGCGGATGTGGAAGTATATTTCAGCCTTAAGGGTGTAGGGGACCAGGTGGCCGTTGGACGTAAAGTTTAAAACAGGGTTCAAAGTCGACATTTAAACCCAAGTCATATTGAACCTTTTTGTTATTTAACCCTATCCTATCCTAAACCATAACCTTAACCAAGATGTTTTAGCTGCCTAACCATAACCAAAGTTGTTTTATTTTATGTAATGTTTTGAAATGAACAGGCGTTTTCAAATGAACCAACATTTTCACATACGTTGGAAACGCTCCTGATTGATATGCAACGTAGATATACAAGGTATTGTGGTTCACAAACGTTAATATTGAACATATGGTTTGCAGAAACGTAAAAGTCGAACATTTTAATCCGGCAACTGGGTTGCACCAAGAAGAAGACCCATTTCTGAGCGTCATGCTTCCCTCTTGTCTTGAGCAGTTGTCTAAGAATGACGTGGCTGAGATACAGACCAATTTCCTGCTTCTCCCACAGCAAACAAAAGAAACAGCCTTTGTGTGTGTGTGTTGGCGGCGGCGGGTGGGTGGTGCTGTGTGTGTGTTTACGTTAGAGCTCGGCAGTTGCGTTCGCAAGTATGTTTCGCTCCTTTGACAGTGACACCGCTGCCACCTCAATGTGCCCTGTTCAGATGTTTCTTGCTTTGGAGGAGAAAAGGTAGAAAACTGTTCAGATGTTTCTTCCTTTGGAGGAGAAAAGGTAGAAACTGTTCAGATGTTCCTTCCTTTGGAGGAGAAAAGGTAGAAAACTGTTGAGATGTTTCTTCCTTTGGAGGAGAAAAGGTAGAAAACTGTTGAGATGTTTCTTCCTTTGGAGGAGAAAAGGTAGAAAACTGTTCAGATGTTTCTTCCTTTGGAGGAGAAAAGGTAGAAAACTGTTGAGATGTTTCTTCCTTTGGAGGAGAAAAGGTAGAAAACTGTTCAGATGTTTCTTCCTTTGGAGGAGAAAAGGTAGAAAACTGTTCAGATGTTTCTTCCTTTGGAGGAGAAAAGGTAGAAAACTGTTCAGATGTTTCTTCCTTTGGAGGAGAAAAGGTAGAAAACTGTTCAGAAAAAAAATCTTGGCATTATTATTGACTCTGATCTAAATTTCAACTCCCACATCAAGCTTATAAGAAAATCTGCCTTCTATCATCTAAAAAATATAGCAAGGATTAGAGGCTATATGTCCAAACAAGATCTTGAAAAACTAATTCATGCTTTCATTTCTAGCAGGCTAGACTACTGCAACAGTCTTTTCAATGGTCTTCCCAAAAAAGCTATTAAACAACTACAGCTCATTCAGAATGCGGCTGCTAGAGTTCTAACAAGAACCAAGAAAGCTGAACACATTACACCAGTTCTCAAATCCCTGCATTGGCTGCCAGTAAATCTTAGAATAGACTTTAAAATTCTGCTAATAGTTTACAAATCTCTCAACGGGTCAGGCCCACACTACATCTCTGAAATGCTTCTACACTATGAACCATCCAGATCCCTGAGATCTTCAGGCACTGGTCTACTAATTGTCCCGAGGACCAAATCAAAACATGGTGAAGCCGCGTTCTCCCACTATGCCTCTCATAACTGGAACAAACTCCCTGAACACATTAGATCTGCCCCTACTCTGCCTATTTTTAAATCCAAGCTAAAGACCTTTATGTTTACTCTTGCTTTTAACTGCTACTAAACTACTGCCTCTCTCGGCCTGTAATTTTTATTTTATTTTCCTGTACATTTCCAACAAATGGACTGTACATGTAATAACAATACTGAAGAATGCCTTGTAACTTATTTAAAACAGAAATAATGTTTCATGTTTGTTAATTTGAGTATATATTTTTAACTAAAACTGTTGGCTGTGTTTTTTATGTGTTTTTTATATGTGCATTGCTTTGCTGCTTGTTTTTTCGATTATTTTTTTGTAAAGCACCTTGAATTGCCTTTGTGTATGAAAGGTGCTATATAAATAAAATTTGACTTGACTTGACTTGACAGATGTTTCTTCCTTTGGAGGAGAAAAGGTAGAGAACTGTTCAGATGTTTCTTCCTTTGGAGGACAAAAGGTGTAACACTGTTCAGATGTTTCTTCCTTTGGAGGAGAAAAGGTAGACAACTGTTCAGATGTTTCTTCCTTTGGAGGAGAAAAGGTAGAAACTGTCCAGATGTTTCTTCCTTTGGAGGAGAAAAGGTAGAAAACTGTTCAGATGTTTCTTCCTTTGGAGGAGAAAAGGTAGACAACTGTCCAGATGTTTCTTCCTTTGGAGGAGAAAAGGTAGAAAACTGTTCAGATGTTTCTTCCTTTGGAGGAGAAAAGGTAGACAACTGTCCAGATGTTTCTTCCTTTGGAGGAGAAAAGGTAGAAACTGTCCAGATGTTTCTTCCTTTGGAGGAGAAAAGGTAGACAACTGTCCAGATGTTTCTTCCTTTGGAGGAGAAAAGGTAGAAACTGTCCAGATGTTTCTTCCTTTGGAGGAGAAAAGGTAGAGAACTGTCCAGATGTTTCTTCCTTTGGAGGAGAAAAGGTGTAAAACTGTCCAGATGTTTCTTCCTTTGGAGGAGAAAAGGTGTAAAACTGTCCAGATGTTTCTTCCTTTGGAGGAGAAAAGGTAGAAACTGTCCAGATGTTTCTTCCTTTGGAGGAGAAAAGGTGTAAAACTGTTCAGATGTTTCTTCCTTTGGAGGAGAAAAGGTAGAAACTGTCCAGATGTTTCTTCCTTTGGAGGAGAAAAGGTGTAACACTGTTCAGATGTTTCTTCCTTTGGAGGAGAAAAGGTGTAAAACTGTCCAGATGTTTCTTCCTTTGGAGGAGAAAAGGTGTAAAACTGTCCAGATGTTTCTTCCTTTGGAGGAGAAAAGGTAGAAACTGTCCAGATGTTTCTTCCTTTGGAGGAGAAAAGGTGTAAAACTGTCCAGATGTTTCTTCCTTTGGAGGAGAAAAGGTGTAAAACTGTCCAGATGTTTCTTCCTTTGGAGGAGAAAAGGTAGAAACTGTCCAGATGTTTCTTCCTTTGGAGGAGAAAAGGTGTAAAACTGTTCAGATGTTTCTTCCTTTGGAGGAGAAAAGGTAGAAACTGTCCAGATGTTTCTTCCTTTGGAGGAGAAAAGGTGTAACACTGTTCAGATGTTTCTTCCTTTGGAGGAGAAAAGGTGTAAAACTGTCCAGATGTTTCTTCCTTTGGAGGAGAAAAGGTGTAAAACTGTCCAGATGTTTCTTCCTTTGGAGGAGAAAAGGTAGAAACTGTCCAGATGTTTCTTCCTTTGGAGGAGAAAAGGTGTAAAACTGTCCAGATGTTTCTTCCTTTGGAGGAGAAAAGGTAGAAACTGTCCAGATGTTTCTTCCTTTGGAGGAGAAAAGGTGTAAAACTGTTCAGATGTTTCTTCCTTTGGAGGAGAAAAGGTAGAAACTGTCCAGATGTTTCTTCCTTTGGAGGAGAAAAGGTGTAACACTGTTCAGATGTTTCTTCCTTTGGAGGAGAAAAGGTGTAACACTGTCCAGATGTTTCTTCCTTTGGAGGAGAAAAGGTGTAAAACTGTCCAGATGTTTCTTCCTTTGGAGGAGAAAAGGTGTAAAACTGTCCAGATGTTTCTTCCTTTGGAGGAGAAAAGGTAGAAACTGTCCAGATGTTTCTTCCTTTGGAGGAGAAAAGGTGTAAAACTGTCCAGATGTTTCTTCCTTTGGAGGAGAAAAGGTAGAAACTGTCCAGATGTTTCTTCCTTTGGAGGAGAAAAGGTGTAAAACTGTTCAGATGTTTCTTCCTTTGGAGGAGAAAAGTATAGAAAACTGTCCAGATGTTTCTTCCTTTGGAGGAGAAAAGGTAGGATTTTTTTTACAGAGAAGACGAGGGAGAGGGAGAGGGGAAGCTGGGGACAGAGAATGTCGCGGGAGGGGAGGGGGAAGGGGAGGGGGAGGGCGGCAAAGCTTGTGGGAACACAAAAGTCTATTTTGATGGCTCAGGCTGGCTTTTATAGCCAGCGCTAAATCAGCAGCTTTTTACTCCAATAGACATTTCAATTAATCAGTCAGGCTCCAATGCATAAGGGGGGGACTGGAGAGAGAAGGTCCTTGTATCAATACCATTTAGCCAGCATCACGATCACCTTTACTACAGCCTCAGAGTCAAACTGGCTGCTATTATCAGTAACACATCGAAGCCTGTTTTTGCTCGAACCCGCGTGTGGAGACTGAGGAGGTCAATTTGAATATCTACAATAGAGATGCCCTCCTCGTTATGACTGTAGGCACTCGCTTAAGAGGAAGGCCTCACTGTCATTCACAAACGGCCCCTTTCATCTATTCGCCCGCCGTGTTCTTCAACCTTGGGACGAGTCGGCTCGTGCGAACGCGGCGCATTACTCGTCATTCAAGGTTATAATGAGTCACCACTAGCGTGGAAGGTCATCCCTCCGCGGGCGTCACACTCACTCATCAGAATACAAAGAGCGCATGGAAACCTCTCATCTGCCCTCCCAGGTGCCTTAGAGAGAGATTTCACACCACTGGAACATATCTTTTACTGCACGCGCGCCTCAATGCTTTTATCCAGTGCGCGCGGGGAGGGGGGGGGGGGTATAACGGTGTCTTGCTCAAGGACACTTTGACAGGACTCATAGCAAGTAATGGCTGCTTTGAATTTTTTTTTTATATTTGGATTCGGGACAAGGTTGCACTTAAATATGGCTTGCGCTGAGGACCTGTAATCACCCACACTCATTTACTTCCATTTTGAAAAGCTGTTCTTGAACTCATATTTCGACAGCAAACTTAAGTGATATTGGCTATTTCATTCTGTGGTAAGCACCTTCAAAAACCCTCGCTTCATACAGAAGGCATGACAAAGAAAAGTGAAGTTTGCTGAATAAACAACCAAGGAAGCATCAATCCAGTGTGAATCCATGTTCTCTTCCACATTTAATTCCATGTCCAGGGTGATTCTTTTCAGGAAGTAATTTTGCCTGTTTAGTTATTGATGTTGAGACGTGGGGGGGGGGGGGGGGGAGGGGGATACCGGTGGCAATAGCTGTTCCCCGGGGCACACAATCTGGAGGTTGACTGCTCTTGGACCACGATGGAAGTCTGTGTGCAGGAAAGTGATGTTTCACTTTACGACTCGACCAGCAATCAGCCATTTTAGTTTTTTACCATTTTTATAACTGCTAATTATATCCAGCTACCTGACTTGTTTTTTTTTTTTTAATATCAGACTAGATTTTCTTTTTTAACGCCGATACAATTCTGAGCCTGTCTGCTAACCGACAACAGCGATTGTGTCCGCCTTGTGCTGTTGTGTTGTGGTGTGTTGTATGTGGTGTGTTGTGTCTGCCTTGTGCTGTTGGCAGCGGACGCAACAGGATAACAGCAAGGCGCTCTGGTTGCCGTTGCACCTGCCAGCATCAGAGACGCATCTCCGCTCTCAGAGGAACCGTTTTAGAAATGGAATCATACAGACTGGCGCATATCTTTTTGGGAACACCATTATAGAGTGGTTTGAATTCCCATCACACTGGGCTTATCTCTCCTCCGTCTGATCCTACCTTCTAAGACAACCAAACAATGTGCATAATAATGTATGCTTTGTTCTTTCGCACAGGCACCGGATGAGAAATACGTTGTTTTTTTGCGCTATTAACGAGTCAATGCTGCTCACGACCTCCCACAGAACACCACGGGCTTACGTGTTGATTTGCACTCGTTCAATCCCACCCTTCTTTCTAAATGATCTTTTGTAATGTCTTGCTTAATTCCTCCATCAATTGCTCAGTTCCCTCCTTTTCCTTGGACATTGCCAGTGGATTGATTACCTGTCTTGAGTTCAATGTAATGACAGGAGGCCAAGCTAATTCCTGAAGTGATAAATGGGCAGTGACTAAAATATCCACTGGGAGGCAAACAGTCCTTTCGCTGAAGTGGCCATCACTTTTTTCATGACATCCTTGTTGGAGCCTTGAAACAAAAGCAACGAGAGAGGCCGTCACTAAGCACAGATCCAAGCAGTGTTACCAGTGTTAGCAGCAAGCAGTGTTACCAGTGTAGCAAGCAGTGTTACCAGTGTTAGCAGCAAGCAGTGTTACCAGCAAGCAGTGTTAGCAGCGTTACCAGTGTTAGCAGCAAGCAGTGTTACCAGTGGGGTTCCTCTGCCTTTCCGAAGCCCTGCCACTCCGAACGTTAACTTCCATTATTCGGACTGGCGGTCGTTCACCTTAGAAGCCGCAATGCCGACCTTAGGTTTAGGCGTGGGGGTGGGAGAGGTTAGGTTTTGGGTTAGGGTCTGGGGGAGGTTAGGTTTAGGCATGGGGGGAGGTTAGGTTTGGCGTGGGGGCTGGGAGAGGTTACTGAAAAACGGGGAATATAGACCCCCTTTCTGAGTGCCGATATTTCGGAGTGGCAGAACGTCGGAGTGGCAGCACGTAACCGTTACCAGTGTTAGCAGCAAGCAGTGTTAGCAGCAAGCAGTGTTACCAGTGTTAGCAGCAAGCAGTGTTAGCAGCAAGCAGTGTTAGCAGCAAGCAGTGTTAGCAGCAAGCAGTGTTAGCAGCAAGCAGTGTTAGCAGCAAGCAGTGTTAGCAGTGTTAGCTGCAAGCAGTGTTACCAGTGTTAGCTGCAAGCAGTGTTAGCAGCAAGCAGTGTTAGCAGCAATCAGTGTTACCGGTTGTGACCAGGTCAATATACTCGACAACACCACCTGGGGAGTTGCACCCCAGGAATACCACTGACTTAAAACCAAATAGCACAGATTCAGTTACCAGGGAAGACAGAGACGTGTTTCTCCATAAAACCAAGAATTTATTTGATCAGAAATAAAAGGAGCTGCGGAAAAAGGTTATGCATGTAATAACAGTCATAAACTGATTATAGAACGTTATATTTATTACAGCACACTCTTTTTAATCATTTCCCAAAGTGGGATTAACAATGGACAATGAATAAAAACTAGCACAAGGAACGGAGCATAAATAATAGTGTAACGCTGCAGTGGGTGAGGGCCAATGTAGTTAAGAGGTAGATAAATAGGCAGAGCCCAGGGGGTGCAATTCTCACACTAGGGAACACAGCAAAAACACAGCAACCCACGGCAAACTTACTTCAACCACGGCAGAGAAAACTAGGGTGTTCAGCATGCAGTGAGGGGAAAGCTAACCCCTAACTTGTTGGCACTCACTCCACTGTAGGTCACTAGAGGAAGAGCTCCTAAAAGACAAATACCAGTTGGTTTCCAACAAGGCCACAACAATGTAATGAAATAATATAGTAACCGTGATAATTTCTAATATAGGCAAAACAGCAGCATGGCAGAACCTACAAAGTATAAGAGGACGATGTTAAGTTCCATGTTTGATCGAAAGTAGGAAACTTACTTCGAGATACTTAATCACCCTGCTTACCAGATATAACTGAGCTGACCAGTCATACGCACAGGGAGTGGCAACCGCCAAACGAGCAGAGGGCCACCAGCCAAGGACTACAACAAATTAACAAAATACAAACATTGTAGCATGACTAAGTCACAGTCACAGTTGCATTACAGATTGATGTTGAGATTAAACAGTACCTCACTGCAACGGATGTACTACCAACGAGGCAGGAGCATGGGCACAATCAACAGGAGGCTGCAGAAACAACAAGCATTAAAACACCAATAAAACACATTAAACATGAACTGTCAGTTGTAGCAGTCTACATACCAAGGGTAACGATCAAGTGCAGCCAGGAGAATGGGGGTTCTGTGAGAACTCCCATTTATAGCACCTGGTGCCCATCAAATTGGTTGATTGGTGTTACATGATTGGTGTTGCCATATAAGGGCTTTCCTGTTACCATATATGGCACGCAGTGCAGAGAAGTGGAGGCTGCCATATAAGGGCTTTCCTGTTACCATATATGGCACGCAGTGCAGAGAAGTGGAGGCTGCCTCTCCCTGTCACACAGTGTTAGCAGCAAGCAGTGTTACCAGTGTTAGCAGCAAGCAGTGTTACCAGTGTTAGCAGCAAGCAGTGTTAGCAGCAAGCAGTGTTACCAGTGTTAGCAGCAAGCAGTGTTACCAGAGGGCAAATGTTCAAATATCCTGCCAGAGGCTTATGATTATCCTATTTTGAGGAAAATTATTGTCAATAAGCAGTAAATAAGAGACTGTAGTAAGAGGATGTCTCATGTTGTACACTCTTATTCTTATTCGTTCAGCTAGGTTATAGCTAGCTACAAATGTAAGTAGTTTAATTCCCTTCTGTACCCCCAATCTCTGTCAGCAGCTATAGCTACCAACAAAATGAAGCTAATTTGCTAGGCTATAACGTAACCTATAGACTAACCTAAATTAACGTTATTCCATTACTATAACCGCAGATATAGACGGTTTTCACCAGAGCGCAACCCCACAGCACTTCCTTTTTCTCAGCATTCGGCAAACTGCAGAAATATTCACTCGACATCGTTACTTTTGTTTTCGCTGCTCAGCTGTATAGACGGTTTTCACGGAATGGTCAGTCCTGCACTTGAATGTTTTTTTTTCTTTTATGTCCATAGCAAACACTGCAACAGGAAGTGAGCGGGGGTTCAATTTAGAATGTTTTTGTTGTCAAGTTAAAACCGTCTATAGCCTACTGTAAGTGCTTCGGAAACACAATTTGAGACCCTTATTGGTATTTCACTTACATGTGTAGGAGAAAGAATCAGCTCTGTGTCGGTCCTAAACCCCTCCCCGGGCGCCCGGGTAGTACAGCAGTAGATTCCCTGCCTACCAACACGAGGGTTGCAGGTTCGAGCCTCCATGTTGCCTCCGGCTTGGTTGGACATCCATACAGGCACAATTGGCTGTCTGCAGGTGCAAGCCGGATTAAGTGTACGTGTCCTGGTCACTGCACCTCCTCTGGTCGGCTGGGGCGCCTGTTCGGAGGGGGGAGGGGAACTGGGGGGGGATAATGTGATCCTCCCACACGCTACATCCTGCTGGCTAAACTCCTCGCTGTCAGGTAAAAAGAAGTGGCTGGCACTGTTCACATGTATTGGAGGAAGCATTTGCTACTCTACAACTCTACCCAGATCAGCAGAGGGGGTGGAGCAACGACCGGGACAGCTTGGCTAGAGGAATTGGCCAAATACAATTGGTGCTGATGATGTCACAATGGCTCTGTGAATGTGAAGGCCGAAAAACATAAAATACCGCTGTAGTGCCCCCCGTGGGTGGATTTCTTTTCATTTATTTTATTAGTGGCCGGGCCAGCGAAGCGGCAGGGCCACTTATTGTATTTGCCTGTATTATTATTATTTTATTTTTTTTCTTCCTCCCGGGAAGTTCGACTTCCCATGGATGAAAACTAACCAAACTTTGCACAAAGGTCCAGTCCCATGCCAAACGTCTTTGACACAAATTTGGGGCCAATAGTCCTAACGGTGACACTACAGCGACCGTCTAAAGTTTAAAACTTAAAAAATTCATAAAAAATCAGGCATACGTGCTACGGCTTTGCAACTTTCACCGAAAAGTGCACCTAAATGAGGGGAAACTTTTGTACAATGCAACCTATGGCCAATTATGAAGTCTAAAGACCGCAAAACTGCAAAAACTGCAAAAACGAATTAAACCCTACTCCTCCCACATTTTTTCTTCAAACGACACCAAACTTCAGTATCTGCATCGTTAGACTGTTCTACACAAAAGTATCAAACCAGATTTTCGATCGGTCAAAAATTGAGCCCACAGTGCATCAAAACGTTGAATTCTGGCCCCGTGTATAGCCTAATTACCTTAATTACCTTTGGCAATTAGGTTGTATTTGTGATGTCATCAGTCAGTCAAGCAATTGTGATGCCATCACTGATGTCACTCGAGCAATTGTGATGTCATAATATTTTTTTTCCCCATTGACTTGCATGGGGTTTCGAAAAATCTTGCAGTAAATTAGCTGTAATTCAGAAACCATAACAGCTACAGCTACGAAACTTGATAGGGAGGTGCACAGAGGGGCCTTTTATTCTACACGAAAGAATTACACAAATTGAGCAGATGGTGGAGCTATAACAGCCAGGGCCGTAGCCAGGGTTCCGAAATAGGGGAGGTCCAGCAAGGGGAGGCGGATTCGGCGCCGCCCTAAATTGAGTTTTTTTTTTCCCCTTTTTAAGCCATATTTAGAGTAATATATCATTTTAAATCAACATTAGGATTATACTGTTGTGATGTCATTATTCAGTATATTCTATATGGTTTAAGGCTTCAAGCTACTGAATAGTGCGAAGGATGCCTATTGCCCAGTATCAAATACCCACCTCGGTCAAATCTAGTCTAGTACAACACATACAGGTGCATCACCATAAATTAGAATATGATGACAATGTTCTATAATTTTTTATCAGTTATCAAATATATATTACTATAATTATACTATATATACAGTGTATATATACAGTTTAGTATATTCCAAATGAAAAATAACATTTATTTATTCCTGATAGGAACGATTGAAAAATAAAATAAAATATATTATGTTGTTTTTAACTTTACACCACCTCTTTTTGTTACTTATTGGGTCATGAAACTGAAACCATGCATATAGCCACCTGCATACCTGACTTCGGGAGCTTGGCAATTGGCATCATGCATGATTAGCCAGTAGCATCCCAACGTGTCACACAGGTAACATTACTTAGACAGACTAGACACTTACTTTCTTGGTTGTTGCTAAAAAATCTGTCAGTGTGTGTCACTCACTGTCTGTCGTTCACTCGCTCACTGTCTCGCAGCTCGCTCACCTTCAATTATCTCGCCAGGCAGACAGACAGTCATCACTCACCACCATGCTGCTGCTCTCTCAGAATCAAGTTACCGCGGACGCGGCGTCAGATGACTTCCTGCCTGACCTGCCTTTCGTTTCAAAATAAAAGCGATCCCGTGTTTTTCATGCTTTTCCTGTTTTCCATGCAGATTGTTTTATTTTTTTACAATCTTCATTCTCAGGACACTCTACAATTTTCTGTTCCCAAAGTCCGAACTGAATTGGGGAAGAAAGCTTTTAGGTTCTCTGCACCCACCGCATGGAACAGTCTGCAGTCTGATCTTAAACTTAATAGCTTAGTAACCTTAAATGGTTTTAAGGCTATGGTAAAATCTCTTGAGAACAGGCTGTCTGTATGCAAATGTTTTATTTGATCATTTTAATGTTTTTCAATTGTATGTGTTTATGTGTTTGTTTGTTGTAACTTTGTGTTGCTGCTGTTTCTTGGCCAGGTCTCTCTTGTAAAAGAGATCTTTGATCTCAATGGGACAAACCTGGTTAAATAAAGGCAAAAAAAAAAAAATCTCTGAAATATTAAAAAAATCTCTGAAATATTAGGGGAGGTCCGGAACTCCCCGTCCTCATAGCTAGCTACGGCCCTGATAACAGCCCTCTTTACATTCTGGTCCATAACTTCTGAACCGTATGGTCTATCATCAAACTTCTTTTTTCCCTGGATTCCTTGGGTCCTTCCGCATCTACTCATCTAGGCCACGCCCATTTCCGTCTGACTAGATTTTTCGCCATTTTGAATTTGGTCCAAAACAGTTTTTTTGCGATTCCCGCTTGAAATTTTGTCCAGTCTTCACCAAACCAAAGCACACATCATGTGATGAGTGTCCTGCACAACACTGTTTCGTGGTATTTGAAAAAAGCACACCGTTGCGATATAATTGACTTCCAAACTTCTGTGGGTGGGGCCAATTTCACCATAACTCTAGAACACAACGTGCGATCCTAACCAACCTTGGTCCAGGTGTGGAAGGATGTACTCTGAGCCTATAGGATAAATATGGTGTCATTTCGCCTTTAGGAGGCGCTATAGCGGCATTCAGTACCTGTACCTTCTAAATTGTTTTATTTTGAAGGGCGGCAGGAAGTGCTGATTCATTGTCATTATGGCCAACCTTCCTTCTTGTATTGACACTTGACACTTCTGAGCTGATTTCAAGGCTCAAGGCTCAAGGCTCAAAGCCTTGAGACTTGCCCGGCCACGACCCATTGCTGCGCAGCAGCTATAATTATTATTGTTATGATGATTATCATTATAATTATGATTATTTCCCCCCCTTGCACCAGATTCATTCCAGACCCCTGAAAAGTGTTTTGGCAAATTTTGGAGGTGATCGGAGCAACGGTGCGCCTTGCAACTCCGGACAGACACACAAACAGACAGACGGCTCTCCAATTATAGTACAGTATTAGGATTTATTTTAACTTTATAGAAAAGTACACTCTCACTCTTACCTCAGATTTGGCTAAAAGGAGGGAGTTTTTTTTTTATTAAGTGAAATGTTCATCCTAATTTATTTATTTTATATAGGCTAGCGCTTTTCGATGACCCAAAGACGCTTAGAATAGGAGTCCACAGAAAACAAGAAAAATAGAAACAAGCAACAGATACAAATAACAGTAACGAAAGTAACAAACGAGCAACAGGCAACAAATACAAATAACAGTAACAGAAATAACAAACGAGCAACAGGCAACAGATACAAATAACAATTAAAGGTCCCATTCCGTGCAGAAGCTGTTTTTACTAGTAAATGCATATATACTGCTGTCATCCCTCCCTGTAATGAGTGGTCACAAGCTCAGAACTGCCACAGTTGGATTTGTCCCTATCCAGCTTCCCCCTGCAGTCTCCTTCAAGCCACACCCCCAAACGCTCTGTTCCCCCAGACGGGGTATCGGGACGTCACGATGGTCCTCAAGCATACTGCGCGGGTCTCTCTCACACAAGCTATCTGCACCATTTTGTCTATAGCCACAAAATTAACACTTCTAGCTGGAGCGACGCCAACTGTACGTGATCCAGCAACTGCGGAGGTGCATTCGGTAAGTCTAGGCATTTTGAGATGTCCTCTTTAGCGTAGCAACGTTAAGTTAGCGATAGCGTTAGTTGTGGACACAACCCAGCGTGCTGGTCCACAGACGCTAATCTGATTGGCCGCTGGGAGCCTGGGGCAGGCTCTCCCTCAGCGGCCAATGGGAACTGTTAGTTCTGAATATATTATAGAAACAGACCATTCTTGGGACGCAACGAGATGAGGAAGGGACAACTCCGTCACAACAAACGGGGTTGCTATATTTTCGACAAATTAATCCAGAATCATGTTTTATGGACCAGAGACACACGTTTTTAAGAGGTTACAGCTGCACAAATTGGGACCTTTAAGATGACTAGTCAGGGATATATGGAAAACAGATGGGAGGGAGGGAGCGTGTGGGAGAGAGGGAAGGAGAGATGGAGGTGGTGGGGCGATGTTGGAGGTCAGTCAGATAAGAGGGGGGCAGGTTGTGGAGGGCTTTGAAGGTGAGGAGTAACTTGAAGTTGATGCGTTCTTTGATGGGTAGCCAGTGGAGGGAGGAGGACAGGAGTGATGTGGTCCTGGGACCAGGTATGAGTGAGCACTGAGCAGGCGGGCGGCTGAATTCTGAACCATCTGGAGTCTATGGAGGGAGCCGGAGGTGATGCCGGTGAGGAGGGAGTTGCAGTAGTCAAGGCGGGAGGAGATGAAGGCATGGATGAGGGATTCAGCAGCAGGGGGAAGAGGCAGTGTCTGATTTTAGCAATATTGCAGAGATGGAAGTATGAGGTCTTGATGATGGAGCTGACATGGGGATCAAAAGAGAGAATGGGGTCCAGGATGAAACCAAGGTTGCGAGCCAGGGGGGAGGGGGTGATGGTTGATGGTGAGTGTGATGGGTCCGGTTTTGCCGAGTGTGGATTTGGTGCCGATGAGAAGAAGTTCTGTCTTGTAACTGTTAAGTTTGAGGAAGTTGTGGGTCACCCAGGTTTTTATTGCAGAAATGCAGGTTTCGATGTGGGCGAGGGGTAGGTTCTGAATGGACTTTGTGCTGATGTAGATCTGGGTATTGTTGGCGTAGCAATGGAAGTCCAGGTTGAATTTGTGGATGATGTGACCAAGGGGCAGTATGTAGCAGATGAGAGGTTGGAGGTGTGACCGGCGGAGAGGGAGGTGAACTGTTGTCTGTCTGTGAGGTAGGAGGTAAGCCAGTCCAGTGTCACGGTCCCTTTGCTTCAAAAAAGGAAGTCACCAACTCACCATCACCGTTCTTACTCTGCTTGCGTGTCTTGAGTACAAAATATGCAATTATAAAATGGCTCTCTCAAATCAAGCAATCTGATTGGCTCACAGCTGTGGTATATTTAGAGTATATAGCTACCACACTAATATACCACAGTTATGAGAAAATTGAAAACTAAGAAAACAAATGGTAACTAGCTAGCCTCGCAAACGGGAGCTCCACACCACAATACCCAGAGTGCCTTGCGGTAGTGTTTACTGTCGTCTCCTGCTAGTGATGTCATCAGTATATGACAGCTAGTTAGCCGTTTGCTAGCTGTCTACTAAAATGGAAACATTAGCGTTACCCTTCGTTAGCACAAGCATTAGCCAAAGTTAGCTAGCTAACATTCAAAAAGAAGCAACGTGAGACAAACTGTGAACTATGATCAAATCTATTTAGTGTAGCAACATGTCAACTCTGTAGCTCTAGGAAGTAATCAACCATAACAACCCGTCCCCAGCAGCCTATAGGCTACCTTACACAAAGCTTCCCGTTACTCACACATAGAATGAAACAACATAGAACACACCACACTAACGTTAGCTGTTTGTCACCCAGCCTGTGATGCTATCTGATGTTGTTCAGCAACTGTGCAGGAATCCAAGAGTATGATTTCTGAATAACAGCCATTTAAATTGCCATACTTGGTAATCGTTTTATAAAAGCAATAGATCACTTCAGGCCATGGTATATGCTCATTATAGCACACCTAAGGGTGTATTCACGACCCTTAGGTGTGGTATAATCAGCATATACCACGGCCTGTCATGATCTATTGCTTAAATATACTGGAAAATACTAAAAAAGCAATGCTTATCGCGCCTTTGGTCTTGCAATGCTAACCACAGAATGACATCCAGAGACATCTGACAATTTGTCTAGAACCATTATGATGCAACTATGGCCTTCCAGATACCCACAATGTCACTGCTTCAAAGAAACAATGAAAATGATTCATATGGCATGTATATAATAGAACATAAATGATAATATGTAAGTACCGTATGTACTAACTTGTATATGGCTCAGTGAGGAGCACTGGTGTCTACCGAGCTGCCTGACATCACTCAGCTGATATAGCCTACTAGCTCTCCTCTCACACATGGAATACATAATACTGTATTTCCAGATTCATTTTCCTGCCAGTAGATGAAAGGATTGTAGCCAAGGTCAGATTCTTCATACAACCACAGGCAGGCAGGCAGGCAGGCAGGCAGGCGTTGTATATACTGTAATAAAGCGTCGATATTGATATTGATTTTTTTTGTTTTTGTTTAAAGCTTAAATTAATGGATTTCAGTTCATTATTTTGTAATACAGTAATTCCGTGTTAAATCATCCCATGTATGCTGCCTACCTAGATGCTGAAGAGCTCCTTCATTTTGGCAAATGTCCAATTTAAAGACATTAGCTGCCAACTGATAACTAATATACTATGATGTTCTCACATTATGTCAATAAGGAACTTGTACACAAATGTGACACCAACCCTGACAACAAGGTTGTGACCCTGCAAATTGCCAGGAGTAATGTTTGCAAATTTGGACTTGGGCTGTCATTTATACATGAAGAGAGACGTCACAGGACTTAATATAGATGGAAGAGGCTGCATGTGTGAAACGGCTTGCAAGTCTACAGTCTGAGCTTCAGCTAAGTAGACTCATGCCCTTTGCCCACAGTTTTATGGGACACATAAACATGCAAACTCATTTTCCTTTGATTTTCTGTTGAGGACGTTTCTGTAGGTGGCGCTCTCTCTTCCTTGTCTGTTCAGCCATGGTGGCTCTGACTGCTCACGCTAACTACCCTCTTCTGTTCATTCCAAACAAACCACTGTGGCTGCACCTGGAAACAAAACACTGCACTTCCTGTCCGCCAGATGATTTCCCCCCGGAAAGAGCTATCAGGCAGCGGGTGTTTAGAACAGCAAATGCAAACGCGTTCATGAACTGGCTATAGATTGAATGGCTATTGTGTTCTATCCGTCAGAAATAGGGAGTAGAAAAACTGAGATTTTCTATGAAAATGTTGCTTCAGACAAATAAATCAGCTTTACAGATAGAGCAGTGGGCTGGCTAATCCAGATGATTATGATAATCATCATTGGAGATTTTCCACAAAAACTAGCATCGTCTGAACCAGGCTCAGCATGCAGGTTTTCAATGTATTCTATTTCGTGCTGAATCTGGCTCTAAAAAACCGTCACGAATTGTTGTCATAGAAAAGGCCCGCGTCAATGATGTTCCACGCAAGTGAAAGCATAAGCACGCTTGTCATTATGTGCATTAGCGACAAATTAAATAGATTAGCCGCGAGTTCCCTTCCCTGGATGTGCCGCCCTCTATCTGCCTCCCTGCTGGAAGATAATCGAACAAAAGGGAGCCCAATTTTCAAGCCAGCTTTCAATTTAGGAGCTACCCTCTAATGAGGCCTGTTGTTAAGGCTGAACTGAATGTCAGCTAATGGATAGGCTCTCAGATGGCAATCTCCATTGTGGCCCACAGTCATCTCAGCCGGCTCATTAGGATAAGTACTGTACACACGCAGGCAGAGCTCGCCCACCAGGCCCTCGGCACACAAACTCAATTCTGTTTTAATGCCGCCCCCGGTCCTAAATAACTTCATTGGATCTCGGGCTGTATCTAATAAAGCAGATCTGATTATGTGGGGGAGGGGAATTTATTAAAACTGTATTTCTTCTTCCATACGCTTTGTGATTGTGGCGTGCACCTTGATTCTGGACATGTGACAGATGCCATTACTCCAACGCCGCCACCCCACCCCCCACGCATCCCTCTCTCTCTCTCTCTCTCTCTCTCTCACCAAGCCATATTCCTCTTCTTGAAACATATCAGAGCGAGGCTTTTCAGGATGCTTTCTCCCAGTGGGCGAGAGAATGGGTAAATTTATGAAGCCGATCCTGAAATCTCATTTTCTCGAAAGGCCGGAGGGGGCGCACGTCATGGTCCGGAAGTGACGTCACGTACATTGGCCTCAATTGAAAAATGAGCCGACTTCTCTCTCGGTCTGTGTCTTAAATAAACATTTTCCGAATGAGTTTATGGTCTGAATAAACAATTTCAAGTCTTTTTCATGCTCACATGGGCTCCGTTTTCTAAATTATGGTCCCATTTCGAGTAAAAGAGGCGATAAAAAAAGACTAACTTTTGGGGCGGGATTTTCCTTGATTGACACCAGCCACAGCAAACCAGATGATCCCAACCACAGCACAACCAGTTGCCAAGGCAGGCTAGCTAGCTAGCAACGTAGCCATAGATTAAAAGTAAACTACCAGAAACAGCGTTACCTTTATGATATTTTAATGATGTTAGTAGACACACGTAACAGTATAGATCCCCGTTATGAGGTCAGTTGATCAAAATAACACCTATATCGAAATCGAATTTTAGCGGACGGGCAGCGACCATACAAGCCGGGGCTTCAGAGCTGATCACCTGGACACATTTTACGGTGAAATTATCTGATAAACTGGTCTGTGCAGCTCTGTGGTGATGATCAGCTAATGTCTTCATAGCATTGTGATTATGATTTAATGCATTATGGAAGATAAATGCTGGTTTAACATAATGAAAATAATTCCCTACCAAACATGTAAAGTGATGCTTCTGGGCAGTAGACCATTTGGGCATAACGTTATGTAATGTGACATGAGATCACCACATTTCAATAAATATAACATTTTTGCACATTTGAATGCTGCTGGTCGTTTGTTTAATGCTGTATATTGTAGCGAATCAGTGTTACACATACAGTGGTGAGCAATGGAAGTGTCTCGACTACAGATAGGAACTTATGTGTGGGAGTGTTACTGGGGGGAACACTATGCTTGTGGGAGACTTCCGGGGGAGACTGAGCATGCGTGGGCAGTCTCCGGTTACCGCCTAGAGAGAGAAGCAGCTAGCTATGAGCGTGACAACCGCCGAGAGTTGGAAATAAGAATAACTGTGAATAAAGAACCCTGTACCAGCAAGAAGCCTCTGCCTCTTCAATACCAGGAACGCTACAATTGGTGTCAGAAGTTAAGCGGTGAATATTGCCTCCGTAGTCGGCGAGATGGTGAACAAGTTCCTGAAGAAAGAGCGGAGAAGAATCAAGCGGGAAGCGGGAAGGGAAAGAGCCGGGGCAGACAGCCAGGCGTCCGAAGAAGAGGAAGACTGGGTAGACGCAGCCGCTACGACAGAGATCCAAGCGGAACAGACAGTAAGAAGCCGGGTGCTGGTGGGGATGAAGCCCGAGCTAGACAGCGCTGCCACCGTAGCCACGGAAGCTATCCCACGGCCCAGCAAAGCTAGCCCACGGGTCAGTGAAGCGAGAGAGTGAAGACCGAGCCTGACGACGTTGTCGCCGTAGCCATGGAGGCTATGCCGCGGCCCAGCGAGGCTAGCCTGCGGGCCAGTGACAGGGAAGTGGCACGGGTCGAGGCGACATGGGACGGCGCCCGCCGGAGCAAGAAGGAAGTGACGCCGCCGAAATACAACGGTAAAGGCGAGTGGGAGCCATATTGCACAATGTTTAACGTAGCAGCAGACATGAATGGCTGGTCGAGAGAGGAGAGAGCCAGCCACCTAGTGATGTCCCTCGAAGGCGAAGCTATAACGTGTGTGGCGGCGATGGCCGATACAAAAGACTTAGATGTGGTAATGACGGCCCTGAGGAGGCATTTCGGCCAATGCAAAGAAGAAGGCATCGTGGTCGCGGAACTGTGTAACAGGCGTAGACGACCGGGGGAGTCGCTGCGGGCACTGGCAACAGACATTGAGATCCTCAGCCGGTGCGTATACAGCCGGCTGCCGCCAGAGTCACTGGATGAGCTAGCCAGAAATTACTTTATCCAAGCAATCACGCCGCGAAGTCTAAGAGATCAAGTAATGCTGCAACGGCCAAAGACACTGAAAGTGGCGCTGGAGTTGGCGTTTGAAAGAGAGACAGTAGAGGGCTGGGCCATGGGCGGCGACGTGGGGAGAGCTGTCCCCGTAGTGAGAATGGTGGCGGAGAGCCCGTTACAAGAAGAGCCAGCGTGGAAGATGGCGTTGGCAGAGCAAGGCAACATGGTGAAAGAACTGTCCGAAGCGCGACGCTGCAGCCCGTCCCCGCTCGGCAGCCCACCCCGGGGAACGGTGGCTGGGGCAGAGGGAGAATGATCTGCTGGGGCTGTGGACGCCCCGGACATCGGGAAGCAGAGTGCAGCCGGATAACGTGGAACCAGGGAAATGGCACGGGGCCCGTCTAGATGGGGCGAGACGGGTCTCCGATGTCACATTCCCCGTAGCCACGTCGTCGCGGGAGGGAGCCCACCGACATCAGCGGGGAGGTGGGGCTCCGCCTCCCCCCGAAGTAGACGACATCGCCGGAGCTGTCAGCATGCAGAGCGGACGGCGCACGATGAACGGCTGCCATGTTCCAGTCTACCTACAGGGGAGATACTGTGTCGCCCTAGTGGACACGGGGTGTACGGCAACGCTGGTGAATGTCAACATGGTGCCCGAGGGGACGCGTCTGGAGCAGCCAGCGGCACAGCTGCTGAGGACAGTATCCGGTGAGTTGATGCCAATGAGGGGAAGGGGGTACGTAATGATAATAATAATAATAATAATGATTGGATTTATATAGCGCCTTTCCAAGGCTCAAAGCGCTTACACAGAATCATTATTCGTTCACACCATTCGTACCGGTGGTTCAGAAGCGTGGCAGCCACACATTGGCGCTCAACGGCCCCTCCGAACCACCATCATTCATGTCTACATTCATAGATAACAGTGGGGGGACAGACAGTGAACTTTCCCGTGTGGGTAGTAGAAATGGCGGGGCCCTGCATCCTGGGGGAGGACTACTTGACGCTAAACCAATGCACAGTAGACCTAGGGAAGAGCACATTGACATTTGCAGGGGGGCCAGTAGTCCAGATGAGCCACCCTCCCACCGCCCCAGGGGAGCGGCCTAACGTAAATAACATCACGGTATACCGCGTCACCGTAGAGCACGAAACCCACCCAGCAAACCAAGCCCCTACCCCAACCCAGGCCCCTGCCCCGCACCAAACCCCTCCCCCAACCCAGACCCCTGTCCTGCACCAAACCCCTCCCCAAAACCACGCCCCTAGCCCACCTCCGAACACTTACCCTCAGCCACCGCTACAGGCGGAGGGGGAGACCGAGAGGTTAGAGATGCTGAGGGGATTGCACCAATGCCAGAGTGAGGGTTTAGAACCCCAACAGAGCGATGAACTGTGGCGAGTACTAGAAGAATATAAGGACATTTTCGCGATGTCGGATGATGAGCTAGGCTGTACCCACCTGGTGGAACACGAAATAGACACTGAGGGGGCGCGACCCGTCAGGTCATATCCCCGTCGAGTCCCAGCAGCGAGGAGGGACATAGCGAACGAAGCTGTAGAGAACATGCTGCGGGCGGGGATCATTGAGCCATCAGAAAGCCCGTGGGCGTCGGGGGTAGTGTTGATAAGGAAGAAAAATAGCTCCAAGATGCGGTTTTGTGTAGACTATAGGGGGCTGAACAAAGTGACAAAAAAAGACGCGTACCCGATGCCCATCATCGAGGAGCTGTTAGACGCGGCGGGGGAGTCATCCTGGTTCTCATCCCTAGACCTCCGTAGCGGGTACTGGCAGGTGCCCCTCTGCGACGATGCCAAACCAAAGACCGCCTTCCGCACCGAGAGGGGGCTGTGGCAGTTTCGAGTACTCAGTTTCGGGCTGTGCAACGCACCAGCAACGTTCGAGAGGTTAATGGAGAAACTGCTGGGAGACATTCCCCGAACCGAATGCGTCATGTACTTAGACGACATCTTGACACACGGGGGCTCATTTCAGGCAGCAGTGGGGGCGCTACGAAAGGTCCTGCAGAAGATAGCAGAGGCGGGTCTGAAGTTACACCCAGATAAGTGCCACTTCCTAAAGAGGAGGGTGGAGTTCTTAGGGCATGGCATCGGCGCGGGGGGCATTCGCACCCTGGAAGAGAAGACTCGGGCGATCGCAGAGTGGCCCACCCCCAGAGACAAAGGCGAACTCGAGAGCTTCGTAGGGTTAGCCTCATACTATAGGAAATTCGTAAACGGGTTTTCTAAAATCGCAGAGCCACTGTTCAGGCTACAAGAAAAGAACGCAGCCTTCCACTGGACGACAGAATGCCACCTAGCCTTCAAATCCCTCAAGAAAGCGCTGACCGAGTCCCCGGTGCTTAGGGCACCAGACCCCACACTGCCATTCCTACTAGACACTGATGCCAGCAACGGGGGTATAAGGGCCGTGCTGTCCCAGACGGGGCCGGACGGGGAGCGGGTGGTGGCGTACTTCAGCAAAACATTTGATAAAACAGAACGAAACTACTGCGTCACACGCCGGGAGCTCCTCGCCATCGTAGAAGCACTAAGACACTTTAGATACTACCTCCTGGGACAGCCTCGGTTCACCATACGGACCGATCACTCGGCGCTGCAGTGGCTGTGGTCCTTCCGAGAGCCGGAGGGGCAGGTGTGCCGCTGGTTAGAAAGGATGGCGGACTACAACTTCACCATAGAGCACAGAGCAGGGGCGCACCACGTCAACGCAGACGCCCTGTCACGACGACCCTGCGCAGAGAGGGGGTGTGTGTACTGCGAGAAGAGAGAGGGAAGAGAGAGGGAGCTCCAAGAGGAAGCAAGGATATGCCCTAACCATACGGGGGATGGACCAGTGTGCAAGGCGCTGCTGATGGGCGCTCCTGATGGCAGAAGCGGCAGATTGGAGGGCCCATCAAGAAAACGACGGGGAGCTGTCACCAGTACTGCAATGGGTAGAAGAGGGCCAGAATCCGCCGTGGGAAGAGGTGGCAGGGGTCACCGACACAACCAAAGGGCTGTGGTCAGAATTCGACACCCTGAGATTGAGCAGCGGGGTGCTGATGAAGTCCTGGAAGGAGCCAGCGACGGGAGAGAGCAAGTGGCGGAAAGTAGTGCCGACGACGTTGAGAGAGGAGGTGTGCAGGAGCTGCCATGGAACTGTAGGGGCCAGGCACTTTGGGGTAAACAAAACCCTCCGTCGTATTAGGCAGGGTTTCTATTGGGGGAGGATGAGGAGAGACGTGCAGGACTTTTGTCGACGCTGCGACCTCTGCGCAGCGTACAAGGGTCCGTTAGACCAGTCTCGCGCCCCGCTCCAACAGCTAGCAGCAGGAGCTCCCATGGAGAGGGTGGCAGTGGACGTGATGGGACCGTTTCCGCGCACAGACAGTGGAAATCGATACGTCCTGGCCGCCATGGACTATTTCACAAAATGGCCAGAGGCATACGCGCTGCCCGACCAGGAGGCGGGAACGGTGGTCGACGCACTGGTGACGGGCATGTTCAGTAGGTTCGGAGCACCGGAGACCCTCCACAGTGACCAAGGGAGGAACTTTGAGTCACGAGTGTTCGCCACCATGTGCGAGAAACTAAACATAAAGAAAACACGGACCACAGCACTGCACCCCCAGAGCGATGGCCTGGTGGAGAGATTCAATCGGACGCTGAAAAAACAGTTGGCCATCCTCACCGAGGAGCACCAGAAAGACTGGGACACGCACCTGCCTCTCATCCTCATGGCCTACAGATCTGCCACCCAAGAATCCACCTCCTGCACACCCGCCCTGCTCATGTTAGGCCGAGAACTGCGGACGCCAGCAGAAATGGCGTTCGGCAAACCACCAGACGCACTGGATGCGCCCCCGGGGCGAGAGTACGACAGGAGGCTGCAAGATTGATTAGAGTCCGCTCACAACTTCGCTCGAGGCCAGCTGGAGAAAGCGGGCATGAGACAAAAAAGGAACTATGACGTGAGGGCAAAGGGAAACCATTTCCAGGGGGGGGAGTTGGTCTGGGTGTACACACCCCGGAGAAAGAAAGGGCGTAGCCCTAAACTGGACTGTCACTGGACAGGCCCATGCAGGGTCCTGGAGAGAATGGGGTAGGTGGTGTACCGAGTGCAGATGCCACTTGGTGGCAGGAAGGTACTCCACCAAGACAGGTTGGCCCCGTATCGGGGGGGGGTGCACCCTTCCCCCAGATCTCGGCCGCCCAGCGGTTTCACCTAGACGTGCTAGGAGAAGGGAACTGTTTCCACAGGGAGGGGCGTCCGGCTATGACCGGACGGCCACCACCCAGGGACTTGAAGTCTCAGAGACACTGCAGGTGGGATCAGCCCCACAGGCAGAATCACAGAGACTAACACGGCCACGGAGAGAGCCACGGGCTCCAGGACATTTGGAGAACTTTGAACTGTACCAAAAAAAAAAAAAAAAAAAGGAAGGAGGATGGTGGTTGAAAATGTTGTATAAAAAAAGAAAATAATGTACATGGCATGAGATATTGTGGGGAATGAAGGATGGGGGAGAAGCTAGAAAATGAAACGTAAAATCTGGTTAAAAAACAAAAAAAGTTGCTAAAGAAAAGAAAAGATGTTTGGGTGTGTTTTGGTACAGGGGGATGTGTGGGTGTGGTGTCAACGTGGGCGTTGACTTATTGTTGGGCGGGGAGTATGTAGCGAATCAGTGTTACACATACAGTGGTGAGCAATGGAAGTGTCTCGACTACAGATAGGAACTTATGTGTGGGAGTGTTACTGGGGGGAACACTATGCTTGTGGGAGACTTCCGGGGGAGACTGAGCATGCGTGGGCAGTCTCCGGTTACCGCCTAGAGACAGAAGCAGCTAGCTATGAGCGTGACAACCGCCGAGAGTTGGAAATAAGAATAACTGTGAATAAAGAACCCTGTACCAGCAAGAAGCCTCTGCCTCTTCAATACCAGGAACGCTACAATACAGTATATTGGACATTTAAAGCTGATACACAATTGTGTTGAGGTAATTCCGCAAAGCTCAGTTAAAAATATAAGGTGTAAGACTTGACACAATCAAATGTAACTTTTTCACAGCAATACTGTACAGTCCAGCCCACCATGGTATGGGAAAGGAACCATTGTTTGAATTATATCGAAATATATTTGCACGGTGTAGCATGTAATGCAGTCTGATACTGTAAAGCTAGATACTCTGTGACACAGAAAGGCAGACAAGCTAGCAGCAGGGATCTTGTTGTCACACTGATTCCAGATAAACTCGTCTGTCTAGCTAGCCAGCTAGACAATACTGTACCATAATACCACAAGCTAAAGGCAGCATATGCCAATGGAAGGCTGGGTAGCATTAGCTAATGTGGCACATTGAAAGTGTATGCATGCACAATATTTCATTCACAAACATACAGCTTGCCTGTCCCTTTAAGTACGTCTAGCTGGAGCAGTCAAACGTAAGGACGATGGCGGAAATGGCGTCTGAGAGTGATTTGGAGGGAGAATCAAATAATGAAGATTCGAGGTGTCTGGAGAACAAGAGAAAGAGTGTGTCGAGTGTCTCGAGCGGGTCTGATCAGAATATTAAGAAAGTGAAAAAAGACGGGTCGGGGCCTTCGGTGGTTGGAATGAAAGCGTGTGAAGACATTGATGGAGTGTTTAGTAATCCACATGAGGTGGGAAAGTTTGTGAAAGAAGAGTTTGGAGCAGTGAAGTCTGTCAAGATAACGAGAGGTGGGATTGTTATTATTGATTGTGTGTCGAAGAAGCAGGAGGTGGAAGTTCTAGATTTATGTATGTTCAAATCTTGTAATGTGATGTGTTTCCGACTTGGAACAGGTCCAGTGACAGTGAGGAAAGGAGTGATCAGTGGAGTGCCAGTATGTGTTGACTGTGATTTATTTAAAGAAGTGGAAGGTGTATTTGAGGCGAAGAGAATGAATCGGTTTAGAGATGGTGTAAGCGAGGAGAGTACCTCATTGTGTTTGAGTTTTGAAGGAGAAATCCCGGATCGAGTATTTTTGGATTGTGTCAGCTATAGGGTGAGGGAGTATGAGAGGGTTCCTCTCAGGTGTTATTCTTGTCAGGAATACGGTCATGTTGCTGCAGTGTGCAGAGGACAAAGGAGATGTGGACGGTGTGGTGGAAAGGAGTGCAGGAAGGAGAAATGTAAAGATGAGGCAAAATCTTTGCACTGTGAGGGGAGTCACAACACAGGATCAGCGCAGTGTCCACGTAGAGTTAAGGAGAATGAAGTGAGCAGGATCAGAGAGGAGAAAGGAGTGTCGTATGCTGAGGCTGTTAAGTGCAGGGAGATTGAGAGAAAGGAAAAAGTGGAAGTGCAAAATGAATCGGAGCAGAAGAGTGGAACTGGTGGAATTGAACGAAACATTTGTGTGGACAAGAAAGGATTTTTGACATTCATGGCCATGGTAATTAATCGTGCGGAGCAGGTCAAAGGAAAAAAGGAAAAGATTAAGATGATGATGGATGCAGCTAGAAGGTTCTTGAATGTTGTTGACATTTCCGGAGAGGAGATCGAGAAGGCGCTGAGGGATGAGTTCCCGCCGACTGAGTCGTAGAATGGACATATATATCGTGAATGGGAGCACTATGGGTGATGATAGATGATGAACACTGTAAATAGATTCCAATATAAAGAAGACATCAAACTCCAGTAGGTGGCGGTAATGCACAAAAAGTTGTTTGCCAACCGCCATAAAACATCAATAGAAGAAGAAGAAGAAGTCAAACGTAAGAGTGTCGTCATGGTGAGGGAGGGAGCTCGGCTGCTTGCCTGCCACCATCTGAATGGTCAAGTCACTGCAGAGCCAGCCGACTCACTTTATTTTATTATTATTCCTTACAGGTCAGTAAAACGTCACCAAGCTCCTTGATATAACAGTGGCACTGTATATAAGCTAGCGAAACTGTTGATAAGATGTTTGGTTGTGGGCTGTGTGTTTTGTGTTGGGATGTGTGCCGACCGAGATGGCGTGCTTTGCGCTAAGCTAACATTAGCATACTTGCACGTCCAGTAACGTTACGTGCCGGTCGGGCTGTTGTGCTTCAGACACAGTTAAATGAAGGGTTGGACTAACTCGCCAGCATGTGTTACTTGGTTGGGGTTCTGTGTGTATTACTAGATTGGGTGGTTTAAACCTTAAAGGAATCCGGTTTTAGTTTGTTTTGAGAAACGCTAACTCACGCTAATGCTAATATCAGAGTGCTCCATTATAATGGAGGCGTAGAGCAGATGACCCGGATGTCTGCGTTGTAAATTGTCGTGGATCCAGTGTTACTGTATATTATAAAACGGCTCTCTCAAATCAAGCAATCTGATTGGTTCACAGCCATTGTATAATTCCAGTAACCGAGTTCAATAACCCATGGCCATGGGTTATTGGTTGCCATGGCAACTCTCTTACTAAGAGAGTAATAATAAGGCTTACCTCAAATGACAACGTAGAAGAAAAAAAATGGCGGAGACAGCTGTCAGATCCTTGTGAATCGATCTTCGCTTATAACTTTACTAATACTTAGCAGAAAATGATGTTTTGTACAAGAATAGATGCGGGCTAATGTCTTCTTTGCAAAAGAAAGGCTGTTAACCCCGCATTTAACCCCGCATTTAACCCCGTAACGTTAGTTGGTGTCGGCTTTGCAGAAAGCGTTCAGCTTCTCAGCAAGCGCTGAGAATGCAGCGCTGCGGCTCGAGCTGCCTGTCGGGGATTCCAGAAAGCTCTCAGCTACTCAGCAAGCACCAGGATTGGCCAATGTCAACTTCAGTCTCCAGAACGATCCAATCAAATCACCCGCATGTTCTTGCGGTCCCGCCTTACAGTAGTGTTTCAACTGACTCTATCAGAATGACATGCCAGTCGGAGTCGGACTTATAGTATTATTATTATTATTATATTATCATACTTGGAAACCGTTTTATAAAAGCAATATAGCACTCGAGCTGCGTGTGTTGTGGAATATATCCCCCTGCTCAGCAGTTATCCCACTCGGCCTGCGGCCTCGTGGGATAACAGCTGATCAGGGGGATATATTCTTCACAACACACTGGCTCTCATGCTATATTGCTTAATTCTATGTGTGTCACGGATGACAGTGTTTCAGTTGGTTAATGTAATGTTTTGTCTTGTTATTTCTATAGAAACATAATTACTTTAGACAATGGTTATTGTTGGGAATGGTATTATAGTATATTAGATGAATGTATGTGTGTATGACTGCTAATGAATCTGATCTTACTTTATTTGATAATATTTAGATTTACTTTTATATTTGTATCTAGAAGTCTAATTATAATTACTTGAATATGCAAATGTAATTCAGGGATTTGTATGCAATATGTATTTTTGTTTATATCTGTTAGTTGCCTGTCACCATCTGAATGGTCAAGTCACACTGCAGAGCCAGCCAACTCACTTTATTTTATTATTATTCCTTACAGTCCAGTCCAGTCGTGAGGTTCATGAGTGCAACACTAACGTCATCCAGGCTATACAGTAACGTTAGGCTATTATAAAGTTATGAAACACTGATTCAGACGTTACAATAATATGACGCAATATGAGCCAGTTCCTTGCTAGAGAGTAATTTCAGACCACCAGATATCACCATATTTAATTTCAATAAATATAAAGCATTCATTGATTGAAGCAGACTGCTGGTCGGTTAAGTTTCTCCGTCGTCATATCCTCTGGTCCAATCTTCGGTTCGTAGTTCGTGTTCACTCGACATCAACAATCTTTATACATGATAATATACAACAAGGCTATCTTTGTTGACAATGTTTATTGACAAAAGCATTAAAACAAGCAAATATAACAATATTCTCCGATCACTGGCAGATACTAGCTACAACTTGTTCAAAGCAAGTCTCTAGTAGAGACAGTCAAAAACATCAGATTCCTGGGAGTGCACATCAGGGGGGACCTGTCCTGGTCACACAACTCCTCATCACTGGCAAAGCGGGCTAACCAACGCCTGCACTTCCTGGGGCGAATGAAGCGAGCCCCCCCCCCCCCCCCCCTTCCTCCTCACCTCTTTCTACAGAGGCACCATTGAGAGCCTCCTAACCAACTGCATTTCCCTCTGGTATGGAAACAGCAACGCCATGGACCTGAAGTCTCTGCAGACTGCAGAGGGTGGTGAGGTCGGCGGAGAGAATCATTGGGACCTCTCTCCCAACCATCCAGGAGACAGCACACAAACGCTGCATATCCAAAGCCCTGAACATTGCCAAAGACCCCACCCACCCCTTCAACAGCCGGTTCACCCTCCTGCCCTCCGGCAAGAGATATCGCAGCATCCGGAGCAGATCAGCCCGGTTCTGCAAGAGCTTTTTCCCACACGCCATCAGGCTCCTTAACTCCCTGTGACCCCCACTCACACACACACACACACACACACACACACACACACACTCGGACTTAACTTGGACTCTTTGATCCCTCACACACTACCATGGTTGGTAAACAGAGACTTCATATGACCTTCTCTACCATCGTTGGTACTTTTTAATGTTTGTTTTTAACTTAGTTTTTAAATTAGAGTAGGCTATTTTACTTATTTATGCTGTTTTAAAACCTCTTTAGCATGTGCAATAATCTCCTTAAAACACTTTATTTTTAACTTACTACCTTTATTGTCGGTTGTCAGTACTTCTCTTGAAATTGCACTATTTTTGGGCTAGATGCAATCGTCATTTCGTTTCTGCCGTGCCTTGTGTATTGCTTAAATGACAATAAAGCTGAACTTGAACTTGAACTTGAACTCATGTCAGCATTTGGCTTGTGTGTTATTGCAATATCCTATGTTGAAACAACTGATCATCAGTGACATGTAGTTTAGCGTTATAATCTCAGGAGAACAGAATATTATAGCTTTGATCTTCACAAATCATTTGATCCTCTGTTGTGTGTCCCATCACTGGTGCTGGACGGCCACACCTTGAAGAAACGAATGACACTGTTAATCACTGTATAACGTTAACGTTTGCTTACTCAACACTACGTGCGATTGGTAAATACTGTAACGTTCCTGGTAATTCATGAGGCAGAGGCTTCCTGTTGGTACAAGGTTCTTTATTCTCCGTTAGTTATATTACAACTCTCAGCGGTTGTCACGCTCATAACTAGCAACCTTCTCTTGTAGCAGTGTGTGGAGACTGACGCGCATGCTCAGTCTTTCCCGGAAGTATCCCCACAGCATAGTGTTCCCCAATACAACACTCCCACACATCAGTTCCTATCTGTAGTTGAGACACTACCAATGCTCACCCCTGTATGTGTACTGCTGATTCACTACATACTCCCCGCCCAACAATAAGGTCAACGCCCACGTTGATACCACATCACACATCCCCTTGTACCAAAACACACCCAGCATCTTTTTTTTTTTTAACAGCTTCTTTGTTTTTTTTCAACCACATTTTATGTTTCAATCTCAGACTTTCCCACATCTCCTCCCCCACAATATCTCATGTCATGCACATCCTTTACTTTCGGTTACAACATTTCAACATTTCCAACCACCATCTCCTCCTTTTTTTTTTTTTTAAATACAACTCAAAGTCCCCCAAGTGTCCTGGAGCCCTTGGCTCTCTCCGTGGCCGTGTTAGTCTCTGTGAATCTGCCTGCGGGGCTGATCCCACCTGCAGTGTCTCTGGGCTTTCACGTCCCTGAGTGGGGCCCGCCCGGTCATGGCCGGACGCCCCTCTCTGTGGAAACAGAGTCCTTCTTTCAGCCTGTCTAGGTGAAACCGCCGGGCGGCCGAGATCTGGGGGAAAGGTGCACCCCCCCCGGTATGGGGCCAACCTGTCTCGGTGGAGTACCTTCTTGCCACCAAGTGGCATCTGCACTCGGTACACCACCTCCCCCATTCTCTCCATGACCCTGCATGGGCCTGTCCAGTGACAGTCCAGTTTAGGGCTACGCCCTTTTTTTCTCCGGGGTGTGTACACCCAGACCAACTCCCCCCCCTGGAAATGGTTTCCCTTTGCCCTCACATCATAATTTCTTTTTTGTTTCATGCCTGCTTTCTCTAGCTGGTCCCGAGCGAAGTGGTGAGCGGACTCTAAGCGATCTTGTAGCCTCCTGGCGTACTCTCGCCCTGGGGGAGCGTCCAGTGCATCTGGTGGCTTGCCGAACGCCATTTCTGCTGGTGTCCGCAGTTCTCGACCTAACATGAGCAGAGCTGGTGTGCAGGAGGTGGACTCTTGTGTGGCAGATCTGTAGGCCATGAGGATGAGAGGCAGGTGCGTGTCCCAGTCCTTCTGGTGTTCCTCCGTGAGGATGGCCAACTGCTTTTTCAGCGTTCGATTGAATCTTTCTACAAGGCCATCGCTCTGGGGGTGCAATGCTGTGGTCCGTGTCTTTTTAATGTTCAGTTTCTCGCACATGGTGGCGAACACTCGTGACTCAAAGTTTCTCCCTTGGTCACTGTGTAGGGTCTCTGGTGCTCCGAACCTACTGAACATGCCGGTTACTAGTGCGTCGACCACCGTCCCCGCCTCCTGGTCGGGCAGTGCGTACGCCTCTGGCCATTTTGTGAAATAGTCCATGGCGACCAGGACGTATTTATTTCCACTGTCTGAGCGTGGGAAAGGTCCCATCACGTCTACTGCTACCCTCTCCATGGGGGCTCCTGCTGCTAGCTGTTGGAGCGGGGCGCGAGACTCGTCTAACGGGCCTTTGTACGCTGCGCAGAGGTCGCAGCGTCGACAGAAGTCCTGTACGTCTCTCCCCATCCTCCCCCAATAAAAGCCTTGTCTGATGCGACGGAGGGTTTTGTTTACCCCAAAGTGCCCAGCCCCTACAGTTCCATGGCAGCTCCTGCACACCTCCTCCCTCAGCGTCGTCGGCACTACTTTCTGCCACTTATGCTTTCCTGTCGCTGGCTCCTTCCAGGACTTCATCAGCACTCCGCTACTCAATCTCAGGGTGTCGAACCCTGCCCACAGCCCTTTGGTTGTGTCGGTGGCCCCTGCCACCTCTTCCCAGGGTGGCTTCTGGCCCTCTTCTACCCATTGCAGTACTGGTGACAGCTCCCTGTCGTTTTCTTGGTGGCCCCTCCAATCCACTGCCTCTGCCACCCGCAGCGTCTTGCACACTGGTCCATCCCCCGTGTGGTTAGGGCAGATCCTAGCTTCCTCTTGGAGCTCTCTCTCTCTTCCTTCTCTCTTTTCGCAGTACGTACACCCTCTCTCTGCGCAGGGTCGTCGTGACAGGGCGTCTGCGTTGACGTGGCGCGCCCCTGCCCTGTGTTCTATCGTGAAGTTGTAGTGTGCCATTTTCTCTAACCAGCGGCACACTTGCCCCTCCGGCTCTCGGAAGGACCACAGCCACTGCAGCGCCGAGTGGTCGGTCCGTATGGTGAACCGCGGCTGTCCCAGGAGGTAATATCTAAAGTGTCGTAGTGCTTCTACTACGGCGAGGAGCTCCCGGCGGGTGACGCAGTAGTTACGTTCTGCTTTATCGAAAGTCTTGCTGTAGTACGCCACCACCCGCTCCCCGTCCGGCCCCGCCTGGGACAGCACGGCCCCCATACCCCCGTTGCTGGCATCAGTGTCTAGTAGGAACGGCAGGGCGGGGTCTGGTGCTTTAAGCACCGGAGACTCGGTCAGCGCTTTCTTGAGGGCTTTGAAGGCTAGGTGGCATTCTGTCGTCCAGTGGAAGTCTGCGTTCTTCTCTTTTAGCCTGAACAGTGGTTCCGCTATTTTAGAAAACCCGTTTACGAATTTCCTGTAGTATGCGGCTAGCCCTACGAAGCTCTCGAGTTCGCCTTTGTTTCTGGGGGTGGGCCACTCCATGACCGCCTGAGTCTTCTCTTCCAGGGTGCGAATGCCCCCCGCGCCGATGCCATGCCCTAAGAACTCCACCCTCCTCTTCAGGAAGTGGCACTTGTCTGGGTGTAACTTTAGACCCGCCTCTGCTATCTTCTGCAGGACTTTTCGTAACGCCCCCACTGCTGCCTGGAACGTGCCCCCGTGTGTCAAGATGTCATCTAAATACACGACGCATTCGGATCAGGGAATGTCTCCCAGCAGCTTCTCCATTAACCTCTCGAACGTTGCTGGTGCGTTGCACAGCCCGAAACTGAGTACTCGAAACTGCCACAGCCCCTTCTCTGTGCGGAAGGCGGTCTTTTGTTTGGCATCGTCGCGGAGGGGCACCTGCCAGTACCCGCTGCGGAGGTCTAGGGATGAGAACCAGGATGACTCTCCCGCGGCGTCTAACAGTTCCTCGATGATGGGCATCAGGTATGCGTCTTTTTTTGTCACTTTGTTCAGCCCCCTATAGTCTACACAAAATCGCATTTTGGGGCTATTTTTCTTTCTCACCAGCACTACCCCTGACGCCCACGGGCTGTCTGATGGCTCAATGATCCCCGCCCGCAGCATGTTCTCTACAGCTTCGTTCGCTATCTCTCTCCTCGCTGCTGGGACCCGACGGGGATATGACCTGACGGGTCGCGCCCCCTCAGTGTCTATTTCGTGTTCCACCAGGTGGGTACAGCCTAGCTCATCATCCGACATGGCGAAAATGTCTTTATATTCCTCTAGTACCCTCCACAGTTCATCGCTCTGCTGGGGTTCTAACCCTTCGCTCTGGCGTTGGTGCAATCCCCTGAGCATCTCTAACCTCTCTCTCTCCCCCTCTGCCTGTTGCGCTGGCTGAGGGCAAGTGTTTGGAGGTGGGCTAGGGGCGGGGCTTTGTGGAGGGGCTTGGTCTGCTGGGTGGGGCTCATGCACTACGGTGACGCGATATACAGTGATGTTATTTACATTAGCTCTCTCCTCTGGAACGGTGGGAGGGTGGCCCATCTGGACTACTGGCCCCCCTGCAAATGTCAATGTGCTTTTTCCTAGGTCTACTGTGCATTTGTTTAGCGTTAAGTAGTCTTCCCCCAGGATGCAGGGTCCCGTCATTTCTACCACCCACACCGGAAAGTCCACTGTCTGTCCCCCCACTGTTATCATTACGTGTCCCCTCCCCCTCATTGGCATCAACTCACCGGATACTGTTCTTAGCAGTTGTGCTGCTGGCTGCTCCAGGCGCGTCCCCTCGGGCATCATGTTGACGTTCACCAGCGTTGCCGTACACCCCGTGTCCACCAGGGCGGCGCAGTATCTCCCCTGTAGGTAGACTGGAACATGGCAGCCGTTCATCGCGCGTGGCCCGCTCTGCATGTTGACAGCTCCGGCGATGTCGTCTACTTCGGGGCCCGGCGGAGCCCCACCTCCCCGTTGCTGTCGGTGGGCTCCTTCCTGCGATGACGTGGCTACGGGGACTGTGGCATCGTAGACCCGTCTCGTCCCATCTGGACGGGCCCTGTGCCGTTTCCCTGGTTCCACGCTCTCGATCTTCACCCTCACCGGCCCCGGTTCCTCCGCTCCTTCTCCCGCCTCGCTAGCTTGCCTGCTAGCTCCCTTGAGCCGCGGGATAGCTTCCGTGGCTACGGTGATAGCGCTGTCTAGTCCGGATTTTATCTTCACCAACCCCAGGCTTTCTGCTGTTTTTCCCGCTTCTCGATTGAGTCGTTTGCGCTCTTTCTTCAGGAACTTATTAACCATTTCGCCGAATCTGGAGGCAATATTCACCGTTTAAACTTCTGACGCCAGTGTAACGTTCCTGGTAATTCATGAGGTAGAGGCTTCCTGTTGGTACAAGGTTCTTTATTCTCCGTTAGTTATATTACAACTCTCAGCGGTTGTCACGCTCATAACTAGCAACCTTCTCTTGTAGCAGTGTGTGGAGACTGACGCGCATGCTCAGTCTTTCCCGGAAGTATCCCCACAGCATAGTGTTCCCCAATACAACACTCCCACACATCAGTTCCTATCTGTAGTTGAGACACTACCAATGCTCACCCCTGTATGTGTACTGCTGATTCGCTACAATACTATAAATGTAGAGGTGGATAAACTATCCAGAGGAGTTTAACCTCCTTGTTCCCCCTCATTGATTGATAGTTGATCTAACGTTAGCTAGATATATAACGCTATAGCTGGTAGATTGCTCTGCCTCATCTCAAAGAGGTAGGTAAACAGAACTGCGTTTGTTTTCCCTCTACGTCCGAATCTGTGCAGCATGCAATACTGTTTAACGTTGTATAACGTTAACTTCTGCTACTCTAGTCTAACGTTAATCCTTCTGTAATGACAAATGGACATGTAGCTAGCGTTAATGTCATGCTATGCAATTACGTTAGAAAATAAGATTACCTGGATTTTGTGGAAGATAGGAAGATGCAAGCGGCAGGCTGGTGACGCGATGTCTGGAGGAAATAATACTCTGGCTTTTTCTTCGGGCTACTGTATTCACTGTGAGAACAATGGAGGAGCAAGGCTAGCAATAGGAACTAACGTTAGCAACATTCGTTAGCCAAGCTTAAGCTAGCGGGGACAACTTGAAGAAGATGGCTGTCGTGGCTAGGAGGACATTTTTCAGAGAGCAATTCGGACCCTCCCCCGAGTCCCGTCCATGCTCACGCCCCTTCCTGTTTTCCCGGCTCCAGATTTGAACAGATTTCCCACAATGCACCAGGAAAATCCATTCATCCAATCACACGAAATCAAACAATATTGGGAAGTGAGCTTCATTTTGCTGTGTCAAAGTCAATGAGCTCCGTTGGTCCATTATATATAGGTCAATGCTTTCTCTCCATATTATCTTGTTAGAGAAGGGGACAGGTGGCCAAAGTCAGGGGATCTGCATAATATGTGATTATTGTGCACGGTGCACTTTCTGCATGCTCAGAAACTGGAGTTTCTTCAATACAACTCGCAGAAAACCCCATTTGACAAGCATATGGTGGTGGGGGGGGGGCACATCTGTGCAGAATCAATAAATAGCTTTGTGAAAGTCAATCAAAAGCCTTTTTGTATGGGCGATGAACACTTTAATACTCTCCAGACATCTGCTTATTTCACTGACAATGGGTGAGATGTGTATCTTTCAACACACAAAAATGATTCTTACCACTAGACCATGAGAAGCTAGTGGCACTACAGCAGATGCTGGCTGCGGGTGTTCATTCTTTTATAGGAGAAGAAGAAGTGTTTGAACCCCCCCCCCCCCCCCCCCCCAGGAGGCATGCCAAGCATCAGGAATCTTGTGTTACAATATGGTAATTAAATCAACACCATTTCAAAAAATAACAGACTGCTGTAGTGCTATTGTATAGAAGAGGGGCACATGTGACAAATGTATTGAAGTTCAGAATTCTGAGAATTCAGATTTTTATTCTCATAATTCTGATTTCAGATTTTTTCTTTGTTTTTTCACATTTGGCCCTATTCCTCTTCCGTACAATTGCAATACAAATAGGCCTACAGTATTATGTTCACGCCTCTCGCGTCATCCCTTAAAAAGTGATAATGTACACCTCGTTGTGCATTAACCCTTACATACATCATGTATGATGTAAACGTAAACAATACATGTCAATTTTTGATCATGTGAATGAGAAATTATGAATAATATAATGGTGGTCAGCCATCAAATTGTCCTTGAAACGGATCAAATCCTATTGATCTGTTTTACAATTCACATGCATTTTAATCAGCTGAATTCATATGCATTAATGCTTTGAAAAGAACAGTTCAGATTGGAGTCCCAAAGTGTCAATAGTCTATGTTGGAGTATATATTTTTTTCTTTGTCGATTTACATGGACTAGTAAAGCCTTGCTCTAGTTCCTACACGTGTTCTAATTATGTAGCTAGTTAGGCCTCTTGTGATAGCATGCTGTCATGTTGCTCACTGACTGCACTGGCTTTTGTGTGTGCCGTCCCTAGCTATTAACACATCCCACATTACTCACACCACCATGTGATCTGCACTTTTGCTGTCTGCATATTAATGCCGCGATAATGACTCTTTGTGGACCTTCCTGTTACGAGGGCCCTGCGGGTGGTCCATTCATCTTTGAAGGCACACCTTGTCCCTATTCCCCACAATTGCCCTTCCCCGCTGCTTCTGCCGTGCAGCTCACATCAACCGCTCTGCTGTCAGCGGCCTCCGGGCGGATGGTGGCCAACTTCACCCTCTGGCAGCTGTTGAGACTTACAGGCTTTTTTCGCTTCAAGGCTGACTCGAGCTGCCCGAAATGACAACAAATCCCTTTGTGTCCCTGAAGGTGCTGCCTCTGTGCCACTTCAGATGACATCCTGTACTGTAGGTGCTGCCTCTGTGCCACTTTAGATGACACCCTGTAGGTGCTGCCTCTGTGCCACTTTAGATGACACCCTGAAGGTGTTGCCTCTGTTCCACTTTAGATGACACCCTGAAGGTGTTGCCTCTGTGCCACTTTAGATGACACCCTGTAGGTGCTGCCTCTGTGCCACTTTAGATGACACCCTGTAGGTGATGCCTCTGTGCCACTTTAGATGACACCCTGTAGTAGGTGCTGCCTCTGTGCCACTTTAGATGACACCCTGTAGATGCTGCCTCTGTTCCACTTTAGATGACACCCTGTAGTAGGTGCTGCCTCTGTGCCACTTTAGATGACACCCTGTAGGTGCTGCCTCTGTGCCACTTTAGATGACACCCTGTAGGTGCTGCCTCTGTGCCACTTTAGATGACACCCTGTAGATGCTGCCTCTGTGCCACTTTAGATGACACCCTGAAGGTGTTGCCTCTGTTCCACTTTAGATGACACCCTGAAGGTGTTGCCTCTGTTCCACTTTAGATGACACCCTGTAGGTGCTGCCTCTGTGCCACTTTAGATGACACCCTGTAGATGCTGCCTCTGTTCCACTTTAGATGACACCCTGAAGGTGTTGCCTCTGTGCCACTTTAGATGACACCCTGTAGATGCTGCCTCTGTTCCACTTTAGATGACACCCTGTAGTAGGTGCTGCCTCTGTGCCACTTTAGATGACACCCTGTAGATGCTGCCTCTGTTCCACTTTAGATGACACCCTGTAGGTGCTGCCTCTGTGCCACTTTAGATGACACCCTGTAGATGCTGCCTCTGTGCCACTTTAGATGACACCCTGAAGGTGTTGCCTCTGTTCCACTTTAGATGACACCCTGAAGGTGTTGCCTCTGTTCCACTTTAGATGACACCCTGTAGGTGCTGCCTCTGTGCCACTTTAGATGACACCCTGTAGATGCTGCCTCTGTTCCACTTTAGATGACACCCTGTAGATGCTGCCTCTGTGCCACTTTAGATGACACCTTGAAGGTGTTGCCTCTGTGCCACTTTAGATGACACCCTGTAGGTGCTGCCTCTGTGCCACTTTAGATGACACCCTGAAGGTGCTGCCTCTGTTCCACTTTAGATGACACCCTGTAGATGCTGCCTCTGTGCCACTTTAGATGACACCTTGAAGGTGTTGCCTCTGTGCCACTTTAGATGACACCCTGTAGGTGCTGCCTCTGTGCCACTTTAGATGACACCCTGTAGGTGCTGCCTCTGTTCCACTTTAGATGACACCCTGTAGATGCTGCCTCTGTGCCACTTCAGATTACATCCTGTACTGTAGGTGTTGCCTCTGTTCCACTTTAGATGACACCCTGAAGGTGTTGCCTCTGTGCCACTTTAGATGACACCCTGTAGGTGCTGCCTCTGTTCCACTTTAGATGACACCCTGTAGGTGCTGCCTCTGTTCCACTTTAGATGACACCCTGAAGGTGTTGCCTCTGTTCCACTTTAGATGACACCCTGAAGGTGTTGCCTCTGTTCCACTTTAGATGACACCCTGTAGGTGCTGCCTCTGTGCCACTTTAGATGACACCCTGTAGGTGCTCCCTCAGTTCCACTTTAGATTTGATTTGATTTTATTGATTTTTTGATTTTATTGATTTTGCACTGTAAAGACAATGCATGCCAAGTGTATTTCACCTGGAGGGGAAATTAATAAAATACAAATACATATCAGTGCTTGGAGAGGTAAGAAACCCTGGAAGGGCTTATCGAGAACCTCACCATGTAGAAAATATATATATATATATATATATTTCTAAACAATATATATATTATAACCAAAGAGATAGTACAAGTAATAATACATAGATAGTACAAAATAAAAAATAAAATAAAACAAAATAAACAAACTTATTTGAGCAATACATCAAAAGAAATAAAAATTACAATGTCAACAGAAAAAAAAAGATAGGACAATTCCATTGAGGACAGATGTTCTTTTAGTTTTCTTTTGTAGACTGGTAGGGAGGGTGAGCTGTCCATCAGGTGGATGTAGTTGTTCCATAAGATAACACCTTTGTATTTGATGGATAACTGCCCTCTGGTGGTACGACAAAGTGGAAGATGCAGGAACTTAGATTGTCTAGTAGATCTGGAGTGAATGTTTGAATTTTTAAGAAAATAATGTTGAAAATGATATGGAAGTGTGTGACCCTGATACTGAACCTTGAAAAGAAAAGTACATGTTTCCACAATGTTTATGTTATAAACAGTCAATATTTTTAATTTAGAAAATGACACCCTGTTGATGACACCCTGTTGGTGCTCCCTCTGTTCCACTTTAGATGACACCCTGTAGGTGCTGCCTCTGTGCCACTTTAGATGACACCCTGTAGGTGCTGCCTCTGTGCCACTTTAGATGACACCCTGAAGGTGCTGCCTCTGTGCCACTTTAGATGACACCCTGTAGGTGCTGCCTCTGTGCCACTTTAGATGACACCCTGTAGGTGCTCCCTCTGTGCCACTTTAGATGACACCCTGTAGGTGCTCCCTCTGTGCCACTTTAGATGACACCCTGTAGGTGTTGCCTCTGTGCCACTTTAGATGACACCCTGTACTGTAGGTGCTGCCTCTGTTCCACTTTAGATGACACCCTGAAGGTGCTCCCTCTGTGCCACTTTAGATGACACCCTGTAGGTGCTGCCTCTGTGCCACTTTAGATGACACCCTGTAGGTGCTCCCTCTGTGCCACTTTAGATGACACCCTGTAGGTGCTCCCTCTGTGCCACTTTAGATGACACCCTGTAGGTGTTGCCTCTGTGCCACTTTAGATGACACCCTGTACTGTAGGTGCTGCCTCTGTGCCACTTTAGATGACACCCTGAAGGTGCTCCCTCTGTGCCACTTTAGATGACACCCTGTAGGTGCTGCCTCTGTGCCACTTTAGATGACACCCTGTAGGTGCTGCCTCTGTGCCACTTTAGATGACACCCTGAAGGTGTTGCCTCTGTTCCACTTTAGATGACACCCTGTAGATGCTGCCTCTGTGCCACTTTAGATGACACACCCTGTAGCTGCTGCCTCTGTGCCACTTTAGATGACACTCTGTAGGTGTTGCCTCTGTGCCACTTTAGATGACATCCTGTAGGTGTTGCCTCTGTGCCACTTTAGATGACATCCTAGAAAACGGGACGGCACCTCTGGACCTGACTGTAAGGATGGCCACTTAGTCGGCAGCCACTGGCACATTTGAAGAACCACGGGGAACTGCAGTTAGATCTGTGCGTCTCAAACCTTTGAAGCCATTGCCCCTTTTAAAATTAACGTTTAATCTCTTCCCTTGCCATATCATGTCAGCCATGACAAAATTATTTATAAATTATTATGAATCACAGTCTAAAGGGAGGATGGTAAAACAAAACAAAAATACAATATCACCTTTTTATAAAAAAAATTGAGAGGATTTAATTTTTTGCTCTGGAAGCAGTTTTAGTATTAATTAATACACAGGACAAGATGTTACTATTCCTTGTGCCAAAATCCGAGGAAAAACACATTTAGAAGCCCAATCCAGAATAAAACAAGCTAACAGGCTAACAAACTAATAAACAAGACACAAATCACCAGTTACCTACCCTAGCCAACAGCAGTATGAAGCATGTCATTGGGGTTTTCAAGTGGGCACCTTCCTTCACCGACGTTTCGTTAAGTTAGGCCCACGACACCTCAAGAAGGCTTAACGGTGTAATCCAGCGTCCTGGAAACACCCCCCTCCATGCTACCACCGCACAACTGCATATTACCTCACTATCTAAGCCTAGCTATCCAGGTCGGTTCGGTATGACATTCCTGACTACACCACCGCTGTCAATGATTCAGCCCTGTTGATGCGGACCGTCAATCATGACCAACAACAAACAATCCCTAACCACACCACCACTGTCAATGATTCAGCCCTGTTGATGCGGACCGTTAATCATGACCAACAACAAACAATCAATCTGAACTTAGCAAGCTCCCCAGCTAGCATGTTTCCTCCTTATCCACAGCCATTCACTTGCTCGTTCTGCTGCCTGAGACATGTTGCTAACCGCAAGTTTCAGGCTCCGTCCCCGAATGCCCAACTCAGTTAGTAGGGCAATAACGGACTTTGCCACAAAACCACGGCAGCCCACCTCTACAGGCCGCACTCGAGCCCTCCAACCTCGCTGCTCTGCCTCTGCTGCCATTTCAGCATACCTAGCTTTCTTGCGCTCATAAGCCTCCTCAACTCGATCTTCCCACGGGACTGTGAGTTCGATAAAATAAACTCTCTTCTCTACCTCAGACCACAGTAACAAGTCCGGACGTAGCCGGGTGCTAACTATATATGCTGGGATGACTAGCTGTTCATTCAAGTCAACCCTCATTTCCCAGGCTCCACCTACACTTAGCTGCCCTAACTTGTGCCTGACCTTAATTGGTCTAATCTGTTCTCCCTCATGTACAAATTTGATCTGTCTAGTCTCTTTGCTAGCAACTAGAGAATTTACTTCTAGCCGCTTTTCCTCAACTGCAGCTGCCAAACATTTCAACACCTGGTTGTGACGCCAGGTGTATCGCCCCTGGGAGAGACTGACCTTACACCCTGACAGTATATGCCTCAGTGTACATACACTAGAACACAATGGGCAGGCACCATCCTCGCCCAACCACTGATTTAAGTTCTGGGGAGATGGCAGCACATCATAAGTAGCCCCTAGAATAAATCTAATTCTGCTGGCCTCCATGCTCAACAACTCTCTCCACTTCAACTTTCTCTTCTCTACACTCTCCCAGTTCACCCACTGTCCTTGCTTTGCCTGCGACACTGCCTTAGTACATCTTACTGCCTCCTCTTGCCTATGTACTTCTTCAACTACCATCTTCCTCTTTTCTATTACTGATGCCTTGTTCCACACAGGTTTCCCTATGCGCAACCCTAAGCCTCCACGCCCATGCTGCACCTGACCTATGATATCCCTGTGTCTAAGAGCTGACTGTGCTTGCTGTACTGCCTCCTTTGGGTTCCACTTCCTCCCTGTTTTAACTGTGGGCGCTACACTCCTAACCACTGGATCCTTTGACTGAGTCAGAGTAATTTCCAGTCTAACCTTAGCACACTTGAACTCCTCTGTCAGGCTAGATAATGGCAATTCCAATATGCCTTTCCCATATAAGGCTACACTGCTTAGGCAGCGTGGGACTCCGAGCCATTTTCTAATGAATGAGTTAATCATCCTTTCTAGCTTTTCTACCTTTGAAAGGGGAACCTCATACACTGTCAGTGGCCACATCAACCGAGGCAACAATCCAAACTGCAAACACCACAACTTCAACTTTCCTGGGAGCCCTGACTTGTCTATACTTGAAATACCTCGAATAATTTCCTGCCTCACCTCCTCAAACTGTCCCTTATCACTGAGACTTGCAATCATACCATCTTCCCAAACTCTTGACTGGTTTCTCTAACACTGTAGGCACCACCTCATCATTTATAACAAACTTCTTGCCTACTACCCTCCCTTTAATGATTGAAATACTCCTGGACTTACTTGGCTTCACTTTCATTCTAGCCCACTGCAGATTACTATTTAACTTATCCAACAATCTGCTAGTACATGGAGCGGTTGACGTCATAGTCGTCATGTCATCCATGTATGCCCTAATTGGAGGGAGCCGCAGCCCTCCCTGCAGCCTTTCTCCACCCACTACCCATTTTGAAGCCCTAATAATGATCTCCATTGCCATGGTAAAAGCTAATGGGGAAATTGTACACCCTGCCATAATGCCTATCTCCAGCTGCTGCCAAGCTGTAGTGTACTCTGCTGTGGTAAAGCAGAGTTGAATATCTAAGAAGTAGGCTTTAACTAAGCTCTTTATACTACCTGGCACTCTAAAGAAATCAAAGGCCTCCCATAACAGACTATGCGGCACTGACCCGAAAGCATTAGCCAGGTCCAAGAATACTACATGCAGGTCTCTCTTCTCACGCCTAGCTGACTGGATTTGGTGCCAGATCATGCTGGTGTGCTCTAAGCACCCGGAGAAGCCGGGAATTCCAGCCTTTTGCACCGAAGTATCTATTAGCCTATTCTTTTCTAGATAACTAGACAGCCTCTGTGCCACCACACTAAAGAAAACCTTCCCTTCAACATTAAGTAGACTGATAGGTCTAAACTGACTTATCTCTAACGAGTCCCTTTCTTTAGGAATGAAGATTCCCCCTGCTCTACGCCATGCCTTAGGAATAACCTGCTTCTTCCAGACTACCTTCATCAGCTTCCATAGAAACTGCAACACATCTGGAGCACTCTTATACAGCCGGTAGGGGACTCCATTAGGACCCGGGGCTGAAGAGGCCCTTGCACGTCTCACTACTTCTTGAACTTCTTTCCACCTTGGTGGGCTATCATCACACTGGCTCTCTATTTCACCGATAGGTGGAATATCAGCTGGGACTGTCATCTCTCTAAACCTTTCCCTATCTTTGTGAACCTCCTCAAAATATTCCTCAAGCTTCTGCTTAGGTACCATGAGGCTACCATTCTTTTCCTTACTAAACAATGACTTCACAAATCTAAATGGATCCTTATAGAATGCTATTCTAGCTCTCTCTTTCTTTTTCCTATTTTTCCTAATGCTCTCTGCTCTTCTTAAAACTGCCAACCGCTCCCTCACATCTGACTGCAAGCAATCAATGCCTTCCTTCTCAACCTCTGTAGCTTTCCTCCACTGCCTCTTAAGCTGTCTTCTCTCCTGGATAAGTCTATCTATCTCTTGTTGGCGCCTAGATTTAACTACCTCACCCTCTAGTTTCTTCCTTTTCTCAAAGACGCCAAACCTTTCCTTACCATAATCATAAATACAATCTCCCATTTTCTCCAACTTACTCTCAGCAGTTCCTTTAAGCTTCTCTAACATCCTAACCAAATCACTATTGATATCTTCCCACTTCCTACTTTCCGCTGCACCTGGCCACTTAACTCTAGGCTTCTGACCGCTAATCTTCTCCCTTTTTGGCTGGCTGGCCTCTCTCCTTTCCTCGGTGCTAGGACCTGCCTCAACATCACCTTTTTATTACATTTTTTGAGAGGATTAAATTTTTTAAATTAGTAGTAAATTAGTTTTAGAGTATGTTCACATCAGACCTCTGACTTCTGCCAAGGATGTTTTCAGTGTTTTTCGGTGTTTGTCTGTCAGCAGGATTACGGAAAATCTATCTAAGGGTGTACAGCATGGGTGGGCAACTGGTGGCCCACTGATTATTTTACTGTACATCCCAGAACATGGCGCTAATGGCGTTAGCATTGTCCATCCACATACAGTTTAACATTAGCATTTGAGCTAACACTATTGTAACAAACTATATCCAGGATGCACATTGCACATGCAACATTACTAATCTGATTAATATGACATATTTGGGTGATGTACCCCATCAAATTGCTGTAGCGGGCTGTTTTAAAGCTAGAGCAAAGTTTCTGGTGTCATCTGAATGGAACAATTACAAAATTTGAAGATGAAAAATATGAATGTTGGTATAATAAAATTTGATTACCAGTCCTTTTCATCAAATTAGTAGCTATATTTTGGAGTGATGGTGTTACAGTAGATGCCTACTGGCCTACTGGTGGAAGTGTGCACGGTCACAATCTGGCCCTCTGGCTATCATCAAAGTTGCCCATCCCTGGTGTACAGTATCACGGGCCAAGGAATACCCCATTGAATTTTGGTGCGGATCCAGAACACACTCATGCAATAATAGATCCAGAACACACTCATGCAATAATAGATCCAGAACACACTCATGCAATAATAGATCCAGAACACACTCATGCAATAATAGATCCAGAACACATTCATGCAATAATAGATCCAGAACACACTCATGCAATAATAGATCCAGAACACACTCATGCAATAATAGATCCAGAACACACTCATGCAATAATAGATCCAGAACACACTCATGCAATAATAGATCCAGAACACATTCATGCAATAATAGATCCAGAACACACTCATGCAATAATAGATCCAGAACACACTCATGCAATAATAGATCCTGAACACACTCATGCAATAATAGATCCAGAACACACTCATGCAATAATAGATCCAGAACACACTCATGCAATAATAGATCCAGAACACACTCATGCAATAATAGATCCAGAACACATTCATGCAATAATAGATCCCGAACACACTCATGCAATAATAGATCCAGAACACACTCATGCAATAATAGATCCAGAACACACTCATGCAATAATAGATCCCGAACACACTCATGCAATAATAGATCCAGAACACACTCATGCAATAATAGATCCAGAACACATTCATGCAATAATAGATCCAGAACACACTCATGCAATAATAGATCCAGAACACACTCATGCAATAATAGATCCAGAACACACTCATGCAATAATAGCACCAACAAGCAATATTAACGCATAATAGCGGGCCTTGGTGGACATCTGCAGCCTGTTGCACCAGCTGAACGTAAGTTATCTCTTAAGTTAGGGTGTAAAGTCCACACTAATTGCTACATTCAAACTAGTTAGTTTGACATTAAAGTTGTGTCTTTGTTTAGTTGCACCACGGAGATGTAATGTAGGCCTACATGCTACATCTTAACTAGTAGTCCTTAAACCTCACACTAGCCAAAATAGTGTAGCAGAAAATGACATGTACACTATCTGTGGCCAATCAGTGAAAAGCACGGTGAAATGATCGATGTTTAATACCGTTGCCAAATTAAGCGGTATGAAAACTCGCTTGATTTCATATTTCATCAACAACACTACCCAAATAATAATTAATTAAGCAGAATATAAACAGTCGGGCTGATAGTCTGGGACATGTTGCTCACCGCAAATTAGTGCATTCATATTTCATTAACACTAACCAAATGAGAACGTTAGAGTAACGTTCGTTAGACTGTTAACGTTTATCTGTGGTGAGAGCTTCATCATCATGCATTGTAATTCACCATTATCCTGCCTCGCTACTCGCTACTTAATTGCTGTTATTTTCATGTGTATGCAGCAGTGCTGCCACTTGTGGAAAACGAAATGTCAAATAGTGTAATTTATCACGGAGAGCGCGTTGCGGACGCAAAACAACAATGCGTGCCAAGTTGCAATCCGTGCCAACTGCTATTTTACGGAGGACTTTACACCTAGTAATCGGTAGGTGTAAGATTTAAGTTATAACTTATGCCTACGTTGTAACTATTTCACTTGGTGCAACCCATATTTTTTGTAGTGCGTAAACTCGGACTTCGTGAGTCTTTACGCTCAAACTAGGTTACGTCCAATCTTGCTCAGTTAACAGCAGACACCAGCTGATCCAATTCAAAGTTACTCACCGTCTTCACTATACCAAATCGAAATTGCACAAGATTTGTCCATCTGTCTCACCACTATGCGATAGGTGCCAGGTGTCACACGCTTTTTGGCTTTGCTCTTTAATATCCGGATTCTGGGCCAAAGTGTTCGACTGGTATTCTAAGGCCTATAGAGTAACTCTTGAGCCGGATGCAGAACTTGCCATTTTTGGCTGCTCGGAATCCTCCCTGCTTCTCCCCATGGCTGTGCAGCAGTCCCTGACACAGGGGAGGATTGTCACCAAAATACTTATTTTGAAGGACTGTAAGTCCCCCTCTCCACCCTCCTTTCAGCTGTGGCTGACAGACATGGTCTCAGTGGTGCGTATGGAAAGACTCAGGTCTCTGAGGACTAACACAATCAGGAAGTTCTCGACCATCTGGGACCCGTTTCTGGACTACCTGGGTGAGGTCAGAAATTAATAACTTGCACATCCTTGCACACATATTTTAGTGGGCTGGTAGCACCATGTTGTAATCACTGAGATATATGAATGGAGAGCGTGTACCTATCTCTTCCCTGTATGTTTTATTGAAGCCAAAATCCGGCCAGATCAGTGAACCAGAGTCTGCGCAGTAGCTCCCTTGATTGAGAACCTCTGAGAGCTCCACGCCCCTCTGAACTTTCTTATGTAGAGCTGCTGTTTCTAGAATGCGCACAGTGCGTTGTGTATTTATATACAGTCTAGCTCTGTAAATATGACACTTTAAGTTGTAATATTTTTTGTCTCGCCAAAAGTAACCAGGAAGATTCCCACTATGAGATCAGTTTATCAAAATGACGCCTGTACGAAAATCTGATTTTGGTTGTCGGAGATTTCAGACCTCCGGGCTGCTGCTGAGTGCTCTCAGGGCTCTCAGCGCGGGCCGGAAGTGGAGGCAGGCCTCACTCACTTTCAGCCTCACTGGGGGGATTGCTGTGTTGATTAAGCTAGCCTAATGTTTTCGTGGCATTTTGATTAACTTTATGATTTAATTCCTTTTGGAGCAAATGTTGGTTTAACAAATCTAACCGTGAGGCTACGTTGTTGTACCCCCCAGGTAGTGTGTGTAGGCAGCCCAACCTAATGTTAGCCTAGACGTGAGCCAGGCTGCCTGGTCTATTGCCTGGTATATCGTTACTAAGAGAGGAGCTTGTGAAGAACGAACATCCCCACAGTCAAAGCATTTCCCCCAGATATGCATATAAAAACGTTTGTTGCTTTAATAGCCTACAAAAAATAAAACGTCTGTTTGTATGTCATGCTAACCCGTTAGCGATGAGCTAATGGTGGTTGTGTACTACTAGGCCTCATCTTATAGCCGGGACGGGAGTTAACGTTATAAAACACATTTCCTGTCAGTTGGACAACCTGGTCAGTTCTGAAAATATGTGTCTATTATTGTGTTATTCCAGCTATCGTTGTCAGTTATAGTTAAGTTATAGTAATATGAAAAACAGCCGACTAGCGCAAGCAGCTAACGCTAATGCTAGCCTGCATGTTAAAACCATTGTGTACCTATAACGTATAGGGGTGGGAATCGCTGAGTAGCTCACGATACGATATAGTCACGATACTTGGCCCTCGATAACGATATTATCACGATACAGCGATACTGCGATAATCGATATATTGGAAGACGATACATCACGATACCTGTGTAACTGAAGAGAAAAAAATACCCCTAAAAGGCAAGAAGCAGGTATTATGTATTTATTAGCAGAATTGACATGAACTCTCTCAGAGTTCACTCACTCACTCATACCATTTTCGATACCACGGAGGAAAAGTTACACATTAAGTCTTTTTATTATTATTATTAAAACAAGAAAACCTATATAACCTACCTACCTATATAATTTCTAAAAGTAGATATTAATGATCAAACATTTCCATTCATGTAGCCTACAGTATTTATGTTTTTGTTTCAACTACAAACATAAATAAACGTCAACTTGAAACTATGTTTGAACTACCACACACAGCATAATATTTTAGCCTGTTTATTAACACGTTCACTGCCATTGACGAGATATCTCGTCTTACAAAATCCAACGGTTGACTGCCAATGACGAGATATCTCGTCTTAAAAAAAAAAAAAAAAAATTTGACGGTGGGACGTGGATCAACGCCCCCCACGTCTCCTATAAAAATATTGGAGCCACCGAACGTGTACAACCCATTCCACCGACCCACTAAGTGGCGACAGTGCTCTCCAGACTAGAAAAAGCCAAGCCAAAACTGCAGGGGAACGCGCGAGGAAACCATTCTCTCATACTGTAAAATGGATTGGCGAAAACGCATTCGCTTTCGTGCATTATCGCGCTGGGAGCTGGCGGTGGGGGATTGCAAATTTGCATAATAGATTATGGGTGAAACACACTTTGAAACACCAGCAGAAAGCGCAGAATCGCACACAGCTTCATTCCAGCTGAGCTCAACCGAAAACCCAGAAACGAACGAGCCTCATTCTCATACTGTAGGCGAAAACGCTTTCACGCTGGTGCACACGGGCGCACAACGGTGGGGGGTTCCAAAAATAGACTGGGTGGAAAACAGACTTTGAAACACGCAGCATAAAGCCTAGAATCGCACAAAGCTTCATCAAAGCTCTCAAACCCAAGAAACGAGTGAGCCCCATCCACACTCGCCGACGAGGGGGCCGCCAGGGAGGGAGGCTGCTCACTGCTCAGACAGGCAGTAGAAACTCGCTTGTGACAAACGCTGCTGAAAGCCACCAGACACGCCCACGGAGGGAGGAGTTTGAAGGAGAGGGCGTTCAGAACTATATTGTTTAGATGTCTGATCTCTCACTGATGCCAAAAATAAATGGTTAAAGTGACTGTTCTGCCTGTTTGATTGAATTTCACAAAACTGCGATTATCTCAGCTTTCAGTCTCAGACGCTGAAACCATGCTGTACTCAACGGCTAATATCTACATAACTACTAACTCTACAAACTAACTCTTTTAGACAGAGAAAGCACACATTCTATTAGTACTTTTGTGAACTTTGTGTTCACAAAGTCCAAGCAGAAAATAATCCTCGGCTCTTGTAAAATGAGCCAGAATCCTAAAAAAAAAACTCTGGCAGAAGCTACCTACAGTAAAAAAAAAAACGGCTGGCAGTGAATGTGTTAAAAAAAAAAAAAAAAAATTAAATAAACATATCGATACTTGGTGCCAGTGTATCGATAACGTATCGCAAGTGGAAATATCGCGATACCGTGAGTATCGATATTTTGTCCCACCCCTACGTAACTGGAGTAACTCATAAAACACATATTTTCTGAACTTACTTCAGTCCCCAACCAACGTTAATTCCTCGCGCACAAAACATTTGTTTTCATTCCTCAAAACAATGTTCTTTTTATTGGGGTCCATTGATGTCTGGTAGCCAGCACAGCCAACCCATGAGCCACCCGACCTCCAGGGAGCGTTAGATAACATGAAGCCGTGTGTCTTGTCTATGACGATGGATCTATAATGTGCAGAGCCTGTCCAGCCAATGACAGCTTGAGACTGGCTGCCACAGCTGTCAATCATCCATTTTTATCCCTTTTTTTACATGTCAAATAACTACTTAAAAACAAACTGATCAGAAAAATGACCACTTGCACAGGCATTAGCATGATAATGACTATCTAAAATGATACAAACCACCTTTGGAAAAAATTATCTGACGTATACCTACTGTGATTATTTCGGTTGTGATTTTCCCATCCACTAACATGGGGAGGCGGGCCTTGTGACCTAATACTGGATTCAGCCGCCAGAGCGGCGATCTAACATGCAGCGGCTTCACTGAACGGGAACAATGCCCAGTCCATCTTATAATAGGTCCATGGTTGTAATGTTTTTGTTTGTTTGTTTTTTGTCTCCTTTTTTGTTTTGTTTTTGTTGTTTTTGTTGTTTTCCTTTTTTCCCCTTTCTCTTTTTCTTCTTTCCGTTTGAATTTGTTTGTTTACTTGTCTTGTCTTTTGTTTTGTTTTTTGTTTTTGTTTGTTTGTTTGTTTTTAATCATTTAAAACCAAAACCTGTAGGCTACAATCGACTTGATGTGGGAATAAGTTTACGGGGTGGGAGAAAACAGTTTCTTTTCAGATCAAACACTCACACCGTCGGTGTCTCCATTGCACCATATTCGTGCATGCAATTTATTTGAAGACAATTTGTTGTGGGTTTTGTCCCGTCTGTTTGCTGTTGTTTTGTTTTGTTATTTACTTGGGTGTGCACACCCAATTGTTGATGGCACTAAACCGATGTCTGAAATGAAACAATTAAAAAATGATATACCCAAAAAAGAAACACTAGCCAAATGAGAAGTTAGAGTAACGTTCGTTAGACTGTTAACGTTTATCTGTGGTGAGAGCTTCATCATCATGCATTGTAATTCACCATTATCCTGCCTCGCTACTCGCTACTTAATTGCTGTTATTTTCATGTGTATGCAGCAGTGCCGCCACTTGTGGAAAACGAAATGTCAAATGGTGTAATTTATCACGGAGAGCGCGTTGCGGACGCAAAACAACGATGCGCCCACGGTGCCAAGTTGCAATCCGTGCCAAGTGCCAAGTGCTATTTTACGGAGGACTTTACATGTAGTAAGACATAGGTATAAAATCTAAGTTCTAACTTATGCCTACGTTGTAACTATTTCATTTGGTGCAACCCAGGGACGTGCAGAGAACATTAGAGGGGCAGGGGCTCAAATTCATAAAAGGGCAGTATAGCCGCCGTCCGGAGGGCGGCGGCGGAAATTTGAGGCAATTTGAAGGCCAATTTAGGGGTATAACTCATTTTAAATATTCCGATTTTAACCAAGTCTCATTTTAGGATGAGACTTGTCATGGAAAAATAACTCCATAACTGAATAATATTAGTATATAAAAGTTGCATGCTGTTGCAATACTGTTGTGAAATCATTTAAGCATCAATATTTATTTGCTCCTTTTCTCCCTTTAGGTTGTTGTACTACAACAGATAGCAACAGAGGCAGAAACATTGAACGATACTGAGTGAGGCTTGTAATATACCATGCATTTTAACCATAATTCTAAAAAGCAAGACAGAAGATTTAGATAAGGTGTATTAGATTTTTTTTTTTTTTTGGCTGATTCAACAACACAACATCCCTTTCCAATAGTGTAAAGTAAAAAATATTTTCAAGAGCAACAATTCTGCATTTGTTCCCTATATTTTGGTTATTTATTTATTGGGTGGTTTATTTATTTATTTATGTATTTATTCATTCATTTTTGGGTTCATTTTTGGGTTGTTGCCTTCAGGGGCGGTTTAGAAAAACACTGCTCCATGCAGAGGCCTATTACAAATGGTGCATTCAAGGCCAAGAGAGCTCGGAAAAGGCATTTCTCTTTGAATGCTGCCTTCAGTGACGGCATGGAAAGGGCAATTTCCATACAAAGCACCATTAGAAATGCATTCATGGTCAGAAAAGGGCACTTTTTATTTTATTTTTTCATGTGTCTGAGCTGTTTGTTTTGTTCATGTGTTGTTGGAATGAAAATGAAAAATGTATTATAATTTAAAAAAAAAAAAAGGCACTTTTTACAGACTGAAAAAAAGGCAGGGGCTCAAGCCCCCTTTCATGTCTATGTGTGCACGTGCCTGGTGCAACCCATATATTTTTTGTAGTGCGTAAACTCAGACTTCGTGAGACTTTGCGCTCAAACTAGGTTACGTTTCAACTTGTGCACAGCTGGTGCAACCCCACTGCTGTGCACTCTCCAACTGCCCTTCTAGTTAGAAGTGAGAATGGAATCCGAACCAACAGCGGGAAACAATCCCGATGAGGAAGAGATGGATGTTGACATCTGACAGCCAGCAGTTCCTTGTGCTTGGGAAGCCTGGCTTAACAAAATGAGCCCAGGGCCAAACTGCAGTCTGGACTGATGCTTATCTATCTCTTCATCATGTGTCATATCCCATTTGTTGTGAATCCTGTTGCCAAAATGTCTAACCTGACGGGGCGATAAGTCAATTCATCATTCTTGTGTGCAGAGAATTGATCAAAGCAAACAGAGTGAACGTACAGGGTCTCTAGTCTGTCTGGTTTCCGAATGCCCTTCTAGTTATGGATCAACCACAAACTGTAATTTGAAAGACTACCCAATACTGCAGTTGATTGTAAAGTGACCTTTCCGGCTGTTATCCTATAGTGTTTCAGATACAGCACTGTTTGCATTCATTCGTCAAACTATGTCACTTGGGTGCCATGAGTTAATGTGCTGTTTTAAGCAAGATGAAGCTTGCAGTGTCTGATAACAATGTAAATTTCCCTTGTCTTAATGAGCCAGTTTGACATGGTAGTAATCTATTATCATCATTAGTGTGGCGAGCAGCACTGTATATGTCTTATTCAGATCGAACACAAACAGGAGTCTATCCCATGACTTGATATGGACTTTGTTTGATTGATATAATTCTGGCTTTAGGCATTACACACAGTGTTTAAGAGCCAGCATGCTAAAAGTAAACTCCCATGAATAAAACACGCTGTTAGTACGACACTTTTGCCGCTCATTATTTCTATCATAACATTATATTCCATCTGCGTGCTAAATATTTTAGTTTTGTCGTAACACTACAAAACAACATAATTGGAGCCCACAGCAGGTCATAAGTCTGAGTCTCCCAAGTTTATGGTTAAATGAACAATTTCAAATCCACAAATTGGCCTTTGCCCTGTCATTTTGCCTTTATTTCGCTCACTTGTACAGTCAGTCGCCATGTAGCCGTTGGTTCTCAACCTGGGGGTCGGGACCCCCCCAGGGGGTCGCGTGATTAATTTGGGGGATTTTTCTCCCATGATGATTAAATGTCCCATACCAATGGTTTAATGTATTATAAAGCTATATAAACTCTAAAAATGATTTCAGTGAGTGAGTGAGATCAGTGTGTAAATGCGTACGCACTGTCGTTGGGTTGGGTAGCGGTGGGGCGGGGGATGTTGCGAACCCCAGCCTAAAAAAAAAAATTTTTTGGGGGGGGGGGGGATCCACCCTCTGGGTGGATCGCTCCTACCTTGGCAGCACTATGGTAACGTTCCAGCATTATAAATAGCTCTCTGCGTAATTGGTCCGTTCACTCAACAAAAGGCTTGATGCTGAAAAGCTGCCAATGGTCAGCAAGAAGATGGCTGTATTCAGTGGTTTGTGTTTGCATAATTTCTAAACTGTGCTGTGATTACGTCTTAATTCATACTTTGCAATGATAATATCCTTGTTGTAGCAGAAGGGATTAGAAAAAAGTTGTATATAATAAATCAACAATGCTTATGTTAATAGGGCTTGTGTTGACTTAAGCAATATCACACGAGAGGGAGTGCTGTTGTTGGCTAATATCGGCACTGCTCGTAGGCACGAGGCCGCAGGCCGAGTGCCGAAAATAATCACAGCAGTGACGATATTAGACAACAACAGCACGACCTCGAGTGTGATATTGCTTTTATACAACAGTTCTATTAAACAACGCTGATTAAAAAAATGACAAAAAGCTGAGAAAATATATGATTTCTCTATTTATTCCTCCGCCAACAAAAATAGTCCCGTCAGCTTTCTGCTTTGCCGAAAATGTAGCCTAATCAGCCTAATTAACTGCAGGCTGTCTACTTTACTACTGTCTACTCTACAGCTGTGAAGCGTTTTGTTGATTAGAGCAGCTTTGAAGCGATGTGATCTACACACAGTGAAGCGCCAGTGCGTTATCGTGAAATATCGGCACTGGTAGGATCCCTCTTGTTCAATCAAATTGCTCGGCCGGAACTACCTGTTGTATAAATGACAATAACATTCAAACAGAAGGAATTGTACTTATGTATTCTAGACCAGTGGTCCCCAACCACTGGGCCGCGGACCGGTACCGGGCCGCAACGCATTTGGTACCAGGCCGCGAGCCCGGGCCAACTTTTTTTTATTTATTTTTTATAAACATAGGCTATAATATTATAGGCTGTGTGTGGTAGTTGAAACATAAGCCACTTCTTAACATGCAGTGGAATCCGTATTATAACCTGCACCTAGCCGGTTGGCCTGCATGTTAAACAACAATTAGCCGGCCTACGCGCACTCCCGAGACTCCGTATCTTATCTACCTCGACCACCGGTATAAGATCCGCTTCCACGCAAGCGCTGGTCATGTTAAACAGTGGAACGATATGATCCGCATATGTCTGAGTGGGCGGGTGTGGCTCTTCGTGACTCACTTCACGTTCGCTAGTTTATTAATTAATGAATCGTTCGGGCAATCGCTTATATCAACGAGCAAACTCACGGTTTCCTCAAGTGCTGCAAAAACGGCTTGAATTGTTAAGTGGGGGCTAGAATGACCGTGCTTTCCGAGGTGAGGGCTGGCTTGACTGCAGAGAGGCAGCGGGGAAGGAAAAGTGGAGCAGAAACGCGCTCCTGAGAATACGAGGCAGCAGGATGACTGAAGCAAATGAAACAACTATCACAAAGAGCAGCCGACATTCTGACACTTTTTGCGCAATGCGTGCCGCTCTATCTGCCTGTTTGTCTCTCTGCCAGTGCCCGCATGTCTGTTTAGTGTGCGTGTGTGTGTGGCATGTCATTTTTTACGCTGTTCATAACGAGCAGAACGTGTTTAGGCTATCGTATGGCTCCATCCCCAAATTAATTTTCATCGTCCCTGACGCTACTGTGCGCCCACACTGCGGAGTGGATAGGAGCTGACTGACTCTGACTGATAGGCTATCAAAGTTTTGTGGGGAGAAATACATTTCAAACTAGTCAGATATGACTTGAATCTCATAAAATAAATCACCCACAGTGATTGACGACAGTCCGACCACTATTTTGACTGCGCGGCTTTATGTAGCTTAACAAAGGCATTTTTGGCACATTGCCACCCCTCGTTGTCAATGGACTACGTTAAAACATGTTTTTTGAAGTCTCCAGATTTGTCAGGCAGGCAGACTGTGCATCCACACTGTGGAGAGGATAGGAGCTGACTGACTGATAGGCTATCAAACTTTTGTGGGGAGAAATAAATGTGAAACAAGTCAGATATGACTTGATTTGTTTTTGTTTGGTTACAAATTCGCTAAAGCTGTTTCCTATCACATTTCTTGTTTTTGATAGATGCTACCGCGCCGCCACAGTACAACACAAAAGGCTGTTATTTACCCTTTGTCACCACCTGTTGAGTAAATATATGTAACTAAAACCATTAAAATTGACAACTAGTCCGCAACATTTTTTTCCATGTATCTACCGGTCCTTGGCACAAAAAAGGTTGGGGACCCCTGTTCTAGACAACTGACTATAAATCTGAGGTGAAGACAGTGGAATAAATGAAAACTGTTATGTAAATGGCGTTTTGTTTACAGCATAATTCAAAGCAGAGGCGTGGTATTTATTCTTTGTGCGTGCTGAATATTTTAATGAAATCGCATTCCTCCTTCAAAGAGAGGGCCTGCAGCTATCTTTTGACAATGCAATTCAACTGCATTGTCTTTGAGGATCATTGACCGGCGAGCTCTTCTCTTTCTTGAGAAAACACGCTGACATTTCAAGAGCATCAAGCAAGCAGAGCACATTAGTTCTGCAGCACGTATCTCCTCCAAAGGCAATTACAGAACAATAGATGTGCAAAGGACAGAGATGAAGCAAGAAATCCTTTCCAAAAGCTTCCCTTTCAAATTTGAAGTATTCGATGTTAAAAGCTGTCCGTTTCAAATGGGAAAGTATTGGATGTTCAATAGTATTGAAGCTTGACAGTCCAGGGGGATGAAACAAAAGCTGCCTTGTTATTGAGTAAAGCATGGGTTTTCAAAGTGGGAGGCGGGCCTCCCCAGGGGGGCTTCCAAGCCGTTTCAGGGGAGGCTCAGTGAATGGAAGTGGGGAAAAAAAGATTAGTTATTACAATAGTTCTCAAAAGGAGATCACATAGAATAAATACATAATAAATAAACTAATAAATACCTTCAGACACACCCTTTTTATTATGTATTTGATGTAGTCTGAAGTATGTCAAACAGCAATATATCAGGCTATTTTGGCACAATTGTTGAGTGCCTATAGGGGCATTATGTTATAAAATAGAGAGCCAAAGTGAAACGTCACTTCCTGCTTCAGCACTGTACCAGAGATTTTCATCTGCCATTTATTTTCCCATAGACATGGGAAGAAGATGTTTTGGTCCAAGTGAAATGTTATATGGTCTCTCCCCGATTCTAAATATATCTGAACCATTTGGCTTGAACAAGTAAAGCTATTTTTATAAGCATTTTACAAAATGTCTATGGGAAAATAAATGGTGGATGAAAATCTCTGGTACAGTGCTGAAGCAGGAAGTAGGCGGTCACTTTGCCTCTCTATAACATAATGATGATCTCATAGACATCCAGGAATTGAGCGAGGGGGGCACCTTTTCCAAAGCTTTGTCTGGGGGGAGGCCCACAGTCTCTGCCATGCACAGTAAGACAATGGAAAACAACACAATTATGAGAATCTCCTTCACTTTTTTAGGCTTTGCTACCGTATGAGAATGACTGGGCGTGTCTTATTTGGCACCAATGGCCATCTCACCCAGGAGCTCAAAAACAAAAGTCTGAAGTCTGATATTGAAATAGCTCTCTGACAATAAGCTTGAAGGCGTGTGATTGGTGAACCAATAACTTCCTTGTCTTGTTTTAGTTGCCTAACCTTAATCAAATTGTTTTAGTTGCCTAAACATAACCAAGGTGTTTTTCAAATTAATCGACGTGACGTCAGTTAAATTAACCGTGTCCCACGCGAGGTGTTATTATGTGTATGATATTTTGCCAGTCTTTGGAAATTGACTTATTCGGTCCATTCGGAATAAGGACATGTTGCATGTAACTATTACGATGCTGTTACTGTCGTTAATCAGTCGACTTGTCATTTGCCAGCAGTATGTATGTAGGCTAAATTTACAATACTCAGTAGAATACAACTTTATTAGGCAAACCTTTAGTTTATGATGCCTGGGTTTCATTTTCTTTAAGCACCACAGTAAATATAGAGCCTCTTTGACTTACCTAACCGAACAAAACTAATCCATCATCTCCCTTTGACAGTTGAGGTTCAATTCTTTCCCCTTATCATATTCTCTCTCTCAGTAATTACATTTTCTTTTCCATTTCTTTCTATTTCTCAGGCTCAGAGAAGAGAATTGATTAAATTGAGTCTCGGCAGCAAAAAGAAGAAACTGAAAAAACACAGTAAAAAGAAAAAATACAGTCAAACCCCCGAGGCCAAGTAAGCTTGGCATATAATGTATCTTTATCTATGACTAATGGCGCCGATTCTTTTGTATTCTCATTACAGCTGGACCACTTTTCGATCTGTCCTCAGGGACACTCATTTGAGTGAGACTGCATGGATGTGTGGAAAATGTGGATCGCTGTGGAGGAGTTCAGCCTGGGTGCAGCCCCTCAATTGACCCCAGGGTGTTGAGGTTGCATCAGTTGATGTTCATTTACTTTGCTGTGACCGTGATGAAAATGGCCTCTCAAAGCAAACGAACGGTTTCGGAGGAGCGTACAGAAGAGCTGTAATTGCTTGAAGAGCCTATTAAGGCCCAACCCTGTATTTCAGCCACTTATCCAGCACCCTTTACCCACACCGTCTCCTTTCTTCAAGCCTTATTTGCTCTCCTCTGATGCCTCCCTGCCACCCATCCTCTCCTTTCATAGATGTTCTATAAAACCAATTTCCCTGGGAAAAATCAATCAATTTAGAGGTTGATTCCAAGAGGAGCAGAAAATTAAATAATTAGAGGTGCACCGGTGGAAAATACCCGCTGAAATGAGCCTGTCCAATCACTTAACACGGTGTTGTTTAATATTCCTGAGAGGTGGCCCAATGTCAGGATACAGATAACCTCTTAAAAGCCCAATTTACTTTTCCCAATTATTTAGATTAGCTTAATTACCACTTGGAGTGATCCAGAGTCCGTGCCCTCCTTAAGTTGTTGTGGGGCAGGCTCACACAGCATGCTAATGCTTTACTGTTAACACATTCACTGCCAGACGTTTTTTTTTTACTGTAGTTAGCTTCTGCCAGAGGGGTTTTTTGAGGATTCTGGCTCATCTTTCAAGACCCGAGGATTCTTTTCTGCTAAGATTTTGTGAACACACAATATCTCAAAAGAACTAATAGAATGTGTGCTTTCTCTGTCTAAAAGAGTTAGTTTGTAGAGTTAGTAGTTATGTAAGCATTAGCAGTTGAATACAGCATGGTTTCAGCGTCAGAAAAATTATTCAGAGATAAACGGCTTTTTGTGAAATTCGATAGAACAGTCACTTTAACCATTCATTTTTGGCATCAGTAAGACGTCAGACATCTAAACAATAGTTTTGAACAGTAATTTCCTCCATAACAGCAGGAAACCCCCCTCTGCTTCCAACTCCTCCCTCCGTGGGCGTTCTTCTTGGCTGCAGCGGCCGTCACAAGCTTGTCACCAGTCTCACTGCTTTGCTGCTGCCTGTCTGCGCGGCCGCTGTTTGAGGAAGTCTGGATGGACTCGCTCGCTTCTTGGAGTTTTGGTTGAGAGCTTTGATGAAGCTTTTGCGATTCTGGTCATATTTATGCTGCGTGTTTCAAAGTGTGTTCCACCTGTAATCTATTATGCAAATTTGCAATCCCGCATCGCCAGCAATCAGCGCGAAAACGAAAGCGTTTTCCCCCATCCATTTTCATGAGAATGGCTGCTTTTTGCTTGCCTTCCTCTAGTCAGGAGAGCACTGTCGCCACTTAGTGGGTCGGTGGAATGGGTTGTAAACGTTCGGTGGCTCCAATAATTATATAAGAGATGTAAAAGGGTTAGATGCACATCCCACGGTCAAAAAAAAAAAATCATTTTTTTGACGGAGTAATACGTCAGTGGCAGTCAACCGTTGGATTTTTTTTGACGGAGTAATACGTCGTTGGCAGTGAACGTGTTAACACGTTCAGTGCCAGCGACGCCAAATGGCGTCATAACTCCAAATTGTTTTTTTGACGGGGGGGTGTCGATCTAAGCTTCTTACGTCGCCTCTAACAATATTGTAGCTATTGGAGGTCGATAACCTATTTTACAAACCCATTAGGTGGCGACAGCACTCTCCTGATCAGAGAAAAAGGAGCCAAACACACAGAAATAGTCACTGGGGAAAATGAGGAAATCGCATCGCATCCGTCCGTATGCATCGACGTGCCTCCATAAACGAGCACAACGCCAGCTGTGCCCCCAGCAGCAGCATCCGCTGTCACAACTGAGCACCTCCATGTACGCTGCAACAGCACATTCACATAATCAGCCTTATTATTCCGAACTGGAAGCATGCCAGCCCGTGACAAACACACGCGGAACCAAAAAGCTGAATGTCGCGCACCATTCACTGTGTGTGCGCAGCAAACTCAGCAGAGACTGAGAGCCACCAGACACATAAGACACACCCAGGAGGCGTGTGCAGTTGAGGGGGGGGGGGGGGGGAGCACGCAGAGCAGCAGAGCAGCATACACTTCACCCAGACAGACCCAGACATCAGAAAATTAGCTTCAGAGTCAGTGATGTGCTTGAAATGTTTAATTTCACAAAAGGCTCATTATCTCAGCTCGTAGAAAAAAAGGGATGTTTTTGCTTCAATCAAGCTATCTTCTCCGGCTCATAACTAAAGAACGGAAAATGGGATCAATAAACTTTTTTTTGCAGGTGATAGAAGAGAGTCTCATCGTTATTTGTGCGTGTTCAGTGTTTACATAGTAATTATTAAAAAAATTATATGACTGTTTTAAAATGCATTGCGGCCTATGTGGCACAGCAAGCAACCTTTTGCCCAAGGGCCGTGGCACTCAAAGTGTTAAGGTGTTCATTCAATAAAAAAAGAGCCAGCTTTCTGCCATAAAATAGCTGCAAATTTAAATTGTTCGGGATGACTAGGAGAAATTATTAAAACATCTACAGCACAGACATCTGTCAGAGAAACGGTGTAAAATGAAAGCACGTCATTGCAAATACCAGCAACTGACAGAATGTATTGTGTGTGGGTTTATGCTTATTGACCTTGGAGGTTTGTATTATTGGCTCAGACTTGTAGGATCTGTCAGCTTGTCCACAGCTCTGAAAACCTATTGTATTGATTGCCTCACAAACTTGATGTGAGTTTATGTGCAACACTGATTTGGAAAAGGAAGTTGTCGAGTACAAAAACAAACAAACACACATTTTACTTATTTATTTGGCTCACATCACAATAGACAAATGCATAGCCTACCCTTTTGGGCACAGAGCCTTCTTCAGAGCGTTTCTATGTATAGCATGTCATTACAAGTTAGAATGTTTTGGGTAGAATTACTGTAAGGGTCAAGTAAAAAAAAAAGTCGCATTTATAAAAAAAAAAATTAAGAAGAAGAGTAGTAGTCATTGGTGAATTTTCAAGGCAACTGACCTCATTAACAGATGAATGTATTCATTCCACAGGATAACTTCACCAACAAGGGTACACTGCTCCTGAGATACAGTAGATGTCAATCTACAGAGAAAATACTTCTTTAAGATGTTGAAAATAAGATGATTTGACATGTCTAAAAACCACGGCACCTCAGAGCTGTGTCTGACATTAGCCACCTGCGCTGCCCAGCATCCTGACTAATGGTGTTAGAAGATGCCCTGAAACGACCCATCATCCATCTTCATATTCTCAAGGTGAGGCAGAAGAAATTAGAAATAATACTATTTTGGTGTATTATGTCCCCTTGTATATATCTGTATATGTCCACACTTGTCTCAGAGCAATTGTCATGCCCTCAACATCCTCTGCCTCCTAGTTTCTCTCCCCCCTCCCTTTGTGTTTTGATTACAGGATTGGAGCTGGGTATGTGGGAGCTGGGCCCCAGCTACCACAACTGCCACTCATCACTAATTGTCTGCTCTTCATACACCTGGCCCAGACTCCAAGACAGCGCCAGATTGTAGACTCAGCATGTCAGTTATTTGATAACTCTCCAGCCAAGCCTAACCTTTTTCTTTGTTGAAGACAAAAACCTGACTTTGGTCTTCTGTGCAGATTCCTCCAGCTCTGACTCCTGCTGCCTGCTCCGATCTGCTCCTGCTGTCTGTCAAGTCAGCTCTCCATGTTCATTCTGCCGGCTGGACCAAACTCCATGCAATAAATTGACAATTCTGAACTTACCATCTAGCCTCTGTCTGTCTCTGCTCTAGAGTCCCAAATACCCACGCCTAACAGCAATATTGTGTTTGCAAACTTTCATGCCTAGTTGGTTGGGAAGGGGGCTAAATAACAGCCAAAATTTAGGCTAAATTTTGCAGAGGGAAAACCTTTCTACATCCTTCCTAAATGCCACACTCCGTGCCACCCTTGCTTGAGTCTGTGCCTCACCTGAGCCACCCCAGTCAAAATGGGCTGGACCCGCCACTGTGCTGCCGCCATGTCTGCCACTGACAGATCTATACCTGGCTGCACCAGGGCCAGCTGAAGAGAATGAGGAAGATGAGAGTGAGGAGGATGATGAGCAGGAGGGAGATGATGTACAGGGGGGGGGGGGGTTAATTGGAATCTGATGATTCACAATCTAGTGAGGCAGAATTCAAACTGATCATATGATTTGTTTTAAGTGGTTTCATTCAACTATTCAAGTTACAGCTAATAAAATAGCTTATTTACTTTCATTAATTATTTTACTGCAAGAGATCCTGGAGGTAGTTTGTTTAAAGTACAGCAGTACCAAGCTGTTCGCTGTGTACATTAATGATTTAGCCAATGAAATCAAACAGCTGGAGTGTGGGGTCAAGTACGGAGAGGAAGAGATTAGCATTCTTCTTTATGCTGATGACATCATTATGATGGCAGAAACAGAAGTCGATCTACAAAAGATGTTGATATGTGCAGATAAATGGTGTAGGAAATGGAGAATGTCCATAAATGAAAAGAAAACTGAAATTATGCATTTTAAAAACCCAACCAAGCGTACAAGTGTTTTTCCATTTCAATTTGGGGATAAGGTGTTGAATTATACAAAGAATTATAAATATCTTGGACTTGTCCTTGACGAACACATGAATTTCCTAAAAGGCACTACCTTGTTGGCTGAATCAGTGTTTGCCCAGTGTTGGACTATGTAGCAGGGGTGTGGGGATTTAAACAGTACCCCAAAAGTGAGGCTGTTCACAACAGAGCCATATGAATGAATGAATGAATGAATGAATGAATGAATGAATGAATGAATGAAAATTTTATTTACGTGTCAGGACAATTTACATGACCCATCCCACATGGGATTATCAGACACATCAACATACAGTTATTTCCATATCTATTACGGTGCTTGAACAATACAAAACCGTACAAACACACACGCAGCAGCACGCGGCATCAGCAGCAAAACACAGATTTAACTACAATGTGTATTAAGTAAAATATATGAATTATCTATCATATGTCATCTTTTTCCTCCTATCCCACGCATGAGAGATATATTCGGAAAAAGCAAAGATGTTATCAAAAAGAAATTCAAGTATGGCACCTTCTTCAAAATCTAACAGGTTTAACTCAGGGGAGTGAACTTTTTTAAATAGTGTATCTCGTAAGTCATGATACAAGGGGCAGTACAAAATAAAGTGAAATTCATTCTCCACTTCCATCAATTCACAATATTCACAAATCCTATCCTCCTCCGCCGTCCCTCTGTATCTGCCTGTTTCAATATGTAAAGGCAGAATACCACATCGTAACTGAGCACATAAGGACCTCTTACTTTTAGGTAAATTAAACATCACATATTTTTCACATTTAAATTCATTTTTAAATAAACAGTAAGTTCTTAATTTTGGCTTCTGCCATAGTTCTTCAGTCCAAGATTGTAACCAGTTAGCGCGGATCTGAGATTTAAACGACTCTACATTTATACACATTCTTTGAGAGTAATATTCTCCAAAACCACACTCCTGAAACAAGTCATACATATCTGAGACCCACTCCCCTTCAACAGACAAGTCCCAGAGGAAAATCTGACTAGCAACCCTATTGGATGGAGCCATATGATACTTTTTGGGCGTACATAAGTTTGTACCAATCCTGGCTGTCACGGGTGATATGGGGTGGGAGCCTAATGAGGTACGTTGGAGTATGTGTATGATGCGACTTTGGAATAGGATACTGGGACTGAATACCAACAGAATCTCTAGAAAAGTCTTTGAGTGGGATATGATGGTAAACGGAGCATGGGCTAGGGACATGCATGATGTCCTTCTAAGAGCTGGGTTGGAAGATGTTTTTCACAGAAAACAACTCATAGTTATTAGTGTAGTGAAAGACATTATTTTTCAGAAAGTAAAGGATAAATGGGCATCAGATATTATGTTACAAACCAAAACTTCGCACCTTCTGTGAAATAAAGCATGTGTACGGCACAGAGAATTATGTTTTGTATAATCTGTAAGAAAAAGCGGTCTCTATGTGCTCAAATCAGAGCTGGCATACTTGGCCTTCATATTGAGACAGGCCGATTTGTGGGCACTGCTGAGGAGGATAGACTGTGCAGTCTGTGTGAACTTAAAGGAGAATTTCGGTTTTTTTTAACCTGGACCCATCTCCTGGCAATAATTATGATTTGGCCACTCACCCAGCGATATCCGCAGCGTTTCTGGCCGTCCTAGCGTTGTTTTGAGATCAATAGCGTCCAAGTCAGTTGTAAAATGGAGCTGATTTGGGGCCAAGTGTGAGCCTGTCTTTCCTGCATCTAAATAGCTATTTTTATTCCCGTTTTCGCCAAATATCGTCATAATCTGATCCCTCAAGAACCACCAGAGTGATATTTCACCAAAGGCTGTTTCCTGGAGTCGCACAGGGATCAAATTACCTCAAACGTGATCTCGGTCACCAAGTCTCGTGAAGTCCCGCGATACTTTCCTGTCGACTGGCCAAATACAGGTAGGACGCTTTGCGGTGGTGGTTTTAGCGTAACCTATGTGGGGTTTGGCATAACCTTCGTTATTTCGAATCCCACATAGGTTAATGTGGGATGGGCCACAATGTGGCATGACATGCAAATAAAATAATTATTCATTCATTCATTATTCATTCATTCATATTCATATTCATTAATTCATTTACCAAGGTAAAATGGGTTTTGACATTAACATCTTTTCAGTGAACATACTTATGAAATGACCCCCAAAACATATTGATTGACATTGCTAAGCCATATATGGTTGGTATAGGCATGGATTTGTAATTAAAATAGCTATAATTCACCATTGTTAATCTCCTTCCTTGCTGTAAACTCCAAATACCACATACAGTATACCTTCCCATTCAAAAGTTATGTTTCCACGATACTGGGTGGCAGCCATCTCGGAATTCTGGATCAAAATGATGTCATAAAGTCAAACTGATGTCAGAATCGGATTCCTCGTTGTTGGCTTACACCTAAAAGTGTCTTCATACATTATTTTAGGTGCTCTGGTTCAAAAGCCAAATTGTTAAGATGGCACCAGTGGTCATCTTGAATTTGGCCATCTGGCAAAAAATCCCAGGATTTTTGGAGGCACCTGGGGGCTATTTTAAGAAAAGGTCCATAGAAGTCAAATCACTCATCAAAACATCTTAGCCAGAGAATGGTCATGGAATTGAAGTTATAGCATAGGTTATCAGTGATTTCCTTCTTACGTTGTCATTGAATTCACAATTAATTATTCACATGCATAATTTATGATGTTCTATGGTATCATTGTAATCCTTGACCATGAAAACGTAGGGGTAGACATAACCTTTTCTGTGTTATCATGTGTGGTTCAGGAGATATCATGCAAACTACATAATTTGCTTATGGCAGAATTAAAATGGCAGCCACAGTTTTTTTTTTACGATGGCTCATACAGTATCATCTGGACTAATACACAGAAATCAGAGTTTTGTCATTTATGGGAGTAGGTCTGTTTACAGAGTCATAACTATCAATAAGCTACCAGATTGGCAGGGTTATCATACCAAAATATAAACTAGAGACATGTAGGAAGACAAAAGTACTAAAGTTGTATGGTCACCTTGGGTGGTAGTGATTTGTGAAAATTTCAGCATTGGCCCATATGGACTAATTCTGAACCTTTCAAGATTAATTTTCATAGCAAGTAATCAGATTACAAACTAGGAATTTGACTTAGTCCTTTGAAGTGACATAATGGGGGGAGGATGGGGTGTAGGATAATGTCCATGTAAAAAAATGTAGACATTATCCCACGGACACTATCTACCCCCCCCCCCCCCCCCCAACACACACACACACGCCTGTCAATGTAAAATGTCTATAAAAAAAATTGTGTGTGTGCGCGCCGTGCGCGCGCGGGGGGGGGGATAGTGTCCGGGTGGGATAATGTCCATGGGGGGGGCCCCATGTTTGTTGTTTGAGATGATTGCTCTATGTGTAATACGCTCTGTATTGGGGATGCACAATTTTTTTCTGATGATATCCGATATGCAGATATTTTCTAACTCTTTTGGCCGATTGCAGATGCCGATATCGATATATGGTCGCATTTTTGCCCACCTAATTTTACTTTTTCCCAACTTGGACTTAACACATTATTATGCCTACTCTTATCGTGAAGGGCCACTGGAAGATGCAGACATACAGTAAATACTGTAACGGGTTGGGTTTGTGTGCTACGTGTGTTATACTGTTCTGTGCATGGGGGTTAACTGTGGGATTGACATGTCTGTGGGGATTTACGGGGGTCTGTGAAGGCGACTATAGCCAGTGGGTGGGGTGAGAGGGGGGTTCACCTGTGATTGGCTGGGGGGAGGGGAGCTGTGGGCGAGAGGGGAACAGCTCGGGGAGTTGGAGCGTGAGCCTGAGAGAGATGGCTGTGTTTGGGGAGAGCTGAGAGCTAGGAGGGAGCTAGCGGGGTTTGGTGTGTGTTTGTGGGGTTTGTTTTGGCGTGGGCTACGGCTGACAGTAGCCCCCGGACCTGTGTGAAACAGAATAAAGTGCGGTAACAAGATCCTGACTCTCGCCTGGTTCCTGACAATGCTACACTGGCGTCACAAGTTAAAACTAACGACTGGAAGACTCGAGCGCGACCTGGCGTTAGCGGTTAGCTGTTTGTGTGCTAGCTGCTACAAGGACCACGTGGAATGGTGCGCATAGAAGAACGCCTGTCGGTGGACGGGGGGGAAAAGGAGCTACCGACCCCGGAGTTTAGCTCGGTGCTTGCTAGCATGGAGGGCTGCCTGAAGCAGGAGCTCAGCGCGGTACTTGCCGGCGTGGAGGCCCGCTTGATGCAGGAGATCAGACGGCTGTTGGAGGCGACGCCTGCCTGGGCAGAGGGGCTTATGAAGCTGCTACGGGAGGTTGCGCAGCGCGGAGAGAAGCGGACGGAGGAGCCGCAAAGAGAGTGTTGGACTTGTGGGGGACATGGACACCTGGCGAGGTGGTGTCGCAGCGGTTCCGAGGGACAGACGGGGTACGCGGAGCAACGATACTGGGGACGGCCGGGTGTCTGCTGGTCGTGCGGAGCCTTCGGGCATCTGGCCAGGGGGTGTCAGGAGGCTGTCGGGGGGCAGAGGACGGCGGGAGAGGAGAGACGTGCAGGCGGCTGGCAGGTGAGACTCTGCTGGTCATGTAAGAGGCCTGGACATTTGGCCAGAGACTGCACTGAGACAGTGGAGGTCAGGGAAGAGACACGGGTTGGGGAGAGTGTGGAAAGCCGGGGGGAAGAGAACGTTGTTAGGATCGGTAGAGCGACGCTCATATTTCCAGGTGAGCAGGTGTCGCTACTAACGCCGGAGGGACCGGCACAGCCGAGCTGCGCTACGCCCCCCACGGTTGCTGTACGGGAAGCCGAGGTGGTGGTCGCGGCCGGTTGTGTTCTCCCTGCTGTCCTGAACACGCCGCCCCCTGGGGGAGGGGGACAGGAGGACGAGGGCGGGCGAGAGGCGGAGAAAGAGGGGGAGTGTTCAGATGTGGACCTGGCCGGCGACTTGGCCATTTGGTCGGTCGAAGCGGAGGAGTGGAAACGCAGGCAGGCGGAGGACGCGGATATCGGTCCGGTGTACACGTGGGTGGTGGCCGGACGCCGGCCCCCTGTGGAGGAGATTCACACGTTTTCCGGTGCCACGAAAGGACTGTGGGACATGTTTTGGGAAGGGGGGGAGCACGGGAAAAGAGGGTTCCAGACGGTTGTACCCAGCTCCCTCCGAGGGCTGGTACTGCGGTGGGCACACAAGGGCCTCGGCTGGCTCGGGCATCGCGGGCCTGAGGAGACGCTCCGCCGTGTTCGTGGGGGACACTACTGGTGCAAACACAAGGAGGATGTGCAGAACTACTGCAGTGCGTGTGAGGAATGTGGGACACAGGGGGGGGGCTGAGGAGAGTCACCCGACGGAGGAGTGACCCCACTGGGGGGGGAGAGGGACTAGTGTGCTTCTGGTGGGCCAGAAGCTTTGATGTGAGGGGGAAGTGTAACGGGTTGGGTTTGTGTGCTACTGTACGTGTGTTATACTGTTCTGTGCATGGGGGTTAACTGTGGGATTGACATGTCTGTGGGGATTTACGGGGGTCTGTGAAGGCGACTATAGCCAGTGGGTGGGGTGAGAGGGGGGTTCACCTGTGATTGGCTGGGGGGAGGAGAGCTGTGGGCGAGAGGGGAACAGCTCGGGGAGTTGGAGCGTGAGCCTGAGAGAGATGGCTGTGTTTGGGGAGAGCTGAGAGCTAGGAGGGAGCTGTCATGTAGGGACTACCTTAGGCGTAAGGTTACGTGCATTGCGTAGTGATTAGGTCACGCAGAGATAACGCATGCGCAGTACGATTGTGTACAGTTAAGTTCCTGTGCTGAATGCTGTTAGAAGCACACGGCTAACACTGAAGCTAAGACGCTAATAAAGAAACGGATGCTAAGAACAGAGCTTGTCGTCACCGAGTATCATTGAGCAAGTCAGGGATCGCGGAACCGCCCGGGCCACCCGGGCCGCGGCCCGGGTACTTTTCAGTTCCCAAAAAAAAAAAAAAAAAAAAAAAAAAAAAAAATTTTTTTTTAGATTTTTTTTTTTTTTTTTTTTTTTTTACAATTAAACCTCATTTACTTATTACACTCGACTGGTTGTTTTTCAGATGTGATGTGAATCTAAAGTGAACTAAACAAGTCAGATCCACTATAAATGTTTTTCAGTAGATGCTGTGATGTAGCCACAAGAAAGGTGCAATATTAATGTTTTTCAGGAGATGGCGATGTTGCTAGCTATAGGTTCTAAACAAGAAATGTGGTTCAAATGTTTACAGTAGTTTTCCTTTCTTGCTGCACTACAATGTTACAATGCTGTGAGACAGGCCCGGCGTTGGAGGGGGGGCCTGACCGGGCCGGGCCCCCCCATTCCCTAAACTGGCCCCCCCATTCAATTTTTTTTTTTTTTTTTGTGTGTGCTAAAAACGTTTTTCCGTTTTTCTGTTTTAAAGTTTAAAACGGAATCTGGCTGTCATTAGGCATTGATTAACTGAATGCTATTGCTAACTGTTACTTTGAACCTCCATTTGCAATGATTCTGGCTGGATATTAATTAACTATTGTAAATTTGTCACAATGAATGCAATTTGTGCACAATGTGTAAATACATTTAATATTAATTGTTTAGGCCTATTTGTAAAGTCACAACACATTAGAGATGTGTGTAGTTCCTCATAGATTTAGCCTCTTCCTTTTGCTCTCAAATGCACCAGTTTGACGAATTTTACTTTAAAATGTACAAAATCTTCTTCCGGGGGAGAATCCCCCCGGACCCCCCTTGGCCCCCCCAAGCTAGGGGCAGGCCCCCTCTGTAATTTGGTTCTGGAGCCGGGCCTGCTGTGAGACGGAGCTAAACACAAAAGATGCAATATTAATAGTTTTTCATGAGATACTCAGTATTTAATATTAATACTAATACTAATAATAGAAAAGGAGAAGATCCGGAATAATGACATCACAACAGTATAATCCTAATGTTAATTTAAAATTAAATATTCTTCTAAATATGGATAAAAGTCCAAAAAACGTAAAATTTTCTTCGGCGCTGCCGAGATTCGGGGGGGACTACCCCCCCCCCCACGGGGGGACACGCCCCCCCGACACGCCCCCCGGCCCCCCCAAGTTCAGATGCGTTCCGCTATCCCTGGAGCAAGTAAACAACTTGTACATGGTGTCAGAAGTAAAGGTCTGAACGCAGATCATGGCGAAGTTTAGCCCTCCCGAAGCCTTGGATTTTACCCGACCAGAGCAGTGGCCGGAGTGGCGCCAGCGGTTCCAGAGATACCGTACGGCTACGAAGCTAAACCTGGAAGACGGGGACATGCAGGTTAGCACGCTACTGTATGCACTGGGCAAAGAGGCCGAGCAAGTGCACAACACGTTCGTTTTCGGGAGTGACGAAGAGGAGGACGACTATGAGGTTGTGTTGGACAAGCTAAATAATTATTTCGTCCCAAAAGTGAACATTATCCATGAAAGGGCTCGTTTCTACAAGAGAGCACAAAAGCAAGGTGAATCAGCAGAGGAGTACATCCGCACGCTATACGAGCTAGCCGAGACCTGTCAGTTCGGTCCGGTGAAGATAGAGAATATCAGAGATAAACTAGTCATCGGGATCCTGGACAAAGAGTTGTCTGAAAAGCTACAGTTGACAGCGGACCTGACACTGGAGAGAGCAGTGGACATTGTGAGACAATCTGAGCAGGTAAAAGGCCAAATTAGCCAGCAGGCTAAAGCTAGCTCAGCCGATGCTAGCTACCTCAGCGAAGTGGCACATAAACACGGACACGCAGCGACCCCCCGTCAACAGTACAGAGGACGGGGAAGGAGACAAAACAGTGGCAGTTTCCAAACGGCGGGACACCGCGACGGAGGGGCAACGTCCAAGTGCTTCAGGTGCGGTAAGGACCACCCAAAACATGCACAGTGTGCAGCTAGAAATGCACAGTGCAGGAATTGTCACAAAGTTGGACACTTTGCTGTCGTGTGCCGTTCTGCCAGAGTGAATGAGCTCACAACAGTAGAGCAAGAGGCCAGTCATGGTGCTGGAGGACAATTTTTAGGTGAAATAAAAACAAAGTACACCAAAATTAATGACTCTACTACACCATGGACTGTAAACCTGAAAATCTGTGGCACTCCTGTGACTTTCAAGATAGACACGGGTGCCGACACCAGCGTGATATCTGATGAAACGTATCACAAGTCTCAGACACCTGCCTCAGCTGAAAGAGAACGACAGAGACTTTGACAGTCCTGGAGGCAAGCTCCAGTGTACGGGACTATTCACTGCTTTAACTAAGTACAGAGGCCAGCAGTACAGATTCAACGTTCACGTGATCCAAACAGCAAATGGAAGCAACCTGCTGGGCCGGAACGTTGCAGTGGCGATGGGGCTAGTCAAGAGAGTGGATGAAGTCCAGGAGATCCAGGGCACGTTTGGTGCAGACCTGGGCCTCTTAAAAATACCGCCCATCAAGATAAGCTTGAGGGATGATGCTGTGCCATACAGCGTCAACGTAGCGAGGAGGGTGTCCGCCCCCCTGCTTCCCAAGGTCAAAGCCGAGCTGGAGAGAATGGTGAGGTGCGGCGTCATAGAGGAGGTCAGGGAGCCGACGGAGTGGTGCGCTCCTATGGTCCCGGTCCCCAAGAAGGCAGCAGGCGAGGTGAGAATCTGTGTAGATTTAAAGAGACTGAACAAGGCTGTGAAAAGGGAGAGGTTCGTCTTACCAGTCATAGACGACATACTGCCGCGGCTGGCAGACTCCCGTGTTTTCTCGCTGCTCGATGCCGAGAGTGGCTTTTGGCAGATCCCGCTGGAGAGCGAAACAGCTAAATTAACAACTTTCATCACACCGATGGGGAGATACTTCTTCAAACGGCTCCCTTTCGGAATCTCCAGCGCGCCAGAGATATTTCAACGCGAGATGTCAGTGCTGTTCAGAGACCAAGAAGGAGTCGAGGTCTACATGGACGATATCCTCGTCCATGGAAGGGATGAGGAGGAGCACGAGAGGAGGCTTCAGAGCGTTCTCCAGATCCTGAAAGATGCCGGCTTGAAGCTGAATGACAAGAAGTGTCACCTGCGCCAAAAGCAACTGAACTACTTGGGGCATCGCATCAATGCAGACGGCATCCACCCTGATCCCTCAAAAGTAGGTGCCATCACAGAGATGCAGCCACCAGAGGACGTGCCAGGCCTGCGAAGGTTCATGGGCATGGTTCATTACTTGGGGAGATACCTGCCCAACTTGACAGATGCAGTACAACCCCTCAACGACCTGCTTAAAGATGAGGCTGCATGGACATGGGACGCAGCCCAAGCCGACGCCTTCAACAAGGTAAAGCAACTAATCTCCACCGCACCCACTCTCACCTTTTATGATGTAAACAAACCCACAGTGGTGAGCGCAGACGCAAGCAGCTACGGGCTAGGCGCCGTGCTGCTACAGCGGCATGCTGAGGGACTGAAACCAGTAGCGTTCTGCTCGAGGACATTAACCGATGCTGAGAAGCGCTACGCGCAGATAGAGAAAGAGACTCTAGCTGTAGTTTGGGCCTGTGAAAGATTCTCGACCTACCTGTATGGCTTAGATAGTTTCACGGTCCACACAGACCATAAACCACTGGTCCCTCTTATCAATAACAAAGATCTTGATGCAGTTCCTCTGAGGTGCCAGCGTTTGCTCATGCGCTTAATGCGATACAACCCCACTGCAGAGTATGTGCCGGGCAAAACACTAACAGTAGCCGACACACTATCCAGACAGCCACTACCGTTGATACTGAGTGAAGTGTCAGAACTAACTTGTGACGTTGCAGCGTTCGAGGATGCAGCTCACACAGCATGGCCCGTGTCTCCTCCCAAACTGGAGCGGATCAGGCAGGAGACTAAGGCGGACCATGAGCTACAAGTGGTCAGCAGATTGGTGACTCAGGGTTGGCCAAAGCACGTGAGTAACGTCCCAGCACAAGCTAAAGCATATCACCAGTGGGGCAACAGCCTGTCAACCTCAAAAGGACTTCTGCTGTACGGGGACCGCATCGTCATCCCGCACAGTATGAGAGGTGACATACTCCACCGTCTGCACGACGGACACCAGGGCATCATCAAGTGCCGCGAGAGGGCACGCATGAGTGTGTGGTGGCCTGGACTAGAGAGCGAGATTCAGGAGCTGGTGACAAGGTGTCCTGAATGCATGCAGTCCAGACCGACACAGAGGAAGGAGCCTCTGATCACAACACCACTCCCAGAAAGGCCCTGGCAAAGGATCGGAGCAGATATCTGTGAGTACGCAAAGCAGAACTATCTGATCGTCATTGACTATTTCTCTCGCTATCTGGAAATAGCTCACTTGCCCGACATGACAAGTGAGACCACCTGCGCGCGACTGAAGAACATCTTCGCCAGGTGGGGCTGTCCAGATGAGCTATACACAGACAACGGAGGACAGTTCTCAAGTAGGGAGTTTAAAAGCTTTTCTATAGCTTATGACTTTAAACACATCACTTCCAGTCCCCACTACCCTCAGTCTAACGGGGAGGCTGAGAGAGCGGTACAAACTGCAAAGAAGATCCTCCGGCAGGATGACCTGTTCCTGGCTCTGATGAGCTACAGAGCCACACCACTACAAGCCACGGGTGCCAGTCCTGCACAGCTAATGTTGGGCCGCCAGATCAAAACGACAGTGCCCACAGTCGACAAAGTCCTGTCTCCAAGATGGCCGGACTTCACAAAGGTACGCGAAGCTGATGCCAGAGCAAAAGCGGGCTACAGGCGGGCCTACAACAGACGCCACGGCGTCAGATCACTTCCACTCCTCAATCCAGGGGAGAGCGTGGCAGTGAAGCTTGACGGCGAGTCAGGTTGGACGACAGCAGGGACGGTTCAACAGCCACACTCAGCTCCGAGGTCCTACATGATCCAGACAGACCACGGAACACTGCGGCGGAACAGACGCCACCTGCGACCAACCTTCCTTCCTGTTCAGGAGCCGGGTGAGACAGAGGGCGCACAGGTGAGCGAACAGTCATCACCACCCCAGCCTTCACCTCCGGCCTCGCCCCTTCCAAATTCACCTGTCAGAGAGACTGTTCCACCGGAGCCCATGGGACATCTCCCTGCTCAAGCTCGGGTGACTTCCAGGGGAAGAGTCATCCGTCAGCCTGAGAAGTATAAAGACTATGTTGCTGCTTAACACATAGCTTGCCCAAATGGAGCACAATAAACTCCGGCAGCTATGGAGGTGATTGGGGAGTCGGACCCCTTCACTTCAGGATAATTTGGGGAGGGAAAAGAAAAGAGTTATGAAAAAAAAGGGAAAACAGGGGAGGAATGAATATAAAACATAAATGTGATAATGAAAATGTATGGAAAAGGGAAAAGAAATGTTAAATGTTGTTTATCGAAGTTCATGTTTATGGCACTTTACGAAGTTGTGAAGCACTTTCCTAATGAAGCATTTTCTGTGTATCTGTTTACAGGAGACCAACAGCATTATAGAATGTCTCGTCAGTTATACATGGTTTCTAAAAAAGCACCGAAATGTTATTCTACTGCATGTGCATGTCTGTGACTCAAAAGAGGGGAGATGTCATGTAGGGACTACCTTAGGCGTAAGGTTACGTGCATTGCGTAGTGATTAGGTCACGCAGAGATAACGCATGCGCAGTACGATTGTGTACAGTTAAGTTCCTGTGCTGAATGCTGTTAGAAGCACACGGCTAACACTAAAGCTAAGATGCTAATAAAGAAACGGATGCTAAGAACAGAGCTTGTCGTCACCGAGTATCATTGAGCAAGTAAACAACTTGTACAGGAGCTAGCGGGGTTTGGTGTGTGTTTGTGGGGTTTGTTTTGGCGTGGGCTACGGCTGACAGTAGTCCCCGGACCTGTGTGAAACAGAATAAAGTGCGGTAACAAGATCCTGACTCTCGCCTGGTTCCTGACAATACAATGCTTTTTCAAATTCATTCATCATTCATCATTCACTGTGCAAAATAAGAAAATTACTTTACAAAACATGCCATAATTAAAGCATCATTTTAACATGTCATATCAGCAGAAATGTTCATTTTGTGACGATGCAATATTTCATTTTAAAGCCTTTATCGGCCGATACCAATCATCAATACGATATCATCGTGCATCACTCTGTATTATAAGTTGTTTTTCGTTCTTTAGACAGGTTTCTCTTGAAAAAGGAACTGTGAATCTCAATTAGACAAAAACTGTAAAGGATGCATGAATTTTCCCACTAATTCAATGCTGTTTTATTGCTACCGCCGTGTAGCTGTGTGTACCGTTCCCCCGTGGGGCAGCGTTATCGGATTGAGGGCTGACTTAGGTCCGCGCTCAAAACTGTTAGGCTAGGTTGCATACGTGCTATTAGCTTACAGTGTAGCACTAGAACAATAGGCTAGTTAGCCCAGTTCTTGCGGATAAGCTAGCTTGCACCCGTGTGGTTAGCGTCCGTGTGCTTGTTATTTAGGCGCCGGCTATATTGTCAGAGCGCACACGTTACTCCGGCTGGAGTAGCGTTAGACAGATAGTTAGCTAGTTGCTGAGTGCAGTTAGCTTGGACTAGCTTGTAGCACTCCAGCTATCTGGCTGCGTCCCCAGACAGGGTAACGCACCCAGTTTTGTGGCAGATAGCTAGCGTGCACACGTGCAGTTAGTGTCTGTGTGCTAAGTACTTTAGGCGCCAGCTACCTCTGTGTAGGGCGCGCGTTAAGCGAGAGTAGTAGCGAGAAGCCATGCTCTTCAGTTAGCTAGATAGCTAGCTTGCTCCCGTGCAGCCAGTATCTAGTGTTGTGTAGCACTCCAGCTATCTTACCGTTGCAGGCTATAGCTTACACGGTAACCCCGTTATTCCTGTTAGCAGAGAGAGGGGGGAACAGCTAGGTGCTGTGTTAGCTGTGAGGCTACGCTGGCCGGTTACGACCGGCACAATGAAATGAATGTGTGCACTGCCTAAGGGCATGAGCACGCTGCACAGGCGTCACTGGGACCTACATACTGCTTGTAGTGTAGCTATTACTGGCGTCGGCCCCGAAGGGGGCACTCTGATATATTAGCTGAGCGAGTACGCTAGCTAGGTGAGCTCGCTCCGCACGATTGCGTTGGCCGCTTCTCTCAGTACTTACGCCATCTTAGCCAGCTTGCTTGTCTGCTAAGTGTTGCTTGCCTCGTGCAAATAGCATCTACTAGATTGTAACTCCCTCTGAGGAGTTTCTTCTGAGATTGACTAGCTTCGCGGGCCGCTGGCCTCTGCTTGCGGTCACGCTTGCTTCCCCGTGTTACTCAGGGTAGAGACTCGCTGCACCGGCTTGCATGTGCGCAGGCTTGTGTTAGCGGACGCTTGTCTCTCAGTGCTTACGCTAGCTTAGCTAGTGGCTTGTTCACGCCTGTTCTCTAAGACGGGTTAACAGGTTGTGGGTATTGTTGCCTCCCCTTCGGGCTGGGCTATTGCCACTTACGTTACCGTTGCAAGCGCATGTTCGCTAGCCTCCGGGTTGCTTACTGTCTAGCCTGTGCTTCTTGCTAGCCTGCTAGCTTGCTTAAACGGTACTCCCGCTAACAGGGTGCGGCCTGCGGGAGCTTGCTATTAGTGATTAGCTTCCTGCTTTCTCTTGCTACTAGCAGGGAAAGTCAGCGAGGGGATGGGCCGTGTGTAAAACTACATTGGCCGAGTATGAACCGGCACGATAAGTGCGTGTTCTGCCTTGGGCATGAGCACGCTGCACAGGCACCTTGAACCCTCGGTCTTGAAGCTGCTGGGCTATCTTCACGAGCGAGCCCTCCAAGGGAGCAGTTCGTGGGGCGATGCCCAGGGCCGCAGCTAAGCTCTTGAGCTCTCAAAAGAGTGTGAAAGCTAGCTTGCATACATGCAGATAGCATTAGTACTGTTTAGCACAGAACGATAGTGGCCTTGTGGTTTGAGTGTCCGCCCTGAGACTGGGAGGTTGTGAGTTCGATCCCCAGCCGAGTCATACCAAAGACTATAAAAATGGGACCCATTGCCTCCCTGCTTGGCACTCAGCATCAAAGGGTTGGAATTGGGGGGTTAAATCACCATGTGATTCCCGAGCGCGGCGCACGCTGCCGCTCACCGCTCCCCCAGGGGATGGGTCAAATGCGGAGAACAAATTTCACACATTGTGTGACAATCAGTGGGACTTTACCTTTACCTTTATAGTATCGTTGCAGATAGCTGGCGTGCACCCGTGCAGTTAGTATCTGTGTGCTAAGTACATTGGGCGCGAGCTACCTCCGCTACAATAGACATACCGCCCCTTGCTGGCGCTACGCGTCCAGCAGGGGTTACAGCTCGCCAAGGTCTGGGCTCAGTGCCAGCCTTTGGCTTGTAGCTCTAAGGACAAGCCCACCGCCCTTGGTGCCCAAGGCCCGGGGTGGTTGGGAGCTCTCCATGGGTCGCACTCCCTTGTTGGGGCGCCCCCTGCAAGTGCAGGGAGCCTGGCAGGGGGCACAGCGCACCTTGGTCCATGGCCACGGCCTGGCCTCGGTTGGCAGCGCTCAGGTCAAGCCCACCGGTTGGCTCACTAAGGCTGGGCTCAGTTCCAGCCTGCGGCTTGTAGCTTTAGACCCACCGTCCTCGGTGCCCAAGGCCCGAGTTCGGTCGGGAGCTCGCCCAGGGTCTCATACCCATCATCAAGGCTCGCCTTGGTCCATGGCTACGGCCTGGCCTTGGCTAGAGGCTCCTAGGACAGCCCACCATCAATGGCACCAACGGCCCATTGCTGGTCGGGAGCTCGCCTGGGGGCCGCACTGTCGGACAAGTCCACGTGCGGCCGGTCTCGAGAGAGAACGTTACCTCCGCAGTCCCCCCAGCCTGCGAAAGTCGCACGGCAGGGGGGGGGGGTTACTTTGATGGGTTCCGCTCCTTTGGCTCCTTTGGCCACAAGAGACCATCTTGTCCAACCTGCCTGGGAGCATCTATGGTCCCCGTCCCCATTACGGCGCACCCTCCAGAAGGGATACGCTCTACAGTTTGCCAGGCCCACACCCACGTTCGACGGGACCCCTGATCCGACCGTGGAGGGGGAGGCCATGGACATACTCCACAAGGAGGTTATTCGTTCCTCGCCAAAGGGGCGATTTGCTCGGTTCCCAAGGCAGATGTGCGCTTGGGTTTTCTACCACAGGTAATTTGTCGTGCCCAAGAAGGACGGCTCCATGCGTCCAAAATTGGACCTTCGGCGTCTCAACAAGACGCTGAGGAAGTCCCGTTCCGAATTCTCTCTTTCCCCGCCTGTTCAACGAGTTGAGACAGGGGGATTTCTTACTTCCGGGGATCTGAAAGATGCGTTCTTCCATGTCCACGTGGTCAGGAGACACAGGAAATACCTGAGGTTCTCCTTCCTGGGGAAGGCTTACGAGTTCTGTGTCTTGCCATTCGGCATGTCTTTGAGCCCGCGAACCCTCACGGTGTGCGTGGAGACAGCCTTGGCTCCCCTCCGCGCGAGGGGGATCCGCGTCTTCCTATATCTCGACGACGTTCTCTTAGCGGCCGACTCGAGGGTCCGTGCCACGGAACATACCAAGGTGGTGACCGATCACCGGCAAACCTTAGGGTTTTTGGTGAACTGGCAGAAGAGTTGCCTCGTCCCAGCGCAGGCGGCGACCTTCCTGGGGCTCGAGCTAGACTTCCTGCGAGCCTTTCGCCAGAGCGACAGGCTCGCACGGTGCGGACAGCAAACCAAGGACGTTAGGTCTGTGCCCTCGGTGTCAGGGCATCAGTGCACAGTGATGTTGGGCCTGATGGCCTCAGCACTGCATGTGCTCCCACTGGGGAGGCTACACATGCTCCCGTGGTCCAAATCTGGTTTCTCAGGCTTCGCCTGGACTCGGCCGGGGACCGTCATCGCAGGGTTCCTCTGACAGGTCAGGCCTGGCAGGCGCTGGCCATATGGGCGGACCCCCGTTACCTCTCGAGAGGTACTCGGTTGGGCCCTGTCCCGCTCAGGATGGTGATTCGCACAGACGCCTCCCTCTCGGGAGGGGGTGCGATTTGCGGGCATTTTTCGGCGAACGGCCGGTGGGAGGCTCAGGAGCTTCGCCACATAAACGTGCTAGAGCTGAAGGCGATTCGCCTGGCTCTGCTTCAGGACAAGCCCACCATCAATGGCGCCGTGGGCCCATTGTTGGTTGGGAGCTCTCCTGGGGACCGCACTGCCGGACAAGTCCGCGTGCGGCCAGACTCGAAAGAGAACGTTGCCTCCGCAGTCCCCCCAGCCTGCGGAGGTAACACTTCCAACGGCTCACACATGGGCACCATGTTCTGATTCGCTCGGACAATATGGCAGAGATCGCCCACCTGAACAAACAGGGCGGTGTGAGGTCGGGGGGGCTGAACCATAGCGGGGATTCACCTGTGGGTGTATCCCCGTCTCCTTTCAGTGTCAGCGGTCTATCTGCCGGGACGGCTGAGTTACGACCGACCTGCTGTCTCGAGGCAATCCCCGTTATACGGAGTGGTGCCTCCACCCTCGGGTGATGGAACAGGTTTGGGCCAGGTTTGGTCGCGCCCGCGTCGATCTCTTGCATCGCGGCGCGCGACACACTGCCCACTGTGGTTCTCGATCCAGGAGGACAGCCCCCGTTAGGTCATGACGCGCTAGCGCACGCATGGCCGAGGGAGGGGCTCTATGCGTTTCCCCCGACCCCCCCTGATCCGTCAGGTGTGGGACAGAGTGAGGGAACAGCGCCTCCGGCTCGTTTTAGTCCGTTTTGGCCCAGGCAGACATGGTTTGCGGACCTGGTCTCCCTGGCGCAAGATCCGCCCGGGGCGTTGCCGGTACGGGCCGATCTCCTATCCCAGGCGGAGGGGGAGGTGTTCCACCCCTCCCCAGGCAGGTGGAAGCTAGCAGTCTGGCTCCTGAACGGGACCAGTTGCTAGCCCAGGGCTTGCCTGATAATGGGGTATGCACTATGCAGAGTGCTAGGGCTGCTTCGACCCGCACTCAGTACACGTACAAGTGGCGGGTCTTTTCGCGTTGGTGCGCAAGTAAGGGCGTGGATCCAGTGAACTGCAGTGTGCGACCAGTTCTCTGTTTCCTTCAGAGCCTGCTTGATGCGGGTCAGTCCCCGCAGTCGCTTAAGGTGTACGTAGCCGCAATTTCTGCTTGCCACATGGGAATTGAAGGGAGCCCCGTGGGGGCGTACCCTTTGGTCTCGCGCTTCATGAAGGGGGCGCGTAAACTGCGCCCGCCGTCCCAGGGTTTTTTTCCCAAATCGGACCTGGTTACGGTGCTGGACGGGCTAACGGGTCATCCGTTTGAGCCCTTGGACTCCGCCGATTTAAAGGTTCTGTCTTTAAAGACCGCGCTGCTGCTGGCCTTGTCGTCAGGAAAGAGAGTTGGTGACCTGATTGCCCTCTCGGTGCAGCAGGCCTGTATGGTTTTGGGAATGATGGGCGCAGGGTTACGTTGCGACCTAACCCGGCTTACCAACCTAATAATATTAATGTCAGCTTTAGATCTATGGTCATAGACTTATCAGCATTCTGTCCCCCGCCGTTCAGTTCGGGTGAGGAGTGACGCTTGCACATGCTGTGCCCAGTAAGGGCGCTCTCGGCCTATGTGGCCAGGACGCGTTCATTACGCACTCCAAACCAGTTGTTGGTCTGCTTTGGGCAGAAGGCCCAGGGTGGGCTCCTTTCCAAGGATCGCTTATCACACTGGATAGTGGAGGCGATCGCTTTGGCATACTCTGCCGTGGGTAAGATACCCCCAGAGGGTATCAAGGCGCATTCTACGCGGGGTGTTGCGACATCCTCTGCGTTGTTGCGCGGTGTTCGGTGGAGGACATGTGTGCCGCGGCCTCATGGTCCTCTCATCACGCGTTTGTTAGGTATTACAGTCTCGACGTGTCCGGTGCGCGGTTCGCGCACGCGGTACTGTCGGTGGCAAGGAAGTAGTATCATTGCCACGGCAACGTCGGCAAGGTCGGTTGAATTAAGGCACTAGTGAGAGCTTGAGTTCGAAACGAAGTAAAACGTTAGGGTTGTGCTACAACCCAGGTTTTACGAGTGAGAACGAGAGCTCTCACTACCCAGCCTTGCTGCGTCGATGCGTCATTGGGTGCGTCGGATCTCAGCTGGCTGGAAGAAATGAGTGGATATCCCTGGGCTGACAGGACGTGACGTAGTCACGTGGATCTGTGTCAGCCCCAGGGGGGCACCACGCCACCTACGGGTGGGTGGTCGGTTTTAATGAAAAGTAATTTTGGAGCAAAATGACAGTCTTCCATAGAGCTGCGTACGCAGCGTTGTAGGCACTAGTGAGAGCTCTCGTTCTCACTCGTAAAACCTGGGTTGTAGCACAACCCTAACGTTTTGAATCACCAGGGCCCAGTAGTTCAAAACTTTTAATCTCAATCAGATCCGATCAGATTTTGAAATCCCATTTTCTGTGATCCAGGATCAGACAACTCGGCCAGATTTTGTCCCAGTATTTCAAAGCAATTCAGGATAGGATCACCCTGATCCAGTTTCAGACTTTTCAAGATTACTAGATCCTGAATATTAGTGCTTTAATCCTACCGATCTCCATCTAGTGGATATGAAAAATAATACAAGGAAGACAAGAGACCACATTGCAGAGACATCTATAATGTCTAATTATATTTTTAAATACATAAAGGACATAAAATCATAATGGAATTGTAATAAAAAAAATACTCCCACTAGGGTAACAACAACAAAACATTAATTCAAAGGCAGCTGGATCATCCAGGCGTGCTTTGAGGAGCTGAATTCTAAGTGAGGTTTCAGTTTGCCCCTTGCACCTGCTGATGATCTAGGCCCACCTATGGATGTCCCTCTAAATGAGAGACTGAGTGGTGGTGCAATGCGAGATGCTATTGTCCGCAATTACTTTTGAAAGGTGATGACAGATGATGGACTTTTTTGTTTTTGAAGATATTTTTTCTTTAATCTAAATTACATTTGTGATTGACAATCTTTGTTGTGATACTTTTATGAGCAGAAACATTTATGTCATCAACATTTGGTTGAAAACAAAATAGGCCACCACAAACATGACCAAAAAATGAAATATTAAATGTATTTGCCATGAAAGCTAAAAATTGTGTATTATTTCAGTTAACAAACTTTGCCATCTTATTTATATTGAAACATATTTTTAAATAAATTGTATAGTACATTTTGCTCTGGTAATCCACTGGAAATCCACCCCTCTGGTGGGATCAAGATAATCCAGTTTTTTGGGATCAAACTGATCCAAATCCTGTGTTGTCGCTTTGAACTACCCGTTTTGAAGATTTGATCCAGATTAAAGCTTGGATTTGATTTCCTGATCTGATCGGATATCAAAGTGATCCTAATCCTGTTTTTTGGTTTTGAACTACCCAAAATCCAAATCTGATCCGATCAGATAGGGATTAAAAGTTTTGAACTACTGGGCCCAGAGGTTCAGAGAGGGCTCAAAACAGAGAACTGAGGAGCCAGTCTCTCGCAGTCCCAGTCTGAACTGAGGAGCCAGTCTCTCTCAGTCTTAAGGAGGAGGCAGTCTCTCAGTCCCAGTCTGAACTGAGGAGCCAGTCTCTCTCAGTCTTAAGGAGGAGGCAGTCTCTCTCAGTCCCAGTCTGAAGGAGGAGCCGGTCTCTCACAGTCCCAGTCTGAACTGAGGAGCCGGTCTCTCACACTCCCAGTCTGAACTGAGGAGCCAGTCTCTCACAGTCCCAGTCTGAAGGAGGAGCCACTCTCTCACAGTCCCAGTCTGAAGGAGGAGCCAGTCTCTCACAGTCCCAGTCTGAACTGAGGAGCCAGTCTCTCACAGTCCCAGTCTGAAGGAGGAGCCAGTCTCTCACAGTCCCAGTCTGAACTGAGGAGCCAGTCTCTCACAGTCCCAGTCTGAAGGAGGAGCCAGTCTCTCACAGTCCCAGTCTGAAGGAGGAGCCGGTCTCTCACAGTCCCAGTCTGAAGGAGGAGCCAGTCTCTCACAGTCTCAGTCTGAAGGAGGAGCCAGTCTCTCACAGTCCCAGTCTGAAGGATGAGCCAGTCTCTCACAGTCCCAGTCTGAAGGCAGACCTTTTGAAAGATCCCCTGCATTTTTTTTTTGGTGTGTGGTCAGATTATCTCTTAGTGTTTGTGATGCAGCTTTAATTGGGACAGACTGTCCTCTGACAGGATGTGATGTAGCTTTAACTGGAACAGACTGTCCTCAGACAGGCTGTTTATTGTTTATTGTTTAAAAGGATCCCCATTAGCTGCCGCCAAAGTGACAAGCTAGTTATCCTGGGGTCCACACAGAAAGACAACACAAATGACAAAACATAGCAATACACAAGATACATATGAAAAACACAATTCACTTAACAATGATAATCTAAGAGCAGTAAAACATTATAGACATCATTATATACATCATCAGAAATTTTTCAGAAAAAGTGGTAGGGGTAGGTATTCATTATTACATTCATACATTAGGTATTTCCACTCCCAAACGTGAACAGTATTTGCTCACATATTTAAGTAGTGCGTTCTTAGATGGTACTTGAAAGATACCTTGCTATTTACGTATATTCTGGGGGCAATTATTCCAGTGATTGATGGCACGATAAACAACTGTCCTCTTTAAAGCATTTGATTTTGGGTGTGGTGACATAAACTGTCCATCATCTGCTGACCTGGTGAAATGAGAATGAACCTGACTGCATCTGACAATTTGTCTGTATAAGAAAACAGGTTGAGAAGAAAAGACAATGTTCCTGAAAAATGTAACTGTGTTGAAAACCAGCCTATTCTCTATCGTTAAGCATGAGAGTTGACAGTGCATACTGATAATGTTTGTTCTTATGGAACAATGTAAGACTAACCTGGCAGCTCTGTTCTGGGCAGTTTGCAATTTCTTTAGTTGACCTTTGGATGCAGAAGCCCATACAGGTGCACAATAATCCAGGTGACATAAAATTAAAGATTTAGCCACCTGTCCCCCAATGTATGTAGGGACATAAGAAAGACATTTCCTCACCATGGAGATACCACTACCCATCTTCTTCACTATAGTGTCAATGTGTTCTGCCCATGACAGCTGGCTATCAATTATTGTGCCCAGTAATTTGACTTTGTCTACCTGTTCTATAGGTTCCCCAGACAAGTTCAAACTCATTTTTGGTGCAGATGACAGTTTATGACTCGATCCCAAGATAATTGATTTGGTTTTTGAGATGTTCAGTAACAACTTATTCCTTTTTATCCAGTCAGAAACCATATTTAACTCAGCTGATAAAACATTGTCCAGTTCACTGACAGTTTTTGCAGCATAATACAGTGTGGAATCATTGGCATACAACAGTTGCTTTACACAAAACTGATGGCAAGTCATTTGTGAAAATGGCGTATAGGAGTGGCCCAAGGCAACTCCCTTGCGGGACCCCGCAGTCCAAGACCTTAGAGTGAGACCAGCTGCCAGTGTAATATACCTTTTGTGTCCTACTTAGATAACTCTTCATAAATAGGATAGCGGTTGGACTAAATCCATAGCATTTTAGTTTACTGATGAGCAGTTCATGATCTATGACATCGAATGCTGCACTAAAATCAAGTAATACCGCGCCAGTCATCTTTGAGTTATCCATTTCCTTGAGCCAGTCATCTGTCATTACTGTAAGGGCGGAGCGAGTTGAATGGTTATGTCTGTAAGCATGTTGAAAACTTGTGTTTAAGCCGTTACAGTCAAAGTATTCCTGTATTTGTGAGTGGACTATTCTCTCCATCAATTTACTGAGAACTGGGAGAATAGTGATAGGTCTACTGTTCTTCCCAGTGAGTGCTAGTCTGCCATCTTTAGGTAAGGGAATAATTTTACCCTCTTTCCAGATAGTGGGATAAACACCTTTCATTAAGCATGCATTTAATATATGACATATCGGACCATAAACATAGTCAGCTGCCAGACCAAGTACCTTACTGTCCAGCAAGTCAGTACCTACTGAGCTGTGTTCAGGGAGAGACTTCAACAGCTTCTTTACTTCCCGCTCATCTACCGTACACTGTTAAACTGAAAAGTGCAACTCTTATCTAACATCACATGATTTTTTATGAGCTTTAGATCATCAGAATCAGAATCAGTATTGTCCATATTCTGTCTTAGTGCATAGACCTTATTTATGAAGAAATCATTAAAATAATTTGCTATATCAGATGGTTTGGTCAGAAACATGCCTTCTGATTCCACAAAGGAAGCCCCGCCAGTTTTCCTTCTCCCCATTATTTCATTGAGGGTTTTCCAGAGCTCTCTACCATCTTGCTTTACAGTGTTTATTCTTTGCATGTAATATTCCTTCTTGATTGATCTATTCAGATTTGTAACCTGGTTTCTCAGTTGACAATACTTGAATCTATCCTCCACTAATCCAGACTTTACTAATGTAGATTTGGCTTCGTCTCTTTCCTTCATGAGGCTCTTTAGAGTCTCATTCAGCCATGGAGCTGGTCTAGCTTTCACAATACACTTTCTCATAGGGGCATGCTTATCAACAATCTTCATGAAGCTGTCCATAAAGATATTTAAGGAGACCTCAGGCTCCTCAGCAGCATACACATCAGTCCAGTCAATATCACCTACATCTGCCAAAAAACAGTCAGGAATGAATTTCTTGAACATCCTTTTATGTATTATATTGACCTTGCATTTAGGAATTTTAGTTTTCCTGGTAATTGCTATAATATTATGGTCACTAAAACCCACAGATCGAGAAACTGGTTTAGTGCAGCATTCAGGAATATTTGTGTAAATATGGTCTATGCAAGTGGCAGAAGTATGGCCAGCATTGTTAGTAAAGACTCTGGTTGGTTGAGAGATCATCCGAGACAGATTACAAGCATTGATTAATGATACCATCTTTTGTTTCATTGGACAGTGATTCGCGAACCAGTCTATGTTCATATGCCCAAGTAAAAAAATATCACCATTCACATCTGTAACTCTGTCAATTAAGACACATAAGTCATGCAGGTAGGGCTGCACGATATTGGAAAAAACTGACATTGCAATATTTTTTTATTCTGCGATATATATTGCGATATGAAAAAATACAGGAATTTTCACCAAAAGTCTTGAATATGTCTATCAAGCCTTGCTCACTTAAGAAGGTGGCCTAGTGGGTAATGTGCGCGGTTGACGTAGTAGGAAGTGAGTGTGTTTTTAGCCACAGACAGGGTGAGTTGCAGGATCCTAAGTGAGTAAAAGTACTATAGTTAGTAGGAAAAGAGCTTAGAACGTCACCGAGAGGGCATGCATTACTGTATGTTATCAGTTCATTTACCTTACTTGACATTGCATGATCTGCGATGTGACTATTGCGCATGTGCACATTGCGATGACGATGCTGAAACGATATATTGTGCAGCCCTACATGCAGGTATTGCATATCAGCCCCAGGAGGTCTATAGCAGCAGCTGATCAGCACCGGCTTTAGGTGAGGAAGATGCACTTTGACCCATAGACATTCTAAACTATCTGACATGAACTCAGAGCACAATGTTGCCGGAAAGTGATTTGTGATATTATAATGCTATGCCACCCCCATGTTTATTCCTGTCCCTTCTAAAAAGATTATAGCCATCAATGGAAACCTCTATGTCAAAAACAGTAGCATTCAGATGGGTCTCTGATACGGCCAAGATATGAATGGAGTTTTCTGTAATCAGAGAGTTAAGTTCATGTTCCTTATTTCTGATGCTGCAGACATTCAAATTGGCCATAACAAGACCCTTTGAAAAAGGAAGAAGATGCATATCATCAGTGGGCCTACTATCCATAAAAAATAAAATAAAAATAAAAATGCAGTTCAGTTCAGTCCAATGAGCTCAAGTTAAGGAAACCAGAGAGCTAGTCTCTAGCTCCTGCTCCTGGCTTTTGGGAAGGGGGATGGACAATAAGCTTGTCATGTCGGATGTAGGCAATGTCGCCTCGTTCTCTGGCAGCTTTCATGGCTGGAATGAGCTCTCTACGCTTTGGCTGACAGCTTCAGTGTAGTCCTCATTTACATAGATGTTGGTGCCTTTTAGATCTTTAGCCTTTCCCAGAACAGCCATTTTATCTTTGTATCTGAGGAATTTGATCACAATAGGCCTAGGTCTCTTTCCAGAATATCCAGATGGATTGCCAGTCCTATGTGCACGTTCAATCACCATCTGACTACTGTCCAGGTGAAGTTTCTCATTGATCACACACCTGACTTTGTCCTCAGTCTCCTTCCAGCTTTCATTCTGGGTCTCAGGAATGGCATCCACAACAAGGTTGTTCCTTCTTGTTTGACCCTCCAAGTAGTCCGCTTTCTCAGTCATCTTTATCAAGGTCTCCTGCATTGTTTTGGTTTCAGCACAAGCAGTTGTACTCTCTGACTCAATTTTCTTTTTTAGATCATCAATGTCCTTCTGGGAGAAATGCAGGCTGCTTCTCAGCTCCTGTGTCTCCCTGGTCAATTGGTCAATCCGAGTGTTCACATTGTTCACAAGTAATTCCACAACAGTCTTGAAATTGCTTTCCTGCTGCTGCAGGAGTTGCATAAACAAATCCTTTTGTTGACTCATTAGATCTCGTACCTGTGAGAGTGACACCAACTCCGTCTCTCCATTACTTTGGTCCTTACTTTGGTCCTTCCTAGGTGCCATGGTGTGCTGAGATTCTCAGCTAGGAAATCCTCAGGCTTCAGCAGATGCAGCAGGCAGAGATAGTATCCGCCAAAAAAATCTCAAAGTATGAAGATCATCCACCGCTTTTCACTTGGTTTCTCATAAAATATAGTCTCAGAGTGGATATTTAAAAACTTGAAATTCTTGAACTGAGATGAAACACTTTAAAAACACTTTAAAAGTATCAATATCAGGAGCAGAGGTGGATGATTACCAGTGGAGGAAGCAGCAGGAAGCTACAAACAAGCTAGCACAATCGGCAGATCTAGGCTAAAAACGAGCCACACTGCCGGTGATGTTTTTGTTTTTGACGGTGGGACGTGGATCAAACCCTTTTACGTCTCCTATAAAAATATGGGAACCACCGAACGTGTACAACCCATTCCACCGACCCACTAAGTGGCGACAGTGCTCTCCAGACTAGAGAAAGCGAGCCAAAACTGCAGGGAAAAGCGTGAGGAAACCATTCTCATACTGTAGAATGGTTTGGCGAAAACGCTTTCGCGCTGGCGCACAACGGTGGGGGGTTCCAAAAATAGACTGGGTGGAACACACTTTGAAACACGCAGCATAAAGCCCAGAATCGCAAAAGCTTCATCAAAGCTCTCAACCGAAACCCCAAGAAACGAGCGAGCCCCATCCAGGCTCGCCCGACGAGGGGCCGCCAGGCAGCAGACAGGCAGCAGAAACTTGCTTGTGACACACCCGCTGCAGAGCCAAGGAGGGAGGAGGAGAACGCCCACGGAGGGAGGAGTTTGAAGGAGAGGGTGGTGCGGGTGCTGTTATGGAGGAAAATACTGTTCAGAACAAATTGTTTAGATGTCTGATGTCTTTGATGCCAAAAATAAATGGTTAAAGTGACTGTTCTATCGAATTTCACAAAAAGGCATTTTTCTCACCTTTCATTTTCAGACGCGGAAACCATGCTGTATTCAACTGCTAATGCCTACATAACTACTAACTCTACAAACTAACTCTTTTAGACAGAGAAAGCACACATTCTATTAGTTCTTTTGAGATATTTTGTGTTCACAAAATCCTAACAGAAAAGAATCCTCGGCTCTTGAAAGATGAGCCAGAATCCTCAAAAAAAAAACTTGGCAGAAGCTACCTACAGTAAAAAAAAAACTGTTGGCAGTGAATGTGTTAATTAGATAAATAGGCTAAATAAGAAACATGTTTTCAGTTTTCCAAAACTACCGTGTCAATAGAGACAGTCCGCATGTCTGGGAACGCCCACAAAATGTTAAACGGCTGGCTCGCGAGTGGGGTAAAACCGCCGATATATCTCATGTGCTGACTCACCAAAAGACGGTGCTGCTGCTCTAAACTACAGGTTTGGGGGTTCTAGAGCAGAACACAAGACGTCTGCTCAGATGTGCGTTTACTGCAGTGGTTAAATCCTCGATTGTGTCTGCCTGGGCTGGGCTATCAGCTAAATTCTAACTTTGCTGAATGGATAGAATGGGGGAATTTACCCCACCCTGACCACGCCCCCAGCAAGGCTGAGCCAGCTAACCCAGCGTCCAGTGTGGGCGTTCCTAGAGCCTGTATGGGCGTTCCCAGACATGCGGACTGTCTCTAGTGTTGTTTGTGTGAAATATAGGCTGCATTTCACCTCCAAGCCACCATGCGTCGCCCATGAGCGCGTGTTCTACTACTACAACCAAGCTGGTGGAGAAGAAGCCAAGGTGTGTGCAACATCACGTGATGTCAACAGCCTGCCCTGCCCTGGCTGAGTTAACAATTATCTTTAGCTAGTATAGTGTAGTGTAGTAGTACCATGCCGCCGAAAAAAGGCTGAAGCCCCCAACGGGATTTACAAGCCTTGATAACTTCGGTTTTATAAAGAGACAAAAAACTGCTAACGGACAACAACCTGTTAGCGCGGCAGCTAGTAGCCGCAAAACGCGACTATTTCACTCGAGTACCTCTCCCATCATAGTCGCGCTCGCCCGACCCCTTTATCGAGGGAAAGTTGCACATTTAGCGATCTACAAGCTTCAAACATGCACCAATCACTAATATAAACTACGCACCTTGTTGCCACGGATGTTGTCGAGCAGGCCGCGCTGAGGCCGCGCTTTGTTAACTCGTATTTTAAGAAAGTTTGGGTTATTTGTGTGTCCGGAAACATTATTTTCCCTTCTCCAACGACTCTTCTTCTTTTTTGCTGCTCACCGGTTCAACTGCTCAACTGCGCCACCGCCACCGCCAACCTGTGACTGACAGAACGACACAGGGCAAACCCCATACTTGACACATGATGTAATACCCCATGATGCGGTGGCGCAGTTGAGCAGTTGAACCGGTGAGCAGCAAAAAAGAAGAAGAGTCGTTGGAGAAGGGAAAATAATGTTTCCGGACACACAAATAACCCAAACTTTCTTAAAATACGAGTTAACAAAGCGCGGCCTCAGCGCGGCCTGCTCGACAACATCCGTGGCAACAAGGTGCGTAGTTTATATTAGTGATTGGTGCATGTTTGAAGCTTGTAGATCGCTAAATGTGCAACTTTCCCTCGATAAAGGGGTCGGGCGAGCGCGACTATGATGGGAGAGGTACTCGAGTGAAATAGTCGCGTTTTGCGGCTAGGCAGCTAGCTGCCCCAGGTCTGATTTGATTATGATGATGATGATGATGATGATGATGTGACAGCCAACGTGGATAACTTTACCGCGGCCGCCGGAGTCGGACCTGAACCCGATGCTGCTGCTCCGACCAGCAGCACCATACACCCGGACAGTTAATCAGATTCAGAATTCGCGCGATGACGAGGCAGGCAGGGGGATGCAGGCGCTGCTACTATTGCTCAACCACCACCATGCTGGGGACCCAGTCAGTGGGTAACATGGAAGGCAAAATACCCCTGGTTGTTTGCAAAGGAGGGGTGTATTGGATGCCTTACCTGTAAACATGCCAAGACACTCTTACAGAAGTCATTTGGAGCGCATTTGGCCGATTCCTGGATGGATGGGACTGTAAGTAGCACTGTTCCAATGTTGCTGCTTATTTGGTGACATGCTGCTCGTATTTTGATCAATGTGTAGCTTTTGCATTTGGACTGGATTTGACAGATGTGGGAGAAAGTGTATATTTGTGGGTGGTGCAAAAGTTTATGCTTATGACTGGAGAGCAGGAGATACAAGAGACCTGGAGAGGTGAGATGACTAGAGAGCAGGAGAGAAAAAGGATCTGGAGAGCAGAGGAGAGGAGACTGAGACCTTTCTTTTTGCAAGTATTTACAGTTTTTTGTTCTAAAAAGATGCTGCTACTGAAATATGCTGCTGCTAAGTGCAATTTGTTTTTCATTCATAAGTTCTTGATTACCTGATTACCAAATATTTATGATTTTATGTTTTCTCTCAGAAACAAGGAGATAAATACAATATAAATACTGCTGTTAAGAGCCATAAAACTATTTATTTTTAATTCATATTTTTTTTGGTTAGTTTTTGATTTATAAGTGCAGAGATGAATAAATGCAGAGTAAATAAATGTTGATTTAAGTTCAGCAATTTTGTCTCATTTGTCAAATTAAATTTAAGTAAAGTATTTTATCAGATGCAAATAAGTAAAATACCATGGCATATATCGGAGGTGAGTGAGAAAAGGAACAAATATTGATGGTTAAGAGTAAGACTGAATAATGACATCACACAACAGTCTAATGCTAATGTTAATATAAAATGAGATATTCCTCTAAATCTGGCTTCAAACGGCCACAATTTGAGCAAAAAAGCGGCCCTTTGGGCATAGCCGGAAAAAGAAACGTGTCCAAATTTTTGGGGGGGAAGTTGGGGGACCCCATAGCTCTCAGCTTATAACTCGAACCCTGTAACGAGGTCATGATTTCTGGAAAGAGACATTGTTGTTGATTTTTTTCAAATGTATCTTTTTGGTGCTTTGAGCATCACAAACCGAGTGCCATCCAGTTCCATTGTATTGGAGAGAAGGCAGACATCTTTAGGGCCGATATCTCCAAAACTCAGGCAACTAACACAAAACGCTCTAGATGGATAAATAGCATTACAGGTGAGAGGAAAAATATCTATTTTTGGATTTTAGGGTGAGCTGTGTAGTGTCCAACACAGTCTCACAGAAAAGTGTCAGGCTGCCAGTCCATGCAGGCCTAACACAGGTCATGTTTACACAGTCATTCAGCAAGTTGCCATAATGTTAAACGGTGAACCTTTATACCTTGGGATTGAGGATCCCTTTTGCTATGAATATATCAATGAGTGCAAAATTCCTGTCCACCTGGTGTCCCAGCATCCATAACTCTAACAGAAATTATGATGCCAAAAATTATCGCAATAATTCCTGCTCATGCCATGTTTTTGGTAATGTCAAAATTTATCCATAACAGTCTGTGAGTCTGGCTTTGAGCAGATAGCGAAAACCAAAAGTAAAAAGGCCAATAAGTTCTTTAATATCGTAGTAAGCCAAGCATCTTAACCAGGTTTCTCATAATCAGTGTGAGTTTGCCGAAGTTATTTGTTTTGCGTCGATCCCAAACCAAATTAGTTGAATAGCTAACCGAGTTAACAACAGAAACGTCTATTAGCTAACGTCTATAATCTCTGTCAAAGCCTAGGTTAAAAAAAACTTCTGAAAATGAGAGAATATGAATGTAACCCAAGTTCCCTGAAGGAAAGCTGGTAGGAGTGTGTCTGCGTATTGTCAGCAATTTTCGCTTTACAAAGGTATAAGGTATAGGTAAATTGATTTACTTACCGGTATAACAGCTATATATAATTATATAAACTTGTGTATTAACATCAGCCGGTATGACGTGATAGATAACGTTATGTTGAAGCTGGAGCATAATGGCTCGTGCTAATTTAGCTCCGCAATATGCTAGCTAATTACAGCTAGTAGCTTTCGAACATCTGTAAAATGCATGTTACATTTTCTCCGGTAGAATGAAAGGTAGCGTTCAAATGTCTACACATATACTAAGTCTGGCACATGTCAATGTAATTTGAATGCTCATGGTTTTGCTCCTTAGAGATGTAGCTTAGTGATTACCTTGGTTGCACTAGGTCGGTCCTGATTGGCTTATGCTAATTACACATTGCCATGTGCTCCGTTTATTTTTCAGAACGTGGTGGCATGGAGGGAAGAGTTGTCTGTGAGTGCGAGCTTCAGGAATTTTCAATATAAAGGTAAGAACTAAATGTATTAAACGTGTGCAATAACATCAGGTTGAGTGTAACATGATACAATACGTTGAAGCTGGTGCATAGTGTTACGGTTCGATGTCGTTCTCTTGTTAATAAACTTGTGTCTGCCTGGCACGCACTGGCTCAGATACCTGCAAATCAGAGATTATGTTCGATCCAAGATTAATGCCTTTGAAGCACTCCCAAAATGAGCATGCTTTTTTCCATGTTTGGTAACACTTTATAATAACGTTCAGTCGTAAGTCATTTATAAGCCTTTACTTAATGATTAACTAATCAGTTACAAAACATTAATATACATTTGTAGATTATTAATAATTGTTATGTTAACATATCACAGATGTGTTGTAAGTCATCTATAAACCTTTAGTAAATTAAGTGTTCCTCACCTGTAATAAATGAGGCCTAAATCATTTACAATTCATTTACAAGGCTTTCTGCATCCCCTAATCTAAAGTGTAAACTAGCTCTGTCGAAATTGAAGCCAATGCGGAAGTGAACTTAAACCTGCATTCTTTCGAATGGCCTGCAGGGGGCGACCCATTGGTTTGTGGACTTCGGTTTTGACGCCTCACGTATGGCATTTTGGCCATTGCCATCTTGGATCTCAACACGAGACCAGGGGTTTCCCACAGCGCACGACCTCCTGCTGTTGGTCCGTGATCGGTGAGCTGTGTGATCAATGGACAAGTGATCTGTCAGTCACACACCAAAACGTAGTCTGCAACTACAACATAGTCTGAAACTAGCGATTGAGACATAAACTCATTAAGAAAGTGTTTACTGAGGCTTCAAAATAGAAGTCCATAAACCAATGGGTCGCCCCCTACAGGCAAAGAGGACACTTCCACATTGACAAATGACAATTTTGACAAACAGAGCTACCCCATTTATGTGTGATGAATGGTTTACACTTTAGATTAGGGGATGCAGAAAGCCTTGTAAAGGAATTGTAAATGATTAACACATAATTTATAACAGGTGAGAAACACTTAATTTACTAAAGGTTTATAGATGACTTACAACACATGTGTGATATGTTAACATAGCATTCATTAATGTTTTCTAAATGGTTAGTTCATCTGTTTGACAACTGCACCACAGCCTCTACTGAGAGGATTAGAGAAGCGTGGCAGGGGGAACTTGGTATTGATTTATCTGACATTATATGGGAAAGTGGTACAACTCTGCTCAATTAATAGCAGACACCAGCTAATCCAGTTTAAAGTCACTCACCGTCTGCACTATTCTAAGCATAAGTTGCACAGGATCTACCCTTCCGTCTCGCCACTGTGTGACAGGTGTCAGAGGGCATTCTGTCTCATGCTTTCGGGTTCTGCCCTTCATTGACATGATTCTGGGCCAAAATATTTGACTGGTACTCTATGGCCTACAAAATAACCCTTCAGCCGGAGGCGGAACTCGCCATCTTTGTCTGCTCTCAGTCCTTTCTGAACTTCCCCACAGCTGTGCAACAGTCTCTGACACTGGGGACAATTGTTGCCAAAAAACTAATTCTGAAGGAATGGAAGTCCCCCTCTTCACCTCCTTTTCAATAGTGGTTGATGGACATGATCTCTGTTATACAGATGGAGAGGCTCAGGTTCCTGAGAACCAACTCACTTAGAAAATGTCTAACGATCTGGGACCCGTTTCTAGCCTACCTCGATGAGGTTAGGGGCGATGGGTGACTCGCCTGGCTGGTTTCTGATTGACCCCTCGTGCGGGATCCCATGTACATTTCTTATAAGCACATATGCGCCTTATTTGTCTGGTAGCACCACGTTGTAATATTGAATGTTGATGATGTTTGTATGTTTTTTCTTTCTTTTCTTTTCCAGTGTCTGAGTTTGTTTTGTCTTGTTACAGTCTCCACACACAATAATTAAACATGGCTCAAATGAAGACCACAACATAAGAAAGGGACACCACACAGAAAGTCAAAATGATGGGGTTTTATTTATTTTACCCAAAATATAAAAACTGCCCGAAATCATAAAACAAAAAGACCTGACAGCTTGGCCAAAATCAGCAAAAGGGAGAGCGGTCTGGGTAGCCCCATAACGTGACCCTGCTACTGTACTCCGATATTTTCATACAGCAGTCAGGGTCACACAGCGTTCTTATCGGCAATGAGTGGGAAATGCTGTTCAAAACGCTCTCCTACCCATATCCGACGTCCGATTGCAGATCCGAAGATATGATAGTCCCCCTATGAAAGCCAGTAATTTGTCTGGCGCTGTTAAAATGATACTGCTGCGTGAAACAACCGTTTAGAAGCAGTCTTTCCACAGCCTGTGCTGAATTTACAGCAGGGTGTGTTTGATCTCACTATCATGGTGCACCGCTTGCACGCGGCGAGCAAACACATGCAGTCACACGGAGACAGCGGCTCAGTCAGTGATCAACGCAAATCCAGCGCACCTGGGAAGCAAAACGTCATGAAATACTCAAACTCCCAAGGTTCCTGTCGGCACTAGGAAGCGGTTGTTTCACGCACCATTTTAACAGCGCCGGACAAATTACTGGCGTCCATAGGGGGACTATAATATCTTTGGATCTGCAATCGGACGTCGGATATGCGTAGGAGAGCTTTTTGAACAGCATTTCCCACTCATTGCCGATAAGAACGCTGTGTGACCCTGACTGCTGTATAAGAATATCGGAGTACAACAGTAGCAGGGTCACGTTATGGGGCTAGGTCTGGGCTGACCTACATAAGACCGTCGAAGCCAGCCCCTCTCCTTAAACTAACAATTGAAAAAGTTCAAAGCATAAATTTAGGAAAACTAAACTAAAGCTAAGAACGAAAAAGCAGCTACCAGAGCTGCCAGGTCAAACTAAAACAAGCCTGGCACCTATTGTGCCAGGGCCTAACAAAGGAAACAATGGGCAAAAGTCAAACCAAAGTTGCAGGTGCTGCTGTCAGATGAGTGAACTGAGTGAACTAGAACAATCAAGAAAAGCAGCACAAGCATACAGAATGTAAACACACTGAATGTGCAACATGATACATACCATGTGTGAAGTGTGTGTACTGTCCATGGCCACACGCAACAGTCTTGTTTGTGTACTGCTCTATTAAAATATGTAAAATAAAATATTGGGGGCAAAAAACTTGTCTAGGAGTATCTAACACTGCATCAATCCGTAACATGAGAACTGAACAAGATTAAAGGGAGATTAGGCAGTTTTGAGCATTGAAGTAGCTTGCCTACCTAGGCCCCAGGCGTTGCTAGCTCCTCGATGCTAGTGCGTGTAGTATCCCAGCCCGGGACAGCTCAGGCAAGTGTTGGGTGTGTGTGAGGAATCCTATGATTTCCCCAGTGAGTCAGGCTCTCATTAAAATGGGACAAAAAGGAAAATAGTCTATCAAAAGAAACAACAGGTCCTCCAATATACGAAGTCCATTACTGGCTGTCCTTAGTGCTCTGCGGCCCTTGCCACCATCACCACCCCTCGTTGCTCTTTCAGGGCGGAAGTGTCCCAGAGGAAAAAGGGTCCGTCTCGCACGTACTGTGTGAGTGACCTATATATCACCGTCAGTGTTGGGCAAGTTACTCAGGAAGTGTAATTAGGTACATATTACTGATTACTCCTTTAAAAAGTAATACAATTACTTTACTTATTACTTGGTATCAAAAGTAATTAGTTACATTGCTCCTTACTTTACTATATTCCGTGAAAGTGACATACAACCTGTTTAGCCAGCTCCTTTTAGAACTGAATCCACTTCATGGGAACAATAATTAACCTTCAACAATCAACAATCAAAGTCAACAATCAGCCAAAGTGCATACTTTTTATTTTCCTACCTAAGACAAAAACCTAATCATGTACTGGCAGCGCAGTATAGTCTCGTATAGCCAGACCTATCTATCTCCACACTGGGTTTTTTGGCACTGTGCCTGCGCTGAGAAAGTAATGCAGTAACTTTGAAGTTACTTGGATTAGTAACTAATGTAATGACTTTTTGGTAAATGTAATACCTTACATTACTACTAGTTACTGGGGAAGGTAATACAATTACAGTAACTAAGTTACTGTAAATTAAGATACTGCCCAACACTGATCACAGTACAGAAGCCTCAAAATAGGGAAAGCAAGTGTTTCAACCATCAAAAACCATCAACAGCCAGAAAGATATAGAGAGCCAAAGTGAACGTCACTTCCTGCTTCAGCACTGTACCAGAGATTTTCATCCGTTATTTATTTTCCCATAGACATTTCGTAAAATGCTTATAAAAATAGTTTTACTGGTTCAAACCAAACGATACAGATATATTTAAAAACAGGAGAGATCGCTGTTTTTTTTGGGGGGGGGTCCGAGTGCAATGTTCTATGGTCTCTTCCGATTATAGCATTAGATCAACGGTTTGATTTGAACCAGTAAAACTCTTTTTATAAGCATTTTACGAAATGTTTATGGGAAAAATAAATGGAGGATGAAAATCTCTGGTACAGTGCTGAAGCAGGAAGTAGGCGGTCACTTTGCCTTTCTATAGAAATAAACATTTACACTAGAGAGAGAGGTCCTGTCTACGCTGCCAAATGCGAACCATGACAATAGGCTAATAGCTCAATAAATGGCAGATGAAAATCCCTTGGTACACATGCTGAAGCAGGAAGTGACGTCGACTTTGGCTCTCTATTGTTCTGTGATTATATGTCCTGCCCTCACCATGTGGACTTGCATATCATGTTTGTGAGATTTCCTTCTTTCAAATGTATACTTCATGCCAATATGAAATGTATCGGACTGGGTTTAGTTTACTATTCCAGCTGGGAAACAGGGCTATTTTGTAAACCAGTCGTTACCAGTACCAGCAGGTGGTGGTGTGTTGGGTTTAGCCCCATAAAAACAAGCATGAGTATTAACAGGAAAGCTGTGAGGCAGCCCTGGAACAATCTGGGAACCCATCGGTTAAAAAAAAAAATTCTCTAACCTCTGGGGGCAGCAGCCCCATTTCAATGTGGTGCAACAGGAACTCAAGAGGTGCGGTCGGCAGCGGAAGAAAATCCCTTTCACCTCCTGCAAGCTCTGCCATTGGCTCCAAGCGACCGGCTCTGCCCATTAATTCATTTATTTTCCGCCCCCTGGGTGTCGCTCTCAAATCCGTCCGTCGCTATGAAACAACAATAACAACTCTAGCTCGTTGCCAGTAGCAAGTAGCAACTTGAAAATTTTAAGTTTTGACTACACACCGGTCACGTTCACTTCATTTGATCAGGTAAAGCGCAGCATGCGTGCGAGCGCTGTTTACAGCTAACCTCTCCCAGCCCCCACGCCTAAACCTAACCTCTCCCACCCCCCATGCCTAAACCTAACGTCCTGCAGACCCTAACCCTAAACCTAACCTCTCCCACCCGCCACGCCTAAACCTAACCTCCCCCAGACCCTAACCCCAAACCTAACCTCTCCCACCCCCCACGCCTAAACCTAACGTTGGCATTGCGGGCTGTCGGCACTGCGGGTGGTCGGCATAGCGGGTGGACCCCCAGTGAAACCACCTCGGAGGCCAGATGTAACGTACTTGGCTGCAGCCGCATCTAAACGACACACAACCACACAACTCACCTTCTCTCTCTCTGGGAAATTGGTCACAATGTTCTTTGTGATTTTCACGAAGTCATACATCAAGGACAGGCTGATAAAAATAGCGGGGACACGTTCATTCATTTCAATCGCGCGAAAACCAAAACAAGGAAGTCAAGCGCATGCCGCCGTCTATATAGGTAATCAGACTTGCGCGACACTATGTGACGTAGTCAGCGACACTAGACATTTCAATAGGTAGCAGACACTGCTCCCCGACACTTGAGAGTGTCGACTCAAGTCCTCATTTCTGTCGGCGACCGTTTCAAAAGTGTCGGCAGACGAAGCATAAATTTGGGCTTAAGGGTGCTTTCACACTCGGGACCCGGGACCCAGGTCCGGTTTGTTTGATGAGTGTGAACGTTGCGTTCCGTGCCCGGGTGCGGAACAGCGAAACCGTGACAGGGTCCACTTGAAAAGGTGGTGTGCTGCCCCTAGCGGCTGCCGGGGGAGTTTCCGAATTTGCTCTGTCTCCCTTATCGCCGTAATGCATTATGGGTAGTCAGCTACTTTGGCTAATGTAGCCGCTAACGCTACTTACTTTACATTGCAGTAAAACGGCACTGAATGACCAAATTGATTTAACTTTTAACCATTTCGATTTCGTTTCCATACGGACCCCCAGCGTTGGTTAGTTGTTTATAACGTGACTCTATTTAAAATGTTATAACGTACTCCGGTTTCTGTGCTGAATCCAATGGTCTGAATGTCTGAATACAGAGAAGGCTTAAGGCTTTATCTAACGGTATAAATAACGTTAAATGGTCCGCCATGTTATGGACGTTAGATGTATGGTATCTATATAGTTACGTGTGTCTACTAACAATATTAAAATATCATAAAGTAACGTTATTTTCTGATAATTTGCTCAACTATTACTTGTACCTGATGCCTTGCGGCACATTGCTGCCTCTACCGGTCGGAAATATTACTGTTCTTATCATCCGATGTTTGTCGTCAATTTTCCTCGAAATGGGGCTATCATTTGGAAAACGGAGCGCGTTAGAGCATGAAAAAGACTTGAAATTGTTTTTTCAGACCATACACTAATTTGGAAAGTGTTTATTTAAGACGTAGACCGAGAGAGAAGTTGGCTCATTTCCCATATAGTTGAATGGTGATGTTCCCGGGAGTGCTACACAAGCTGCGACCCCCACTGGCCATTTGAAAGAAGGCAATTTCTGCATAGGCGTCAAAAATAGGCAGGCTGAAATGCCCACTGGTCTATAGTATAAGTATACAAGGCATTAAGTCAGATATTGCACAGTTGTTTACCAATCCATAAGCGAAACTTTGAGACAGTCATTGCACATTTATTGTACAGGTAACATGCAACTCACAACTAGTATACACCCCCAACCCCCCCCCCCCCCCAACCCCCATCCCATTCTCTGCCTCGATATTTCATGTTCCCTCATCTGACACAATATTGTTCCTCTGACTTCAGCAGGAAATTCAAGCCAGACTTTTCTGTTGGGGAGAGAAAGACAGTGGTTGGGGAAAATGTGTTCTTAACATCCCACATGGGGATAACAACAACAACAAAAACAACAACTGTGAAACGGTGCAAAGTGGTGTAATCTGAATAGACCGTCTATTAGGCTGCAGAGACTTTGCCTGTATCACAGATGGCATAGCCACACAGAATAAGCCCTTGAGATGTTAAACCGTTAAATCTCTATGGGAGACACATTGCTTTGTGTACTTTCCTGGAAAGACAGAGAGGCTGTGTGCCGATGCTCGTATAAATCCTACAGCTCATTTAGACCCGTTTTGACAGTGAACTCACGTAACAGCCACATTTCAGAGTGAATGTTTAAAAAACACTGTGACTTTTATTTGCCAGGTGGAATTCAAGAATTGTATCTGCTGCTTACAACAGTTTACAACATGTCGGTGCAGCGTGGGCCCTGAACATCCAGCACTATACGCTCTATATTGTCCTGCTTCTCCATCTAGTGGTCACTACTGAAACTGCCTACTTGGCTGTGGCCTCAGATCAATGGCACAGGCTGATCGTGCCTTATTCATCATACTGTAAAGAAATAGCAGAAATATTTCATGGATGACGGGGGCAAAGATTCCACCAAGGATTACAAAATAAAATAAAACTGGAGGTGAAACCCTACATTAAAAAAAAAAAAAAAGAAGAATTGTTTTGGGTAAGCTGCAAACATTAAGCAGTGCAATTGTGACTATAAATGTTCAGGATGGTAAGTTAGTTGAATGATGATGTTGTCACTGAAGTGATCTCGATGGGTATGCATGAGGATGAGAAAGTGCCCCCGCATCGGCGTCATGATTTAGCTCAACATAAGTGGCTGTTGTGTTTAACATTCCAAGTTTCTGTTTGGTATGCGTCGCATGCACGGCACACTACAAAGCACGCTGCAGGCACTACAAAGCATGCTGCAGGCCCTGCTATGTAGGCCTACAAAGCACGCTGCAGGCCCTGCTATGTACGCCTACAAAGCACGCTGCAGGCCCTGCTATGTAGACCTACAAAGCACGCTGCAGGCCCTGCTATGTAGGCCTACAAAGCACACTGCAGGCCCTGCTATGTAGGCCTACAAAGCACGCTGCAGGCCCTGCTATGTAGGCCTACAAAGCACGCTGCAGGCCCTGCTATGTAGGCCTACAAAGCACGCTGCAGGCCCTGCTATGTACAAAGCACGCTGCAGACCCTGCTATGTAGACCTACAAAGCACGCTGCAGGCCCTGGTATGTAGGCCTACATAGCACGCTGCAGGCCCTGCTATGTACAAAGCACGCTGCAGGCCCTGGCAATATTATTCAATTATAGATGTAAATGTAATTTTATGGGATTAGCCCCCGAAAAACAGAATGTCAAAATGCTAAATTGCATAGCGAGGCATAAACCGAATGTTCCACTAAGAAGCCACATGGGGAACTCAGGATTAGATTAGAAGGTCATATGTTCCAGTGTGAAGAATGAAGCAATCTTTTGGTCATACTCAGATAGTACATAACCAGCCCCATCGAGCGATATCATGTCGTGTAAATACACAGGTCCAATAGCAACGACCAGACAATACAGACATTCCTTCTTTCACGATGTGATGATCTACAGCCACATATGAAACTATATGAGTAACTGCCGGCGTTAGAGAGACGCCCAAAATGTATGCAGAGATAATACAGACACTTTGTATAAAAATGTCGACCAAATGACTTGTTAATTTTGCTTCATTTTTTAGAGGGGTGTTATGTAAGCTACACTTATGAAATGCCTCTCTGGCTCTTAAAGAAAAATTGGCGGCGACCTCAAACTATCCAACCAGAGAGAAGTTGTCATTTTCTGGGAAACGGAAGGCCAGATCGCGATGCCTATAAAGAACTACCGTAAATTCCGGACTATAAGCCGTGGCTTTTTTCCCGTTTTTTGGCCTTTTTTGGCCCCTGCGGCTTATATAACGGTGCGGCTTATCTATGGATTTTTTCAGAAAAAAAACAAAAACAAACGGAATTCTCTCTTCTTTAGCACTCTTTCTAACTATAAATCCACTTCTGTTTTAATTTCCTCTCTTGCCCTCTTTTCACCACACTGTATGACACTGTATGACACTGTGTGCACTGTAAAAAAGAAACACAGGTGGTGTTGTGTTATGTTGTTTTGTTGAAATGTTAATAAATGGGAGCTTCCTCAAACAGCCATCTCTTTCCCGACAATCCCCTCTGTGCATGAACCCTTACATATGGTAATTAAACATTAAAACACAAAAAAAAAAAATATATATATATATATACCATTAAAACACCCGCGGCTTATAGTCCGGTGCGGCTTATATATGTAAAAAAAACAGTCAACTTTGCAGGTGCGGCTTATACTCCGGTGCGGCTTATAGTCCAGAATTTACGGTATGTGTTTTTTCACCCCGAATCCAATGCCGCCTTGAGTCTCTCTGAGTTACGGTTGCATGCAGGACTACAGGAGAGAGATAGAGGACAGCGGGGGGTTGGCGGTTTCAAGTCACTGACCCAACACTCTATTTCAGTGATTGCTGTCAGAATATAAAGCTTAACACTTATTTTAACACAAAAACATCACTGAATGCAGCTTAGGACCTGGGTTAGTTACTTGATAGCCCTGGTAAGTAATTATTTAAAATAAATTATATATTATATAGATATTTTGGAAGTATAATTTTCGTAGATAGACACATTCGTTGATTTATTGATTTTTGTCATCTTATTTTTTCAATTTGTAAATTAATGAATAGAACAATAAGTAAAGCATTTTACTTTTGTTTTTGTGTGTATTGATTGATGGGAGCTGTTCAAAGGCAGTAAAAAACAAACAAACAAAACATTGTGGCTATGGACAGCCGACTTACCGCTGCAGCTGCCAGGGGTTACATGCTGCCACTCCGACGTGCTGCCACTCCGACGTTCTGCCACTCCGAAATATCGGCACTCAGAAATATTGCCACTCAGAAATCCCACCACTCCGATTTCCATAAGGTCCGCCACTCCGAACTTGATTTGACTGTCTGTGAAAGCTGCTGTATAAACATAACTTATTTATTTACTCTCCCAGCCCCACGCCAAACCTAACCTCCCCCCATGCCTGAACCTAACCTCCCCCAGACCCTAACCCAAAACCTAACCTCTCCCACCCCCACGCCTAAACCTAAGGTCGGCACTTCGGAATGGCGGCTCCCTTAGGAAAACGAGGAAGGGCCGACATTTCGAATAATGAAGGCAGGAATTTTCGTAATGGTGGAGCCTATGAAAAAAAGGTGAACGACCGCCAGTCCGAATAATGGAAGTTAACGTTCGGAGTGGCAGGGCTTCGGAAAGGCAGACAGTTACCGCTGCCAGGGCTTCAGTATAACCCAGATTGATTAGAACTATTATCCCTCTGATTCTATGCAGTTGAACCAGACCGTGTGACTTAACAGATTATGTCACGTGATTTATTGACCACCTGTCACATTTCGCATGTGTCTAGGAAAGTGGGTGATAATGAATTTGTTTGTGCTCATCATGAGAATAAATAAACTAAAGGCTGTCTGATCATGTCCTTTGGCACCTTCACTTCCTTCCACCTTCGCCAATGATGTCATCGCGTCATCGTAGTCACACTACTGTGTGTGTGTGTGTGTGTGTGTGCGTGTGTGCGTGTCTGTGTGTGTGTGTGTGTACATGTTTGTGTGTGCGTGTCCGTGTGGCATGTGGTGTAGAGCATCAGCTTGCGTCTTGATTTTGGAGGCTGACTCATCTCCATATATCAGGCCAACACACCCCAGCAGAGCCTTGGCATCATTTCCCTCATGTTTGCCTGTTGTCTTGTGCGTCAGCTTGGCAGCCGAGGAGGTCGGGGAGGCGGGGCAGAGATGCATCATGACAGGCCTGCATGTCGGAGAAGTGAGCTCAATCCTCAGGTGAGTCACATAATAATGCAAAGTGAAAAAAAGTTCACCTGTGAATGAAAGCTCTTTCTGAGCAGACAGTTATGGGATTTTGTTTTATACTACAAAATAATACAAATTACATTGCCGGAAGTCGATTTTGATGACATCTTACAATGTTCAGATTAAGATGTTTGTTTATAATTTTGGATTTATATTTCTATATGATACCAAACACAATGAATCTAAATAGGATTATGTCACTTTTCAACTTCAAGGACAAATGCAATCTGAGATAGCATCGCCCCATTTAGTATCCAATTTAAACTAAAGACCATGTTCCAGCCGCCGATTTAAAATGAATGTCGGCCAGGGGCGTTGTGTGTGTGTGTGTGTGTGTGTGGGGGGGGGGGGGGGCTGGTTTCCTTGCTCAGATCACACCCATTTTCGAACTCTGCTTTAATTTTGATATCAACTACACTCCTGTAAAGTTTGGTGACTGCACCTTGCGTGCTGTCGTGCTAACAAAATCTGTCCACATACATGACAGGGAGACAAGAGATAAACATCTGGCAAAGTACCGTAGTCAAAAGGGCTTCTGTGGTAGTTCACGTTACCATGACGCACACAGACTCACAAGGGGAAAACAATACCAGCCATCGGTGTTGCGGTTGGTACTGTGATAAAATGTAACATGAATGGCACACACAGACATGAATCATAAACCACGTAACAAATGTAAGCATCGCATCAACCTATCTTCAGCAGGTTCTATTCATAGTGCCATCACAGACACAGGCACCCAATTAACCTCATTCTAACCAATATGCAATCACTCATATGTTGAACTATACTCCTTCAATGGGATTTTAAACAGACATTCATGAGATAAAAACACTGTCAAAACATCGTTCAATAATTAAGATCAGTTAAGTTAAGTTATCCCTTATTTAGCCCCGCATTTGACCTATCCTCTACTAGGAACCTTCCTAGAACTAGGAGCAGTGGGCAGCTGCAGTGCAGCGCCCGGGGACCAACTCCAGTTCTTTTTACCATTGCCTTGGCCAGGGGCACTGACAGGAGTCTTTTCCCAATCCCCCCTCCCCCCCATCTTTTTTACCCCCCATTAGTGCTAATTTTTAATTTATTTAATTATAAATATGGTTGCTACTCCACCCTCTGCCGATCTGGGGAGAACCGAAACTGGCTCCATGCTTCCTCCCAGACATGGGCAGTTAGCCAGCCGCTTCTTTTCACCTGACAGGGGAAGCTTCACTGGTAGGACATAGCACGTGGGAGGATCACGCTATTCCAACGAGTTCCCCTCCCTCCGAACTGACAGGAGTCTTAACCCTAACATACATGTCTTTTGACGGAGGGAGGAAACCGTAGCACCCGGAGAAAACCCACGCAAACACGGGGAGAACATGCAAACTCCACACAGAAAGGACCTGGGACAGACCGGGGGGTTCAAACCCGGGACCTTCTTGCTGTGAGGCAACAGCGCTAACCACTGAACCACCGTGCCGTCAGTCACTCTCCTTAATTCAACATCTTTGTAAGGGAAGAATTGCCAAGGAGCTCCGTTTGTCTTTTCCCTCTGTGCCTGATGTGGAGGGTAACAGGAAGGAACAAGCAATAACAGCTAGAAAACAAATGGGGGAGTCTCAACACAACACAATTGCATGGCATGCCCCGCCCACTTTCACTCCCCAGACGAGCGGAGAAGTTGGCAGCGGTGTAGCGAGAGCGGGCCTTGGTTCTGTTCCAGTGAGGGAGGAGAGGGAGACATGCCGTCACTGTGCTTGTCAGTCACGCTCGTCTCTCTGACGGGTGACTCAAGGTTTTCCACTGATTCACGTCTGTGCAGGAGCGGAGCTACGGGCTCAAGTCCCAGCCCAGTCACCCGCCTCCATTTTCTCACCAGCCTCTTCCCACTACTACACTCCCCCTTCTCTCCATTCATGTCTTTGTCCATATTTGCTTCCTGCCTGTTAATTGTTGTTGTAGCACATTTGTTTATGTCTGTGCAGCAGCGCCTGCAGTGCTTCTCCCCAGGCCAGCTCCTACCTTTCAGCAGCATCTCCAGGCCCTGGCTGGGATGAGACCTCCAGGACGTTAAAAAAAAAAAAAAGAAGAAAGAAAGAAAAACTCTCACACACCCAATTCCACCTGCGGGGGCAGTGCGGCCCCCAACAGGGGATTTCACCGCAATGATGATGACGGGGCACGGGCTTCCTTCCTGAGCCCACATAAATCTGTCGTGGGCTCTGTCCTATAGTCTAATATTAAAGCTGTTTCCATGACATACTGCTCGGCAGGGGAGGGAAAGCTGTTGTTGACTACAGGAGCTGGGAGGACTGGGAGGAACGCTTGTGGTTAGAGTTTACTCTCCTTGATCTGCACAAAGGTTGGCTGACCTATTACTAGCCGTGCTCTCACTTGCTGCTGTTGCAGAGCAGTTGTTTGAACTCAAATCTGTTTCTGTGCGGAAAGGAAAAGAGTAAAGAAATTATCACACTGTACCACCTCTGCATTCACTGTTTTTCACACTGTACCACCTCTGCCTTCACACTGTTTTTCACACTGTACCACCTCTGCCTTCACACTGTTTTTCACACTGTACCACCTCTGCCTTCATACTGTTTTTCACACTGTACCACCTCTGCATTCATACTGTTTTTCACACTGTACCACCTCTGCCTTCACACTGTTTTTCACACTGTACCACCTCTGCCTTCACACTGTTTTTCACACTGTACCACCTCTGCATTCACACTGTTTTTCACACTGTACCACCTCTGCCTTCATACTGTTTTTCACACTGTACCACCTCTGCATTCATTTATTTATTTATTTATTTATTTCAGGGACAGTGCAACATTAATGAACATTTTCATGTAAATGTGCCGGATTATAGCCTTAGCTAATTTCCATCCGCAGTCCCTCGACAGGTGAGGTACAGAAAAATTTAAAAGAAGAAATAAGAAAATTAGTGCATACGTAGGGCATTCATACACATACAGCAATGTAAATGACACATACATACACATAGGGTAAACACAAACAACACAACACAAATGAAACAAAAACAGGGAACATTAGGGATATTAACCAAGGTGGACACAGGACTTTCAAGGACATACAAAAACAACACATAAAACAAAAAGGTTTAAATGTGATCGCAGGTTTGATTTGATCTGAGCCATGACTTTAACAGCCCCTTAAAGGTGTGAAAGCTGCTACTCTCTCTGACTGACAGTGGTAGGCTATTCCATAGTTTGCTGCCCCCATAGGACAAAACATTTTGTCCGATAGAGGACCGTCTCAGAGGTAGTTCACAGTCGCCTCTCGACGAGCTTCGCGTGATGTTCTGGGTAGCTCTCCGTTTGATAAAGCATTCTAAAGGAGGTGGTGCTAGCCCATGAAGAACCTTATAAATCATACAAGCAATTTTAAATGTTCTACTTCATTCATACTATTCATACTGTTTTTCACACTGTACCACCTCTGCATTCACACTGTTTTTCACACTGTACCACCTCTGCATTCACACTGTTTTTCACACTGTACCACCTCTGCATTCACACTGTTTTTCACACTGTACCACCTCTGCATTCACACTGTTTTTCACACTGTACCACCTCTGCCTTCATACTGTTTTTCACACTGTACCACCTCTGCATTCATACTGTTTTTCACACTGTACCACCTCTGCATTCACACTGTTTTTCACACTGTACCACCTCTGCCTTCATACTGTTTTTCACACTGTACCACCTCTGCATTCATACTGTTTTTCACACTGTACCACCTCTGCATTCATACTGTTTTTCACACTGTACCACCTCTGCATTCACACTGTTTTTCACACTGTACCACCTCTGCATTCACACTGTACCACCTCTGCCTTCACACTGTTTTTCACACTGTACCACCTCTGCCTTCACACTGTTTTTCACACTGTACCACCTCTGCATTCATACTGTTTTTCACACTGTACCACCTCTGCCTTCATACTGTTTTTCACACTGTACCACCTCTGCCTTCATACTGTTTTTCACACTGTACCACCTCTGCCTTCATACTGTTTTTCACACTGTACCACCTCTGCCTTCATACTGTTTTTCACACTGTACCACCTCTGTATTCCTTCTTGATTTGAGGCTCGCATAGTGAGAACCAGAGATGATGTTGTCCTCCCTGTTGGGTCAGGCGTTTATTTTGCAGTGTGTAAACAGCACCTTGACTTTTCTTTTGCTAGAAAAATGACAAGAATGGACTTGTAAGGACATTTCTCAACTGAGTGAAGGACCTCTGTCATCTCAGTCTCAGAATGGTAGAGGCTGCACACCTTTAGGCTATAATCAAACACACACACACACACACACACACACACACACACACACGCGCCCACTCACACACATGTTTGTAAAGCAAAGTGTGAGGTAAGCACCATGAGCAAAGATCTTGAGAACCAAAACAATTCCAGCCATTATGGAAGGAGAGCGTAACAGAAAGTCATGTTGTCATCATCTTTAATTATGAAGTTTAAAAAATATATATACCATATATACAAACAGTACTGTCATTATTTTTAATGCAATACAGCAACCAAATACATTGACTCATGGGATTGCGGGGCTGAGGATTGAACAGTTGGCTTTTCTATGTGAATTCCACAGTTTGCATCACATTTTGTCACTTTTCCTTGGTATGCACTTTTTAGTCAACGTCACACATGCATTGCTCTTCAGAAGCAGTAGTTCAGAATAAACACTGGATCATAGATGCATCGCTCTTTCTAAGCAGTAGTTCTGAATACTATTATAATATTATATAATATATTATAATATATAATAATATTATATAATATTAATTTGCGTGGCAAAAGAAATGTAGCAGAATTTCAAATCAATTCAACTCCTGAATAAGTCAAGTAAATCTATGAATATTCACTGACTAGGACATTCTTCTGCAGGCGACAGTCCTACAGCGTAGTTAGTGAAACATTCTTTGGATTTGACACGTTGATAAGCACGATTGAAATACAACTGCTAATATATACAACATTCTGCAGTCAGGATTGCCATTGCACTTCTATGTATACATGTTAATAACTTGTAGATGATTCTACTCAACAACAAGAGAGTGCAGTGGTGCAGTAATACTGAATTGCTTGCAATGGTGGTAACACAACAACCTCACACATCAGTCTTTTCCCTGAGATCATTTAACAGTTCACTGGGGTTTCCAGCAGTCTTCAGGGCTCCCGAGTGGTCGATCAAGCCTTTGCAGGCTTTGCAGTGTGTCAGAGCAGGGACCGGCTGTGCTGGGCTCCTGCCTCCTGCATGTAGCTCAGCTGCCACGGAAGCCCCATTGCCGGAGAGGGCTCCACAAAAGTATCCATGTAGCCCTGGGTGCAGGAGGCCCACACTCCTGGCTGGTACCCCAAGCCCTCACCCACCTGAGGGTACCTGAGAGGGCTTGGCGGATGGTCGGGGGGGCTGCCGCATTGTCCGTGCGAAGCATAAAGCGGTCCCTCGGTGGGATAGCAGGGGTAGTGTGGCGACGGGGGGCACGACGAGCCAATGTTCTCCATGTAGACGTGTGGCTCGGCGGGCAGCCTGTGGACGTGAGGGCCTTGCTGGGGCTGCATCTGGTGAGAGAGGCTCGTGTGCCAGGGGACGTAACTCTGGGGCTCCAGACGAGGAACCGCCACCCTGGTCTGCTCCAGCCGAGACGCCCCCATCGCAGCCGGCCCCACAGCCGACCTGTTGCACTCCCGGTGGGCGCAGGGCTTGCTGGGGGGGTTCGAGTTCAGGAACACCGAGAGAGCAGAGATACGGTTGATGGCTCTCTGCAGCGTGGCGATCTTGGAGAGGCGCTTGCCACTGAGGTCATGGTTGAGGGCGATGCGCAGGGCGTTGAAGGCCTGGTTGTAGTCCATGATGCGTTTTCGTTCACGGACGTTGGCGGCCACTCGACGAGCCTTGGAGCGGACGGGGCGACTGCGCTTCTTGGTCTGGCCTTCCTCCGGTTCACCTGGGCTGCTGGCGGAGCCCTCGCTGTCTTGGAAGGGCACCTTGGGGCTTCTGTCACTTCCCTCATCCTCGCCTTCGCCGAGCACGCCGAGCTCCAGCTCCTCCTCCGAGAACTCTGATCCTGCAACACTGCTGCAACTCATCCTCACTTGCTGTGTAGATAATCGGCGAGACACGTATGGCTACACAGCTGACTTCTTGTTTTGTAGTTGTACCGAAGAGTCCCTGCCGTCTAAATGTGGTCTGCACAGTGTGCCGCGGTGCTGGCTTCGACCTGCTGGACCTTCTCTCTGAATGCTCCTTGGCTTGTTTTGTGGGGCTGTCGGTATTTGCTGCAGTGCTGCCGACAGCCCAGGTTTCCTTCTCCTCTGACTCCTCTGGTGCCCTGTGATTACTTGTACCTCTACAAGACAGGTTGGCCTGCTTTTTAAAGCTTGTGTAGTCACATGGTATAGTCACCTGTGAGGAATGGTGCTCTCTCTCTCTCTCTCTCTCTCTCTCTCTCTCTCTCTCTCTCTCTCTCCCTCCCTCTCTCTCCCTCTCCACCTGTGAGGAATGGTGCTCTCTCTCTCTCTCTCTCTCTCCCTCCCTCTCTCTCTCTCCCTCTCTCTCTCTCCCCCTCTCTCTCTCTCCCTCTCTCTCTCTCTAGGTTTATGGGCGCCCTCCAGGCAAATGGCACTGTCACCTCCTCCTCCTACTCTGACACTCCCTCTCATCCCTTACAGGATCTGTTAAGCGTTTCAACACTTCATGTCTGTGTAATACATAAGCAAAAAACATACTAATTATTTGGGAATGTCAATTGACTCTATACCCTTTCATTGCTTTATAGAGGAATTGATTCCTCTGTTTTCCCTCTCATTAATGCGCCTGTAATCCTTGACCTTTTGTGGTTTTATCTGGGACTTTTTCGACAAGCTGTAGCCTTTGCAACACTACGGTGATGTCAGACACTCGGTTCAACTCTGGCTTTCACAATGCACCAAAATATGTTTTCTTAAGGGACACAGTGCTAATATATTGTGGCTCTCACTTTTCCCCCAGCATCAGCAATTGGAGGATTTTTATGATATTCATCTAAATGGGTGTTCCGCGGATATTAGTCTCAGGGACGTCCGTGACAACTTGAGTGTTTATTCGAGCGGCCTAATCTGTTATGCCTGTTTCCCCTTTTCTCAGGTCTGGGAGCAGAGGAACCTTCTTATCTAGCGTAGGTTAAGATTTGTCCTTGCAATTAGCCGTCTCCAGAGTGGCGATTCTCTCTCTCTCTCTCTGCTCTGGCTTTAAGGGCCATGTAATTTAAGGTAGCTTCCCTGGAACCCTTCCCCATAAATCAGGCCCGGGCAGCACCTGAGGACAAGGGCAGAGCCAGGCCCTCCACTTCAAAGAGAGGGGAAAAAACAAGGGCAAATATTTTACAATTAGAACCTGCAATTGGCTGCTGGCTCTCAGGCTATCGATCCTTCATCATCTTTCTTTATGGAAAGTGCTAGTTGAGGCTTTCTTCCCGCTTACTGGTCAGATTTAAACTGTTAAGTGTCGTGATTCTTCCGTTTTGCTTATTACCATGTACGGCACTGGATTGAGGTACATCTCACTTTCTAGTCAAATGTCCACTATGTATAGGAGTGGACAGTGTGATGTTTTATTTTGCTCCCCTTAACACAAAAAGTCCAAACTGAGCAGCAGAAAAGGGGAAAGGCCTGCATCCACAGGAAAGATCTCTATGTCAGATCTTGTAGTGGACAGTGAAAGGTGATTGACCTTTAGCTAAGCTTCTGGCCAAGTGCAATGGGTCAGGTAACTAAAGGGTAGGCCCTCAAACAGTGAACTGGGGGTCGTTGAGACGCATTGCTTCCTTCCTGCCCCCTTCTTTTTATTGTTTGTGTTGTGGCTGTGAGACGCCAAGCTTGAGAGCAATTACAGCCCAGAGTTTCAGCTCTCAAAGAAGCACAACTACTGATCTATGGTGGGAACACGTAGCTGATCTGAGGTGGGAACATGTAGCTGATCTGAGGTGGGAACATGCAGCTGATCTGAGGTGGGAACATGTAGCTGATCTGAGGTGGGAACACGTCGCTGATCTGAGGTGGGAACATGTCGCTGATCTGAGGTGGGAACATGTAGCTGATCTGAGGTGGGAACACGTAGCTGATCTGAGGTGGGAACATGTAGCTGATCTGAGGTGGGAACATGCAGCTGATCTGAGGTGGGAACATGTCACTGATCTGAGGTGCGAACACGTAGCTGATCTGAGGTGGGAACATGTAGCTGATCTGAGGTGGGAACACGTAGCTGATCTGAGGTGGGAACATGTCGCTGATCTGAGGTGGGAACATGTAGCTGATCTGAGGTGGGAACATGTAGCTGATCTGAGGTGGGAACATGCAGCTGATCTGAGGTGGGAACACGTAGCTGATCTGAGGTGGGAACACGTAGCTGATCTGAGGTGGGAACATGCAGCTGATCTGAGGTGGGAACATGTAGCTGATCTGAGGTGGGAACATGTCGCTGATCTGAGGTGCGAACACGTAGCTGATCTGAGGTGGGAACATGTAGCTGATCTGAGGTGGGAACATGTAGCTGATCTGAGGTGGGGACATGTAGCTGATCTGAGGTGGGAACATGCAGCTGATCTGAGGTGGGAACACGTAGCTGATCTGAGGTGGGAACATGTAGCTGATCTGAGGTGGGAACATGCAGCTGATCTGAGGTGGGAACATGTAGCTGATCTGAGGTGGGAACATGTCGCTGATCTGAGGTGCGAACACGTAGCTGATCTGAGGTGGGAACACGTAGCTGATCTGAGGTGGGGACATGTAGCTGATCTGAGATGGGAACACGTAGCTGATCTGAGGTGGGAACACGTAGCTGATCTGAGGTGGGAACATGTAGTTGATCTGAGGTGGGAACATGCAGCTGATCTGAGGTGGGAACATGTAGCTGATCTGAGGTGGGAACACGTAGCTGCTCTGAGGTGGGAACATGTCGCTGATCTGAGGTGGGAACATGTAGCTGATCTGAGGTGGGAACATGTAGCTGATCTGAGGTGGAAACATGTAGCTGATCTGAGGTGGGAACATGTAGCTGATCTGAGGTGGGAACATGTAGCTGATCTGAGGTGGGGACATGTAGCTTATCTGACGTGGGGACATGTAGCTGATCTGAGGTGGGAACACATAGCTGATCTGAGGTGGGAACATGTAGCTGATCTGAGGTGGGAACATGTAGCTGATCTGAGGTGGGAACATGTAGCTGATCTGAGGTGGGAACATGTAGCTGATCTGAGGTGGGAACATGTCGCTGATCTGAGGTGGGAACATGCCGCTGATCTGAGGTGGGGACATGTCGCTGATCTGAGGTGAGAACATGTAGCTGTCGTGTCCCAGAGCGAAGCGTACACTTGGAATCTGCACTCATACAGTCTCAGGGTTTTTCCTGGGTAGAGGAATTTTGGGCCCCCCAAAGAGATTTAAAAAGTAAAAGCCTGATATATTTGAGTTAAGGACAACCCTAATATTTTTTTTACTGTATCAATTTAGAGAATGTCAAAGTAAAGTCTCACATTAACAACATTAACAACATCCACATTTTGTATGTTGAAATGGCTCAAACTTGGGGTCCTGTGAAAACAGATTGCTCCATAATTTATGACAATGACTGATAGATTTGTGTTCAGGAACCCTCACACTAGCCCACAAGTCAAATGTAGGCTATATATATATCCACGACAGTGCGTATGACAGTGCATATACGACAGTGACGGTCCGGTCATGTGGTGCGTAGTCACCCCCAAAAGGCCCATTCTGAGCCAGGAAAACCCACTGGTATACACAGATACATATACTCACTATTAGCCTTTATAGTGATTTGGATTGTGCACAAACTGCTGAAGAAATACAATGACAGCTATTTCAGTCTATTTCACCTCAGGGGACTTTTTTGTCTTTCTTTTGCATTCAGCCGACCATTTTCTGCAACCGACTGTCCATTTCTGCAGCAGTCATAAGTGAACCACTTAAACCACTGTAGTTAGCAAACCTTTCATCATCCTGCTGACACGCCACCAAGTCTTCTGCATACCTTCATGGCTAAAATGGTTTGAAATGTTCAGCCCACGCCAGAGCGTAGCCGTCTCAGCTCCAGAGCATAGTCCTCTCAGCTCCAGAGTGTAGCCCTCTCAGCTCCAGACCGTAGCCCTCTGAGCTCCAGAGCGTAGCCCTCTCAGCTCCAGACCTTAGCTCTCTGAGCTCCAGAGCGTAGCCCTCTCAGCTCCAGAGCGTAGTCCTCTCAGCTCCAGAGCGTAGCCCTCTCAGCTCCAGACCTTAGCTCTCTGAGCTCCAGAGCGTAGCCCTCTCAGCTCCAGAGCGTAGCCCTCTCAGCTCCAGAGTGTAGCCCTCTCAGCTCCAGAGCATAGCCCTCTCAGCTCCAGAGCGTAGTCCTCTCAGCTCCAGAGCGTAGCCCTCTCAGCTCCAGACCTTAGCTCTCTGAGCTCCAGAGCGTAGCCCTCTCAGCTCCAGAGCGTAGCCCTCTCAGCTCCAGAGCGTAGCCCTCTCAGCTCCAGAGCGTAGCCCTCTGAGCTCCAGACCGTAGTCCTCTGAGCTCCAGAGCGTAGTCCTATCAGCTCCAGAGCGTAGCCCTCTGCAGCTCGAGCATAGTCCTCTCAGCCCTAGAGCGTAGCCCTCTGCAGCTCGAGCATAGTCCTCTCAGCTCTAGAGCATAGCGCTCTCAGCTCGAGCATAGTCCTCTCAGCACTAGAGCATAGCCCTCTCAGCTCCACAGCGTACCCCTCTGAGCTCCAGAGCGTAGCCCTCTCAGCTCCAGAGCATAGCCGTCTCAGCTCCAGAGCATAGCCGTCTCAGCTCCAGAGCATAGCCGTCTCAGCTCCAGAGCATAGCGCTCTCAGCTCCAGAGCATAGCGCTCTCAGCTCGAGCATAGTCCTCTCAGCACTAGAGCATAGCCCTCTCAGCTCCAGAGCATAGCCCTCTCAGCTCCAGAGCATAGCCCTCTCAGCTCCAGGGGCCAGTTGCACCAACTGGTCTTAACTATGCCTGGTCGTAACTCCTACGTCGGTCTTAGTTAAGACCAGTCTTTAGAGTGGATTTACGCCTGTTGCACCAACACGGCTTACGTCTGGTCTTACCTATGCTGGTCGTAGCAATGCGCGTTCATGTGAATTGTCGGGGAATGCCCTCTGATTGGCCCACAAATGTGCCTCGCGCCGTCACCCACTACTGTATGTGCGTCACTACACCCTCCCTCCTCCCACCCCCCTCCTCCTGTAGAAGCCCCTGGGGAAAATGGCGGCGGCGATTAGTGTCAGGCAGTCTGAACGAAATTGAATGTAACGTTCCCAATTCTATGTATTAAATTCTAAAAAAATTAACAGCAACATTTGGGAAGGCTAAGCCACACAACTAGTTAGTTATAATCTTAACATCGTGCTTCAAAGACGGAGAACTGGCTGTGTTACGACGATGACGGTCAAAAAGGTCTCCGCGGAGATCTCTGTTACAGGCAGGCTCTACGCCTCCTCCTGACCAGGCATAACTCTTATGCCTGGGCGTAGTGAAAATAAGGCTTAAGCCGTCTTGGTGCAACCGGCGTAGCTGTTAGGTCGAAAAGTTATGACCAACTTAGCTTAAGACCAGTCGTAAGACCAGTTGGTGCAACCGGCCCCAGAGCATAGCCCTCTCAGCTCCAGAGCATAGCCCTCTGCAGCTCTGCGTCAGCTTTACCACAAGCTCTGATTTATGGCTTCACAAACATGTCAGATTTACTGCTGTGGTGTAAAGAGCATGAAGACTGCAGCCTCCTCGGACTCTCCCCGTCCGTTCATTTTGACAGGTGACAAGACACCAGTAATTATCAGCCGCCAGGAATAAATCACAAGATTTTATCACGTCGCTCGCTGTGCCCTTGATGGAATAACCATTTTCAAGTGAAGGGAACCTGTCCAACACCGCTGAACCAAAGATTTGTAAATCTCCTGCTCAAGCCCCCATAATGACTGGTTGTTAGCGTTGGTTATTAGAGGTCTGTGTGCCAAACGTTATAGATGTATATTTCCAAAGGGGTCGTTACAGGCTAATAAGTGAGTAAGGTCTGGCTTGGCTAACCTTGGCTTTGCAGTGGTATGTTAATGCATGTTTTTGCTGTCTGCCGTGGAATTTTCTCACCTCAATAAAAAGCCCCCGGTCAAAGGGAGGGCTCCCCGTTATCTCGGGCCCCTCCACTATTTGTCACACCACAATGCCTCTGGAAGTGTTAATGTCTCTAGAAATGAATGTTATCAACGGCACACTGCTGTTCTGTGGTCATTTTATGACAGCTGTTTTTATTAGTCAGAGTCTAATCTCTCTTATTACAATACTGCAAAACACAGTGCTACTTCTTTGTCAGAAAAATAAACCTACACTTTAGTGTGGAGACATAAAAGTAAAAGCGTATTTCTCTACTTACTGCTCTTTTGGAATTGGAATTGAAAATGATAGCTTCACGCAACAGAAATGCTGCAGTGTATCTCCTCATCCTTTCTGTTCTTTTCTCATTATGCATAATGTGGCAAACTTTTCCTTGGTGTGGGATGTGTCTTTTGTTTTTAGAACAGAAGTAACCCAAAATATGCATACATTTTGCCAATAGCCATTTCTGCAGCCCATTGAAGTCTATTGGCTGCAACTGGGCAATGATCTTTGGTCGTTTGGGCTCATGGCTTGTTGCGTTGTTGCAGGACAGTGAGCTGCAGCACATTTCTGTCCGTTTATCACTTTGGATCTTTGCTGTCAGCGCTGAATGCCGCCTGTCACAGCCGACAGCGTGGAGAGAAGGGGAGGATCAGCCCTCGTCTCTGAGTCAACCTGAGACTCTCACATGTTCCTCTTTGCTGATGATGGAGAGAGTGAGACACACAGCGTTTGAGGCTCATTCAGACATTTGCGGGGAAAGAAAACAACTTGTCACATTGAAATGCAGTTTAGTCAAGTTTAGCATGTGCTGTTGTGTTCGTCTGCCAACATGTGGGTTACAACCACACTCCAGGGATATCCAGCAGCGTGTGTGTGCAGTGTGAGCAGTCTCCATCAGATCCTTCTCAACGTGTTGGAAAGAAAACACGAAAACAGCAAAAGCTTACTGACACAACGATTGAATCATTCTGTCTGAAATTACTGGCAATTACGTGCCGGTGGCTGCTGTCATCTCTTTCAGCTTGCACACCAGCAATAAAATCTCAGATGACGGCCGGGGAGAAAAAGGCCCCCAGGTGATACACAGCCCAACACTGAAAGTTGTGAGTTGTTCACAGAATAATCAGAATGTTGACTTAATCACAAGATTATGTCGAAGAATAAACTCCAGCATATATATACTGTATATATATATAGGCTATATATAGGCTATATATATATATATATATATATATATATATATATATATATATATATATATATATATATATATATATATATATATATATATATATATATATATATATATGTATATATATATATATATATATTTTTTTTTATCAAAGTTGAAATAACTACGTACATTTCATCATTCCTGAAGCCATTAATCACACTAAAATATAGTTATTTGACTGGGAAGAGGCCATTTGAACATCTTTAAGTTGTTCAGTGATCTATGCATTATTTATGAATCAAGTGAGCATTTATTCTCCTGAAAAGAAAGTTTAACATGTTGGCTTAACTTTTATTTTATTTTATTATTTATTTATTTTAGTCATTGCCATTATGTAAGCAGGTTGACATGTAGAGGAAAAACGGCACATGCGTTGGACTTGGCTCACAGTCTCGCGCTCTTTAATCTATATAAGCAGAACATGAGCCTCTCTTCTTAGTGATTTACACCTCGTTGCAAAACCACGCAAATCTCTCAGTACTGATGTCACGACATGTCTAACCATTTCCTGCATGTACTACTACACTGTAGGAATGTAAGCACACTTCCCAGTCCCTCCTCCCCTGGCCTAAATACTTGAATCATGATAGGAGGCACTCAGTTCTACAGGATAGTATTTACCGTATAGGATCGTTATATCAATTGCAAACCAAAGGCAGAAAAAAAAAATCAATGTATTTTTTGCACGAGACACGGACATAAAGCTGTTCACTTCAAGCCGTACATCATCATCATCTCATGTCATGTTTATGTTGAGGATTTGCTCACGAACAGAAATATTATATATCTTCAACAATAATTCCCAAGAGGCAGTGCTGCGTGTTCATAGTGCATTCCTTTCAAAGAGAACTCAGTCATTACACCGGGGTTATTATTAAAGGGTGCATTTGGGCTGTTGGAACATGTGGTCAAGGTGAAGTGTCTGTAGGCTAGTTCCCACACAAGCCACAGCCATTAAAGTGCTGCCCCTCTCACCACTGAAGTGGCAACGCGGCACGAGAAGGAATACCTTCATTAGTTGCATATGCTTACAACACTCTTAAATAGACGGAGAAGATATTACATTCTCTCGAAGGCTTATGAATGTTAAGAGAAACACATCACTTCCTATCATTTCAGCCCTGATGGATAGGAATTGAGTGAAATTGGCTAGAAATCAGTGATTTGATAGAGCGCATAACTGATTGACTGAAGAGATCAAACTCTAAAATGAGAATGCATCCAGTCATGACAGCTCCCCTGCCACACAAGAAGGCTGACAAGCGGTCTATTTGTTTAAAGAACAAAGGAAAGTTATAATCAAACTGAGGAGTATCATTATGACCTGGTCATTGATAATTGCAGCTTTGCTCCTCAGGTCAGTCCTGCGGAGGTCATGACCTTCCTTAGCCTTTGGCCGTTAACCTCTCTCCCACTGAGAAGGGCTGGCTGCTGAAGCTGCCATGACTGTTAGAGGTCTATAGATTTAATTATAATGGCTATGCTCACTCTTAAGTGAACTTCAGAGTCTGGTTCAGATAGCCCATTTAAACATTTTCATTGATTGTATTTGAGACCTAAATGCTCAATATCCACATTCGACGGAAGCACTAGCATTCTTTCTAATGGACAGAAAACATCCAAATGTAGCTTGTTCCAAACTTCAACACACACTGGAAATTAGGGCTGTCAATCTCCCTCTATAATCAAATTCGAATTTCAGTGCTTTATACATTTTAATATTCGAATTATATTCGAATATTTTAATTAATTTTTAATTGAATAAAAAAAAAAAAAATTTTTTTTTTTTTTTGGTCTGAGTGAATTGTTGTCTTCTCTTATGTTATGTTCTGATTCTAAATATAGCTGAATCTTTGGGTTTGACCAAGTAAAACTTTTTCTAAGCATTTTACCAAATGTAGATGGAAAAGTGAATGGTGGATGAATATTCAAAATAATATTAGGCTGATCACAAATAGTCCAGCAATGATGTTTATTTAAGAAAACATGTTCCTTGTACAATGTACATACATTCATTGCATTAGAAAATAGGTCAGATAACCAGAGCTTAGTTAATATTCATCAGTGATGTATTGGTGCTGTCTGAAATGCTAAAATAAAATAATTGATAATAAAAAAAGACACAGCCTTTGTTTGAGCTCCTTATCAATAAACAAATAAGTAAACTTTGCCAAAACAACAATGAGCCATGAACAAAAAAAAATCAGTCACGTATTGCACTTAAGAGCTACAGGTTTACATTCAGTATAGCAGCTTCAACAGTCAACTTCAGTTAACAATGAATGAACATACATTTTAAGAGCTACAGGTAGGTTTACATCAGTATAGCAGCTTCAACAGTCAACTTCAGTTAACACTCTTTTCTTCAAGTATGTTGTCAGAACTTGTCACTGTTCTAGTGTTCTAAAAAAAAAAAAAAAAAATTAAAAATAAATAAAAATTAAAATATTCGTTTTAAAAAAATAATAATAATCGAATTTCGTTCATAATTATTAAATTCGAATAATATTCGAATATCAAAATTCGTTTCAACAGCCCTACTGGAAATACTTAAATACTCTAAAAAGAGTGACATCCTATAATAAGAATGTGAAGTGTCTGTGAGTGAGTGACTGAGTGAGTGAGCGAGAAAAATTGTGTTCAGCCACAGCTATGCCACGTGCTGAATCTTGTGTGTAAAAAGTAGGGATGAGCAAGTACACCATTATCTGTATCTGCATCTGTTTAGAAACAAAATGATCTGTACTCGGAGGGGGCGTGGCTTAAATTAAAGTGGGGGCGGGTTTACACTGAAAGTGGGTGTGGCTTAAGTTTTGTTTGTGGTGGTGGTTGTTGGCAATTTGGCATGCCGAGATGCCACGGCACCATAACGTTCAAAGTATGGCTAAGCTATAGATCGTAGTACTAGTACTCTAGTATCAGTATCACTTTAAGCATACTGGCATTGGTACTGGTATTGTCATTCTTTAAACAATACCCAGCACTAATCACAAGTACGGATATTGACACATTGTACTCAGATGACGCTCGTACTCGTAGAAAGTGCATTATCTGTACCGGATACTCGTTTCATCCAAGTACTCAGCTCGTCCCTAGTAAAAACCCCTGCAGGTGACCTACTGGAGCTGGATTTTTAAATTAGGTAATTGGGGCCGATTAATGGCCGAATGCACAGATTGATGGCCGAATGCACTAAGGACACTAGCATCCTGCCAATCACACACTTGCTAGTTGCTACTATACGTCACCCACGTATTTTTTCATATTGTAATATATATCGCAGAAACAAAATACTTTGCAATGTCAGTTTTTCCCCAATACCGTGCAGCCCTAACTGCATGGGTATTGTAGTCATGTAGAAAGTGTGATCACAGTATTTGTGGTCAACAAAATCCTTCCCATGTGTTTAAGTGTCTTGTTGCACAAATTAATGAGTGTGATTTTGATTTTGAGTTCATATGCATCCATATAATGTACATATTGGTTACAGAGAGCACATACTGTGGACCTCAGCTCCTGTGTGGCCCTGGCTGAGGCCCTCTTCTGGATTGGTCCCATTATTGGGATTGAGCAGGATGGGAAATGTGTAGAAAGATTGCCCTCTAGTGGCAAAAGATCATACATACAACTAGATGCATGTATTTGCTTCGGGCCACTTCTGGTCAGCCCCATCTACATGTAGCTGATTCATTCAAGAAGTTTCTGTACAGAGTGAAATTATTTTTTCTCTCCTTTTTTGTGAGCTGAGTTCAGTTTCTAGTGTGACTCTGCATTGAAACTACAGGTGTGATTATAAGCCTCCTTTTTGCATGTGTGTCCTCTGCTACTCTTATCATCTCAAATATCCCTGGCATTTGGTGAGTAAATCATTTTTATCGCGGTGATCCTAATGATGAGTAGCCTATTTCCATGAGAGAGATAATAGTGGTGTAATTATTAATGAATTGGTGATTGCACTCTGTTTTATATATCTATTCATGTCTTTAGTGTGGCACACACTAAAGACAATTCCCAAGCTTTCATATTGTTTTGATTATATTGTTATATGTGCCTTTTGTGTTTTATTATTTATAATGTTATATTCAGTTACGTATGTTGTGATACTGCTTTGTGAATTGCACTTGCATTGCAAAATACACACGCACAAACTGTGCGTACAGTCTACAAGAAGACACCAATGGAAAATTTGCTAAGCAGTGTCAGACCTAGCATGAACTATTGTAGCTTTCAAAACAAAAGTGTTTATCCTAGCGTCCTATTGGGGGTGATACTTTTGTAGTTGATTGTAGTTGATTGATTGTAGTAGATTGTAGTAGATTGTTGCAGTTTCAATCATGAGAGACCAGTGGGTAAAGTTTAACAAGCGAGCTTTATTCACGCATGGCGATTAGTTCTATGGCATGAAATGGCATGGCAACTAATTCTATGGCATGGCAGCATGGCAACTAGTTATTTGGCGTAATGACTCCGTGGTAAGATGCCTCTTGAGGTGAGAAAGGAGGGCATCTGCTCGGACTAGGATAGAGAATCCCCCCCCCGTAGGGGATTCTTCAGGAGGCAAGACGTTGGTGGTGGACTGGGGAGGTGGGTGGGGCGAAACGCAGCTTCAGAGGATGGGATACGATCAGCCCAGATACACCGACCATGAGGTGAAGGATCAGGGAAAGAGGACGATGACGCGCTGAGTATGGCTATATGTACTGCCACGTCATAGCTTCAGCAGTGACGTCATTACCGACGTCTTATTGGCGTGTTGACAGGGGCTGATTGGCTATTGAGGATGGGGTGATGAGTCAGGAGGCACACGTCATAACAGACGTCACACTAGGATTACGCTTGACTTAAGCTGGGAGCTGATGCCTATTGTGATGTGAGGTAACGTGACTGGTCTTCATCTTGAAACTAGGTCGAGGCCAACATTTCAATCATGAGAGACCAGTGGGTAAAGTTTAACAAGTGAGCTTTATTCACGAATGGCGTGGCAATTAGTTCTATGGCATGACATGGCATGGCAGCATGGCAACTAGTTCTTTGGCGCAATGACTCCATGGTAAGATGCCTCTCTTCTTGTGGTGAGAGAGGAGGGCATCTGCTTGGACTAGGATAGAGAATCCCCCAAAAGAAAGGGAACCCCCCAAAATCAGCGACTTATGAACCCACCGACCGGGCTAAGCCTCGGGCACGGTGGCCTCTGGGCAACCGGCTTACTTCGGCGTGCTGAATTCACATGTGACCTAATTACCTCACTTAAAACCGCCAACCGGGCTGCTTGCCTCAGCGATACAGCGGGCGCTGGGTGGAATGCAACACTTGTTCAGCCGACCGGTTTACTTGCCGCACAGCGACTTACGAAAACCACCGACCGGGCTTGGCCGCAGCGATACAGCGGGCGCTGGGTGATTGACCAATCCGGCTTGCTGAATTAGCATTTTCCGCCTTCACGACTTACGCTTAGGCAGCGCTGGGATCTGAAAATGCATTTTGGAATCACCATGGCACTTGCCTTTTGGAATCACCACAACCTGGACCGGCCTCCGCGACTTACGCTCAGGCAGCGCTGGAATCGAATGCATGTTCGACCAGCTTGCCAGAGCATTACTACAGCTGGCACTATAACTTTAGACTCGCCCCACCTTGCGTCAGCGACTTACAGCGACTTACTGCTGGCGCTATAATTTCGGGGAGGCCACCACCGACGAAATGCAATGTAACAAGCTACTGCAGGGTTTGAATGCCATGCGCTTACCACTAGCACCCCCCCAAAACTGGATGGCCAGCCATCCGCCTTACTTCGGTGCACTGAATTAATGTCCTCGCATTGAGCGACTTGCGCTATAACTTCGGGGAGAGCGCTGGAAGGGAACACTTGTTCCACCGACTTGCTTCGGACCATTGCTACTGCTGCACTATGACTTTAGACTCACCCCTGCGCAACGAGCGACTTACGGCGGCTTACTGCTGGCGCTATAATTTCGGGGAGACCACCACCACCGAAATGCGATGAAAGGGTGCTACTGCACGGGTTTGCATTTGCCATGCTGCTTAAGGAGGTTGCGTTTCTGGAACGTCCCCTTGAAGAGTTGGATGACCCAGGATCTTCCCCCAATCGTAGGCTGGTGAAGACCAGGGACGCTGAGGAACAGAGGGGCCGCGGGGCCCGTCCCAGGCTGCTGAGGAACAGGTGATGCTGAGGAACAGAGGGCAGTCTGAGGCGATAATGTGGCAGCCTGCTCCGGGCACCCTGCTCCAGAAGAACCTCGGCCAGTCTCAGGCTGATAATGCATAATGCGGCGGCGGCTGCATCCATCAAAAACATAAATTTCCAAAACGTTATCAAGTAAAACCCCACGAGTTACCCTGTAAGTAAGGTGGAACTGTACTGTAAAAGGAAGCCTTGTTTGTTTCCCTGCTATTACCATGTACTTTCCCGGTAATTTATTATAAACATCCACCATTACCCATCAGGTATTGTAGTTTTGACCGTGTTCCCTGGCAATAACTCAGATATTTCCCCTGTAACTACCAGGTATTTACCCAGTATTTAGAAACTTGTACCACATACATTTCCAAAACGTTATCAAGTAAAACCTCATGAGTTACCAGGTAAGTAAGGTGTAAGTAAGGTGGAACTGTACTGTAAAAGGAAGCATGGTTTGTTTCCCTGGTATTAGCATGTACTTTCCTGGTAATTGTAGATTATAAACATCCACCATTACCCATCAGGGTAGTGTAGTTTTGACTGTTACCTTGCAATAACTCAGATATTTGCAGTGTAATTCCCAGGTATTTAACCAGTATTTACTAGATACTTACCAGATAATCTACCTCCCTCTATTAGAGAATGCCCTAGTCTCGCCACCTTTAAAGGCCAGTTGAAACTATGGCTCAGATCAAACCAGCAATGTGATCATACTTAACATATCGTCTGTCATGTTTCGTTGCATGCTCTGTGTGTTTTACTCACCTTAGGTTTTACTAACCTTTTGTACTATTAATTTTTTTGTACTATTAATTTTTCTTTTTTTCTTTTTCAAGATTACATCAACCTGCCATGGGACTACAGGTGGAAACTAGCCCTTGGGCTATAACCTGGCATGTTTACTGTACGGCTGTACTGTTCATCAATGTGCAATGTCCCATTCTTTAAATAAATGAATCTGAATCTGAATAACTCCCAGGTATTTCCCCGGTAATTATTACCTGGTATTTACCCAGTATTTACTAGATATTTAGCCAATAACTCCCAGGTATTTACCCGGTAATTACCTGGTATTTACCCAGCATTTACTTAAAGCAGCTACGAGCAACTTTTTCGATTGTTATTAAACAGTATAAATTTAATATCAATGCATCACATCTTACCTCTAATAGTCGACGAGACCAACGCAGAGTAGTCTCGCTTGAGCCCTGAGTGAATCGGCCAGTGTAGGCTGTCTGTGGCCAGGGAAGATCAGGAAGTGAAATGAAACGGTTTGCAGCAGCCACTTCGGCCATAACCACAAAATAACTTCCAAAAAACCTGTTAGAATATAACGAGAGATGTTCGCGAGAGTATGCGTGGCGTTCACATTGTTTATGTTATGTTGCTAGGCAGCGCAAACGGCGAGGCAGGCAGCTGCGTTTCACTTCCGGGTTTCACTTCCGCGTTTCACTTCCGGGTAGCCGGGCCGGCGGTAAGGAGAGAGAGAGAGAGAGCCCCCTGTTGACGCGAGTTTAGACAGACACAGACTTAATAATCATCCAAGGGAGCAATCGCCAATTCACATGGCTTTGGTCTCAGCTACTATTATAGGTAAGATGTGATGCATCAATATTGTAATTATACTGTTTAATAACAATCGAAAAAGTTGCTCGTAGCTGCTTTAATATTTACCCGGTAAATCCCATGTATTTACCTGGTAATTACAATCTTGTACCACATATATTTCCAAAATGTTATCAAGTAAAACCTCACGAGTTACCCCGTAAGTAAGGTGGAACTGTACTGTAAAAGGAAGCGTGGTTTGTTTCCCTGCTATTACCGTGTACTTCCCCGGTAATTGTAGATCATAAACATCCACTATTACCCATCAGGCTGTCTAGTTTTGACCGTGTTCCCTGGCAGTAACTCAGATATTTCCCCTGTAATGACCAGGTATTTACCCAGTAAACCCAGTTCATGTGCTCACAACGCGTAAATACGATATATCCGAGGAGCACATGATCGCACGATCACTTTGTGTGTGCGTTGGTTTGTGTGCTCCTTGCCTGTGAGCGTGTGTGTCTGCCCCCAGCCCCCTCCTCACACAAACACAAACAAGAGAGAGAGAGAGAGAACGAGAGCGAGCTAATAGCCCCGGTACCTGTTTGTCTTGTATCGTGAAAATGTGACGAGATGATAGTTGCATAATATATGCACGTGTTTTATGCACGTGTTTTATTTGCCGATTTTAGTTCTGCTTTTGATACCATCAAACCTCACCTGCTTGTCAACAAGTTAAAAGACATGAGTGTAAATCCTTTTATTATCAACTGGTTTTATTCTCTCTTAACAAACAGATCACAACAGGTGAAAGTAAATGGTTCCCTCTCTGCAGTTAAATACTGTAGCACCAGGGTACTACAAGGAGGCGTGAGCTCCCCAGTTCTTTTTACAGTCTACACAAATGGCTGTACAAGTAGTCACCCGAATAACCACGTCATTAAATTTTCGGATGACACAATTATTTTAAGTTCGCTGAAGGGAGAAGACTGCCCTTCGCAATATCATAGTGAGATCGCCACTTTCCAGGCCTGGTGCGAGAGTAACCACCTTATTCTAAATACTAATAAGACAAAAGAAATTATCTTTGACCCAAAGGAGCTGAGAGACCATGACCCAGTGGTCATTGATGACAGCGTTATCGAGCGGGTAAATTCTTACAAGTATCTGGGCATCCATATTGAAAACTCTCTCAAATGGAACGTCCACATTGACTACCTGTGTGGTAAACTGGGCCAGAGGCTCCACTTTCTTAGAAGGCTCAGACTGTATGGTGTCAGCACCAAGATCATGGAGACCTTTTATAATGCCGTGCTAGAAAGCCTCATTAGGTATGGCATGGCAGCATGGTACGGTACACTTCCCGTACAGCTCAAAACGAGACTTGAAAAAGCTGTAAATACAGCAATGAAAGTGATTGGCAAGAGAGACTTTGCACCTCTCCAAACAATCTTTGAGAAAAAGGTCATCAGTCTAGCACTCAAAATCCTGAATGACCCATCTCACCTTTTATTCTGTGACTATGATCTGCTGCCCTCGGGCAGACGATACAGAGCGTATAGATGTAAGAGTAATCGCTTCAAGCTCTCTTTCCTACCCACTTCTGTGTTATTGTTGAACAAACAGGCGGCACTGCCCCTTCCCCTAGGAGGGTGTTCCCCACAAGAAGAGCGGGTAAGGACTCAGCCGTAGGCTGTTCACTGCTGCTGTAACCTCTTTTAAAAACCAGGTCATATGCAGGTTGGTTTCTTCTCACTTTTTTATATTTTATTATTTTATTTTATTTTATTATTTTATTATTTTATTATTTTTATTTTATTTTATTCTCTTAATTCTTTTTTATTCTTACTCTTGTTTTTATATTGAGTTACTGGTTTTATTTAGTTGAGTACCCCACTGCTCTTGAGGAGGGGTCTGTACCTCCTAAAATTGTATTTATTTTATCTTCTTATAATTTTACATTATCATATGGGAAATTGCAATGAGGGTTGTGCAATAAACCCATGATGACTTGTGCAATATGCTTACGAGCAATTAGGATGAAGTGTTGAACCAATGAACCAACCAGTGTTGCTGTCTTATTTTTATACTACACCACTTGCACAATTTCCCAGTGGAAGTTTAGTGTGCATGTTAGCAAGGGTCTACACTGTATGTTTCGATGTGTTTTTTTCTGTCTGTTGTATGTATAGTGTCAAAACCTCTATGTACTTGCGATATGTGGCTGTTGTATGGCACTATATGCCCAAGACAATTTTCCCCTCGGGGACAATAAAGTTCATCTCATCTCATCTCATCTCATATTCGAGAGATAACTTACTTGGGGAGAAATCAATTGTAAACGGGTCAGATATGTGTAAAATAGCCTTTTCCAGTGTTTAATGTTACCACGACCACTATTGTCAGGGCAGCAGCAAACTTTTTGATGCATTGCAAATGGCTCACTTTTTGGCACATATCGTCCCTGTTTCTAATTTATCGCCAAAATAAAGCGTTGAAGTTTTTTTTTTTTCATGGAGTGGAGATTGCTTTCTATCTCCGATGTAGTCTACATTGAAAAACATTATTAAAAGTCTGTCTCGCAGAAACCCCACAGCACAATACTCGTGCATTCCTTTATAACTGGGAACTGTTAATCTTACGGTTCAAAGGTCATGAGCTGGGACAGTGACATCACCAGAGCTGGTATTTCACATTCCAAACTTGTGCACTTCTGTCTTGTTTGTGTCTCATTAAATCAGCTGTACACACAGCACTGCCTAACTTCTATCTGTGTGGACATGTTGCTGCAGTGTTTGTATGCGCAAAATGCCGCAAAATGCCTTATTATCAATATCAACTGTTATTGCTAACAATGGCTAGCCTGGCTAGCGACTGGATCTGACCAAGAGCTGACCAACAGTGAACTTCCCAGCTCCAGTTGTCTGCGAATGGAACGCTAACAAAATGGATGTGATGTCATTTAGCCTCCACATCCCAGTTATTTTGCGATAAAGGAACGCACAATACATCATGCCCCAACTCCCCCACCCCACTCTCTGTACGAGGACACAACAACAACAAATCACCGCAAATCCCCCGGAAGCGCTTATTTTGACATTCTGAGCGAGAGCAGAAGTAGCTCAAGGGTTTGATGTAATATATGTATGTCGTGTTAAAGTTATGTGAATTGTCGGTTTTTAAAATGTACACCGCACAGCCGGGGCTAGAGTGAGCACTCACGGCTGGCTCCATGGGGTCCCATTGCAGTTTCCCCCCGGAAACGTGGTTTGTTTACCAAAATGCTGCTCGGGTGATCCCTCGTATTATGATCCCCTCTTGTATGAAAGGATAACACCGGGGAATGTCCAGACCTGATTCAACAGACAGTCCAGAGTTCATGTCTGAAAGGGGCTATACAGTTTGTAGACAAGCACCAATAGTAGAAACAACACAGGCGGAACTCATGTTTTCAGACGGTAAACAGCAAACGAACACATCTCCCACTGGGTGGCAGACATGGCCACAGCAAAGAAGCGTAAATCTTTTTTAAATAACCCATACAATGTGAGAAGCAGCTGGCCCCACATTACATTCACATTCTCTAATGATATCTGGCCCCTATTCAAAAAGTTTGGACACTCCTGCCCTAGAGAACTACCTGGTCATGGTGTGTGGACAGACTCAATGTCTCCTGTAGGTGGTGTGAGTGAGCACCATATGCTATTTATTAAACACTATAACACAATATCCATAATAAAGTAAAAGTAACATGCATAAAGCCACATGTGAACAAGCTGACATACTGCAGTCTTCTACACACAGTCCATGTAAACACTAGAAAGCTGACACATCAAGTGCTTTGTCTTGTTTTGCTGTGCAGTATGGAGTCATCCAATCAGAATAGCAGTTTATGCTGAATTTTCAAAAGAAGAGAATTGGCTGCAGTTAGTCAGAGTTTGCAAAATTCAAACAGAAACATTCAGAAAGGGTACATTCATGAATTAATTAATTATTGTGTATTTTTGCGGCACAGCAATGAAACAGTCATTTTAGGGCAATTTTCAAAACACTACTCTTAATTGCCATTTTTTAAATGGAAAATAAGGATTTTTTTTTTACTGTCCTAAATCTCAAAATGACAATAATATATCTACAGGGATTTGATAGGGTTGCTAATCAATGATTAGATTACTCAATGATTACTTTGCCAGGTGCTGAGATGTATGGCTTTGGTGGTGGATGGTGGATTACTGTAGCTTCAACTTCAACTTGCCGCGCTCAATTTCCAACACATGGCAAGAAGTTTTCTCATGTGAGTGATCCTTTTAATTCTTAGAAAAGTAGTTTTTAATTTATTTAACGATAACCAAAATCTAACCCTAACCTAAACTGGAATCTAGGACTTTTCCAGTAATAGTTATTTTATCCATCTGGACCACACATGGGCAAAATGCGGCCCCAGGGCCGGACCATGGCCCCTGGACCATCTCAATCGGCCCCCAAGGTCCTCAAAGAAAAACAAAACAACCCCCAAAAACTCAATAAAAGGCAGAATTATGTTATGCTACAGCCATTGGATTTGTATCACTATTATATCGGGAGATTAACGAAAAATGACCAATCACAACGGGAGAGAGGGTTAACAATAGGGAGACTCCCGTGACAATCAGGTGTTGGCAGGTATGATCTCCAATGTGTGGCCCTTCACGTGTTTGATGTATGTCAGTATGGCCCTCTGGGGAGGGAAATGTAGCCCACCCCTGATCTGGACCATGGAGTCAGGTTATACAATGCAATATGAATTAGGCTTGGGAATGTGATGTCAAGTTTCTGAGACATACCCACTGTCGGCCATTTTAGTTGCTGTCACGCAGCGTCTGCGCTGGTGTTTTCTTTGCGTTCGAGTCATTTCTTTGCGTTTGTTTCTTTTATTGGCAGGTGAGGGGGCCGAGTTGTGTGAAAGGCTGCAATAATGGGTCTCGTGGTGGAGAGGGGGTGGAGCTTGAACACAGGGCAAAATGCCAGCTGGTAGCGTCCTCGTGTAGCCAATATTATGAATGGGTTACGGTTGTAAATCATCCAATATGGCGGGAAAACAATCCCAGATTGCAATGCGCAATCTTGCGCAATCCGTGATTGTGCATTGCATTCTGGGATTGATTCCCGAGCCTAATAGGCTATATGCACGCAAGACCTCCGTGGTTGACACAAGCCAGCCGCCCCACTTCCGGTCCTATAGTAATGCTGGTCATATCATAGTTAAAAAAAAATAGGCCTAAACTACATTATTATTTTGTCGTTATTCCAATTTGTGTGTCGAGGGTCATTTAAAATCATCAAGTGCACAAACATTAATTGTCTAATGAAGTTTTTGAATTCAATGGAATTGCCTAAACGAAGAAGAATTGAATTGTCTCATGCCCTCGTTCGCTTCATTTCTCATGGTCAATTGCGTGCTTGTGTAACGGCTTTGTGTTGGTGGTACTTGCAGCAACCCATGTTAAGGGCTTGCCCAGGAGTGGATTCGAACTGCCGACCTTCAGCTTGCTGGACGGACACGCTAACCACTTCACCAAGAGAGCTAGCTCCCTTGGCAGAGCTGATTAACGTGCTTTTATACTGTGGGAGTGAGTTTAACCAACCTACACGCTACCACTCGGGACTGACGAGGAATCGGCGCTGATTCACTTCGGTTACACTTGCTAGGATGGCTGAATGTGCAAAGCGGTATATTCATTTTCTTTATAAAAGCAATATCAACTGTCGTCTCGTCAATAATAGAAAAGTATCGATAGTGGTATCAATAAAGATTTGGATCGAAGCAATCTCGAAAATGGTGTCAGTATCAATCAAATGTACGATCCCCATCCCTACTGTTTAGGCCTACTGGTGAGCTGACGGCACACGAGCGACACTGCTGCACTGCTTTGATAATTGATAATGTGTCAGGATTTGATACTAGTTACCAATTACTTTGTATTTAATCATCAAATTATTCAATAAGTGAGCCTTCATCAAATTGCAAAGCATTCTGGGGATTCAGGTCACAAAGGTGCATCTAGTCTGCCTAACCTTAACCTTAAGTTTTCTTTGCCTAAACCTGCTGTAACTGTAACTTTAACCAAAGTAGTAACTTTAACCAAAGTTGTTGTACTTGCTTCAGCCCTAGCTAAGCTTTTCATGTGATGAACATGAATGTAATGACCAATTTGTGTCCACAGCACGTCATCTACATTTCAGAGTTCATGCTCATTTTTACGGAATTTTATGATGCATTGTTGATTTCCAACTGCTAATGGAGGATGGTGCTACGAGTTAGCGATGCGACTTATTATAGATCCCACTGCACTTGTGGGCACAACATGCCCTGCGCATGCCTACGCAGCATTCAAGCACCGGGATTGGCCTGGAGCGAGCCAATACGTAACTTTTTTTCTGATTTCTCCCCCATTTTCTCCCCAATTGTACTTGGCCCATTTCCCCCTGCTGCCCCTGCACCCAATCGTGCCTTTATGGACGCCCGCCCAAGCCGGAGGTAACACGGGGGTGCGAACCTGCTACCCCCATGTAGGCAGGCGTGGTAGGCAGGGAATCTACTGTTACACTACTGACTATCAGAATCAGATTGAGGCGAGATGAAGATACCTGTGTGCGCTACACAGAACAGTCTGCATGGGCGCCTGTCTGGTCAATCCTGGTGCTTCAATGCTACGTTGGGCGTGTTCTGCCCGCAAGTGCAGTGGGATCCATAATAACGCATTAGCGACCAGCATTTGAACCCATTTCAGCTACAAAGGCTTAAAATCCTTTTTCCCTTTTTTAAACAACAAATGACAAAACTGTATTATTATTATTATTATTATTACTACAGTATTTTGCATTGTGATAGTTGTACTTCTTTGCTAGATGTTTGTGTTGGATCTCTGCTGTAATTAGCTAGCTTACTTAATTAGCTAGACTTTATTGTTAATTAAAGGCCACTGTGGGGATGACAGGGACAGGGTGGTGGGGTTTGACTTGTGTGAGAGGTCATTCTCCCAAGAGGTCATAGATTACTTAAATATCACATAGTGTGTTTTCCTTGTCCTTACATGTGAACACATTTCAGTTTTTCATATTTAAAAATCATGTGATTCTACAAGCCTTTTGATTTGGTGCCCTTCTGACATCAATCAGGGCTGACAATCTGCATTTGACCGGCTCAAGGTGAATCCCATTTTTTATCTTTTCTTTTCAGGGCCAAAAGCCCAACCCTCGGACGAGGTGGCCAATCAGAGCAGGGGTTCATTAGCATAAAACCAACGCCCACAATGGAGACTGAGAGGCTGGAACAGACACTAGGTGGGTTTGTTTGCTATACACTTCACAAATGTTTTTTTAACCACAGGGAATTGTGAAATTGCTTTAAAAAAAAATGCCAGAGTAAAATATTGGACAGTTAATACTCCTGTAACTGAAAAACAGTTCATGAAAATCCTGTGAAGCTGCTTTTCAGACATGTTATGCTGCTGTAGGAGCACCCTTTAGATTAGCCATGTGCTTCTCATCCTCTCCTCTGGACTTCAGTCTGGCAACCAATTAACTGCTGCTTGCTAGCTATCCCAGGCAGCCCATTGGTTGGTTATCTCTTTATTTGTACAATCAGTACCAGTGGTGTTTCAGCTTTACTTGTGATTTCTAAAGCAAAAGATACGGTAGTGAATTAGCCGGACAGAGAGCATTGCAGCTGTGTCAGTAGTTGATGGTAAATGTGCAGGGACTTCTGGGCTGACTGCAAGCTACTGCATGGCTCAGTAACTATGTGAAGGCAGTGGGTCAGTAGAGGAAGCCAGAGAGAGAAGTCGAAGAGGAAGGGTCTCTCGAGATCACTGTGGCCTCAGAGTAATAACAGGGTTGCATTTAGAGATGGCAGTGGTGGAGACGTTTGCGCGCTCTGGGATGATGATGATGATGATGATGATGCTGCTTAGGCCTAGAACTAGTCAAGCAGAGTGTCAGGTTGGACAGTAAGGCTGCATTTACACTGCAGGTCTAGATGCTCAGATATGACTTTTGGTCTATATCTGATTTTTATGACCTTCTGGCTGCTTACATCTAGCCTGGGTAAACCCAGCCTCCACGTGACCTCTATCTATGTGCTATCAGTCACAAGAGTCTAGAGCAGTGATTCCCAACCTGTGGGCCGCGGCCCCCTGGTGGGCTGCGAAGGTATTGCAAGTGGGCCGCCAAATCATTTCCAAAAAAGTATGATTTAAAAAAAAAAAAAAAAAAATTTTTTTTTAAAGATTTTGAAAAATCATACTTGAAAAAGTATGATTTTTGTTTCTTTGATGTTATTGCTTTTGCTTGAATTGAAGTTTCATCTTTACATCATCTTTATATTGGGTTTGTGTTTATTTGTAACCCTATCGATTTAATGGGCTTTCTTCTGATATTTGGATTTTGTTTGGATCTGATATTGGATGTCAAATTGTTATGAGAATGCATTTTTCCATTGTTGAAGGATACCGTTATTTATTAATCATTTGTTAATTAGCCTGTTACAGACAGCCCCTTGCTTGTCATTTCTGACATCTGTGTGGTGCTGATGGACAGCTCCTTGAATGATTGGTGTGTGTGTGTGTGTGTGTGTGTGTGTGTGTGTGTGTGTGTGTGTGTGTGTGTGTGCGTGTGTGTGGACAGCTCCTTGAAAACTGTAATACTGAAGGTGTTGCAACATGTTACAGGTGCTGTGTTAGTGACTGTGGAGCTTCCAACATGTTTATCCTGTATTCAGTTCAGTCCTTTATGTTCAATTTTCAATAAAAAAGTGCTCTGAGAACGCATTATATGGCCTTTGTATTTATGGGGTCGGAGGTGGGCCGCGAACATTTTTGAGACATAAAAGTGGGCCCTGAGTTGGAAAAGGTTGGGAACCACTGGGATGGGCCATTCAGAGCGATTTCTGTGGACGGGGAGGGGCGGGTGTACCTCCCTTGATAGACCACTCCATCAGCAAACCAGCTTAGCACACAGAGCACATGCGCAGTGCAACAGATGGCGTCATCACTCAGCGCCCTTTATTATTAGCAAAGAAGCTAACACTACACATTCAGTACTGCTAGCACGCGATGGCTACCACCAATGTGAACGATTTTTGCAGGTTTTGCAAGAAAAACCTTCGTTTTATATATAATAAAGATTCATATTTATCTCAGTGGCCTGGACACATTTACGTCTGTGATACCGGGCAAAATGGTCTGTGCGGTTCTGTGGTGATTAGCTCATGTCTTTGTAGCATAATTATGATTATGATTTAATTCATTATGGAAGACACATGTTGGTTTAACAGATGCAAATAATTTCGTACATAGCCTCCATGTAAAGTGACGCTATGGGCAGACCATTTGGGCTCTATAACATTATGTAACGTGACGATCACATTTCAATAAATATAGTTTTTGCAGATTAATGCAGTTTAATGCTCTTCTGTATTGGACATTTAAAGCTGATACACACTTGTCTTGGGGTAATTCCACCAAGCTCGATCAGTTATGTATATGGCATGAATATGGCAAGCTAATGTGTCACTGGAAAACATTTATCGATAGAGTGTAACACTTAACACAATCAAATGTGTAGTCACTTTTTCACAGCAATACTGTACAGTGTTACTGTATCTTCGGTTGGTGTGCCTCGTGTCCTCTGGTCCAATATTCGGTTTGTGTCATAGTTCGTGTTCACTCGACATCAACAATCTTTATTATCACATCTGATCATTTTATCCAACCTGCCTCTGACCAGACAACTAATCGGCTCCTTCTGCTTCATATTGTGATACATTCAGGTAGCCTACATGATTTTCCGAAGTACATAGCACAATAACAACAAGGCTATTTGTTGGCAATGTTTATTGACAAAAGCATTAAAATAAGCAAATAACAATATAATTCTCCGGTCACTGGCAGATAGATCACTGGCAGATAGATGCGTACAAATAGTTCAAAACAAATCTCTCAAAGTCTCAAAACGGTTGGCATTTGACTTGTGTTATATCTTAGGATGTTGAAAACAACTGATCAGCAGCAGTATTAACCTGCACAGTAGCCTAACAGGTTAACGTTATCATCTCAGGAGAGATTGAGTAGGCTAAATAAACCATACACATGAGAATTACCGTTAACGTTACAGCATTTAATAACGTTAATTTTCGTGTACCCGATGCCAGGATATTTCGCCACATTGTTTTCATCAAGTTCTCTGGACTTGCATACACAAGCTCACAGCGTCCATGTAAGTCCTAATCTTTATCATTCTCCCTACCGATCTGCAATGCCTTGATTCCCAGATTAGAAGCCTCGCGTATCTGGTCCTCCATTAGCGCATTTAGCGGCGAGACAACAATAACAATAACAAACTGACAGCTGTTTTCACTTGAAGTTCATCAACGTAATTGCATAGCCATATAGCTAGCCATATAGCTAGCTCCGTAGCTATGCTCTAGAGAGGCCAAATGCTAATGGCTAGTAGTGCAGCAGCCGCCGCAGCTGTTACACGTCATTGACAAAGACGCACTCTCTGATTGGCCGATCATGGCAGGACAGGAGCTGATGTTGGCAGTCACACTGTCACTCATTGTGCGATTGAATTCGCCTCGCGCCAGAAATCGCTCTGAATGGCCCAGCGTCCAGACTGATAGCACATATGGTCACGTGGAGGCTGGGTTTACCCAGGCTAGCTTACATCTACTTTTAAAAGTGACCCATATCTGATACATGTGTGCTTACACTTGCTTCATTCTGAACAACCTGCATGCGTACATGAAGAATAAACTCATGATTGAGTAGCACAGACCAGATGGTGCAGCACAAGTCCCGACAGGAATATTATAGAAATATTATAGAGACAGGAGAGAACAACAAATATGCTTCCTAAACTCACTCTCGAGCACCACTGACTCAATCCCATTGGTTAAACAAAAAAACAAAACAAAAATTCTCTAACCTCTGGGGGCAGCCCCGTTTCAATGTGGTACAACAGGAACTCAAGAGGTGCGGTCGGCAGCAGAAGAAAATCCCTCCCTGCAAGCTCTGCCATTGGCTCCAACCGACTGGCTTTGCCAATGGATTCATTTTCCGCTCCCTGGGTGTCGCTCTCAAATCCGTCCGTCGCTATGAAACAACAATAGGCCTAACAACTCTAGCTCGTTGCTAGTAGCAAGTAGCAACTTGAAAATGGTCAGTTTTGACTACACACCGGTCACGTTCACTTCATTTTGATCGGGTGAAGCGCAGCATGCGTGCGAGAGCTGTTTAAACCCCTTTTGACGGAGCTTCAAGAGATTACCACTGACTCACCAAGTCCAGAAATACTGTATTAAACAAATTTGAAATCCTTGCGCTGATGTTAAACACATGAAAAGAGCTGCATGGTAAACTGTCTATTTCTTTTCCTCCGACTTTTCGAGGGCAGACCTCACATTGTGTGCTACAAGAAAGATGCCCAGTAGGGACAATTTGAGAAGTTTCATCGATGATGTTGCCATTTGCTCTTCTGAGGTGGGACAACTCCTTTGTCATGATTTTCTTGACCACTACTGTATAAGCCCCACCCAGAGCCCCTTTACGCTGAGACATCTCCACTGTTGGATCCTCCTTCTATTCATGGGATAGTCTCAAATCTGCCCAGATCAGTTCCTGAACAGTCTCAATTTACACCTGGTATTCAAATCTGAATCTGGATATATTCTGTGGATTTTTTTTTCAGACCCCCTTCCTCCCTTTATATATATTTTTCTATGATTTTTCTCCCATTTTCTCCCCAATTGTACTTGGCAAATTCCCCTGCTGTCTTGGTCATTGCTCCACCCTGTCTGCCAATCCTTGTAGTTTAGCACATGCTTCCTCCTGACAGTGAGGTGTTTCACCGGCAGGCCATAGCTCATGGGAGGATCAGGCTATTCCCATTATTCCCACCCCCCCCCCCCCCCCCAAAAAAAACAGGCGCCCCAACCAACCAGAAGAGGCACTAGTGCAGCTGCCAGGACTCATACCCTTAATCTGGCTGCCCATGTACTGTACAGTATGTACGTCCGACCAAGCTGGAGGTAGCACAGAAGTAACACAGAAGTAACACAGTACTGTACTGTTCGCGTTAGTGTGGTGGAAGTGTACGCCCCAGGGTAGAAGAGTCATAACCACGGTCATCACAATGTAACCCTACAAGCTCTTTGCATTTACTTTGATTTGTTTCAGTCAATTACTTTCATGTCAGAAAGATACAGTAGATTGCAGAATGCTTAACTTATTTTTCAATAAAATATTCATTAGCAATTGTGTAGAATTAAAATACTCAGTATATGTACAGTGCTATGAGTGGAAACTTTTCGCCAGCACTTGGCTCTGTTTCACCGGAAGAGCCCGGTTTCTTTGCGGGTCTGCCTCCGCATGACGGGGCTCATGGCATCGGTCATTTCAGTAGTGCCTCAGGGTTTACTGAAAATGAGACCTCTCCAGAGGTGGGTGTCCTCACTACGCCTAGACGTACGTCGTCACCTGAGGCGAGTAGTGGAGGTTTCCCTGGAGTGCCTTGCTGCCCTTCGTCTGTGGGAGGACGCGGAGGTGTTTACCACCGGTGTCCCCATGGGGACGATTGTCTTGAGAAAGACTGTGACGACAGATGCCTCCCTCCACGGGTTGGGGAGCGGTGTTCGAGGGCAAGGCCGTCAATGGGACATGGCCCCCCAAACTCCGTCTGGCTCACATACATTTCTTGGAACTGTCTGCGATTTTCCTGGCCGTGAAATAGTTCCTCCCCTTCTTGGGGAAGTGTCATATGTTAGTCAGGTCAGACAACACGACAACGGTGGCATACAAAAACAGGCAGGGGGGCACTCGCTTCCTGAAGCTGCACATGCTGGCCCAGATCATGTGGAGCAGCGAGCACCTGTAATCGCTATGAGCGATTCACCTCCCGGGTGTCCAGAACAGCGGGGTGGATCTGCTCTCCAGGGAAAATCTCCTCTACATGGGGAGTGGAGACTCAACCCCCAGGTATGCCACCAGGTGTGGGAGAGATTCGGTCAAGCATCCGTAGGTCTCTTCGCATCGCCAGAAAATGCACAATGTCCGCTATTCTTCTCCATGAAAGGCAGGGGTGCGTCACTGGGGACAGACGCGCTGGCCCAGACGTGTTGCTGCATGCATTTCCTCTGATCAGCCTCATCTCCACGGTATTGCTCCGGGTGAGAGAGCAACAGCTATCACTGATAGTGATAGCCCCATATTGGCTGAGCAGACCCTTGATACGTCTCCTCCGAGGTCAGCCATGACCTCTGCCGCTACGCAGGGATTTAGTGTCCCAAGCGGACGGGCAGGTGTTTCATCCCCACATCGCGCGGCTGGCGTTATGGGCTTGGCCCGTGAAAGGATGAATTTGGAACAGTTGGGTCTCCCTCAAGCGGTGATCGAAACTATCCAGAGCGCTACCTACAACCAGTTCATAAGCGTTTGGTTCCTTCTTGGGATTTTGCCTACCATATTGGAGGCACTCTCTAGCCGGTTCCCTTTGAACCTTTGGAGAGTGTGGGGTTAAGACTCCTCTCGCTTAAGACTATCCTTCTGCTGGTGTGCATGAGTCTTGCTTACGCTTCTCCCCAGACTGGGGGAAGGTAGTGCTATGCCCTAAACCGGCCTTCGTGCGCTGGAGCTTCAGGCCTTCCATCCTCCGCCTTTCACGGGGGAGGAGGCTCGGCTTAACCTGCTTTGTCCAGTCAGAGCATTACGCTTCTATGTGGATAGGTCTAGGGGGTACAGGAAAAGCAACCAGCTTTTCGTATCCTGGGGGCCCCCATGTAAGGGGGGGCCCCTGACGTGGCAGTGTCTATCACACTGGATGGTGGAGGCCATCGTTCTGGCTTACGAGAGCCGTGGACTGAGACCTCCTGAGGGCCTGCGGGCCCATTCCACCAGAGGCATGGCCACGTCATGGGCCCTTTTTCAAGGTGTCGCTGTGAGGGACATATGTGCTGCCTCCACCTGGGCATCCCCACATACTTTCATGCAGTTCTACCGCCTGGACGTCACAGAGCCTTCTGTGGCTCATTCGGTCCTGAGTGTGGGGTCTGGCTAACTGTGTGCCGAAGTCCACAGGTTGGGATCGGGGATTCAACCTGTCACAGGTTATGGTGAGGTGGGCTTCGGAGCAGGCAATCCGGGAGTGGGCCATATCTCCTATAGGCGACTATCAAAGCCCAAAAATGTGTCGCCGAGAGGCTAATAGGGGGACTGACCTGGCCCGATGTGCTGTGGACGAAAAATCACTGATCCAAAGAAAGTTCAGGTGAACATACAGCGTGAAAACATCCATAAATTGCATCCAAAAACAGCGATCTAGGCAACGTAGACGATAGCGTTCAGCGGTCAGCAAAAGTGAGACTTCCCCCTCTCACCCTCTCTCCATTCACAAAACCCAAGCAAGCAGGTAAACAGCTGATTATTACTACAAACCGTGCCGCCAATACCACATCACCCATCACATACCAAATCCCTGTATGTGCAATGCACATACGGGGATAAATAGAGAATAAACTCTCCTGCTTATTGAAGAATAAGCCGGAAAATAAACAGAGAAATAACATTACAAATACAGTATACATAGTACAATGGAGTTTTTTTTACGCAACGTGTCCATAGTCCTTTAATGCATATTGTCCGTAACGCATATTCCATTTCGATCCAATCTTCTCAAGTCAAGCTTTGTCTAGGACAGAGGTTAAAAGCACTTATCCTATTGGGAGTGATCATCACTCAAGTCAAGTCAAAGAGTCAAATCAGTCGGTCCAAAGTCATATATTCCAGTACAGTCTTCATGACCCCGCTGACTCCTGAAGAAGGCAGATCTTGGTTACAGGCCTACATATACAGCTGGTCGGGGTCTTAATCCGGACTTGTTGCACAAGTCCTCTCCTGTCTGGAACTGCTTCAGTGATCCTCCCAATGATCCACGAATTTCGGGGTGCAGTATCATCAACTATGAGCACTATGTCGCCGGGGATGAAATTGCGCTTGACCTTTGTCCATTTCTGTCGTTCCTGTAGTTGTGGCAGGTACTCAGTCCACCTTTTCCAAAACAGATCAGACATGTATTGGACTTGCGTCCATCTCTGGCATGCATAGATGTCCTCCTTCTGAAACAGACCAGGTGGCAAACATGGCTTGGTCCTGAGAAGCAGAAGGTGATTGGGTGTCAATGCTTCCAAGTCATTTGGATCTGTTGATTCCTTGGTGATCAGTCTATCGGAGTACTGTGTGAAATCCTTCCTCATCCAGACGTTGAATCCCCAAAGTGGAATTGAGAATCTTTCTGACAGAACGGAGTAACCTCTCCCATGCTCCTCCATGATGTGATCTGGTGGGAGGTTAAAGATCCACTTGATCCCTTTCAATAAAAGCGCATCATTGATCTGCTCCAGGTTCCAACCTTCCATAGCTCTTCTCAGCTCACGCTCTGCGCCAACAAAGTTGGTGCCATTGTCGGAGCGTAGCTCTTGGACCTGTCTTCTTCTTGCGATGAAGCGTCGCAAGGCATGAATGAAAGAATCAGTGTCCAATGATGAAGCAACTTCAATGTGTACTGCTCTTATCGCCAAACATGTGAAGATGACTCCATGGCCTCTATCTTCCAACAGGCGCTATCCCTAAATAGCGGTTTGCGCGTGCCTTAAGGCGCGGACGATAGCATTCCGCCTTGCGCCGTCCGCCAGGTGTTCTGCCGAGTTTTGCTCCCCCGCCGAGGAGCAAAAAAAACCATCCCCACCTCACGGGAGCTACTTGTAATGATTTATACAGAAATGTAACTGTTTCAAAGTGATATAATTGTCTGGTAGACGTGACCTCCCTGATTTCTAAGTTAAAACAGACCCGAAATATGTTGGGGATGCAATTCTCGGCGGGCATGCGGAAACGTTCACGGCACCTGTCGCACGCGCAAATTAGAGCCGTGCCAATTCTGCCAAAAATCATCTGCGCCCCAAAATGCCTGCGCAAATGGGATTTGGGCGCTCTTAACTACCAGAATTATTCACAGGCGTGGCCAGGCAAGGCTGGGCATTACGTCAATCAAAACCAATCAGATTCCCGTCTCGCAATGGTTGTTTGCGCGAGGTTGCCTCGCAGAGGCATGCAATATGCTGTAATTCTCTCCATGCGTAATAGAGTGTACTCACTCGTGTGACTCTACTCACTCTGTGGTGCCAATGACCCTTCGGGTTATGAAGGTAAATAGCCTATGTCCATTGTCCCACAAGTTTTCTCAATTAATTTCCCTCTTTGCGATGTGATAAAAGTTTCTCAGTGAGTTATAGTTGATTGCCTCACTGAATTATCTGCTAATACCCAATTTTAGCAGCATAATTTGATGTCTTGGCGTGGCAAGGCTGTGCTTAATGACATATCCAAAAGGAATTCCACTTTCCACTCCGCAAATACCTCTCTGCGCTGGGAGCGCAGCCGTAATCTCCGTGCAGAGCGCCCAGCGCAGAGAGGTATTTGCGCGTAAGAGGTCCTTTTCAAAGCTCTTAGCGCAAAGTAATTGCTGCTGACGATAGGGTAACGCCATCTATCCCAGATTTTAGCACTGAAACGCCTGCTTTGGCATGGGGCAGCCAATGCCCAGTACAATTATCACAGGCATGCGCTTTGTGTCCGCCCCCAATTTGCATTGCGCACGGCGTTAAACGAGCGCAAACGCAAAATTAGCGCTTTTGGGAAGATAGAGCCCCATATCTCTTCACGAGAATCCTCCCACGCTTGACCTCAAACGGCTCGGGTTGAGTTTATATATGTGGCTGTTCCCTTTCACACACTCTCCCTTCTGGAGGCACGAGAACTCCTCAGATCATTTTATTCTTTGACAGAACATGATTATTTGCAGTTCTGCAAATAATTCTTCTCTTATGTCTCCCAATGAGAGATAACCACAACGGAGCTTGGCAAGATCATGCATCTCCTTAGTGAGAGCATCTTTCTGTTGAGTTACAGCTGACACAGACTGAGCAAGACGTTCTGTGACGTCCTTCCTCTTCCTAAGATTCAAAAGCAATGTTTTGAACCTTAAGATCCAGCCCATCACTCTTGTGAGATGTGTCCAAGATGAGCTGCGGTTGATTAAGCCTGTCACAGCATCATCCCCATCTTGTGCTGTAGAAACCTCAATGGCAGCAGATATCTTGACCTCAGGGTCTCTAGGTGGAATTTCTCATAAATTGTCTGGGTTAACGGGCCAACTTTCCTCCGGTTGCATCAGAAATGAGGGACCAGGTATCCACATTTTGTTCTTTTGAAACAGCTCCGCCCTCATTGGAAGCAAGGTCCGCTGGATTGTGTGCAGTATTCACAAATCTCCACTGAGATGGGTCAGACATCTTGAGAATCTCTGCGACTCGGTTAGCTACAAAGGTACGAAATCTTGAAGTTTCGTTCTTGATGTATTTCAGTACAGAAGTACTGTCTGTCCAGAAAACATATATATATATATATATATATATATATATATATATATATATATATATATATATATATATATATATATATATATATATCCATATATATATATATATATATATATATATATATATATATATATATATATATGTAAGGGTTAATGCACGACGAGGTGTACATTATCACGTTTTAAGGGACGACGCGAGAGGCGTGAACCGTCCGAGGCGAAGCCGAGGATGGTTGCCTCCGCGAAGTTGGATAGAAGGTGGATAAGTAAAATTAACTTCAAATTTTTACATTGAACAATTCAGCAAAATGTCAAACTTTTTAATGGCAGGAGAGGGAGCGAGAGACTACACAGAGAGAGAGAGAGGGATACTTGTGGGTACCCATAGAACCCATTTTCATTCAGATATCTTAAAGGGATATGCCACTTTTTCGGGAGTTTATCTCATTTGCCATACCCCCCCCCCCCCCCCCACACACATAACCAAGGTACACCATGCCTTTACCGTCCGAGTGAGCTGCAGTCATGAAGTTAGTAAGTATCGCCATATAATGGATGCCAATGGTACCCCCGTTCAAAATAACCAAAAACACAGATCTAATAGCGCCAAAATACATGTTGTGCTTCGGGTACTCACCACGTAATTAAATATTCATCCAAATGCAGAGCAATTATATTTTGTAAGGTAAATAGATAAGCTATCTATCTATCTATGTTTCACGTAACTATGGATTCTTCTTATACCATGGTCTGGGTGAATACTTGATTCTGGCTGCAGGGTGTCCATTCATTTGTGATAATGTACAGTGATAATGTACAACACGACAGAGCCGTTTGAGCTCTATACCACAGTTAACGCTATGGCACTTTTATAAGTTTAGAAAAAAATTAGTCGGTCAAAGTACCGTAATTTCCGTACTATAAGCCGCACCGGAGTATAAGCCGCAGCAGCAAAATTGCCTGTTTGTTACATATATAAGCCGCACCGGACTATAAGCCGCAGGTGTTTTTTTTTTGTGTTTTTTTTAATTGTGTTTTAATGTTTAATTACCATATGTAAGGGTTCGTGCACAGAGGGGATTGTCGGGAAAGAGATGGCTGTTTGAGGAAGCTCCCATTTATTAACATTTCAACAAAACAACATAACACAACACCACCTGTGTTTTTTTTTACAGTGCACACAGTGTCCGCGGTGTGGTGAAAAGAGGGCAAGAGAGGAAATTAAAACAGAAGTGGATTTATAGTTAGAAAGAGTGCTAAAGAAGAGAGAATTCCGTTTTTTTATTTTTTTATTTTAGTTACTCACAGTACTATTGACCAGTCCAACTCAAAAGATATTCGGCAGTTTCACTTTGAGCTCTTGTTCCGCCGCTGTCCATCAATGGTTATGACGAGTCTCGCTGGGTACAGTAGGCTACGCCAAAGCGATATCCATTGACTTTAACCTTTTCGATGATGTTGCGCGTTTCTGTTGCACCAACGCGGAGAGGTCCTGCCGGACGAAAAAGCGCATACCCTTCTGCGGGGAAGAGGCTTCTTCCCCGCAGCCTGGAGGATGAGTTGACGGTCGGGCCAGCGGAGTAGGCGGATGAAGATGGCCCTCGGTGTCAGGCCGGGGTCTGGACGTGGCCGAGGCGCCCGGTGTGCCCTGTCCACTGTGGTTTCTCGCCTTCCTTCAGGTCCAGGATGTAACACAGGATTTTGCCAAGGAAAGCGTCCATGTCACCAATCTCAGCTCCTCTTTTACATTGATCAGGCGAATGTTATTTCTTTTACTCCTGCTGATTAAGTCATCAACCTGCGTGTGCAGGATTTCGATTTGTTTTTGCATTTTATCCATTTTCGGACTCACTGTGTTGTTTTTGTCCTCCAGTGCGCTGATGCGCTTTTCCGCATTAGAAACTCTGTTCACGGTTGCCTTATTTTCTTTAGTGAGTGAGTGGATGGACTTCTGCACGTTTTCAAACTTGTTTTCAAGCTGCTCAAAACCTCTGAGCGATGTCGGACTTAATCGATAGTGTTTCACGGAGTAAAAGTTAAGCCCAAGCCGTGTATCTCCAGCCTCCAGCAGGTGAGTCATTTCCTCATTCATGGCGGTGATTGCTTCGTCTCTTTTCTTTCTGCTTACTGGTTTTCAGTCTTGTGCTTCTTCCAGCAGACATTCGCCCCACTCTTTAAAGTTATTCAGTTGGTTCTGGTCACCTTATTCATTTTAGATCAGATCGCTAAAACATATTGTTTGGTCTGGTGTAGCAGCTGTCTAGCTGAGCGCCATGTTCACCGTGATGCCGGTTGATTTCCGCCAAATGATGTCAAGTCAAGTCAAATTTTATTTATATAGCACCTTTCATACACAAAGGCAATTCAAGGTGCTTTACAAAAAAATAATCGAAAAAACAAGCAGCAAAGCAATGCACATAAAATGTGCAGATGAAGCTGTGTAACCTGTAAAATCCATCGATTTTGGAGGTCACCGAGTGGCCGTTTGCTGAAAAAATCCATAGATAAGCCGCACCGTTATATAAGCCGCAGGGGCCAAAAAACGGGGAAAAAGCCGCGGCTTATAGTCCGAAATTTACGGTAACTATTTAGATTACCCCTGTGTGCTCAGTTTATTAAAAATAACGGCTATTTAGAATCAGATTTTCGTTCTTGTCAGCTGACAGAAGCCGGGCTCTCAGCTGTCAACTGTCAAACCCTCTGTTTACAACTTGCAGCAAGCCAGCCAGGCGCTCTGGGAGAGTGCGTGCGGTCTGTATCAGCGATACAAATAAAATCGAAGAGGAAAAATATTAGATCACAAACAAAACAACGAAAAAAGCAGTTAACAGCAACAGACTGAGAGACTTCCTTGTACAAAACAACCTGGACAACAACATTGAAAGCTTCAGATGGTTTTCAGTCTCCTCCAGCCTCGCACCATAGGTCTTATAAGACCCGCAGATATCGTAATTCCCTGGAATGCGAGTTTAAATGAGCCAGTTACATGTCGTTGCTAGCCTGGGTAAACCCAGCCGCCACGTGACCTGCTCTCAGACCTGTTCGCAGTCACGTAGTGACTGGGAACTCTGTCGTTGCATTCTTAGACATTGCTGTTTGCTTTATTTTGTACGTTACATACAATTGGCCAAGTTATTCCTAGTTAGTTTATGCGCTAGAAATTCTACCGGGCAGCGGCCATTTTCTCCTATGAAAATCTCGAGCAGGGGACTATTTTGTCTCCGCTTCTCAACTCATATCCAAGGTTATGAAAACTAGATTTTGATTGCAAAATGCATGAAAATATAAATGAATGGTCTTGTTTTGTCTTCGCTTTGGATAAAGGCGTCTGCCAAATATCAATAAAGTAAAGTAAAAAAAGTAAAGTTTTGTTTCTTTGGCAAGTGACCATGGTATAAGCGGGTTAATGCACTTCGAGGTGTCCATTATCAGAAATTAATGTAGGCTACTTCGTACTCGGCTTTGCCTCGGACGGTTCACGCCTCCTACATTAATTTCTGATAATGGACACCTCGTCGTGCATTAACCCTTACATATTTTATCTCGTGGTGAGTACCCGAAGCACAACATGTATTTTGGCGCTATAGATATGTGTTTTGGTCATTTTGAACGGGTGTACCATTGGCATCCATTATATGCGATACTTACTAACTTCACGACTGTAGGTCACTGCATACTGCTCAGACAGTGACGGTAAAGGCATGCGGCCCTATCGTTGCAATCGGCGTAGAAACTGCGTTTAAGGCCTGGCAGATTAGTGGGTGTGGACCAGCGCACTCGATATCTTGGTGTCGGCGCTACACGCGGCCTCAACCATTATAACCACGCCTTTTAAGCGTAAAATTATGCACCATCAGCTCATTGGTGAAGTGCAGTAAAGAGTCACAAGCTTGCCTTTTAAGCTCCAATTCCAGGAGAAATCCGGTAAAACCAGACAAAGCCAAGCGCTCTGCTCCCCCCCCTCCATTCATCCCGTCTGTCTGTCTCCATATATAGGCTATTATTCCATATTATTATGCTTCTCAAACCAATCTAACTGCAGTTTAAATACTACAAGCATGTAAATATGCTACACTATAGCAAGATCAAAGTGAAAAGAATGTTCTAAATGCATCAGCTAGAAAAATATAGCCTATCCCTATATGATGAGATTAATTAGATTGGTGAAAGTTTGTCCAGAAAGATATCGTTTTCTCTCCCCTGCTGCAGGTAGGATGATGCACATAAATATACCCTACATTATGTAAAGTCATTGCATAAATGTGTTTTTATTGTAAAACTAAAATGTGAAGTAGAGCCAATTTATTGGAGCGGACATCACAGTAGGACATGACAGTAGAAGCGCGTTACGCTGTCACTTATCTAAATCACGTTAAATCGACGAGGGATATATATAGGCCCAGGATGACATATATGTTTCACATAGGGTGGTGTTTTCATTTCGATGTTTTATTTGGTCCAATATTGAAATGTTCTACAATTGCAGGTTGTGTTACCATTACACATTATTTAGATCTACCTTTATATCTATTTCGGCTCATTTGGTTGCTATTTAGTAGCGAAATGGAGTAGCACAATGCATGCTGGGACATTTCACAGGCAGTGAACTTACAACTTCTTTTTCCTATGGGACGTGTTGTGTCTGTCTGAGCGAGGGAGTCAGAGAGAGACAGAGAAGGGTGACAGAGGAGAGGCAGAAGAGCGCTCCTCGCAACTGGCGCACTGAATAGGCCTGGTTTCAGAGAGAGACAGAGAAGGGTGACAGGGGAGAGGCAGAGGAGCGCCCCGCTCAACTGGCGCACTGAATAGGCCTGGTTTTCAAAAGCGCAAAGCGCTAAATTTACGCCAGGTGGGAAGATATCATTAGGCCGGCATTTAAGGCCGAAACGCCCATTCTCGCCCATTCAGGGAGTGCGCCACGCCCATTCAGCGTAAAGCGCATTTACCAGCCTAAAGCCATGTGGGAGAATAGGGGCCATGGTGTACCTTGGTTATGTGGGGGGGATATGGCAAATGAGCTAAGCTCCAGAGAAAATGGCGTATCCCTTTACGCCGAGAGGTCAAGGGACCCCTTTGAGAAAAAAAATCCCTTGCCAAAATTAACTTTGAAACCTTATTTAGCCCCTTCCCGACAAACTAGCGTGATGTGCTTTATACCAATGGATGACTCATCTCCTTTCATATGATGGCAGAAACTTCTGGCTTTCAAACTAATCCCACTACAGCCTCTGAAAGACAGTAACGAGAGAAATTACCAATCGGGAGCACAGCGGGAGAAATGGTTCCTGTGAAATTCTGGACTGTTGATATGAGAGGAAGCACCAAATATTGTTGCAATATCGATATTGAGGTATTTGGTCAAAAAATATTGTGATCTTTTTTTTTTTTTTTTCCATATCGCCCAGCCCTAAATTCAGGTATGAGGAAACCGTTTCAGCTACGTGGTAAAACACGCCTACCCCTCCGTAACCGAATTACATATTTACAGCAGTAAAAAAAAAAAAAAAAAAAATCATGCACGTCCCCTTAAAAAGGGAGAGTGAACAGTGATCCAAATCAGTCAGCTGCACTGTGGGCCATGTGTGCTTGCATCCTCCTCCCATCTCATTCACCCCCCCCCTCCTAAATACTGCTCCCGCTCCGAGTGCAGTCATTTCTAGTGCAGAGAAATGTCCCTGGTGACACTGAAGGATGACGCAGGCTCCCTCTTCCTTTTCTCTGTTTCACTACCCCCTCAACCAACACCACCTTTTCCCTCTTTTGACTCGCTCTCTCTTTCTCTCTCTTCCCCTTTCTCCATTTCCTCTCTCCTTCTCTCTCTCTCCTCTTGCTGTCTCCCCCCTCCTCTTTCCCCTCCTCTCTCTCTCTCTCTCTCTCTCTCTCTGCTCCGGCACTGCAGTGCTGATTGTGATTGCACACACACACACACTCACACTCACACACACACACACACACACACACACACACACACGCACGCACGCACACACACACACACACACACACACACACACACACACACAGGAGGAGTGTAGCTGAGAGGCAAGGACTGCAGCAGCATGCACCAACCGCGGCTGAGCTGTTGGGAAGGGGACATGAGGAAGGGGAACCGGGGAGAGGAGAGCGCGTAGTATCTCACAGCAGCCTGCGTGCATGTGTCTCTGCAGCTTGTGGGAACGACGCCTTTGGAGAGCGGATAGATTATGTTCTCTGGCGGCCTCCTCTGCACTGCCTCTGCGTCCCATTCACCCTGCTCCTCCCACTCCCAACTCTTCCTCCTCCTCCTGTCTACAGCATCATTAGGCAGGACTACAGATTGACCGGGACTGGCGAGCGCCGGATGGTCAGGTTTGCCCCGGCTGAAGGAGCCTGCCGTGGCTATATGCTACATCTACAGCTTCTTTCGTTGACGGCTGGATTGTAATCGCGCTTCCGAGAGGGGGGGAGATACCCCGGCACCCCGCGAGGAATCTTGGATGTGTGTGTCATTCTTTACCGCTGTTGTCATTGGCGCATTTCCTCAATTTCATTGCTTGTTTTTGCCTTCTCTGAGACTGGCTAGCAGGCACTGCAGCATCAGCACCGCAGGACCTGTGAATCGGTAGGGCATGAGGACCCAGGGGCGACCCAGTGGAAGGGCTTGAGTGCTTCCATTGCTACCACTGCTGCTGAGGTGCTTATCTTTTTCCCCCCCCAGAAAAGGGTGTCTGGTGGGGGTTGGGGGGTGGGTGGTGACAGCACAGGTACCCAGGCCCCTGCAGAGCCAGAGCGGGTGGCTCTCGCATAAGAGGAGGCAGGCAGGACGTCCTGTGGGAGAGGGGGGAGAAGAGGGGCTGGCTCCGGCTTTGGGCTCCTGATGGTGGCTATTTTTGTCTCCCCTAGCTGAGTGATTGGGGACAGCGGGCGCAAGAGAAGATGCTTATGGCCCGAGACACGGCGCGGGATGAGGCTCAGAAGCTACACAGGAAGTGGCTGAAGCACCAGGCCTTTATGGCCGAGCTGGCCCGCAATAAAGAATGGCTGGCCAAGATAGAGCAGGTGAGTGGAGGTGACCAGGGCATGAGGGAGTGGAGGGCTTTGATGGGGAGGTCAGATAGGCAGAGCAGGTGCGGTGCGGTGCGGTGGGGTGGGGGTCATGTGCACAGTGGGTGCGGTGGCAGTCAAACGGAGTAGGTGATCATGGGAGAGGTGTCATCCATGGCTTGGCTCGGGGACATCCTCGCTTTCATTCTCAAGGTTATGATTGTTAAAGTGGCCGTGTTGTTTTCAGGGTGGCAGGTGACGCCATATCTGTGGTTCTCCAGGGTGAATGGACCATTCCAATTCCATTGACTCACTTACGAGGGTTACAGAGAATTGAGCAGAGGGCAAGAAAAGCTTTGCAGCATCAGAGCCAAGCTTACACACACTCCAGTCATAACGGTGTGATTATAAATGGTGTCTGCTGTTGTCAGGAGCCCAACACTGATGTAAGGTGAATCCAATTCATGCAAATATCCTCAGATCCATTTCATCCCCTGCGTTCCCATAATGCTTTGCAAACCTGACGAGGCAACAACCCATCCATAGAGAATGTTCCCCATGCCCTCTGCCTTGCTCGAGCTCAGGTGGGCTCTTCAGATGGAAATTAGTTAACGAGGCTCCATTTCAGTCAATGGCACATTGTGTGTATCTGTTACAGTCCAAAACATGTTGCTGCTCCGGGCCAGACAAATTAGATGCTCAGATCAGTCACAGTTGGAGCTTCAGATAAGGAGCCATTATGGAATACAGTATGTATGAGTGCTGCTTGCAAACAGTAGAGGAGCAAAGATAGGGAAAACACTGATTATGACTAAACACTAACTGTTGCTTAAACTTGATCCTAAATATCAATTTTACATATCGGTTGTGATCAGTTGTGTTCAGTACAATTGAATCTGTCTTGATAGGGGATCATATTACTGTAGCAAATCCTAAGTACTAAGCTTTATAGTAGAGTAGAGGTATTGTATATATATAGGCATTATATTATAGTATAATAACAGAGGTTATTCAGCTGGGTGCCATCTTGAAATAAAAAAGGGTGTTCTTGCTGAACCAGGAAGTGCTCATTTGACTTCAGGCCCTATGTACCAATTTAAATATGAAATATAATATATATTTAAATGTAAGGCAGAAAGCATTTGTGTAGGTACTGTACAATCTTAGAATTGATTTCATTATAATGATTAATAGTTTAATCGTTATTTGGTCATAGTACAAGCTAATGAGTAGATTGCTCATTTCTTTCATAATGGCCAACAGCTACACTGAGGCAAAATGAATCAATGCATTATGATTTTTTTTTATATACTTGAATTGTCACTATGTACAGTCTGACAAACATAATAAACCATAGTACGGAATGAATGGCTCCTATCAATGCACTGCATCAGCCAATGTAGCAAAGGATGTAACTAAAGCACATTTCAAGTCAAGTTTGAAACCTTTTAGACTCACATTTTATGAGTGTACCTGAATAATTTAGCTGTAGTTTTTTTTATTACATGACTTCACTAAGGTGACATATTTATCAGACCATCCTTGATCTTACTGAAATGGCTTTAAAATATCAATAGTCTCCTCAGATTTTATTGATGTTTACTTGTGTATTCAATTATTAATACATTTGTAGGATACATTAATGAATTAATTAGACTGTATCGACCTTTACGCATTATTTTTGTATATGCTATTGAAATTAATTAGACCTTATATAAAATATACTGTAACTAATAACTGTGGCTCTTGAAGGCAAGTCTTCCTACTGTACATTACCCAATGAGGAAATCCTCATTAGCCATCTTGGTTGTCCATGTGTGAAATGTGTTCTCGAGGTTCACCATGCAAGTGTAGACCTTAGTGAGCCAGCGGCCATCTGGATTTAGACCTTAGTGAGCCAGCGGCCACCTGGATTTAGACCTTAGTGAGCCAGCGGCCACCTGGATTTAGACCTTAGTGAGCCAGCGGCCACCTGGATTTAGACCTTAGTGAGCCAGAGGCCACCTGGATTTAGACCTTAGTGAGCCAGCGGCCACCTGGATTTAGACCTTAGTGAGCCAGCGGCCACCTGGATTTAGACTTTAGTGAGCCAGCGGCCACCTAGATTTAGACCTTAGTGAGCTAGCGGCCACCTGGATTTAGACCTTAGTGAGCCAGCGGCCATTGGATTTAGACTTTAGTGAGCCAGCGGCCACCTGGATTTAGACCTTAGTGAGCCAGCGGCCACCTGGATTTAGACTTTAGTGAGCCAGCGGCCACCTGGATTTAGACCTTAGTGAGCCAGCGGCCGCCTGGATTTAGACCTTAGTGAGCCAGCGGCCGCCTGGATTTAGACCTCAGTGAGCCAGCGGCCACCTGGATTTAGACCTTAGTGAGCCAGCAGCCGCCTGGATTTAGACCTTAGTGAGCCAGCGGCCACCTGGATTTAGACCTTAGTGAGCCAGCGGCCACCTGGATTTAGACCTTAGTGAGCTAGCAGCCACCTGGATTTAGACCTTAGTGAGCCAGCGGCCACCTGGATTTAGACCTTAGTGAGCTAGCAGCCACCTGGATTTAGACCTTAGTGAGCCAGCGGCCACCTGGATTTAGACCTTAGTGAGCCAGCGGCCACCTGGATTTAGACCTTAGTGAGCCAGCGGCCACCTGGATTTAGACCTTAGTGAGCCAGCGGCCACCTGGATTTAGACCTTAGTGAGCCAGCAGCCACCTGGATTTAGACCTTAGTGAGCCAGCGGCCACCTGGATTTAGACCTCAGTGAGCCAGCGGCCACCTGGATTTAGACCTTAGTGAGCCAGCGGCCACCTGGATTTAGACCTTAGTGAGCCAGCGGCCACCTGGATTTAGACTTTAGTGAGCCAGCGGCCACCTAGATTTAGACCTTAGTGAGCTAGCGGCCACCTGGATTTAGACCTTAGTGAGCCAGCGGCCATTGGATTTAGACTTTAGTGAGGCAGCGGCCACCTGGATTTAGACCTTAGTGAGCCAGCGGCCACCTGGATTTAGACTTTAGTGAGCCAGCGGCCACCTGGATTTAGACCTTAGTGAGCCAGCGGCCGCCTGGATTTAGACCTCAGTGAGCCAGCGGCCGCCTGGATTTAGACCTCAGTGAGCCAGCGGCCACCTGGATTTAGACCTTAGTGAGCCAGCAGCCGCCTGGATTTAGACCTTAGTGAGCCAGCGGCCACCTGGATTTAGACCTTAGTGAGCCAGCGGCCACCTGGATTTAGACCTTAGTGAGCCAGCGGCCACCTGGATTTGGCTGAATGGGCTGGGTAGGGCGGTAGGGCTGAATGGGCTGGGTAGGGCGGTAGGGCTGAATGGGCTGGGTAGGGCGGTAGGGCTGAATGGGTTGGGTAGGGCGGTAGGGCTGAAGGGGCTGCGTAGGGCGGTAGGGCTGGGTAGGGCTGAATGGGCTGGGTGGGGCGGTAGGGCTGAATGGGCTGGGTAGGGTGGTAGGGCTGAGTAAGGTGGTAGGGCTGAATGGGCTGGGTAGGGTGCTAGGGCTGAAGGGGCTGGGTAGGGCTGAAGGGGCTGGGTAGGGTGGTAGGGATGAAGAGGCTGTGTAGGGCGGTAGGGCTGAAGGGGCTGGGTAGGGTGGTAGGGCTGACGGTAGACCAACCAAGGTTAAATAAATAGTGGATAAATAAATAGGATGCAGAAACCTATCTGCATCCTATTTATTACAAATACTGATTGGCTACAGCCACATTCATCCATGTTCTCCACATGATCACACCCTATGCTGCACACTGTTGTGTTTGAATGTTCCAATATTGCCAGCTGAATATACAGTCAACTTTTCTTCAACATGGTGGAGAAGCACCCTGACATGTCTTATTTTGCTTGGAAGCAACACACATTTTGTACAGGGACAGAATTTAATTTAATTTGGACAAGGGGAAGTCAATAATCTAGCCTGGTAAACCAGGCCGTCACGTGAACTCACATTTCATTTGGTTCTGCGTGACGGTCTGGCCCCAACTCTTCACCCAGTCCTTAGCAGGGGCGGGAGCATGGGCGGGCGTAGTTGCCTTGACAGACAACTCCTTCAGCCAATCAGCGTCGGATCCAGTCAAACCCAAATCCACTCAGGAGAATGGCAAGAACATATTTTCCGCCGAGAAAATGTGGCGATACTCCTGTACTTGTTTAATTGTTGTTATTGAGTCTATTTCTGCAATAACTGCACTTTATGGCTGTTTAAACTAGAGGAACATTGACGTTACTCCTCGAGGCGGACAGGCCGGGACAGGCAGGGAGGCGGCCATTATTGTTTTGTCAGTGCAGTGCTAGTGGTGTTCCTGATTGGCCAACTTGCGCTGTCAATCACAGAACACTGAGCGCAGTCGCTGATTGGCTCTTCCGCTTTGCAGCTTCTGCTTAACACCCTCCCAGGCCTGGGGGCCAGACAGTCTCGCAGAACCAAATAAAATGTGAGTTCATGTGACGGCCTGGTTTACCAGGCTATCAATAATCTGCAATACAGCTGCAAATTGCAATTTGGGGGGGGAGGGGTACAAATGGAAATGTGAATGATTTAATGCTGTCATGGGTCAAAGGCTATTATGGAAATGCTAAAAATACAGATTTGGTGAGTCAGTTCATTGTGGCAGTTTAGAGATTGCATCCATGCATAACTGGGGTCAGTGAAACACTCCACGTGGCACTATTTGGCTTCCCTTCCTTGGATTTGCTTACATACACACAATAGCGTATGGTCAAAATAGAGATCCTGACAGCTATCAACCAAACTGTATGCATCATTATCGAATACTTGGCTCATAAATTGTACTGACTTTGGTGACATTTTGTCTTTTATGAAATTTGGTAGAATTTCATGAAATTTGGTCTCTTAGATTTAGATTGGCAAAATTTTGTGGTTCTCTCTTTCGGTTTATTTAAAAATTGTGTTGAATACATCCCCCTTCATCCCAAATACCAAGTTTGTGGTTGGAGAAGTTGTGGCAGTTTAATCAATTTGTCTGGTTTGTTTGTATCTCAGGTTATGAATGTTATGTGCTTTGTTTGATGTTGATCGACCAAACATTGACAAAAAACTAGTCTACTCTGTTCAATGAATTTGGTAGATTATTGATAATTGTAGGGAAATGTGTAGATATTTCTGGACAGCTGGTAGCTGTCAAGTGGGAGGAGGACTTTATGTGTCAACATAAAACCATCCCAGGAAGGTCTATTGTCAACAATCAATCATATGCATGTCATCCAAGTAGTGAGAAGCAAGATGTCTTACTTGGTGTGCAGGAGAGTTCGTCTCTTCGCCCCACATGATATTTTAATGGCTGTCTTCAGTTTACTGCTATTCTAATATTCACGACTGGGGGCAGGGCTTCAGCTTGATCAATTCAATTCATTTCAATTTGATTGTCCCCAAGGGGAAGTCCTCCTTCCAGCTAGATAAGATAAAATCATCAAACATGAATACACAAGAATACATAGACATACTGTAGACCTGTGCTGTGCTTGGTTTTACTGTCAGGTCAGTCATCACCCAAAGCGTGATGATTATAAATATGCTTCAGTGGGATGAAGGTAATACAAAAAACAAGACTAGGTTGAAACCTAGCATAATGGCCAGCGCAGAAAAGCATTCACCACCCTATAAGTATTCATGTCCAGCAATCCGACCACTTGCAAGTAGCCCACTGTTTTCTTTTTAATTCCTCCATACATGTAAAATTATGTAAAATTCCTGTTGTGTACATGATAAAAAATGGTTCAAAACTTTTTGACAGAAAATCTGATGTTGGTGAAAATGAATAGCAATTCAATTGCCCCCCGACCTCCAAAGTCATCATCATCAGCGATTGCTCCTCCTCTGTCCCTTTGCTACGTGTTCTGCACCACATGTTGCACATAATTAAACAAAATAAACAACTTAACTTTACTAGGCCCTGTTTCCACGGCATAAAACAGCCAACTTTTTTAGCATTAGTGCCTTCCTTCCTTTTACACGGCAACAGCGTTCTTGGGGCCTGAAAACACAAAAAAGTCAAACCAGGTTCCAGAGTGGAATTCTTTGATAACGCTGCCGTGTCCCCGTGTAAAGTGATGAAACGCAATTCAGGTGAAGACACAGCCCGCCTTTGCCAAACAATGAGCATTCAACTAGCATTAGGCCTATACAGCCGTATGTTATGGCACAACGAATCGCATTGGCATTCAACAAACATGATAACGATTTGCTAAAAACACCTAATCTGCGTTAAGTGCCTGCTGTTGTCTCTGCACTAGGGGTGTGTTCGTTCTGAAATATTCCATCGTTTAAGAGTAGGAGAAGAAGAAAACAGGCTAACTAACATCACAACCAGTGTCAAACTAGCCAGAGTAAAAACTAAACTTTCGGTTACAATTTTCAAAATAAAAGCTATATGGACGAACGTACAGTAACATGTTGGTATAATATTAGCCGTGACACACAACTTAGTTGTCTGTGTTCTATGTCTTCTCTGTGTATTTCGGAGCACACACACACGCCGCCCCCACACACACACACACACACACAAAACACTGCAACATGCATCAATAAGGCCATTAGTTGATTTAATTACCATTATTGTGAAGGTTCTAACCAGAAGTTTCAATGTTATTCTGGCTCACTTGAGACTGCTATGAGTTGTTTGTGGCTTTAGTCTGCATGCAAATTGTCCCCCGAGAAACTCCGCTGTTGCCTACGCCTGTGATAGTTTCACAGCGGTTATCTTCTAAAAGCACAAATAATTGAGGTGTATGCTAGAGCATGTCCTTGTTCCAGTCCACATTTCTTTCCGTTTGGCTGAGTACCGCAGCGTCCCATAAATGGTCCCACCCAAAGCTGAAAGGCTTCCTCGGATTGGCGTGCAGCAGGCATCACTCAACAAAAGTGGACCCTAAATCGGTGACCAAATCAGTGACTAAATCGGGGTGGACATAGCCAGATGTAGGGCCGCGTTGTGCGCTGGCCAAAAAGAGAGAGAGACTCACCAGTCATGCACTTCCAAACTAAACCTGTTCTTAATCCTAATGGCAGCAAAGGCTTGGGTTTGACAGCCTGCTAAAATTAGTTGTAGACTTATGAACAAAACAATTATATTTAAAAATCCAATACTATCCAACATTTATTGATGAAATATAATTAAATTGTTACATTATATTTGGCAGCTATAGATGCAAAATTTTGAGTCTTTCTGAGACAAATATTGTCTTATTCAGTACATTTTCACTGACATCCCCAGAATTATAGAAATTCAGTCATGTTCTGCTCATCATGTCTAACTGTGCTGCTAAGGCTGACATGGAGAGCCCAGAGCTCCACCCAGAGTGACATCTCAGCTCGAAATGAACACGGACTGAAACAGGATACCGCGTTGCTTCTGAATCATCAGATTATTAGTATAACCTTTCGTGCCAAACACCAGATACATAAACAGGAAGGTTTGAAGGTTTGCACTGAGTGCAGAAGATGGCTGCTCCATCGTGCTTTGTCTGTCTGTTTCGTAAAAGTTCTCTGCATTCTCTCTCTCTCTCTCTCTCTCTCTCTGCCGTTACCTGAGAGATGGCCGAGGGGAGAGAGAAGATGACACTGCGTCCTGCCCGCCGCGATCGGAGAACTCAACGTTCTTTTTGGAAAGGTTCCCGTCTCAGCCCCCTGGCCTGCCACCGCCTCTGCCCTCGCTACTTACTCAGCACTTGAGGCTCCCATGCAGGCCGGCATGTGTCTGTGGAGGATCTCTGGGTGCTTCTCTGTTACAGTATGAGGACTCACCGCTGACCTTGTGCCCAGCACCACCAATGGCTGCAGGGGTCAAATGCCTTGTAAACACACAAACCGTGGGCCCGTCTCGCTGGAGCACATACTGTAGATCAGCGCCGGGCTAATGGACCCACGCATCTTATGTAGGCTAAATACAGCATCCATAGCAATCGCTCACCTCTGTTCTAATAGGTGCTGGTGCCCAATTGGACTTAAACAGTGGTTTGGCATCACCTTGTGTGTCTAGTACTCAGTATTGTGTGATCAGAAAGATGAGCCTGTTATTTTTACTGGGCTTTTCTGCATACAGAGAATGTAGAAACATATTAGTTACATGATATCTTCCTGAGATTGAGTTTCAGCCCCTTTTGCACAATCCACATCTCAGTTGTCTCGAACAAGCGGCAACCTCAGGCTTGGGCGGAAGTGCCAAAAACTGCAGCTCCTCAAATGACCACTTGAGGCTGGTTGCAACAGGGAGTCAATCCCCATTCTCCCCCATGTTAAAATGCCAGAGTTTACAGCGTAAATTAATGTGTTTACAGCCTGGTAAAGAAAAAAGAAAAAAACGATTTTGGCATGTAGCTAATTCACCTTTCATTAAAACTGTAGAGGACATGACTTTAGTTTTTATATAAATTAACTCACCTATTTAGAGTAAAATATAGATTATTAAAAGAACTATGTTTTGGGCGTGATTGACAGATCACCTGTCCAGTGATCGCGTAGCCCCCCGATTATGATGGACCAATTAGCAGGTGGCTCTGTGGGAAACCCTTGAGGCCCTATCTCCGTACAGGCGATATCCCCTATTATCGCTTGCGCACCTGTTTGCGCGTGCCTTAAAGCAGGGAAGATTACAGTCCGCTGTCCAGGTGTTATGCCGAGTTTTGCACCCCCGCCAGACAGCAGCAAAACGCATCCCCACCTCACGGGAACATATTGTAATGATTTATATAGAAACATAACTGTTTAAAAATGATATAATTGTTTGGGTAGACGTGAGCTCGCTGTTTTTAAGTTAAAACAGCCCCAAAATATGGTGGCGATGCATGGTGGTGCGGGAAAGCATAACTCGTCACAACAACAGGCGCAAACGCAGATTAGAGGCGTGCCAGATAATTTATGCACGGCGCAAACGGGATTTGGGCGGTGTTAACCACCAGAATTATTCACAGGTGTGGCCTGGCAATGCCTGTAATTCTTCCCATGCGTAATTTGGATAGGTGTAGGCCTATTGACTGTATATATTATCCCTATCTCATAACGACACCATCACATCATATACCTGTTAAAAACATCTGCGTTTTGATGCAATTCGGGTTATTTTGTTGACTGGGGTGGGACAATAGAAACGTGTTTGCAGCGGGTAAACGGCGGAGCCGGAGACAAAATAAAATATTTGAGGATTTACAGTGGAGTCAATTAAAACTCGACTCGTGCCGAGGCTTGTGCCAGATCCATGCTGGTGGGATGGACCCACGCATCTTATGTAGGCTAAATACTAGGGATGCACGATATGGATTTTTAGAGCCGATACGATAACCGATAAATATATTCTTCTTGGCCGATAACCGATACGATATAACCGATAATTATTATAATAAAAATATAGATATATATATTTTTTTTTAGTTTTTAACCTGTATTTTATGCACACCTGGGGTTAAAAAAGGGTTAGGGTAGATGTATGGATGTAGTGAGCATAGCTCTGACCTAACCAAATCTAACTGACATCACTGTGAACGCAAAACAAAGAAAACTTCTGATATAATATGATTGTTTTAATAAAGTGTATCACTCAATTATAGTCAATACAAAAATAAAGGCTTTTATAGAACGGAAAGCCAAGCTGCTTAGTCTGCAGATAAAACACAATGACAAAAGGCATAGTAATTTAGACTCTTAAGGCCGGCTTTACCGTGGGGAATATGAATATATATTAAATCTCACGCCCCTAAGGTTTTCGAATCCGTTGAAATTTTTGAAATTGGTTGTTTCCCGCCAGAGATATCACCAGAAATCCACTCTGTGTGGAGGGGGGGGGGGTGGTGGAGGGGAGGGGCGGGTGCGGGGACCCGAAATACTACATTTCCCACAATGCACTGGGCTCGCGTGGCCTTCGTTTTCATGCCCACCCCTCAGGCATTTGGCTGATATCAAACTCCAGTAGGTGGCGGTAATGCACATATATGTTTGCCAACCGCCATAAAACTCAAAGAAGAAGAAGAAGAAGAAGGCTTCGACAATAAAAGATACAAAGAAGAAGAAATAAATCGAAAATAAAATTGCCTCCAAATTGCACCAAATGTAAACGGTAGTATATATGTCGGGAGATGTCTTCATAAAAAAATTTTCATGCATTTTAAGGCATTTTCGTAGGAGTTACGCGCATCTGATGTTGTAACTATTTTCTGTAAAAATGTGTAAAAATGGGTACATTGCTCAGCGTTGATTTCGTTACTTCAACTCACCTACTACTAGATGTAAAATTTGACGAGCTTTCCAATGCCGCCAGTCCCGTGTCTTTTGGTGCTTCCGTTCCAGAGATATGGTCTCTTGGCAAGGAGCTATGGAAAGCTAACCTAGCTACAGTATGCTATGCGGGTGAACAAGATGGCTGCCTTTTGCTTTTCGTCGAGAGCTCTGAAGGGGCGTGGAGGACCTCTAGAGGCGGGACCATGGCTCACAAGACTTGTAGTTCATAGGCGCTCGAGTTCCGCAAGCGGGGAGGGAAGCCGGGTGACGCGTAACGCGTCATCCGGCTTCCCTAAAAATGTGAGAGATGCCTGATAGGTCAGGCAGTGAAGCTCCAATTTCAAAATATTTCAACGGATTCTAAAACCTTAGGGGCGTGAGATTGATATATATTCATATTCCCCACGGTAAAGCCGTCCTTTATTGTCATACTGATCTGTTAAAATTTTGCATGGGTTCCAGTTCTCAGTGAATTGCATCCTGGGCCCAATGAATGGGGGAGGAACAACACCATCTGTGTTGTTTCACTTTTTACTGAAAAATGCTGCCACCAGATTAAAGAAAAGAACCCTATGTTGACTGACTGATGCTTTTTATGTAGCCTAATGTGCGCGACTGCGCCTTTGTTTTCATTATTGGCTGTTAGATGGCTCTGTCCAGCACTATGGTCCAGCAGCTAACGCTAACTAGCGCGGTTAGCTTAACGTTAGCGAGTGGTTGCGAGTTAAATGCACAATCCCTGGATGTTTCATTTCGGGTAAAGGGGTTTCCATTAGTTTCTATAAGTTTACGCAAGCTCTGTGTATTAAGTGCTTTTGCGGGGCTGTTTGATCACAAGCCACAGACTGTAAATGTCACAAGCAGTTTGTCTGCCAAGCGGACGAGCCTGCAGGGTAGGCCGCACGACGAGCTAATGCTAACAAAACTCGCTAACAATAACAACAAACATATCCGCTGCATCATCGCCAGCTTTGGTTTAACGTAATGCCAGCTTAGAGGTTTCCCCTCCTCTCGGAACCTGTGTGGGACATGGATTGCAAATTACAGTAGCTTGATAATTCTGAAACTGAAAAACAGCAACACACTGGCAGCAGCCATGTTTGCGTCGCAGCTGTGATGTCACGAATGTGCGACAACAAAAGCTCCGCTTCCGAGGCAAAAAATAAAGCAGGATTATTTATTATCGGATAATTTATCGGAAAAAGGCCATTATCGGAATAATAAATAATAACGCAAATGGCCATATTGGCCGATAATTTATCGGTCCGATAATTATCGTGCATCCCTACTAAATACAGCATCCATAGCAATCGCTCACCTCTGTTCTAATAGGTGCTGATGCCCAATTGGACTTAAACAGTGGTTTGGGATCACCTTGTGTGTCTAATACTCAGTATTGTGTGATCCGGGTTATAGTAGGTGAAGGTGAATAGCCTATTGCAAGTAGGCTACAATGTACAAGTTTTCTCAATTGATTTACCATAACCCCTCCTTGCAATGTGATAAAAGTTAAAAGTTTCTTAGTGAATTATAGTTGATTGCCTCACCGAATAATCTGCTGGTTACCCAATTTTAGCAGCAGAATTTGATGTACTGGGGTGGCAAGTCCGTGCGTATTGCGTAATGACATTTCTGCGCGGAGATTATGGTGCGCTCCAGCGCAGTGATGTATTTCAAAGCTCTTAGCGCAAAGTAATTGCGCGCTGCTGACGATAGGATAATGCCATCTATCCCCACATTTTAGCGCTGAAACGCCTGCTTTGGCATGTGGCACGCCTATGCCCAGTACAATTATAACAGGCATGCGCTTGTGCCCACCCCCAATTTGCATTGCGCATGGCGTTAAACGAGCGCAAACGCTAAATTACCACTTTTGGGAAGATAGGGCCCTTGGTCTCCGAGAACCAAGATGGCAGCGGCCAAAATGCCAAATTGGAGGCTTCAAAACGGGAGTCCACAAACCAAAGGGTGACGTGGACTGTCGTCTGACGTGGACTGACGTGGACTGCACGGTGGCTACGTCCATATTTTTATACAGTCTATGGTCTGGAATCCTTCTCTAACTTGCTTCTATTTGTCTACATATCCTGCTTTGTGGTTGGTATAGATTTAATAATGTACTTATCAGATTAACACAGATGTTGCTGATTCAAGCTTTGTTTTAGTTGCTATAGCTTTGAGCCAATAGTGCTACAGCTTCCTGGTTTCAACTATTTTTACAAGAACCCAGTGTTTTTCTCTGGAATTAGTGTGACATTTTGTAATGACACACAGAAATTCAAACTGTGGACTGCTTCTAGGACAGGGGTGGGCAACTATTTTTCATGGGGGGCCACATGAGAAACACAGATTGTTGCCGGGGGCCGAACAAATATTGTCATGCCGTAACCCATGGATGGGCAACTTTGATGATAGAAAGGGCCACACAAAAAAATTCCTCGCTACCAGATTTTGCTGAGGGCTGAACGGCGCCAGCGCGAAAAATTTTGGGCATTTGAAGCCAGGTTTAGAGGAATAACTCATTTTAAATTAACAGTTGTGATGCAGTCTTAACCACCAATATTTGATCCTTTTCTCACTCACTCCTACTGTATGTCACCACCTGCTCTCCCTGCAGGGCTTGAAATTAACTTTTTTCACCACCTGCCAATATGGCTGCTAGATTTTAAAGTTACCAGAAAATTAGAATTTCCACTTGCCGAAATGTTTTTCTTGAAATAAACCAGAATATGAGTTGGTTAATTTAAGCATAAGTATCAGTAAGTGGCCCGGGATTCTCAAAGCCTGTGTTGAGGGTCACACAAGAACAAAAATGCACTCTTGAAGCTAAATAAATCCAAAACCAACAAGTTAATTATTTCAATTTCTACTTCAATGTAGAACAGACATTTCTTACACATGAGATTACTTTTAGCCTTTTAGTCATAAATATTATTGAAAGATAGGCTATTCCATATTCCAGACTGAAATGCTATAACAGAAGAGTATTGTCCAGAATGACATGAACATTTGGACACTTATTCAGCGGGTATCTTGCATGTTGCGTTCAGGTGCATTGTAAAAAAAAAAAAAAAAAAAAAAAAAAAAATTTTTTTTTGTTTTCAATTCCATCGCGGGCCACACAGGGGGCGCCCGCGGGCCGCATACGGCCCGCGGGCCGTATGTTGCCCATGTATGTTCTAGGATCATAAGTCTTCAGAGCAGGTGCAATATGAGAAGAACACTTACTGTAACCACATGCCAGCATGGAGTTTTGGGGACCTAAAGGCTACAAAAATTGTTTTCTGCCATTTTCATTTTTTGCTGTCTTTAAGGAATGCCAAGGTCATTTGAAGGTCTCAAGAATTGAAATATGAATTCAGGCCATTTTGGCCGTTTTAACTTGATTCTATCAATCAAAAATGTAGTTACTAATCATACATCAAAGTACTGATGCATACTTTTTAAAGGCACATATTAGTATTCTGAACATTTCATTTCTCCAAACATGATCCAACTATAGCAGTGATACTCAACTTGCGGCCCGCGGCCTGGGTGGCCCGCGGTGGAATTGCATTGTTTTTTTGTTTTGTTTTTTACAGTGCACCTGAATGCAACATGGAAGATACTCGCTGAATAAGTGTCCAAATGTCATGTCATTCTGGCTAATACTCCACTTCTGTTATAGCATTTCAGTCTGGAATATGGATTATCTTTCAATAATCTATGATTTAGCTGCTAAATTGTCAAATACCAGCGTCTGCTCGCTACCCAGGCACTTGTGTATGTACTTAACATAACTAACTTAACCTAACTAACTATCCGGTGTGCACAACATTGTCAGACTAAACTCCGGCTGACTCCCCAAAAACCTACAATCCGCTACAGAAAAATATATATTGTTTGTTTATTAACTGGCCTCTGGCCTTCTATCATTTCACGAAAGTGGCCCCCGGGCAAAGCAAGTTGAGTATCCCTGAACTATAGGAATGCTGTACCTCATATACCTAATCTTGTCAATCAGAGTAGGTATGATGGGGGGGCACGGTGGCGCAGTGGTAGCGCTGTCGCCTCACAGCTAGAAGGTCCTGGGTTCGATTCCCACCTGGACGCTGTGAGCGCCGAAGGAGTGCGTGCCCGTCGGCATGTCCTCGAGTTCCCACCACCCGGGTGGGGTCGTCAAAAGGGCCTTTCTGTGTGGAGTTTGCATGTTCTCCCCGTGCCCCCTTGGGGTTTCCTTCATATAGGAACCCCTCACCAACACATGCAGTATCCTGGTCGCTGAAGTGGTGCCTCCTCTGGTCATTCGGGGCACCTGTTCGGAGGGAGGGGAACTCGTTGGAATAGCGTGATCCTCCCACGTGCTATGTCCTACCGGTGAAGCTTTCCCTGTCAGGTGAAAAGAAGCGGCTGGCGACTGCCCATGTCTCAGAGGAAGCATGGAGCCAGCTTCGGCTCTTCCCAGATTGGCAAAAAGTGGAGAAGCAACCAGGATAAATAAATTAAAATTAGCACTAATGGGGGACAAAAAACATCAGGTAAAAAATATATATATAAAAAAAAGAGTAGGTATGATGTGAGACTCCAAGATGTTGTTGATCTATTGTTATCAAAAATGCATGTTGTCCCAATGTGAGGTAGCAAATATCTCACTACTATAATAAGGTGGGCGGTCTTGTACACTTCTGGACCAGAAGAAAAAAATATCCGCGTCAATTCCCAGCTATGTTGCAACTTGCACCACCGCACCAAACACAATGCCAAAATAGATCACTTGTAGCCAATAGACCATACAGCACAACAGATTACAAAGTAGAAAACAAGTGACAAACACATTCAAAACCAGTCGTCATAATTCAATACCGTAGAGATAAAGTTCTCATCTAAATGTGCCTGCTCAATTTATGTCGGCATTGAACTAAACCAGTCGGATGCATTGTTAAAATGTAATAGTAAATTGGCAGAAAGGGGGGGACTGAGAACAAAAATGGCTTCTTTCTTTGTGATGCTTGTCAAAGTGGATATAAATTGTATGATCATATTCAGCCAGTCACTTTACAATGGTAGAGAAAAATCAAATCAAGGGTGGTCAAAAAATATCAAGGGTGGCCACTGGGGGGCTGGGCTGGCCCTTTTCAAAGTGGATATATATTTTATGATCATATTCAGCTAGTGAGATGGAGATTTACAATGGTGGAGCAAAAAAGAAAATCTAAGATGGCGCAAAAAAAAAAAGATTGGCCACTGGGGGCGCCCTCCTGCAAACTGCCCATGACAATATAGACCCTTTTCACGAGGGCCATTTTGTGTCGAAAAGGCAGGGTAAACTCAGGTGCAAGCAAAACACTAATGAGCAACTTTTCCAACTTCCAATCATCAATCCAACTTCCAGGATTGAAAGTTGGAAACCCTCATTAGTGTTTTGCTTGCACCTGTGTTTACCTTCCTTTTCGACACAAAATGGCCCCTGTGAAAAGGGTCTATTGCTCAACTTGAGCAGGCGTGCACGTGAAGTGTGCAAACTAGCATGCGCTAGCATGCGCTAGAAATGAGCACATGAAGCTGTATTTCTAGTCCTGTTAATAAGAGGTGTGTTACATCATGTACATGTATGAGCAGCCTTGTGGGTGAGTAGTAGGCTTGGGCGGTATCTAATTTTTCATACCATTAGAACCCCGGTATACGGTATATGATGGTAGTAGTTTCACCGGGGAGGGGGGCTGCTTGAGTAACCAGCCAAAATTGTGTTAACTGTTTCTTTTCTATCTCTAAATAATTCTTCTGTTGGCTAAGTTCCTGTTGTATAAATTCATATTAAAAAATGTCAACTTCTTTGTATCCAAAATCTCAAGGTTATGAATATAACCCAGGTTTTACAAACAAGGTGAGGGTTCCTCACGGTGGGGGGATCTGGGTCTCCCAGATACCAAGAAGAATCTCTACACCAGGCTGAAGGACTGGGGTGTGAGAAGAGCGAATCCTTCCGCCTGTGGGCATGAGGGGGCATGCCCACCATATCCATGCCTGCCAGGCCGGATGTAGCCCAGGGTAGTCTGGTGACGACCCCTCACCAAAACTGGTGTTATATTCATAACCTTGAGTTTTATCCAACAAGGATCGGGGGTCCTCACGGTGGGGATGTCATATCTCCCATAGTGTCCAGACTGCTTATCGCACACACAGAGGAGGTGACAGGTTCCTCACTGGGGTCCCAAAACCGCTTGTGCGAGGCATGGGGCTGAGATGTACAGTCTAGAACCGGACAAAGGAGAGAGGTGCAGATGTCCTGGAGAGACACTCCTCCAAAGAGGGCCCAGGATGAGGAAATCTCACGAGTAGAGTGTGCAGCACGCAGCCCCAAGGGAGGTTGTGTGCGCTGGCTTGTGTACCCCAAGTTGACAGCCTCCACAATGCAATGTGAGAGGCGTTGTTAGGGATGGGCTTGCCCAGACAAGGATTAGCCCAGGAGACGAACAGCTGAGGCCAAGGCCAGCAACAGTGCTGTCTTGTGAGACAGGTGCTTCAGGCTCGCCTCCTGTAACGGTTCAAAGGGAGGGCCTTTCAGCCACTGTAGAACCATAGCCAAATCCCAAGGGGGGACCAGGGTCCTGGGAACAGGGAGACTCCTGCGGGCTCCCTTCATGAAGGTGAAGACCAGTTTATTCTGGCTAGCATCCTTACCTCCAAGACCGAAAGGGCCAGCTGACATGGCTGTCAGGTAGACCTTTATAAGTGGACAAAGCTCTCCCCTGGTCAATCAGTTCCTGGACAAAAGTCACAATTACCTTCTCAGAACAAAGATAGGGGTTGTGGCACCAAGTTTGGAAACAACTTCCACCTATGATTGTATAAGGTTCTGGTGGAGGGAGCCCTATGGTTCCAGCCGGTGGCAAGCACCCTAGGAGGGAGATCTAGCCACTCAGGGGCCAAGTCCAGAGCGCTAGGGCAGGGGTTCCTAACCTTTTTTGGCTTGCAACTCGACTTTTGCCGTCACAAAAGTCTAGGGACCCAGAGAAATTCAAATTCCGGTACACCATCGATATAATCAGTGAAATCGTCAGTGATTTCACATGTAACAAACAGTATGCTTCTTTTTCCCCTCAGAATAATGACTTTAATCTGAGAATTCTGATTTTAATCTCAAAATTCTGACTTTTTTCCACAAAATTCTGACAGTAACTCAGAATTCTGAATCCTTAAGTTTAGGGGGAAATAAATGTTCACAAAGTGTTTTTTTATTACCAATGAGTGAATGCTCTGTTACGTAACTTAAAAAATGCCTGTGTGATTCTGCTCCTCTCGGGTCACAATTTCCCAGCAAATCTGGCAGATGTGACGTTCTGCGCGTTCACGTCACGAGCCTGCCTCTTGTACTGGCTCTGGCCAGAAATACACCAACGAAGAAGAAAGCTAACAGGCTACGTTACGTTGGCTATATTTATCCAGTGAAGCCCGTCTGGCCAGACAGCAGCAATGTGACCGACGTCAGGGGGAAACTAGAGTCGGGGCTGTGTTTTCGGTTCATGGCGCGACCTTGTTGCTTGTAGCTGCTGTAATGTGGTTTTGGCCGGGTATAGATAACGTTAGCTGCTTGCTAACGTGGAGCTAATGGATTTACCACCCTGGTCAGAAGCTCTGCTAATAACATTACTGTCTTGTGGATAATGCAACAGTCACAAATATGCTGTATGCCATAACGTTACTACCATTATGCTTATGGTCATGGAACATTGTTTGACTGATTGCAGTTAGCTGCTGTGAGGCTGCCTATTATAACATTAGCTTGATGCTAAACGCGGCTAACTAATATAGATAATCAATTACCACCCAGCTCCACTAATAACGTTACCGTCTTGTGTGGATAATGAATGTAACAGTCATAAATATGCCTAACGTTACTACTGTTATGCTTATGGAACATTGTTTGACTGTTCAGTTTGGTCGCGTCCAGCTCATATCAACCCCAGACATTAGACTGTACTGTATAATATAATATAATTTCCTGGCTCACACTAACATGAGTATCCACTTCCCCAGAGCCAACGCAAGCCAAAACATGACCAAACATGTCACATTAACGTCTGCTAATTCATCCAGAATCCTTCCTGGCCATCTCGAGGCTGATCTGACCGATGTCCAGGTTGCCATTTTCAAGTGACTTTTATGAGCTAACGTCGTCGTGGAGGTTCTAAATGTAGTACAAGGGAGGATGGTCCTCCCTTATTTTTTAGAAGAGATGGGGGATTTTATATAATAATATTAGGGCTGTCAAACGATTAATTTTCTTAATCGCGATTAATCGTGCAATTAACTATAATTAATCGCGATTAATCGCATCTTTGTATCGCATGTTTAAAATGCTATTATTTTGCATTGCAAAGCATTTTTAATTAGATATTAATCATTATTACCAGTGTGTCGTGATTGGGAATCAAGTGAACGCAAATAAATGTACTTTGTGATCTTGAATTTTAGATTTATTTTCAATTCAATAGAAGTGCAATGTAGACAGGAGGTCACAAAATGTCTACAAAATGCATCTTGAATAGAAAATAAATGCACAATAATTGTAAACACTCCAGAACGCACCAGAACCGATACTCCCGGCGGCGGCGCTGTGGAGCAGTCGAAACCCAAAATGACACAGCCGAAGAAGGCTGTATCTGAGCTAAAAACTTTGGCACTTCCATGTGAATAATGGCTCGGTATTGGAAACTGTGTATTGATAACGTGTATATCGCGTGAAGCCATTGGAGCCGACCTCCCAGTGGTTAGCAGACCCGCGCATCCGAGACTCTGAAGGAAGAATGAGTGAGGAGTCTCGCGCTAGCTAGCTGGCTGCTAGCTGGCCGCTAGCTACTTTTAGGTGATTGCTCGCCTCAAACTCGATGTACTTCGGTGATATTTTAATTCCGTTTTACACAAGGTGCAAACTACGGCTCTTGACTTATCCACTGTGCCATTTGGGAAGTAAAACGAGCCATTTAAAAGCGTATTGCTGTCGTTCTCTTCCATGCCTGCCTGCACAAGCAGGAGATAGGAAACCAAACGGCTTGACTACAATAAAACTGAGAGATCTTAGAGATGATCACTGCAGCCATCGCGCCTGCCATGTAGGTCCGCTGAGTCAGGCTTGACTGGAAGCGGACTTCCCTGGTCGGCAGAGTAGTGGCCTGGGCCCCGAACGCGCCTCTTCTCCCGGAGCCCAGGTGAACTGCCATGGCTGGCTCGAAAGCGGGGAGTTGAAGCAGGCCCCTGGTTTCTGCATCCTTACAGATGAGGGCAGCGGCTCCGAAGACTGTGTTCTTAGCTCTGAACGGTTTATTCCAGCTATCCTTCAGTTTTTCTATGAAGTCGAGAGCGAATAGCCTGGTTCCTGGGCACATTTCCTTGGTGGGTGGGGACGACATTGTATCTCCTGTATCACTGGGTGGTCTCTAGCCAGGTGAGTCCCTGGGCTTCACCCGCTTGGTGTAGGATGCTGTGGAGGGCTCCTGGCAGGGGGGGAGTTTCCCCAATGGACAGACATGGAATTGATGATTGAAAAACTTTGTCCACTTAGCCAATTTTAACTAATAAGATAAGATCACAGTTGCTCGAGTGACGTCACTGATGACATCACAACTGCCAGAGTGACATCACAGTTAAACAATTCACAGTTGTGCATCACAGTGGCTGCGTCACTTCTGTCACTTTCATGACTGACAGACAGACAGAATGACAGACACCGCCCCCACCCACCTAGGCAATTTTACATGATGTGTCATTCCGATAATTATAGCCGAATTTTTATATCTGCAGACTAAAGTCTAATTTATATTAACTGCGGAGTGTCCGGTTTTCGCGGAGCGGAGGCTCTGTCCGGCGAGCGCGGCACTCCGCACAGGCTCTGCGGAGGGACTGCACGGAGCTCCGCGCTCCTCTCAAAAAATGTAACTCCGCAGAGCACACCGCGAGCTCGTGCAGTCAATTCCGAGGCTATGATTGGCTAATGTTTGCTATGGTTTGTATAGGGAAGAAGCCTCCACAAACTGACCAAGTGACCGGCGAAATCAGTGCAAAATGAACGGGTTTGACTGAGCATCACCACATGAGGGAGTAACATGATCCTTTTCTCAGTCATGAAGGAGCCCATTTTAGAGTGAATAGCCTACAATTTACTACGTCAATAAAAAACGATTTTAGATCGAAAAAATTAAATGCAAAGCACATAAACAAGAAGACAACAAGCTTACTTGCTAAAAACAAACTGAAAATAGCCTACAATTGCACTAGGATTGATTATTCGCCGATATAAATCAGGATCACACACGGAAGAACTGATGTGACATTTGCATTCTCGCTAAAAACACAACGGGAGCCTGGAGGGGGATTCTCCGCTCTCTGCAGACACTGCACTCCTACCGTATTTACCATAAAAGGATGTGCCTCTGCGGAGAGAACGGTCTTGCCGTGAACACCGTGGACACCGGACACCGGACACTCCGCAGTCAGTATAAATTTGCTTTAAGCAGCCATGGCTTTCGTTTCTATAAAAGCCTTTATTTGTTTTTGTTGTGTTCACTATAGTGATGTGAGTTAGATTTGGTCAAAGCTATGGAAAATGTAATCATAGATCTTTGCTCACTACATCTTAGCCTTTCCTCACGTGTGCATAAAATAAAGGTTATGAACTTCTTTTTAAAATACAAAAATGTGAAATTATCGGTGACTGTATCTTATTGTATCGGCCATGAGAAGAGGTAATTATCGGTTATCGGTATCGTCTGAAAAAAATCCATCCGACACTGGATAGGGCAACGATAACCTGCAGGCCTCCACTGCTGTTCCTGGTCTTCATCAGCGATCAAGCTGCTGCATCCTTGTTAATGCATTCTGTTGTTTTTGATGACAATACCAACTCAAGCTTATCACGTCACAAAAATCTCTTCACTTATTCACCACGCCCACTTTTTATCTCTTCCGCGTTCGACGCAACGTATTTGTTCTTCCGGTTCAGCGCTAGTTGGCGACCATTTTCAAAATAAAACGTAAGTATGAACGAAGTTTGGCAACATTCAGAAATAAGCTACACTGCGGCCAACTTCAGTTACATGTTCATAACGTTACTGCTGAGAGGAGCCGATGGCTGTACCCGGTCGGCATTTAACGTTAGTTACAAAAGCACGTCGACAGTGTTTTCTCACTGCCAGTAGCCTACAGTGGGGTTTGACAGATAGCTAGTCCGACCGGTGTCAGCACAGCCAGCGCTCCCGGTCCTCGCTGCTCGTACGTAGGCGTACTCTACTTCCGTGTTTAAAACCGGAAAGACGATTACGAAATGACGTCATGCAGAAGCGTCCTTGTATGGGCAAAGAATAAGGTGAATAACTGAGGCAAATGCTGGTTTAGGAAGAAAAAAAAATCTAAATTGTTTCAACTAAGGAAACTGTCCCTAATTGTAAAAATCTCACAGCACAAAATAGACTGCATTGTAGTATAATGTAACATTTACTACTGTTCTCCACTTTCAGAACAGTCAGTACTGCTCTTTTGTCCACTAAATATTCTGTCATAAACAAACTCATACATGTATACTGTATAGTAAACATGTATCTCAACCAGAATCCCCTCTGTTTCCCTGCAAAATATGCCTTCTCCTTATTCCACAGCAGACTCTCCTGCCTACCTGGCTGCACCTCCCCACATTCTGCAGCACTTACTGTCAGTTCTTCTATTCGACGTAGAGGCTCCCGATGTTAGTTGTATCTGCACTGACAATTAATTGACATCTGTCAATGCTTTCAAATGTATACTTATGGCCTGTCTGATCAATCAAACGTCTGTTAGATGTCCCTCAGTATAATGATCATTTCTTTCTTCAAACACATATGCACGCACGCACACACAGACACACACACACACACACACACCCTCCAACTCACTACCATGCTGTCACTTTCCCATAGATTTCACTATCCACATTAGGTCTACTTCCATTTACATGTAGCTTATTTTCCTTACTTGTCTGTTGTTTTGTTGTACCGCAGTCATTTCCATTTGGTTGCATTTTGCTTGTCATCTTGACATCTTTGCTTGTTTTCTTTTCTTTTGATATGTTATATTTATCTCCCTGTACATCTGCTTTTTTGTCCTTTATTCTTAATAGGCATCTTGTGCTCTACGCGCGCTCGATTCCTAGTCTCGCCCCCTGCGCGGGCTCGCTAGCTCAGCCGCTGCATGGCCTCGCCCGCCCTGCTGCTCGCCGAGCTGGCCCTGCAGCTCGCATACGCAGCTCGGCTGCTGCGTCACTGATGATATCACAATGCCTATGACATCATCAGTGATGTCACAATGCCGTACATCATCACTGGGACAAAATTGTAAACAGAGAACAGATAGATAGATAGATAGATAGATAGATAGATAGATAGATAAGATAGATAGATAGATAGATAAGATAGATAGATAGATAGATAGATAGATAGATAGATAGATAGATAGATAGATAGATATTCTTATTTGCTCTTACAGTATGTCCAGATTAATAAATTGTGTAAATCCAAATTGTGCTGGTGTTATTGGTGCATTTGCTGAGAGGAAATAAATCATTCCTAAGGCAAATTCGCAATATTACAACAATGTATTTTGTTAAATAATAAATCATGCATTTTATTTGTACTGCACTTTTCAGTCACAGTTAATCTCAAATGCTACAATCTGTTGAGATCCAAAATTTGTTTCCACAAAGATTCCACAACTGCATCCCCAAATAGAATAGTGGCTTCATCAGCTGTAGTCCACTAGTGCTGAAAGTTTCTGCTAGTCTCCCCCATTATGTTGATTATTTATTACCATATACTATGTACCAAGTTCATTACATCTGTTTGTAAATTAGCTTAATTAGCCTATATGAGCCATATATTTTGGAAATGAAGTGGAACTTCAAGTACATTTAAATACAGAACAATACTTATTTAAAAGTGCACCCTCATGTTCCCTGAAACATGTGTGTCTAGTCCACACATGGGCAAAATACGCCCCTTGTGTGGCCACTCCACTTCTGTTATAACATTTCAGTCTGGAATATGGAATAGTCTATCTTTCAATACTCTTTATGACTAAAAGGCTAAAAGTAATCTCATGTGTTCATTTCAGAAATGACTGTTCTACAGTCATTTCTTGCGGCCCTGGGGCCTGGGGCAAAAAGCGGCCCCAGCGCCGGACTCAAAGAAAAACAAAGCGACCCCCAAAAACTCAATAAAAGGCAGAATTATGTTAATAAATCTCATCTGGTACAGCCATTGGATTTGTATCACTATTATATCAGGAGATTAACAAGAAATTACCAATCACAACGGAAGAGAGGGTTAAAAATTATTTTTAATCTTTGGGTTAACTTAATCTTTGGGTTAGCGCTTTAATTCTGTTATTATTAGAATTTATTTTCTATCGTTGTTCCCCCCTTTTCCCTTATTTAATTCCAACCGGAAGTTCTGCAGTGTAGTTCCAACCCGGAGACTTTTGCAGTGCACACAACCCGGCAAATTCCATGTGCATTGATTCCTTGCAGAGAAAGAGAGAAGACAGCCGAAAAGATAATTCATTGCTCCGTGAAACAGTCTTGCGTTATCAAGCAGACAGAACCGTGTGGAAATCTCAAGCCAGACGGGTTTTCATTTATTTGAGACAAACGAGTTATATCAGACTTCTCATCAGAGACTTCACCTGCCGACAGGAGGACCGCTTGGAGCGGGTTAGCTGTGCAATTAGCACCACTACACTGCCTCGGCAGAGTTGACGTTGACGTTGAACTTATCAGACGGTTTCCCAGCCGAAACTACGGGACCCGTGCGGGTTATCGGTATGTTAGCAGCACTCCAATGAATCGGTCAGGTCTTATATTGAGAGACGAAATCCAGTGAAGAAGATCCCAGTGATTCCAGTAGATGGCGAGCCACCCAGCTTGATTCCCAGGATTTCGGATCTACATTTTCACTGAAACAGCGGATGAACTATCTGCCTTGTGGTAGGATTGTACCAGTCACCTGGATTGGTACCGACGCGAACCCGATCAAACTCTGACAGACAGGCTGATCACCTGATCTGGTTAGAATAGACTCACACTGACACAGACACAGACCACACTTATACTGACTTACACTTACACTGACTACTTTTCTTTATAATTTGATATTCTCTTAGAGGGCCCAGTTTGTTATTTTTCATATAAATGTACCTGTTCAAATTTAATGATGCAAACTAAACTTGCAGTTAATTGAATACACTTGTGTGGTTATTGCACTAAGAATATCCTAGCTCTTCAGAACCTAGAGTGACATGTATATCCAGGAGTGGGTTACATGGTAAAACTTGACGAGCCAGCCATTGGAGCTTTGTATAGTAGTGCATTACCATATTGCCACATTGTAAACTGTAGATTTATGTATGTTGTATCTTTGTTTTCTGTCCTTAATGTTTTTTTGGGGGCATTGAATATTGAACATTTTGAGTGAACTAAACTAGAAAAGAAAAATCAAAATGGAAACCATTCAGTCAGAAAATGTCAAAGTTCCAAACTCCGTTATCATAACAGGTCTGTCCGACACAGCTGTAGACGAGGAGATTATTGACTATTTGAAACAATACGGGCCTATTGCCAGGGTAATTAAGGCTGACTCGCGTGACCAGGTTATTGTAGAATTTGCATCTGGTACAGCTGTTAAAGCACTTGAGAGCGTTTTGCCTTTAGACCATACATGGGCAACATACGGCCCGCGGGCCGTATGCGGCCCGCGGGCGCCCCCTGTGTGGCCCGCGATGGAATTGCAAAAAAAAAAAAAAAAAAAAAAAAAAAAAAAAAATTTTTTTTTTTACAGTGCACCTGAACGCAACATGCAAGATACCCGCTGAATAAGTGTCCAAATGTTCATGTCATTCTGGCCAATACTCTTCTGTTATAGCATTTCAGTCTGGAATATGGAATATATTTCAATAATATTTATGACTAAAAGGCTAAAAGTAATCTCATGTGTAAGAAATGACTGTTCTACATTGAAGTAGAAATTTAAATAATTAACTTGTTGGTTTTGGATTTATTTAGCTTCAAGAGTGCATTTTTGTTCTTGTGTGACCCTCAACACAGGCTTTGAGAATCCCGGGCCACTTACTGATACTTAAGCTTAAAATAACCCACTCATATTCTGGTTTATTTCAAGAAAAACATTTCGGCTAGTGGAAATTCGAATTGGCTGGTAACTTTAAAATCTAGCAGCCATATTGGCAGGTGGTCAAAAAAGTTAATTTCAAGCACTGAAGAGGGAGAGCGGGTGGTGACATAGGAGTGAGTGAGAAAAGGATCAAATATTGGTGGTTAAGACTGAATAATGACATCACAACTGTTAATTTAAAATGAGTTATTCCTCTAAACCTGGCTTCAAATGCCCAAAATGTTTCGCGCTGGCGCCGTTCAGCCCTCAGCAAAAACTGGTAGCGAGGACATTTTTTTGTGGCCCTCTCTATCATCAAAGTTGCCCATCCATGGGTTACGGCGTGACAATATTTGTTCGGCCCCCGGCAACAATCTGGGTTTCTCATGTGGCCCCCCATGAAAAACAGTTGCCCACCCCTGCTTTAGACAGACCTAGTGATGTAAACGCGGAAATTGTCCACCATGTTGAAGCCCTTGCCAGTGTATATTCTTGTGAAAGAGGCACAGGCATTAGAGAAACATTTTTGTCCGAGCTTAAAGACATGGCAAAACTTAGTGGCAGGTCATTTGACCAAGTTTTGCACAACGAGTTATCCAGAATATCTCAGTATGTGGGAGCACGGAGTCAAGAAGATAGCGATGAGGGCTTAACCTCAGTTGCGCTCCCTAGTGGCGGGGCTGCAGTACCCCCCACCCCAGCTGATACCAAGAAGGACTCTCCAGTAGTAGAGTCAGATTTTCTTTCAGGTGGGGCTAGCTCTACCTTTCAGGCTGCTGCAATTGCCACACCAGGTTTAGGGGAGTCAGTACACAATTTTAACCTGTCAGCTGATCATTTTCAGTGTTGGGGGTAACTCATTACAAAAGTAACATATTACATGTAATATATTACTTTTAGCAGTAACTCAGTAATATAACTTATTACTTCTAGGATTTCAGTAATATTATACCAGTTACTTTGTCAAGTAACTCAAGTTACAAATTGAGTTACATTTTATTAAATCAAAGCACATATTTAAAAAAGATACAATCATTTCCTAACCAAACTGTGTGTTTTTTATGCAAATAACCACTATAGATGACAATAACAAAGGAAAAGAATAATATTTAGAATTTTGCATTGTTTACGCTGACTTCAAGGCGGTTGAAATTATTTTTCGGGATGGTTCCGGGGCGGCGATGTCATTCTGCTGCTGCTGTTGTTTTGTTAAAAGTAATGAAAAAGCAGTGTAATAAGTAACGAGTTACTCTACACAGAAAGTAATATTGTAAAGTAACTTATTACTTTCAAATGAAAGTAACTAGTAATATGTAGTATATTACATTTTGAAAGTAACTTGCCCAACACTGATCATTTTACTCCACCTGAAGTACAGCGTGTAGTTGTAGAGCATATCGTCAAGAGCACAGATCTCCACCCACAGTTCCACTCATCAGCCAAGCTGAGGCCTTTTTCAGGCAGAGTACCTTGCCCCAGCTTTGAGGTTGATTACGACACTTGGAGAGGTAGCGTAGAGTTCCACCTAGCTGATCCCATCATCTCCAGTGCACAGCTAGTGAGGAAGATTGTCGACAGTTTAATGCCCCCAGCTGCCAATGTAGTGAAGTCATTAGGTCCCCAATCCAACCCAAGAGCTTATTTAGACCTACTTGATTCAGCTTATGCTACAGTTGAAGATGGGGACGAGTTATTTGCAAAGTTCCTCAGCATCAACCAGAACTCCGGAGAGAAGCCCTCCAGCTATCTCCATAGGCTGCAGACTGTCCTGAACAAAGTTGTAAAGATGAGAGCCATCTCAGCCAAGGATGCAGATAGGCAGCTGCTGAAACAGTTCTGTCGAGGATGCTGGAACAACAGCTTGATCGCTACACTTCAGCTGGAACAAAAGAAAGAGAATCCACCTACCTTTGCACAGTTTCTGTTGCTTTTGCGCACCGAAGAAGATAAACAGGCAGCAAAAGCTAACAGAATGAAACAACATTTAGGATTTGTCAAAACTAAAGTTCAGTCTCAAACACATAATGTTTGCTTCTCTGATGGAGATGAGTATGACTCACCAGCTCCAATCAGTACTCCACCTTCCGCGATGAAGCAGATGCAAAAGCAAATAGTTGATATTCAAGCTCAACTTACAACCCTCTTGCACCAGAAAGAAGGGAAATCTGACCAAAACAAAGGAGCAAAGAAAACAACTAAACCAAAAGAGCCATCGGTTAGCGAGAGGCAGCCACAAGCTCAACCGGTTTCTGTAGCTAAAAAACCCAGACCTTGGTATTGTTTTCGATGCGGCGAAGATGGACATATCGCGAGTAGTTGCACCGATCCCCCAAACCCCACACTAGTCGATGCTAAGAGAAAAGAGTTAAAAGCGAAACAACAGGCTTGGGAAAAAGACAACCCAACAGACAGTTCCACGTTAAACTAGGAACTGTTCCTATTGAGGGACAAATAGGAACGGGTGGAAGTAAATGTCCCAACCCTGAGCATAAAACAAAAATAAAAGCATCACTAAAAGAACATAGAACAGTACGAACAAGAAAATTGCCTAAAGGTCTTGTTGGTAGCAAGAGCACCGCCAATGTTAAAGTTAATGGAATTGAATGTAACTCATTGCTAGATACAGGGTCACAGGTTACAACAGTGTCTCAATCCTTCTATAACCTGTACCTATCAGACCAAACCATCCACCCAGTTAGTGATATACTGGAAATTGAGGGAGCGAATGGTCAATCAGTTCCATATACAGGCTACATACAGTTAAATATGAAATTTCCAAAAGAGTTCATTGCTGCCGAGCGGCGAGCCTGAAGTTCAAACTCTTGCCCTGATAGTGTCGGATGTCCGTTCCAACAGCAACATACCTGTATTGATAGGAACTAACACTCTTGATTCGCTCTATGAACAGTTCTGTGATGATGATCCCTTTCAGGCTAATCCATACTGTGGCTACCAACAGGTATTAAAAACCCTGCAGCTCAGGCATAAGCAACAATCAGATGGTCAACTTGGCTTGGTCAAACTGCGAGGGCATGAGCCAGATGTCATCCCTGCTGGTGAAAAAGTTGTGCAGGAAGGTTTTGTTAATGTCAGTGGTATGAACAATGAGAAGTGGGCATTACTTGAGCAGCCTACCGTTTCATCTTTACCAGGTGGAATCTTCACTAACTGCTGTCTTGTTACCCTTCCAACATGTTCTCCGTACAAGATTCCCATCGTATTAAGAAATGAAACCAGTCATGATATCGTTCTTCTGACTAACTGTGTCATTGCTGAGCTCAGTGTTCTTCAAGAAATCACTCAAATTCAGAACACTCCTGTGAGTCAGCAAAAAGAAGTTCCTCAATCATGTCACCCACAACATGAAGCTAGCTGCTCAAGTCAACAACAGCCGGCTAGCCAGACAAGACAACAGCCAAGTGACATGAGTGCAAGCCTCAAGTTCGAATTTGGAGAGTCCCCACTTTCTGAAGAGTGGAGGGCTCGAGTAACAGAAAAATTGAACTCCTACTCTGACATCTTTTCCCATCATGACCTTGACTTCGGTCATGCAACTAAAGTCAAGCACTGCATCAAACTCAAGGACGAAACGCCCTTCAAACATCGACCACGCCCAATCCACCCACAGGACTATGATGCTGTAAGACGTCACCTTCAAATTCTTCTGGAGGCTGGAATCATCCGTGAATCGGAGTCACCCTTCTCATCACCTATAGTGGTTGTTAAGAAGAAGAATGGTGAAATCCGATTGTGCGTAGATTACCGCAAATTAAACATGCAAACAATCAAGGATGCATATGCCTTGCCGAATCTTGAAGAGTCATTCTCTGCACTCAACGGATCTCAGTGGTTCTCAGTGATGGATCTGAAGTCTGGATACTATCAGATTGAGATGGAAGAGACTGACAGAGCAAAAACAGCTTTCGTGAGCCCACTAGGGTTCTATGAATGGAATCGTATGCCGCAGGGAATCACCAACGCGCCAAGCACATTTCAGCGCTTAATGGAGAAGTGCATGGGCGATATAAACCTGCGTGAGGTGCTTGTCTTCCTTGACGACATCATCGTCTTTTCTAAAACCTTAGAGGAGCACGAAGCCCGACTGACTAAAGTCCTGAATCGCCTGAGAGAGAACGGTCTGAAGTTGTCACCAGAGAAGTGCCGTTTTTTCCAAACATCGGTGCGCTATCTGGGACACATTGTGTCTCGAAGTGGAGTGGAAACAGATCCTCAAAAGATTGAAACACTAAAGACCTGGCCGATACCTCAGACTTTAAAGGAGCTGAAATCCTTCCTCGGCTTCTCCGGTTATTACCGGAGATTTGTGCGAGGCTACTCAAAGATTGTGAAGCCCTTAACAAATCTCACTGCAGGCTATCCACCAAACCGAAAAATGACTAAAGTAACTAAAAATGATACCAAATATCATAACCCCAAAGAACCATTTGGGGAGAGATGGACGCCAGCTTGTGAAATGGCCTTTGGGGAAATCATTGGGAAACTAACATCCTCTCCAGTCCTGGGGTTCGCAAACCCCGAGTTGCCATATGTCGTCCATGCGGACGCTAGTACAACTGGGCTTGGAGCGGCATTGTACCAAGAGCAGGATGGGCAGAGTCGTGTTATTGCTTATGCGAGTAGAGGACTATCACACAGTGAAGCACGATACCCAGCCCATAAGCTAGAATTCCTAGCCTTAAAATGGGCTGTCACGGAAAAATTCCATGACTATTTGTACGGAAACACCTTTACAGTAATAACAGACAACAACCCACTCAGGTACATTCTCACCACCGCCAAGCTGGACGCCCCCAGCTATCGCTGGTTAGCCGGTTTGTCCACCTTCTCCTTTGACATAAAATATCGCGCCGGTAAACAGAACCAGGACGCGGATGGTCTGTCAAGGAGGCCACATGGAGAGTTGACCAATGACATCTCTTCTCAAGAGGAAAGCTCAAGGATCCATGAATTCACCTCCCACCACTTGGCTCCTGTAGTCATGGCAGCCTGCCAGTATCACATTGTGGTGGAGGATGAACCATTGCCATCCCCATGTCTCATCGAGTCACTCGCGATTCATTCCGATGCTGTCCCGGCAGCATTTGAGGAGGAGGGGTCCTCTGAGGGTCTCTCCACTCTACCAAAGTACAGTGACTCTGAGCTAGCCAGACTACAGCAAGCAGATCCTGGAATCAGTAGTGTCATCAAGTCGCTTGAATCAGGAGAGCCGGTAGCTGTCCGTCTAAAGTCAGAGTTGCCAGAGCTTCCTCTGATGCTAAGAGAAATAAGTCGCTTTGAACTTAAGAATGGCCTGTTATACAGGAGGCGACAATGTGACAATGTGTCAGTGTATCAGCTTGCTCTCCCACGTGAGTTAAGATCATCTGTACTAAATAGTCTTCATGATGAGATGGGTCACATGGGGATGGAACGTACTCTCGAGCTGGCCAGATCCATGTTTTATTGGCCCAAAATGTCATCTGATGTCGAGTCAAAGGTCAAAACCTGTGCAAGGTGTGTTAAACGCAAAAGCCAGCCAGAAAAAGCTGCACCTATGGTCAGTATCCGAACCAGCCGACCCATGGAACTTGTCTGTATGGACTTTCTGTCCCTGGAACCAGACAGTCACAACACCAAGGACATACTGGTCATTACAGACCACTTCACTAAATATGCTGTGGCTATGCCTACTAAAGACCAAAAGGCCACCACAGTAGCTCGATGTCTTTGGGAACAGTTCTTTGTTCACTACGGCTTCCCAGAACGTCTCCATAGTGATCAAGGCCGTGATTTCGAATCACTCCTCATCAAAGAGCTTTGTACCTTAGTTGGTATAAAGAAAATCAGGACAAGTCCTTATCATCCCAGGGGAAACCCAGTAGAGCGATTCAACCGCACGCTCCTGGGCATGCTGGGTACTTTAAGGGAAAAAGAGAAGACAAGATGGCGTGAGCATGTGAAGCCTCTCACTCATGCATATAACTGCACGAGGAACGAAGTAACTGGTTTCTCACCCTACGAGCTTATGTTCGGGCGCCAGCCTAGACTGCCCATCGACATAGCTTTCGGGTTACCAATCAAAGAAGGCTCAGTCACATCACACTCACAATATGTAAAAAACCTGAAGTCTTACCTGACAGCAAGCTACCAGTTAGCCATCACAAACTCAAAGAAAGTGGCTGATAAGAACAAACGAAGGTTCGACATGCGAGTCAGAGAGTCGAGTCTGGAGATAGGAGATAGAGTCCTAGTGCGTAATCTCCGTCTCCGCGGCAAGCATAAACTCGCTGACCGGTGGGAATCCATCGTTTATGTCGTACAAAAGAGAGCAGGGGATCTACCGGTCTATACAATATGCCCTGAAGGTCAAGACGGACCTACGCGTACATTACACCGGGACCTATTACTCCCTTGCGGATTCCTCTCTGAAGCAGAGGAAGAACCAGAAAAACCAAAACCGGCTACTAAGCCTCGAACTAGACAAAACCCCATTCAACTGAGTGAGAGACCTCTGTACTCAGATGAAGAGGATAATGACACTCCATTGTTCTATCCAGTGGGAATTCTTGAGACAGAGACAAGAGTCCTTGAGCCTTTCAGTCTGGCTCCACCAGAGTTCACAGCAACTGAAAGTGGAACATGTACTCAAACAGAACTCTCACATGAAATGGACGACATACCTGAAATGGAACTAAGAAACTCACCTGTGGAAGAGGAAAATACAAACCTGAGTGGAAACTCACCTGAACCTTCTGCAGCCGATATCTTGAACTCACCTGTGGAAGAGGAAAATACAAACCTGACTGGAAACTCACCTGACAATGAACCTGTGGAATAACATCTAGTGGAACAGGAACCTGAAAGCCACTTCTGTGTTGAAGCAGAAAAAGACATTGATCAGATAGAAACACAAAACCATACAACTGACGAACAACTAACTGAAAGAGAGCAGAAACAGTTAAAAGCTTTAAACAGTTCCCCTCCAGAGCAAACATATACTGTAGTGACTGAATATGCCCGAACTGGAGGTGAAGAAGTCCATAGCCCTTTGCCAAGTTCACCTGATTTGACAAATGTTTCTGAGAAAGATGACAACCAGTCTGCTACAGCTAGTGACCATGTTCCTGTAGAAAGAACAAATAATGTTGTTAGTGAACTAGGTGAAGACACCACACGTAGATCTGAACGTCAAAGACGGCCACCAGGGAAGTTCACTTACCCTCAGCTAGGGAAACCCCTAATTTCTTTTGCCCAATCTATCCTAGATGGATTTAATAGAGCATTAGTTGAGACATTTGAGAGTAACCACTCTTATGAAGAAACAATATGAAGGGACAGATGAACAACATGAAGGGACTCATGTCAATTCAGAAGGGGAGGGTGTAACCCAGCTCAGGAAATGGGTTAATAATTAGAAATAGGTCAATAATTAGAAATTAGAAATGATAAATAAATAACTGAACTACTAACTTAATCTTTGGGTTAGCGCTTTAATTCTGTTATTATTAGAATTTATTTTCTATCGTTGTTCCCCCCTTTTCCCTTATTTAATTCCAACCGGAAGTTCTGCAGTGTAGTTCCAACCCGGAGACTTTTGCAGTGCACACAACCCGGCAAATTCCATGTGCGTTGATTCCTTGCAGAGAAAGAGAGAAGACAGCCGAAAAGATAATTCATTGCTCTGTGAAACAGTCTTGCGTTATCAAGCAGACAGAACCGTGTGGAAATCTCAAGCCAGACGGGTTTTCATTTATTTGAGACAAACGAGTTATATCAGACTTCTCATCAGAGACTTCACCTGCCGACAGGAGGACCGCTTGGAGCGGGTTAGCTGTGCAATTAGCACCACTACACTGCCTCGGCAGAGTTGACGTTGACGTTGAACTTATCAGACGGTTTCCCAGCCGAAACTACGGGACCCGTGCGGGTTATCGGTATGTTAGCAGCACTCCAATGAATCGGTCAGGTCTTATATTGAGAGACGAAATCCAGTGAAGAAGATCCCAGTGATTCCAGTAGATGGCGAGCCACCCAGCTTGATTCCCAGGATTTCGGATCTACATTTTCACTGAAACAGCGGATGAACTATCTGCCTTGTGGTAGGATTGTACCAGTCACCTGGATTGGTACCGACGCGAACCTGATCGAACTCTGACAGACAGGCTGATCACCTGATCTGGTTAGAATAGACTCACACTGACACAGACACAGACCACACTTATACTGACTTACACTTACACTGACTACTTTTCTTTATAATTTTATATTCTCTTAGAGGGCCCAGTTTGTTATTTTTCATATAAATGTACCTGTTCAAATTTAATGATGCAAACTAAACTTGCAGTTAATTGAATACACTTGTGTGGTTATTGCACTAAGAATATCCTAGCTCTTCAGAACCTAGAGTGACATGTATATCCAGGAGTGGGTTACACTTACTTGATGTAAGTCAGTATGGCCCTCAGGAAAAAGATGTTGCCCACCACTGGTCTAGTCTATCTCACAGTTGCTACAGTAGTTAATCAAGTCGTTGAATCGAGGAAAAATCCCCAAATTGCAACTCATGGCACAAGTGTGCAAAGTTGCTGGCTTCCTAGTTTAGCGATATCACATGTCCGCTAGTGTTGCATTGTGGGAGGGGCTGTAGGGACAAAATGGCATCAGGCTACGAGCTGTCATCTTGGTCCAGTCATAGCATATTTGCAGAAATATGCCGTTTGGTTAGCCAGTGCGTTTGGATGTCTGAAGTGCAGATAATGTGGATTTTACTGCACGTGAGCCTCTTCAAGGATGACTAAAAGATATTGTGTGGATTCACCAGTAGCATACGCATTATGTACTGTAGAATAGATGATGGCACACAAGTTGAATGCTGTTACTTTTATGCATGGCTGAGAATGCATTCGTGTTTGTGCCAACAGTATAAAACAAGCCGTTTAATGCCACCCACCGTTTCACTATGCTGTGTCAGCAAAACGGGCGAGCCTGCAGAATCTGAGAACACAATACCACTAGAATAGTGTGTTTCTTCTGTGGTAGCCATTGAAATATCGCACTATGTCAGCCGTGGCTACCTGGAATATTCCCTCCCTTCACCGATGCCCTTTGGATCCAACTGCGCCCACATGCTCTAGGCTAGCACCGCCCGTCTATGCACACCCGCAGCCTGATGTCTCCTCCATAAACCTTTGAATATTTTTTTATTTCTTTACTCCTTTCCTCTCTCCACCCCCTCTCTGATTTCTTTCCCTCTCCCTCGCCATGTGTATCAGTAAAGCCGAGAGAGAGAGAGAGAGAGAGAGAGAGAGAGAGACCTGCTTTCTGCTGGCTCTGCACTATGAGCGGCAGAGAGAGGCTGAAGGGAGATAGGAGTGAGAGAGGGATGTGAGAGAGAGGAGTGAGCGCTAGCAGCAGTTAAGCAGAGATCCTGTGCCAAGAGGAGGAATGCAGCACTGCATTATGAAAGCCACGGGATAGGTCCAGCTCTCTGTGAAAGATAAAGCAGAGAGAAAAGCAGGATTTTCCGAAGATGAAAAAAATCGGTCATATATGCGAGGTTACTGCTCCAATGCAACGTTTTAAAATGAAAACATCATTCATTATCATTATGTAGTGCGAGAATGCGACGAGCAAGACGCCTTGTTGATTAGAATTTGACGAAATCAGTGACATTATCAGAGGCTGTTACACATACATCCTGAAGGCCTGTGCTATTGCTAACATTAAATGGGCTTCCGTGAGCCAGATGAGGAAATGTCGAAAACGAAAAGCCCATCATACAGGAAAGCACCTCCGAGTCCCCTAAGTCTAAGACTGGGAGGAGACTGGGAAGATTCTATTTCAGGGAATTGGAAAGGAGCCACCGAGAGCTTGGACACAAAGGGAAAATGCCACAAGCTTTGATCTCTCCGCATCTTCTCATCCAGCTCACGTCACGAACAAAGCCCAAGGTTTAGTGGGGGAAAGGAGCACCGGCGATGGACAGTACAGGGCTTTATTAGACTTTCCATGCATGATTTTGAGGTCAGCCCGAGGCCCAGCTTTGCTCCATACACCTGCCTCTTTGCAAGCATAGAGCTGCATCATCCCTCCCTAAACTAGCTAAACACTATCTCTTATTCTGAGCACAAAACCCTGATTTTGTCCACTCAAGTTTCTAACGCTTCTGTCGCGTTCTGTCACAGTCCTGCTCCGAAAAGATCCAGGTGAAGAAAGGGGGGTGCTTGACATTTCCTCTCTATTTTGTCTTTGCCGTGAGTCAGTCTAGGATAAAGTGATGTTTATAGGGATGTGTACAGTATAGGGATGCATCCGGTGACAAAGTACTGCATTTGGGGGTCCCGATACCTATAACGTTTTCTTTCAAGACGAAAGCCTTGTTTGATAAAGGTTGTGTGATAAAAGCCGAACTACAGTGTATTTAGTCAATCATTGTGATGATCGGCATGAAAGTCCGTATGCTTTGCAATCTTAAATGGCGGATAGCTCTGTGGAGCAAACTAACCCCCGATTCACAGATTTGTGGTATTCGTACTAGCAAATGAGGCAACAATCCTCTTAGCCCATGAGGAAACACATCCCTTGAAGGAAAAGCTGACATTAAACCAGTGTACGTGTAGGAAGCATAAAGTCACTCAGCCAAGAAATATGATTGTCCAAGACTATAATGTTTGAATCGGTTAACACAAGTGGAAGCAGTGATTATGACTTGCATTGATACATTTGCACCTGAACTGCCTATGCAGGGTGTTGACACTGACATTTAAATTAGGGATGCACCGATATGAAAATTTGGGCCGATACCGATAACCAATATTAACACTGCTGTTATGGCCGATAACCGATATTTACAGATGTCGATATGATCTGTATGAAAACACATTTCTATGATAATCAAATTTTGTACATAGTGAAAAACACTGTGAATTTGAAAAAGTTATGCATTTCTTTATTTATAAAACATTTGGAAAAGCCCATCAATCATAGATTTACCACATTGTTTCCTTTCAATGTGAACATTTTGGGTCATACCGATAACCGATATTAACATTGCAACATTGGACCGATGCCTATATGTAAAAAGAATGACTAATATCGGCAGATGCATCTTGAATTATCCCCAAATGAGAAACCGGACCACTCACTCATTCGTTTTCCTCGTCCCAACTTTGTTTCTCCAGGAGGGTCAGGAGCTGATCCAGGAGAAGCCAGAGTTGCGCTCAGTTGTGCAGCAGAAGCTAGAGGAGATCAGGGAGTGCTGGTCCGACCTGGAGAGCACGACCAAGGCCAAGGCCCGCCAGCTCTTCGAAAACAACAAGCCCGAACCGGCCATGAAGAGCTACTCGGACCTGGACAACCAGCTCTCCCACCTGGAGCAGCAGCCCCCCCAACTGGAACAGGCACACCACCTGCCCACCTTCAATGAGCAGCTCCAGAAATTCCAGGTAAATCTCAAGGCTCTTGAGAGTCTCATATACTGTAGAGACTTGGAGCAATTTTTGGGAGTTCTCTCTCAGGCAGTTGTTCGCAGTACTGCATAGGTCAGTGTTACTAAAACCCAAATGATTCGTTCCTATATGTGAATTTTCCTTTTTTCTTGCAGTTTTAGTTATACAGATATTTCTCGGAGGCCGAAATAATCGTATAGGTCGAGTTAAAGATGAGCTGAACCCAAAAATTTGTTTGTTTTTTTTGTTTTTCTCAGTTCACATACCTGGGTATTCAGTGCACCTATTTAATAATATATGCCAAAAAAAATCACAAAAATCTAATTTCTTGGGTTTTTCACACTTTTTCACATCAAAAGTTTATTTTTCAGGATTTCATTCATAAATGTAATCTACAGTATGGTACGTCAGCTAGTACTATCAAATTTCTACCCCATTTCAACCAATCATCTCATGACATGGCAGCTGTCAATCAATCTTCATTTCGAGGAGAATTTTCTCCTCGAAATGAAGGAGAAAATGGCCGCTTAGTGCCTGTAACCTGGCAGAATTTCTAGCCCATAAACGAACTAATAACTTGGCCAATAAGTATGTAACATACAAAATAAAGCAAACGGTAATGTCTTCATTTAATGTAGAATGCGAAGAGATGTAACTAGCTTGTTAAACTCGCATTCCAGGAATAACGTTAACGTCCGCGGGTCTTACCCCGGCCCCTCGGACATTCCAGGTCGGCAGGCGGCACATTTGCCTCGGCTTTCAAACAGCAGAACACGCGGAGGAAGCCTGTTCCTCGGCTCTCTGCGGATCCCACTCGCGTAGTGCCACAACACGCTGAATCCCACTGGATTTGGGGGCAGAACACGCCAGGATTGGCCAACGGCAAATCCAGTCCCCAGAATTGTCAAATCAATTCATCTACACGCGATGGCCCGCCTCTCAACCCTCTGTCATCTCAGGCAAGATTTGTTTTGAGTCTGATATGTCTCCGAACCTCGCGCCACTTGGGTTCAGCTCGTCTTCAAATCTCAATGGGCGGAGGCAAAGAAATGTTAGCTAACTTGCAAACTTGAGTGGCAAAGACAGAACTCAAGTCAAAATGTAAACACAATTTGTGAATGTCAATGATCCCCCCCCCCCACACACACACACCCCCATTCATCTATTTGTGACCATGGCATCCATGCCAATATAGTCTTAGAAGGTTAGCAAGCTAACAAACTAGTTTACCTCCATAGCTATAGAGGCTGGTATGGCTTGTTTGAACTTGGGTGGCCAGCTAGCTTAGTGGGCTAACTAGGCTAGACGGTACCTATGACCTTTTAACCTTTCACATGCTTTTTTTTCACTCGAATGTTACTTTAGCTTGAAAAACTGTGCTGCTCCTTTGGCCTTCGCCCACTGACTCAACCAATGAGATCATTTCTACCTCCCCTTCAGAGCAGCTTTGCGTCAGAGAAATGTTGAAGTATTACCATAGATATTCTATTACTACAGATGGGTCACCGCAGGCTCCACCAATTCTAACAAATGGTAGCAGCAAGTCTCCTAAATGGGCGTGGTCAACCATTGACTCAGACCTGCCGAAAGTCTCCTAAGTGGGCGCGTCCGTAGAAAACCATGGGCAAAACCCACGTGACAAAATGACAGGAAGTGAGTTGAAGTTGGGCCCTCTTGCTTGAATCCCATCGTCTTTGGTATTACTCAAACTCCAATCTGCCTTGGTAGAGGACATGTGTTTGACATACCTCAAGTCATAGAGGCCATTTACACCTGGCATTAACATGCGTTTTCTGCCATCAGATTGCAATCCGATTGTATTTTATCACTTCAGCCTGATTCCATTTACACCTGGCACTAACATGCGTTTTGGGTGAACAGATTGCAATCCGATTGCTCTCCAGCTCGAACGTCATCACGCGCGCGCCCCCTGAACGTGTGCATGCATGTTTGCATACATGCACAGGGAAATAGAGGTTATTGTTAAGCTCAAATGCACAGTGAACGTCCCCTTCACCTGGACAAAACGATGGCCGATCACGCAGCACTGCATCTATTTCTTTATAAAAAGGACACGTTGCTATCTGCCCCTGCCACTTTTCTTGTTCTTGTCCTTGGCCTGTCTGTAAGCCGTGTTTCCATTACCCTCAGAAATGCGCAAAATCTAAATATCGCAATAAAAATCGGGTAATGCAAACACGTAAATTTCGAAAAACCTCCCAAATATTGCAAAAAGCTTTTGCGCTCTCATGAAGTAGTTTTTCAGACGTGTCGATATAGCAGTTTTCTCTGTAGGTTATTCTCCCATGGAGCTGTTTGACACTGGGTCCGAGACACACACACATACATACGTTTTCCGTGCATGTCATTGGCTGTAACCACCTGTGTTGCGTTCAGGTAACATGCTAAATTACAACGTTATACAATTGAGAGCATAATTTCTCTTTTATATCAACACTTCTCCTTTGGAAAAGGAGCGGAAAATGAAAGGAAAATGAGGGAGAAAGGGTTCGATAAGCCGTGGCAAAACCTCCGCAGCAAAACTTTGAAGCAACGCTACCTAGCAGAAAGAGAGTGTTGTGCAAAAGCGGAGCAGGGGGGGGGGAGAAAGAGAATTTTTAGCCGGTCCATCATGGTGACAGGCTGCCTGTGTGTGTGCGCATTTGACACAGCGGCGAGATGAGGGCACACACCGGTGCGGTGTATTTCCGTATGGTAGTTGCTGAATGCGTTTTGAGAGGACGCATTGCATTTACACTTGTGTTAAATGTTGTCATAATGCGTCCCTGACCACCTCCGGAGGTGGTTTGGCCGATCAGATTGCAATCCTTCTTCAATGCGTTTTGGGGGTGTTTACACCTGTACTTTCAAGTGATAAAATACAATCGGATTGCAATCTGATGGCAGAAAACGCATGTTAATGCCAGGTGTAAATGGCCTCATAGTGTGTCATCTTCCTCAGCCCTAAAGTGTGTCCACAGAACCCATTGTTTTGCTGTGTTTTGACACACGAGGTTCATTGGCATTAAAGAACTATGCACCATGCTTCTTTCTTAAAGTGAGGCAACCCATCGGGAAACGCTATCTAAAAATGCTCACATAAGGAATGAACTGCTGTGTTTGGCCGTCCCTCCTCTGTGTCTTAACGTGACCTTCCCCTTCACAGACCATGGAGTCTCAAATAGGGGACTTTTATAAGGATGTTGGAGAGCTGGGAAGCTTGCAGGGCATCTGCCTACCCCAGCGAGGGCCGATGGCGGGCGACAGGGAAGGCGGCGAGCAGTCAGGCGTGGTGGAGACCCGCATTGTTCGCCTCATTGAGCCCCTGAAGGAGAGGCGCCGCATCCTGCTGGCTTCCAAAGAGATGCACCAAGTGGCCCAAGACCTGGAGGATGAGATAGTGAGTGACTCTCCTTCCTCTGAGCTTCCCATACTTCACCCTCACCCGTTCTCTATTAGGGGTGCTCCGATCCGGCTAAGCCACGATCCGATCCAATTCCGATTCCTGGGGTCACAATCCGATTCCAGAATCGATTCTCGATTCCAACGATTCTCGATTCCAGAATCTACAATCGATTCTCAATTATGTAGTTTTATATTGCAATAACACACAAAGGTAAATCTAAGACAAAAAATGGCAAATGTATTAATGCTGAACTTCAAATTCAACTTCTGAAGTATTACAGTCAGGGCCTAAATTCATTTTGCAAACTAGGGGGGAATTCCCCTTCAGATAAAATGGATTTATAGGCTGGGGGGGATCTGTAGACTTTGAGAAGGATTTATAGATTTTGGGGGGAATACATTAACCAGAGTTCTTAAGTGCAAGAGGTGGTGGCACCGTGGCAGTACAGTACACAAATGACATGAACATTTGGACACTTATTCAGCCGGTATCTTGCATGTTGTCTTCATGTGCACTGTAAAAAAATAAAAAAAATTACAATACAAAGAAGAATCGATTCTTGGGAGTTTGGAATCGATCCAGGAATCGTGGCATTAAGAATCGCGATCCATTCAGAATCAATTTTTTTGGAGCACCCCTATTCTCTATGCATTTTTACAGGCTTTTCCACAGGTCTGGAAAGTACGTGAAAGTGCTTGGATTAAAAGGACAAAATCAAGACCTTGAAACCTTGGATTTAAAAAGAGGCCCCTAAAGTGCTTGGATTTAGCCTACCGTAATCTCTGACGTTTAAGCTATGTGTGCACCGTCATCTCAAAGTTCACCAATGACACCATTTTCATACATCTGGAGTGCTGGGCCGAGCTTGATACACTTCCTTCATATCTACAGTATCACTCTCCGCGTAGGCTACAAGCATATATAGATGAAACAGGGAGCTGTTTGTGACGTGCTATATAGGCATGCTTGAAACTTTCAACTTGCCACACACATCAGAATGGGTGAAGATTTCTATCTGATATGGAGCTTGAGCTTGGGTGTGGCAAAATGGCTTGATAGGTGGCTGCGGTGTCAGGTGACCCCCGAAGGTGCGAGGGACCCATCATCGCTGCTTGCAGCTTGAATAATGTCATTAAAAAGTGCTTGAAATGTGTCATTTACAAACGGGTGGCAACCCTGTTTTTCATTCCTTTCCAATTTTTTGCATAGCTGTGGATCCAGGAGCGGCTTCCCCTGGCCTCCTCGAAGGAATATGGCAATAACCTCCAGAGTGTACAGCAGCATGTGAAAAAGAACCAAGTGAGTGGCGGAGCGTACATGTTGTTGTTGTTACCCCCTCACCACCACAATTGAGTGAGACTCACTCACCCCCCCACTCTCTACTATCAAATCCCCCCTCAAATCCTACCTGTTATCCCAAGCATGTAACCTCCACACTGCCCATGCCTGCTCTCTCCTCCCTCCCCTCTTGTCTGCCTAACCCCTGCTCCGCCACCCTCCTCCCTCTTTGTGTTGCATGTTTCTACTTGTCACTTGTCTCATGTCTGTTTCTTCGTGGACTCTTATTTTCAGCGCCTTTAGGTATATCAAATTCATGAGTTATTATTTTATTATTATGAATGATCAATATCAAGTATTTATTATTTGTGGTCGGCTGAAACATGGCCCCCTCGGCCCGCTCAACCCTAAAACCTGCCTCTGGTTTGGTTCCTGCAGACACTCCAGAGGGAGCTGACGGGGCGGCGGGCGCGGGTGGAGGAAGTGCTGGACCGGGCGGGGATCATCGCATCGCTGAGGACTCCTGAGGTGGACTTTGTGCGCGAGGGGGCGGGGCACGTGCGGCAGCTGTGGGAGGTGCTGCGGTTAGAGGTGGAGAGGAGGTCGGTGATGCTGGATGCCGTGCTGCAGGCGCAGCAGTACTACAGCGAGGCAGCTAAGGTGGAGTCGTGGCTGTCTGGGCAGAAGCTGCATCTTGTCAATGAGGAGAAAGGCATGGTACGGACAACCTCAGCTTTCATAAACACGTTTGTTTGGCGCACTGTATATGCGCCATGTAGACATAATGAGCACTGGTCTTTGAAGTCCTTGAAAGTTTGCGAATTTGAGGAAAAAATCAAGGCCTTGAAAGTTTTTTTTAAAGACATAAATAGACATGGGTCATTGAAAGTGCTTGGATTTATATATTTTCTGCAAGAATATAAATTGAAGTTCTTTCCATATACTTTTTTTCCATCCACATAACAACACAGTTGTTCACACATTCAATCCTCTCTTTTTAATCATCTGTAAAGCCTGTTAGTTGTCGTTATAAAAAAGTTCTCAGTGTTGTAACAGTAATTAACCTTGATCTGTGTCTCAAACTTTGCCATGTTGGCTCCTTGAATTTGAGGGAATTGGGGCTGGAAGGTCCTTGAAATGTCCCTGAATTTGACGTTTAAGAAGGTGTGGGAAGTTCTGGGAACCTGGTATGAACCTGGTATGAGGCTAATATAATGCTGGTGTTTTTACAGGATGAGGCGAGCACCCTGCAGCTGCTGAAGAGCCACCTCGCCCTGGAGCAAACAGTGGAGACATATGCAGAGACAGTAGGCATGCTATCCCAGCAATGCCAGCGTCTACTGGAACTGGGACACCCAGAAAGGTGTGGCTCGATGAGAGGTTGCATTAGACTTTCGGCTTGTAAAAAATGTGTCATACTCGATTATTACCTGTCATTTTAATTTAAATGTTTTTCATGATAAGGATGAATCAAGCAGATTTCTTTACACGCAGCGATGCGTTCTTGGATTTAAAATAACTGATGGAAACTCATAACTGCTGCTTCATGGAAACAAGTTAAATTCACTTGAACACATTGTTTTATTGCACTGGGTTGAAAATAGGCAGGAATGTCTAGCGTCTTTTTTCTCCACATTTCGCAAAACAAGCGGTCAGCTCCACAGTCTGTCATTTAATTGTGCATTGGTTTAATGTTGTCCGGCATTCCAGTTGAGCAGACTTTCCTGTTTTTGTGCACTGTGATTGACCCAAAAGTCCAAACACCACCCAGTTGGAAAACTTCGGTTGTAAAAGGAACCGACCCACTAATGTTACTTCAACTAACACAAAGGAAGCAACCTCCGTTTCCGAACAGACTGTTCCGCTCTGTCTGTCTGTCTGTCTGTCTGTCTGTCTCTCTGTCTGTCTGTCTGTCTGTCTGTCTGTCTGTCTCTCTGTCTGTCTCTCTGTCTGTCTGTCTGTCTGTCTCTCTGTCTGTCTGTCTGTCTGTCTGTCTGTCTGTCTGTCTGTCTCTCTGTCTGTCTGTCTCTCTGTCTCTCTGTCTGTCTCTCTGTCTGTCTGTCTGTCTGTCTCTCTGTCTCTCTGTCTGTCTCTCTGTCTGTCTGTCTGTCTGTCTCACTCACTGCACTGTCCAGCTGCCCTGTAATCTGTCAAAATGACGGACGGCCTTCAATTTTTTTTGCCATTGTTAAAACAATTCTGTCGATGATGCGGAATATTCGGTTGGATCTCTGGGCTTGATCCCCCCTCGCACATCCCTCCACAAAGCAGCAAATCCTGTCCTTTAATATACACATTGTAGACCACGGAAGGAAGGAAGTAACCTGACGCTGCCAGATGGACGGTATAGCTCCACATACGTTTCACTAAACCAGTCGATCTGGGAATGCAGTAACCAGACCCGCTGACGGAGGCGGGCACTTTTTCCAAGCTACTTGGCAGGTGATTGGATGACCCATCTGTCTATCACCGCTGGTGGGTGTTAACTTAAACCAATCAGATCGCCAAAGTTGCCAGTGCCTGATCTCCGTGGTATTCAATGATTGAGTCCTCACGGTCGTAAAGTCACCTTCGAAGCATTTAGTTAGATTATAACGAACTAGTTGTGTGGCTTAGCCTTCCCAAATGTTGAGGGTCGTTTTTTAGAATTTAATACATAGAATTGGGAACGTTACATTCAATTTCATTCAGACTGCCTGTCACTTCCGCGGCGGCAGCCATGTTGACGAGTGAAAAGAACTACAAAGACCATGTACCCACTACTTGCCCAGACGAGCCTGAGCTCGCCTAAGGCTGCCGCTGATTCGTCGGGCCGGCATGGTTCGACCAATCATCTTAACTGCCTGTGCATGACAAGATGGATTACTCGAGAGAATCTCTTTTGATCTCGCGAGGTTATCCATCTTGCAAGCAAGGTTAGGAAGGAAGGACCTTAGATAGAAGAGTATCCTAGAAGAGTCCTCAAAAGTTCTCAATGGCTAAAAGGCATTAACGTTTCGTTTTGACTGTGTTTCTCTCTATTTGAAACAGTGAGCAGATCACCAAGCAGCAGTCCCACATAGACCGGCTGTATGTGTCTCTGAAGGACATGGTGGAGCACAGGAAGACCAAGCTGGAGCAGCAGTACTGGCTCTATCAGCTCAACAAGGAGGTGGAAGCGTTAGAGAAGTGGATCACCGAGCACGAGGCGGTGGCCAGCTCCACTGACCTGGGCCATGACCTGGAGGATGTCACGGTCAGTCTGTGGAGGAACACAGTTGTAGCTTAAACCACTTGGGCTCATATTCAGTCTTGCTCAGGGACCCAGAATACTAAGGGGGCTTACACACCTACCCTGTTTGGCCTGTTTTAATCGAACCATGGTGCATTTACTCCGGACGTAAGTCTGGTCCGTTTGGAGAGGTGAGAACATGCATTCGAATGAACTCTGGTGCGGGCGTGCAGCTCAAACATTCGAACCATGGTCCTCCTGAAAAGTTGGGACTCTAGACCCAGACTAGTTAGACAAACTAAAAACTAATCATAATATGATGTAAAATGCTATTGCCACACAATGACAGATCAATCAGTTTTCTCTCTCTCTCTCTCTCTCTCTCTCTCTCTCTCTCTCTCTCTCTCTCTCTCTTTCTCATATACACACACGCACACACACAACATTACCATACAAAACTAGAAAAATAGGATAATTTACTCTGGAGATTTGGACGTCACGTCATTCCTGATATGTTTTGTTGCCAAATTGCCATATGCTGTCACCATTACGCAATGTCAAATGCACAAAATGCATGTCCTGTTAACTGTCATCACACATTGCCAGTTGTTCGATCAGGGGCGGAGCTATGGGTGGGCCTGGCTGGACTTCTTACCTATAGGCCCATCCAATCAGGAGACTTTAAAACCTCTTAAACGGCCAACATCCCTGTCTTTCAGAAGCTGTAGCAGGCTCAGATAGAGTGAAGGTACTGATATCATATGAAACTAGTAGACCTAGGCATCCATTGGCACCAATCATGTCATCATGCTAGTTTGTCGGGCTAAGTAACACCTCAAATTTGGGCTAAGTTTTGGCGAGGGAAAAACCAAAACGTTTATTACATGACTATAAAAACTACACGAGAATAATAAAACTATGAGTAGAAAAACGTAACAGTGTTGAGCTGCATCTCAAATTAATCTTCAGGTTCCCAGCTTTCAGATGATGTGCACCACTTCCATGTGGCATATACTATTATTGCTATCTCACCCTAATATCCCCTGTGTCTGCTAGGGAGGGATGTAAAGTGTCATCATGTGAACACATGCATTTTACTTTACTAATGTCAATTATATCAATTATGGAATGAATTGTGTGGCCCACCCACTTTTATTCAGGCCCACCCGCAGTTTCATTTCTGGCGACGCCCCTGTGCTATTATGCAACCTACAACCCAGAGCCATGTAGATAGAAGAGTCCCGACATCTCCATTCACTCCAATGGACCAGTTTTTTACTCTCAAGAGTTCCAGGAAGTAAGGTCCTGGATTAAGCAGCACTGTCGAGTTGTAGCAAAATAGACAGTTTGTGTTGTACTCTGAAAGGGTTTTTTCCCCCCTTGAATCAAATTGTACATTATCAGCTTTATTTTAGCATGCAAAAGTAGCGCGAGACCCATTCCTGGCTGTTCATTGGCTAATGAGTCTCGCATTTTGGTCCTCCGCTGACGCCACTCTCCCTCGCTAGACTAGAGGACACTACTACAACCAAGAAAACAACACAGTAAACATGTAAAAAACACAGCTCAACAAAAAAACAAAATAACCATCCGACACAGTGGACGCAAACGACGCACCCGACATACCCAGCGCGCGCACACACACACACATGCATGCACACACACACACACACACACACGCACATTCTTATAATTTCAGCTCTCAAATAAGTGAGGCTAATTACCAGAGTAATTCTGGCCAATCTGGGAGGGTTGGCAACCCTATCTGGACCTCTTGATTTTTGGATTTGTGAAAGTGAACTGAACCATCTGAAAAATGAAACAATGTATCGCTCTCACATCAGATGTGAACCAATGAAGCAGAATATCAGGTGTGAAAACGCCTTGAGAATACTAGTACTATCACTTTGGGGCATACTCTTATTATTATCTAGCTATTACCAAGACCAGAATGGAAAAAAATCTTGATTGTGTCATTTCCATGCTAGAATAGCCAAAATTAATATTCCTCTATAAACACCAATAGGTCGACTTTACCTATACAGTTTAATTGTATTGCTTTGACACACAAATTTGAATAATTATAAAAATAATTTATGATTAAGCTGGACATGTCTAAAATAATCAATGTGTATAACAAAACTGCCATTGTCATTGTCTGCACAGCAATTTTAGCTATATAAGCCAAGTAACTTTTAGTTTCTGATGAGTATTTTTGCACTAGGCATCTCGTGCGCTCAATTCCTAGGCTCACCCGCCCTGCAGCTCATCGAGCTGGCCCTGCAGCTCACATACGCAGCTCGGCCGCTGGTGGCCTCCCCCGCCCTGCAGCTCCACCGCTCGCTGTGCGGACTCACTTGCTCCCTCACCCGCCCTGCAGCTCGACCGCTCGCTGTGCGGGCTCACTTGCTCCCTCGCCCGCCCTGCAGCTCGACCGCTGTGCGGGCTCTTTTGCCCTTATGACATCACTGATGATGTCACAACTTTGCATCACTGATGACATCACAATTGCTCTTATTAGGCACAATGCCTATGACATCATCATTGATGTCACAATGCACAATTGCTCAAGTGACATCACTGATGACATCACTTCCATTTGAGTGACATCACTTCCGCGGCAAAAATCGCAGAGCCCACTTGCTCCCTTTTAGTTATGATGATAATGAAGATAAGTGGAAGCATAGACATACTGTTGAATATGATCATGTTATTTTTTTAAATATTTGGGTTAGGGTTAGATATAAATACTTAGGGCCCTATCTTCCCAACGGCGGTAATTTTGCGTTAGCGCCCGTTTTGCACTGGAATAGCGCTGCGCAAAGCCCTAATTGTGGGCGTGTCGGCCCGCTGCGCTTCACGTCATCTCGGTGCACATCTCCGTATAGGCGTGTTTATGCCCAAAAGCATTGTGGAGGTGTGGTCATGCCCATAAAACCACAGCGTCACGTCAGCAGCTTCCTCCTCACTGAGAGTAGACTTGTTCTCAGTCTCTATCTGCTTCGGGACTAGAGTGAGAGAGAGAAAGAGGGAGAGAGAAAAGATAGCCTAGATGGGGAGAGGCAGAGAGTCAGAGAGAGAGAGAGGGGAGAGAACGAGAGAGGGAAGAGAGAATTGGAGGATGAACCAGTTCGGATTCGTAACGAAAATTTATGCTTTTGTAATTAGTAGCCTTTTAATTAGTCGTTTCGCTCATATAGGCTACATTATAACATACACATTAAAAATATCCGTTTCTTTATTAGGGTAGGGATGTGTGATATTTTATTTCAATAGCCTATACCAGAATTGTCCACTCAGGTTAAGCTATTGTTGCATGGTGCAATGGAGCAGGGAGAGAGGTTACTGTATAGCCTACTATCAATGGTTACTGTATAGCCTACTGGCCGGTGTTGTGTCAGAAAGTGATTTGCTGAAGGTGTGTTTTTTTCTGCCGTGTCGATTAGTTGAAAATCAGCGTGGCATTCTGAGGTGGGAAGTGTGTCCGTGCGCAAGCCGTGCGTGTAATGGGCCTATCCAAGCGAGGATTTCCTGCACTGCGCCGGAGAATGCTGTCTGCGCCATGGGGTTGTTTGCGCTAAGACCAGCTATTTGCTGGTGTTAAAATTGAGAGCACCCAAGGCCTTTTTTTCTAACACATTGCGCTGGATGCCTATTTTGGAACGGGCAACGCCCAAACCTCTCCTTGCACTAGGCACATACCGACGGTATCTTCCCCACAGCGCTAAATTACACTTGCGCGAGGCACATGATAGGCTAGAGGCCCACGGACACACCTGGACCACGCCTACACCTGTGTCATCCCAGCGCAAAACTGGACGGTGGAGGCAGATGATAGTTTAAGACGCTGGGAAGATAGCAATAAGAGGCGCACAAACGATAGCGCCGTACGACGATAGGGCCGTACGACGATAGGGCCCATAGTGTTTTGTCTCAAACATATAATACTCTGGGGCGCCCTGCTGGCTCACCAATTAGAGCACGTACCATGACACGCGGGGTGTTATCTCGTGTCATACATACGCAGAAACGCGATTTGGCGTGCAGTTTGGCGGCAAAAATGGCGGCAAGTAACGTTAACAAACTCGCAACCACTAACCCAAACCCTAACCCTTAACCTAACCCTTAACCTAACCATAACCCTAAACCTAACCCCCATAACTTCCACGTAAAGTTATTATGCATGTTAGATTTCTAATGTAAGTGGACGAGGCGAAGTTGCGTATGAACTGCACGAGAAACTGTGTTTCTGCGTATGTATTCCACGAGTATACATACGCTCTCCCATGAGATCAGGTTGCCTTCTCACAGTGACCCGGTTTGAATCCAGCCTATGGTCATTTGCTGCATGTCCTCCCCTCTCTCTCTCCCATCCCACCTTCCTGTCTCTCTCACACACTATCCCGATCAAATAAAGCATGAAACGCCCCCAAATAAAACAACTATAGAACTCTTTTAATAAAAGTCATTGAAGTAATCATGATTTTTCTTTTCCTTTTTTTTATGATCTGTTGGTTTATAAGCCACAAATATAAATATGTCTTAATCTTCCTGTCTATAGCTGGCCTATAGTCTTGGGTGGTTTCTGTGTGTTCCAGGTGCTTCAGGAGAAGTTCACCAAGTTCTCCTCGGAAACCAACAACATGGGCCAGCAGCGGATGGAGCAGGTGAATAAAATGGTGAACGAGATGATCGACTGCGGCCACACAGACGCAGCCACCATCGCTGAGTGGAAGGACGGACTGAACGAGTCCTGGGCCGACCTCCTGGAGCTGATGGAGACCCGTAGGCAGATGCTGGCTGCGTCGCACCAACTGCACAAGTTCTTCACTGACTGCAAAGAGGTACAGTCACAAACAAGAACAGACTCTGGGGTGTCTGGGTAAAAGGCAAGCACTCGCCTACCACCGCGGAGACCCGCGTTCAATTCCCGGTGGTACTTCCAGCTTCGTCAGACGTTATGGTTCCATGACGTGTCTGCGGGTGCAAAGCCAGTGGGGTATATAAAGTTTCTTTGCCTCTGCCCACTGAGATTTAACTCAATCTATTCACCTTATCATTTGCCCATATCAGGACGCTTCTGCATAACATCATTTTGTAATCGTTATTCCGTTTTAGACCCGGAAGTAGATTACTCCTGCCTTTATCATTTTTAGACTTGCCAAAAAGCTGTTTTCAAGCAAAAAACAAACTGTTTGAAAAAGTTTGAATATTTTTTCGGATGATTTTAATATTTTTTTTCGAAATTTTTAACGAGCAGCGAGGACTGAGTGCAAAGAGGCTGTGTGACCGGTCAGACTAGCTAGTATCTGTCAACCCCTACTGTACTGGCAGTGAGAAAACACGGTCAACGTCCTTTTGTAACTAACGTTAACTCATTGAGTGCCAGCCACTTTTGGAGAACGGACGCTCCCAGTGCCAGAGTTTCAGAGCGTTTTCAGTGATTTCTCGAGGCCCACAGAATATTGTGTGATATTACTATGTAAACACCAAACACGCACAAAGAACGAGGAGACTCTATTGTATCATCAGCAAAAAAAAGTTTATTGATACCATTTTCCGTTCTTTAGTTATGAGCCGGAGAAGATAGGTTGTTTTGAGCAAAAACAGGCGTTTCAAATTAGAAGCTGAGATATTCCGCCTTTTGTGAAATGAAGCATTTCAAGCACATTCACTGAGTCTGAAGCTAATATTTTCTGATGTAGTGACGTGGTGTAGTTGTGTGGTGCCCTGCGTGCCCCACCCCCCTCTCCCCCCCTCAGCTGCAAACTCCTCCCCACACTAACACACAGCCTCACGCACCCAGCGTCTATTTTCGGAGTGCTCCGTTTTTGTGCGCCGGCTCCCAGCGCAACACGGAAAAGCCAAACCGGACTGCTGAGAATGGTTTGGCCCTTCGGCGTCGGGTGCTGCTTTTCTGGCGGCTAATCGTGTGGAGAAACTATACAGCAGAGACAGAGAGGCTCAGTTGTGGGCGCGGATTGACTGCTGTTCGCAGCCAACGTCAGCTCCAGCCAGAGCCATCTATATGGCTCTGGCTGCAGCATGAGCGGTTTCTCTTTCATCACGGGGCTTTTTCCTGCTGTTTTCCTGACCTTTCTCTAATCTGGAGAGCACTGTCGCCACCTAATGGGTCTGTAAAATAGGTTATACACCTTCAATAGCTACAATATTTGTACAGCTAACGGAACCGGAAGAACAAATACAATTGCATCTAACCTGGAAGATAAAAAAGTGGGCATGGCAACATAGGGTGAATACAATGATTCGGGCATCTGGGTAGTGTCGATGTAAAAGCACTCACCTACCACTGCAGAGACCCGGGTTCAATTCCCGGCAGCGCCACTTCCTGCTTGGTCACACGTTCCTACAGACACAATTCATTCGCATGTGTCTGCAGCTTGGAAGCTGGTGGGGTATGAGTCCTGGTCTCTGCACTAGTGCCTCCTCTGGTCAGTCGGGGGCGCCTGTTTGGGGGGGGGGGGGGGGAGGGGCACTGGGGGGAATAGCGTGATCCATCCGTCCACGTGAAACCCCTCGCTGTCAGGTGAAAAGAAGCGGCTGGCGACTGCACATGTATCGGAGGAAGCATGTGCTAGACTATGGCTCTCCCAAGATCGGCAGAGGGGGTGGAGCAACGACCAGGACAGCAGGGGGAATTGGCCAAGTACAATTGGGGAGAAAATGGGAGAAAAACCAAGAAAAATATCACTCTCCAATTCGATTGCAGCATGTTCTTCGCTGCCGTTTCAGAGGTAGACAGTCTAGCCATTACCTGCGGCTGCTATTTTTAAAGTCCTCGTGATGATGATGACGCTGTGTTGTAGGTCTTGGCTCAGATCGCGGGGAAGATGAGGCAGCTGCCAGAGGTGAGGGCGTGCCAAGCCAGCATCGCCAATCCAGCCACCCTGCAGAGACTCATGCACTCCTTTGAGCATGCCCTTCAACTGCTAGTCGCACAGGTGAGCACTGCCCATCAGTCACACAGTGCACTCTTGGAGTGGAGTGGGTATGTCTGTTATGACAGTGATTCTCAACCTTTTTCATATCAAGGATCCCTAATTTAGTCCACATTATTTCCACGGACCCCCGTTTGCCTCTTGGACACAAATCTGAGAATATTTTTATTGTTAAATATGATTTAAGGCTTTTGTGCCTCAAGTCATGGGGAGATACTCTTGCCGGAGGATTCTGGCTGCGTTGAAGATGATGGATACATCATTGCATAATGTTTTTCTTCATGTCCAAAACAGCTTTGCTCAGGTCATCATCAAAAACCAGGGACCATGTGCGATAAGCAACAGGTGCATGTTTCAATCTAATAATAAAACTACCTATACTACTACTAGCTATAGCTCGTTAGCTAACATTAGAAAGGTTTGTATTCAATAATAAAGTTATACCAACCTCATGTGTTCATCTCAAATTTCTGTCATCTCAATGTTTTTGTCACATCTGGAAAGATCTGGAAAATTGGTCACAGCCACTGGATGTGTTGACTTTCTTAGGTTGCACCTGAGAGGTCTAAATATAATGCTACTAACGGACACATGTAACATTATACAAGTAGCTGGACAACAACAACAAAATCACCTTGATGACACTTATGTAGCCCTGGTGGGAAAAATAGGGATTAAAACAAATTAGTTGCTAAATGAAAATAAGCCAGTAATGTAATTAAACTGAAAATGGTTTAGTTTAATAAAGAAAGAAAATGTGGTTAACTGGGAGACAAATTAGCCATAAACCAGGTAGGATGTAACTGGTTAAATAATTGGTTGAAATAAAGAGTCTTAAACAATATTGAATGTAAACCATGGAGTAACATAATGGATAAAAACACAGATTGCACCTTTAGTTCGGTTTTTGTAGTGGCTGATTTGTTAATTCAAGCATCAGTCAAGTTAAGCAGTTGTGATTGGCTGTAGAGAACGCTAGGGGGTGGGGTGAAGGAAAAAACGAAAGTCTGAGAGGGAGAAAGCAAGCCGCCGGTCTGTCATTGTAAAAAAGAGGAGTGAATTAAGAGAGAAAAGTGGTTTTCGTCTCGTTTTCTATTTTGAGCTAATTATTAATTAATACACAGGACAAGATGTTACTATCCCTTGTGCCAAAATCCGAGGAAAAACACATTTAGAAGCCCAATCCAGAATAAAACAAGCTAACAAACTAATAAACAAGACACAAATCACCAGTTACCTACCCTAGCCAACAGCAGTATGAAGCATGTCATTGGGGTTTTCAAGTGGGCACCTTCCTTCACCGATGTTTCGTTAAGTTAGCCCCACGACACCTCAAGAAGGCTTAACGGTGTAATCCAGCGTCCTGGAAACACCCCCCTCCATGCTACCACAGCACAACTGCATATTACCTCACTAAGCCTAGCTATCCAGGTCGGTTCGGTATGACATTCTTAACTACACCACCACTGTCAATGATTCAGCCCTGTTGATGCGGACCGTCAATCATGACCAACAACAAACAATCAATCTTACCTTAGCGAGCTCCCCAGCTAGCATGTTTCCTCCTTAGCCACAGCCATTAACTTGCTCGTTCTGCTGCCTGAGACATGTTGCTAACCGCAAGCTTCAGGCTCCGTCCCCGAATGCCCAACTCAGTTAGTAGGGCAATAACGGACTTTGCCACAAAACCACGGCAGCCCACCTCTACAGGCCGCACTCGAGCCCTCCAACCTCGCTGCTCTGCCTCTGCTGCCATTTCAGCATACCTAGATTTCTTGCGCTCATAAGCCTCCTCAACTCGATCTTCCCAGGGGACTGTGAGTTCGATAAAATAAACTATCTTCTCTACCTCAGACCACAGTAACAAGTCCAGACGTAGCCGGCTGCTAACTATATATGCTGGGATGACTAGCTGTTCATTCAAGTCAACCCTCATTTCCCAGGCTCCACCTACACTTAGCTGCCCTAACTTGTGCCTGACCTTAATTGGTCTAATATTTTCTCCCTCACGTACAAATTTGATCTGTCTTGTCTCTTTGCTAGCAACTAGAGAATTTACTTCTAGCCGCTTTTCCTCAACTGCAGCTGCCAAACATCTCAACACCTGGTTGTGATGCCAGGTGTATCGCCCCTGGGAGAGACTGACCTTACACCGTGACAGTATATGCCTCAGTGTACATACACTAGAACACAATGGGCAGGCACCATCCTTGCCCAACCACTGATTTAAGTTCTGAGGAGATGGCAGCACATCATAAGTAGCCCCTATAATAAATCTAATTCTTCTGGCCTCCATGCTCCACAACTCTCTCCACTTCAACTTTCTCTTCTCGACACTCTCCCAGTTCACCCACTGTCCTTGCTTTGCCTGCGACACTGCCTTAGTACATTTTACTGCTTCCTCTTGCCTATGTACAATACTTCTTCATCTACCATCTTCCTCTTTTCTATTACTGATGCCTTGTTCCACACAGGTTTCCCTATGCACAACCCTACGCCTCCACACCCGTGCTGCACCTGACCTACAATATCCCTGTGTCTAAGAGCTGACTATGCTTGCTGTACTGCCTCCTTTGGGTTCCACTTCCTCCCTGTTTTAACTGCGGGCGCTACACTCCTAACCAATGGATCCTTTGACTGAGTCAGAGTCATTTCCAGTCTAACCTTAGCACACTTGAACTCCTCTGTCAGGCTAGATAATGACAATTCCAATATGCCTTTCCCATAAAAACGAGGTGAATGTCAATTCACTCGTACTGTACGGGCTTATTTTAGCCGAAAGGGCTAAAATAGTATGTAGTTGCATAGCGGCCGCTTTTGTTTTGAAGGCTAAACGTCCAAACCAGAACTCTTATTATTTCGTCATTGAACGTAGCTTTAGCGGTCTCTCTCTTTCAAGATTCAAGATATTGTCACTCCGTTGTACAATTATGCACATGTGAAATTATTGTGTTGGGGGGCATCATTACAAGACATAGGTAGGTACAAACACAACAATTATTATGATTATTTTCAGTCTCCTTCGCTATGAACGGTCCTCGGCGGAAACAGGCAACCGGCAGCTGGAAACAGGGAGGGAGGGTGTCATGGACGCGCCCACGGTCTCACCAGGAAACTCGTGAATAGCATGGACTGTCGCGTGACGGTCGGGGAGCTTAAGCTGTGCACCCAGTGTGGGGCCTGCTTAGCCCCTGACGATTGCCACAGGCTCTGCGTGTCCTGCCTAGGGCCTAGACATGCAGACCGCGCACTCGCGGACCTGCTTTATTGCCCTGCTGTGCTGCTATGCCTCCCACTACTCGCCGCTATCGGGCTAGGTTTTTGTACCCAGCGCGTCTGCTGCCCGCACCCACGAGTCCCGGGCAGCTAACGAGCCTAGCTTGGCCAACCCCGGCCTTCGCGAGCCCCCGCTCGCCGCTCCCCCTGCTTCGGTAGGGCCTGCTGCCCACACCAGAATGGTGGAGTTCCACACTCAGCAGTGGGCGGACAGCCAGGAGGCGGTATCTACAGGGCAAGGCTCGGCCTTTAGCATGGAGGACGTTATCGACCTCCACCCGGACATAAGCGGGGACGAGGCAGATGCCCCTCGGTACGAGGAGGAGGACCTGGAGGAGCCTGAGCAGGCCCAACCGCCTGGTGAAAACCTGGGAGGTGAGGCCTATCAGAGGCATTTCAGGGAGGTTTTAGCCAGGGCCGTAGCTAAGCTCGGCATGGCGTGGGCTAACCCCCCTCCACCTGCAAGCTCCCTGCTTCAGGGACGCTTTTTCCAGGCTCCGACGGTCACACCGCAACATCACATGCCGCAGTGCCGTGACGTGTGGATGATTTTGTGTCTACCCGGATCTCTCTGTCACCTTTTTCCCTATCCATGAATTTGAGTTTAGAGTGATGTGTAAGCCCCACTAGGCTAGGTCCCCCACCCAGGCTTTCGCCTGTTGGTCGGACGTGGACGGCGAGCCCGAGCTGGGCTATGCGGCCATGCCGCCCTTGGAGGACGTGGTTGTTAACCACCTCGCCGGTCCCGGTAGGCCCCAGCTCCCCTCCAAGGCCTGCCATGTCACGGCCAGATTGGCCGATAAATCCTACAGGGCAGCGGGTCAGGTGGCTGCTATGACCAACAACCTGGCCATACTCCAGGGGTATCAGGCGGCCCTCCTGGCTGACTTGCAGGGCAACGCCACCCAGCAGTCCTACACGAAGCTCCGCATGGTCACCGATCATGCTCTCCGCATGTTGGACTGCGTGGCGCAGGACGTGGCGAAGATCATGGCCTTCTCGGTCGTAACCCACCGCCACCTGTGGCTCGGCCTGACGCAGGTCTCGGAGCGGGAGAAGAAGGAGCTGCTTAACGCGCCCATCTCCCCCTCCGGCCTTTTCGGACCTTCGGTGGAAAACCTGGCCCACCAGTTTGCGAGGCAGCGTCAGAACTTGAGCGGCCCAACGACCACCGGCCATTCAGGGAAGGGGACGCCAGCCTGCATCTGGCTCCTCCCGCTCACCGCGATCCCGAGAGAGGCCCGCCCGCGAGGGTGCGGGGCCTCCCGGTGCGGGGGAAGACCGGCCCGGCAGCCTGCCTACTGGTCCGTCTTGGACGCCACGCCCGCTAACGCAGCCGCAGCAACGCCGGCAGCAGCAGCGCGGCCTGAGTCAGCAGCGACGGAGGCCGGCTGCTGCGGGCCACGGGGCAGAGGCGTACCTAGTCGCCTCCCATGGGGGAGGGGGGGGTCAAGCCCACCGTCATTTGGACTCAGGGTCCCACCTCGGTCTGGAGCTCCCAAGAGGACCTTGCCTTTGGAGTGCCCCTTGCCAGTGAAAGCCACTCGGCTCACAACGCCGCTGTGTCCCTTGACTGCGCCCCTTCCAGATCTGGTTCCTCAGTCACCGCCTGGACCCGGCGAAGCATCGCCGTTGCAAACTGGCGCTGACGGATCATGCCCGCCAGGTTTTGGCCGCATGGACGGACCCACATTGGCTCTCATCGGGCACTTGATTGGGTCCAGTCATCTGGACCGACGCCTCCCTGTGGGGATGGGGTGCGGTGTTCGAGGGACTCGTGGCAAACGGCCAGTGGGAAGCCCGGGAGCTTCGCCACATAAACATGCTAGAGTTGGAGGCGGTTCGCCTGGCTCTACGCCACTTCCGGAATCAGATACACGGTCACCATGTACTGATACGTTCGGACAACACCGCCACGGTTGCTTACATTAATCGCCAGGGCGGTATCCGGTCTCAACCTCTGAACCGGTTGGTGATGGAGATACATCAGTGGGCGCACGCCCATCTGCTATCTCTGTCGGCGGCCCACATACAGGGCCAGTTGAACTCGGGCGCGGATATGTTGTCGAGGGGCAACATCCGCGTGTCAGAGTGGTGTCTCCACCCGCACGTGGTGGAGCAGATCTGGGCCAAGTTTGGTCGGGCGCGCGTCGATCTCTTCACATCGCGGCACATTGTCCCCTGTGGTTCTCCATCCACGGGGACAGCCCCCCTCTAGGGCACGACGCTCTGGTGCACGAGTGGCCAAAAGAGGGCCTCTATGCTTTTCCCATAAAAAGAAATAGAGTCCGCACACTGCTCGACTTGCTGCCAGTTGATTTATGTTTAACGTTTCGGTCAACAAGGACCTTCTTCAGAAATGAAGCAGGAAATGACAGAGCACTCAAATTTATACAGTATGGGTCACACCCATCCACCAATTGGCAGAGGGGAAAAAAAAGTGTCATGTGAGCACAATCAACCAGTAAGAAAATAGAGTGCATCTTGCTTCACACAAGTAAATAAATCAATTAAGTATACAAACCCAAGACAAACAATTAAGAAAATGCAATATATGCCCAGTGTAGGAGATCAGATGGGGTGGAGCTAAAAAACGGCAAAGAAACTCCTGTTAAATCCTGTGTAGGAGAAACAAAGACCCCAATAGCCTACAATGGACAATGCAATACACAAATATTAAACAAAGGCAATAGTTACGAAGAAAGAGAACAGACTATTCTCCAATCATATAATCAGTAAAAGTACATTAAATATGAATATAGGTTACAAAAAGAGCACATAGGGCATACAACTGCTAACAGACAAGAAGTAGGCAGTTCAAAAATTCACATCTGACTTACAAGAGTAGAAATACAAAAGTGGAAATAAAGATTAAAATAAGAGTAGCTACAGGAACGGTCTGAGGTCAAATGATTCATTCAGGCCCCTAGCAACTGTATCTAGAGTAGAGATCCAGTATGCTTCTCTCCTTAGGAGTAGAGCGTTGAGGTCTCCTCCTCTAGGTGGCATTTTGACATGCTCTATGCCAATATATTTCAATGATGATATACAATGTTGAGCCTGAGAAAAGTGAAGGGCTACAGGATTTTTAAAGTCCTTAGTCCTGATGTCACTCCTATGTTCTGAAATCCTGGTCTTCAAGGCTCTGGAAGATTTGCCAATATAGGCCAACCCACAAACACACTTAATCATATAGATGATATTGACTGTAGTACAACTGATAATACCTTTGATTTTGTAACATTTACCAGTGACTGGGTGGTTGAATGTGTTACATTTATAAGTGAAGTTACACTGGGCGCATCTACCACATTTGTAATTGCCATCTGGAATCTTAGACAGGAAGTGAGAAGGGGCAGGTTGTGGTAAATGAGACCTGACCAGAAGGGTCTTGAGGTTGGGAGGTCTTTTATAAACAAGACGAGGTGGAGATGAGAATGTTTTGCTGAGGGCAGGGTCAGAACTGAGAATATGCCAATGTTTTTTTATTATCTTCTCAAACTGCCGGCCAAGAGGAGAGTATTGAATAATACAATTAATGGGTTGCTCTCCACTCTGTCTCTCCCTAGTGGTGAGACAATCATGTTGTGTACAGCCATGATACCGTAAATTCCGGACTATAAGCCGCGGCTTTTTCCCCGTTTTTTGGCCCTGCGGCTTATATAACGGTGCGGCTTATCTATGGATTTTTTCAGAAAAAAAAAAAAAAATACAAATAAAATCTCTCTTTTTTAGCACTCTTTCTAACTATAAATCCACTTCTGTTTTAATTTCCTCTCTTGCCCTCTTTTCACCACACCGCGGACACTGTGTGCACTGTAAAAATAAACAAAGGTGGTGTTGTGTTATGTTGTTTTGTTGAAATGTTACGGTAATACGGTAAATGGGAGCTTCCTCAAACAGCCAACAATCCCCTCTGTGTGTGAACCCTTACATATGGTAATTACGGTAAGCAAACGGCCACTCGGTGACCTCCAAAATCGATGGATTTTACAGGTTACACAGCTTCATCAGCACATTTTATGTGCATTGCTTTGCTGCTTGTTTTTTCGATTATTTTTTTGTAAAGCACCTTGAATTGCCTTTGTGTATGAAAGACTTGACATCATTGGCGGAAATCAACCGGTTACTCCTACCGGTTCAAAGTTCATCAGCAGCCCGGAATCACAACAAGACGAGCAGTAGAAGCAACTCTCTCTCACTTACCATGGGGAAGGTACGCAGAAATTCACACGACGCAGCTTTCAAGTTGAAAGCAGTCAATCTCGCATTAAAAGAGGGAAATAGAGCAGCAGCGCGTAACCTGGGCATCGACGAGTCAATGGTGAGGCGTTGGAAGGTGCAGCAGGAGGAACTGTCTCAGTGCAAGAAGACCAAAAAGTCCTTCAGAGGTCATAAAAGCAGATGGCCCGAACTTGAAGATTCCCTTGAAGATTGGGTGTTGACCCAGAGAGCAGACGGCCGAGGCGTTTCCACGGTGCAGATCCGACTGAAGGCCAAAACAGTCGCCACCGAAATGAAAATTGAACATTTCATAGGTGGCCCATCTTGGTGCTTCCGATTCATGAGACGAAAGGGACTGTCCGTCCGGGCGAGAACTACTGAACAACTCCCTCCCGACTACCAGGAGAAAATCACAAACTTCGGCGAATTCACACAAAGGAAGATCACGGAATATTATAGGAGTGTGAAAACATCCACAATCACCAACGGGTTCCAAAAGGCTGGACTGCTGCGGGATGAAGAGGATGACGCCGCCACAGCTGGCGCTGAGGGCCGTCAGAGGCTTCAGAGGCTGTTCGATGCCGACACCGACAGTGACGAAGAGGAGTTCGTTGGTTTTGAGTGACAATGAAGGAGAGAGGAGAGTGGTTGACGAAGCCACCCTGAACCTGTTCGTTTCCGACACTGAAGATGAGGACTTTGGTGGTTTCAGTACGCAGGAAGAAGAGGAAGACGAGGATTAGTGACTTGACTTATCTGGTTACAGCCGTTTGCTGCACATATAGCCTATTGTTGTGTGATTTTGTCTGGGGATTAGTGACCTGACTTTTGTTTTGTTTTGTTGAAATGTTAATAAATGGGAGCTTCCCCAAACAGCCATCTCTTTCCCGACAATCCCCTCTGTGTACGAACCCTTACATATGGTAATTAAACATCAAAACGCCCGCGGCTTATAGTCCGGTGCGGCTTATATATGTAAAAAACAGTCAATTTTGCTGCTGCGGCTTATATACCGGTGCACCTTATGGTCCGGAATTTACGGTACTTAGTGGAAGCTGGTTGTATCCAGTGTTCTGGATAACCACGCTGTCGGAACCGGGCTTCAAGGTCTTTGGAATGAGCAGAAAAGGATTCATCTGTAGTGCAGTTCCTACGTAACCGCTTAAACTGGCCAATGGGAATGCCCTTTTTGAGAGGTGTAGGATGAAAGCTCTCGGCATGAAGTAAGGAGTTACGATCTGTTGGTTTTCTATACAGATCTGTAATCAATCTGTCATTGGATTTGCAAATCAAAATATCTAGAAAATTAATACAAGTCTGATCTGAAGCCAAAGTAAATTTCAGAGATGCACTGCTGTTATTAAGAAATGTGTGAAAAGCACTCAGTTCTGTAGCAGACCCAGTCCAGATCAAGAAGATATCATCTATGTACCTTTTCCATAATTGGATATGTGGTAAAAAAGGATTGTGGAGAGGATTCAAAACGAGATTAGTTTCAAGAAGGCCAACATACAAATTAGCGTAGTTGGGAGCCATTTTACTCCCCATGGCAGTGCCACGTTTTTGTAAATAAAAATCTTTTTCAAACAAAAAGAAATTATTAGTGAGCACTATTTCAGTGAGCTGTTTTAAACAGGTCGTACTGGGGATACATACCGTCCTCTGATTGAGAAAATGTTCAATAGCTTGAAGACCACCTTGATGTGGGATATTAGTATAAAGACTCTCCACATCAAGAGTGACCAGGAGAGAATCCCTTTCTACCAATTCCAAAGCTTGTAGGACCTGAATGATATCAGTGGAACCCCTAACATAGGAAGGTAGTGATAAAACATGTGGTTTGAGGAAGTGATCAACAAAAGCAGAAATTTTCTCTGTAAGGGAACCAATACCCGAAACAATGGGTCGACCAGGAGGGACCGTAGTGTAACTCTTATGAATTTTGGGTAATGTGTAGATGACAGGTATAACTGGACAATCCACTTTCAAATATTCAAATTCATTTTTATTTATGTCACCCGAATCAAGATAGCTCTTCAGTACAGAATCAATGTTCTCTTTAGAGGTAGAGATCGGATTACCACTCAATTTATGATAGACTCTATGCTTTTCACCCCATCCCCCTGATTCCGCAGGTGCTGGACAGGGTGAGGGAACAGGGCCTGCAGCTCACGCTGGTAGTGCCGCTGTGGCCGACGCAGATCTGGTTCGTGGACCTGGTCTCGCTGGCACAGAGGGTCACGCTGCGGCCTAATCCTGCCTATCAGCCTAAAAATATCAATGCTAGCTTCAGGTCTATGGTCATAGACCTGGTAGCCTTTTGCCCTCCTCCTTCGGAGGGGCGGCGGTTGCAGACGCTGTGCCATGTGCGGGCGCTCCTGACCTATGTGGCAGGACGCGCACGCTGCTCACCTCAAACCAGCTCTTGGTTTGCTTTAGGGACCGTGCCATGGGCAAGGCCCTGTCCAAACAGTGCTTGTCGCGCTGGATAGTGGAGGCCATTGCCTTGGCCTACTCTGCCATGGGGAAGGTCCCCCCGGAGGGTATTAAGGCCCACTCCACAAGAGGTGTTGCGGCATCATGGGCACTTTTGCATGGTGTGTCGGTGGAGGACATGTGTGCTGCGGGATTATGGTCCACTCACCACACCTTTGTAAGGTATTACAGTCTGGATGTGACCAGCGCATGCTGTCTTGTCAGCTTCCAGGTGCTAGTGCCTTACGGTCACTCGCTGTGATGTTCGGGTTGCCATGACCCCTGGTCATGTGCTCCGCAGTGCCATCCATGGGTCTCCGGGTTGCATGAAGTGCTTCCTTGCAGCAAGGATGGTTGTACATCAGCATATGTGAGAATCCGAGTTCGAAACGAAGTAAAACGTTAGGGTTGTCCTACAACCCAGGTTTTACGAGTGAGAACGAGGATTCTCACAAAGTAGCCTTGCTGCCCTTGCTCTGCTCGGGGTGAGGCTGAATGCTTGGAGTGACTAGCCTCAGCCGGTCTGCGCAGGTCATGTCTCCGACACGTGGGCGGTTGCGGGTGGCTGTGCCAATCACCGGCTGAGGTTTGCCAGGACGCCTTGAGGAGCGCCTAGGTGGTTTTAAAGGTAATTTTTAGACGTAAAAAGAAAGGCATTCAGTTCAGCGCCGCTGGGGCGGGCTTCAGCATATGTGAGAATCCTCGTTCTCACTCGTAAAACCCGGGTTGTAGGACAACCCTAATGTTTCTGGGGCAAAATATTTGACTGGTACTCTGAAACCTACAAAAGAACCCTTCAGCCAAAGGCAGAACTTGCCATCTTTGGCTGCTCGGAGTACTCTCTGCGTGGGATCCCATGCACAACATCCCATGCACAACATCTCTTAGAAGTAAATAGACACCTCTCGCGGCTGGTAGTTCCATGTTGTAACATTTAAATGTTGAAATATTTGTATTTTTTCTCTCTCTCTTTCTTTCCCTGTTTCTGAGTTTGTTTATTTTTTGATGTTCTGAAAACTGAAAATAAAATATTGAAAAAACAACAACTGTTTTATGAAAGATAAAGTTTCCAGTGTGTTCATCTCAGTTCAATCATTTTTATTGCAGCAAAATTGTCAAGCAGACAGACCGACCAACACTGTCATGAATGTTGCTAGCACCTGACAATTTATATAATAAAATGTTGCAGTACTTGGCATTCGTGTAATACGATATATTGCCACACAAAATATCGCAATATTATGCTGTATCAATTCCCCCCCACCCCTATTCGGTGCAGGTGAGGCAGCTACAGGAGAACGCGGCCCAGCTGAGGACCATCTACGCTGGGGAGAAGGCCGAGGCCATCATGATCAAGGAGCAGGAAGTGATGGAGGCATGGAAGGAGCTGCTGAGCTCCTGTGAGGCCAGTCGCGTCCAGGTCACCTCAGTGACCGACAAGGTGCAGTTTTTCTCAGTGGTGCGTGAAAACCTGATGTGGATGGAAGGCATCATGGGCCAGATAGGATGGGATGAACCCAGGTAAGAACCAAAAACATTGCCATCTCCGTTGTTAGTGCAGTTATTCCTTGTATTTTGTCATATGTGTTGAGATGTACAGGAAACCTATACTGTATATGATCTAGTTTAGGAAATCTCTTTGTGTGGTTCAGTGTTCACTTGACCTAAAAATCCCTGTGGTCTTGTATATTATACAATCCCTAGACAGAAGTTCATTATTGCGTAGTTTCAAACTAGGCTGCAATGCCACCTTGACCTAATTTGACATATGAAAAAAATTCATATGATGTAATTGCAGGATATATATTTCACACTTTTTTTTGTGTCATTTTTCCAAACCAATTCCACCGTGCACATAGCACTTTCAACACTCTTATATATAGTTATATTCATATATGGACACATATGACACATATGGACATACAGTCACACTCTTATATATAGTTATATTGATATATGGACACATATGGACATACAGTCACCGTAGGACTGTTAAAAATGTCAATTCAGGAGGCGGTCATCTTTATATTACAGGGTCCACTGATACAATTTTACTCTGAATATAATAATCTAATCTATGTTCAACTACAGTATCTACTGTATATGTATGGCTACTAGTGATGCGCGGGTCAGGTTTTTTTAAGGCCCGCCCCAACCCAACCCGTCATTGGAGCCAGCCCGGCCCGTCGGCCCGTTAAAATATCTGAAAATTCCGAACCCAGCCCAACCCAGCAGCCCGCAACGGCCAATTTAATGTAATATGTCTCCGGACTCAGGAGGAGCACAGCGGAGCTTCCAAGGTGTGCAAAGTAGCTAATAACTCTGTCTCTCTCCCCCCTCTCTCTCTCACACACACACACACACACACACACAGACACTCACATGCTGCCGTGCGCGACAACAGTTGTAGCCTAGGCCTGCTCTGGATGAGTTGCGCTGCTGCTTTCATGTCGGTCTTTCTTCAATTAATCCATGGTCTTCAGATAGCGCGACCGACTACGCTTCCCCAAAGTGTGGATGGCGTGACCGCGCAGTGTTTCAAATGGAGGTAGCAGGTAGAGGTAGACACTAGTAGGCAGGCTACAGAAACAGTTCTTATTCTTCCCCATTTATTTTAATTACCTCATGCGCTCTCAATTGGCCATGTTGCATTAGTAGGCTTAACTAGTAGTGCAGCAGGTGCGCACACGGCTTGCAGATATGGCCAGACTCGCTGTCTGATTTCTTTTAATTACCTCATGCGCACTCAATTGTTCACAGCCTACTCACGTTGCAGTAAAGTTGACAAATAGATCACAGTCGACAGAAAATCTGCGGTGGCATTATATGGACACACTTCAAATAATAATTACAGCGAATAATCCTTCCAAAATGTTTGTTTTGAGAGCACATAGGCTACCTCATTGAAGCGTTTCTTTACTCCATGTCTATAGAGAGTGCAGCAGGAGTCTGTCTGATTGTGTGTACCTACATGTGAGAGAGAGTTAACGTCTTTAAGGTTAATTACTCTGCGTGTTTCATTGCTCTAAATTATTTAATAATGTTGCTTTGTCACGTTCTGAGCCTGCCCCGCCCACACCCGCGATATTTTCATAATTTGCCAACCCAGCCCGCCTGCGGGGCGGCCCAGCCCGCGGGACCCGGCGGGTTCTGGGTGACCCGCGCATCACTAATGGCTACATATTTGTACATATACTTGTGAAGTGTACAGGTAAGATTTGTTTTAACTCTGTAGGTGTAAGCATTCAATGTGGTGTTTGTTGGTTCCTCTCTGTTTCTTTTGCTGACATACCCATCCTGTCTCAGGGATGTGTTGGCTCTGGAAGTGATGTTGAGACAACACCAGGAATTGAAAGCCAAGATGGACGGTCGCAGCAAGACCATCCAGCAGTGTGCAGATCTAGGCAAGATCCTGCTGGCTGCAGGCAATCCTGCAGCTGAGGAGGTCAGGCTAATGACCGCACAGCAGCACATCATAAATGCAGTCACAGTTGCCTCAAAATAATTCATAAAACCCACACAATTACCATGTCAAGATGGCAATATTGTTGTGACCATGAATGCAATCTATCTGTCACTACAGATAAAAGAGAAGCTGGACAGCCTTCTAGCTAAGCAGAATGATCTGGCTGAAAAATGGGACAGACACCAGGAAAGGTTACAGCGCAGTGAGTAACTTACTGGACAGCTACATGGGAGCAGAAGAACATCTTAACGCAACAAAATCCTCTCTGTTGCCATCGGGATGTCATTATGTTTTGCCTGCTTGCAAAATTAACTATCATTCTAAACCATTTATTCCCTCTGCAATCCGACTTTTAAATGCCTCATAGATTGTGTAGGTGGGAACGTTTTATATACTATTTACTTATACTTTTAACTTTGTATTGTCCCTTTTTATGGTGCGCTCCACATTCTAACTCCTTGGCGTAGGCTCCTTGTTTGTATGTTTGATGATTCTGTGTTTTTGTATGTAAAGCTGCTCGAAATCTAATCTAGCTCGAATCCAATCGCATCTAGTGGGATTAATAAAGTTGTTGAACTTGAACGTGAACTTGAACGTCAAATGGGTTAAAAAAACAAAGTGGTCAAATGAAGTTTAGGCATCATGCTTGAATCATATGAATCTAATAGCTACACACTACACACAAACAATTGCGCATCCAATCTATTACCTTGTGTGTAAAACATCACAATAATATACACACAGAAGCATTTTAACGACAGATTTCTACTCAAATGTGCCGTGATGGTGATTGGACCGTGTGTCCACTGTCCCTCCAGAGCAGGAGATGTTCCAGTTGGCCCAGGAGACGGTGAAGGCGGAGGCCTGGCTGAAGGCCAAGGAGCCACTGATCACATCCAGGGAGCCAGAGGGAGGACAGGCCCAGGCCCAGACAGACGAGGTCGAGCAGCTCATCCTCCGCCATGAGGCCTTCCGCAAGGCTGCTGTCACCTGGAAAGAACGCTTCAGCTCCCTGCGCCAGCTTTCCGCTGTAAGCCTGCCTGTAGATAAATGTTTCATCAATACGGTAAAGTCACAATTTAGTGCTGCTACAGGAAGAAAAAAGTGACCTTGGGGTGTGTCCTGTTGGCTTAGCAGGCGGGGGGGGGGGTGCAGGCCGTGTGCTTAGCAGGCGGGGGGGCGCAGGCCGTGTGCTTAGCAGGCGGGGGGGGCGCAGGCCGTGTGCTTAGCAGCATTGTGGGCTCAGATCCGGCTCATGACCTTTTACTGCATGTGCTGCATCCTTGCTCACTGTTGCCCATTTGCCTCGTCATGATTGTACACCAGCTAATAAAGCGGACGTAAAACTGTTTTGAAAGGAGCAAAACATTCCTGAAAATGTGTTTTATTTCTGCTGTCATGGATCTGTCATGCATTTTATTCAGCTTGTTATCGGTTTCATGCCACGCTGTCATTTACTTAAACTCTACATTTTAGGCTGAGAAGAAGAAAGAGGAGGAGAAAAAGACGACCCCGCTCTCCAGCCGAAGGATGTTCCCATTGTCCTGTCTGACTCCCAGTGGTCCCTCGGCTAGTGCTACCTCATCTTTCTTGAGGCAGACGGTACAGGCGCATATTGAACCCAAGCTCACACAGACCAGTCTGGAGCTGGGTGCCGCCCCTGCCCAGAGATTGTCCTCAACCCTAGCCAGCTATGCCCCAGTTATAAACGGATCAGGCTATCATGGACTGGATCAGCACTGCAGTGGGAAGTTGGAGAGTTCCACCTACCTTGGGATGAACCACCAAGCAGCCGGAGGTGGAGATGGCTGCAGCTACCCCCAGAGCGGTGGAGGAGACACCTGCAGTTACCTTGGGATGAACCATCAAACTGGTGGGGGTGCAGAGAGCTCTGGTTACCTTGGAATGAGTCCTGGGTGTGTGGGCGCGTCTGGCCACTATACACAAAACCATCAAGGCGGGTTAGGAAGTTCAGGTAACTTAGCTCAACAGCAAAGCAGTGGGGGTATGGGAAGCCCTAGCTATCTGCCACAACAGCAGAATATGGGCAGTTCTGGATATTTGGCACAATCGCAAAATATTGGGAGTTCTGGATACTTGACACAGCAGCCTAATTTAGGGAGTTCTGGATATTTGGCACACCAGCCAAATCTGGGGAGTTCTGGATATTTGGCACACCAGCCAAATCTGGGGAGTTCGGGATACTTGGCACAACAGCCAAATCTGGGGAGTTCTGGATACTTGGCACAACAGCCAAATATGGGGAGTTCTGGATACTTGGCACAACAGCCAAATATGGGGAGTTCTGGATACTTGGCACAGCAGCCAAATATGGGGAGTTCTGGATATTTGGCACAGCAGCCTAACACGGGAAGTTCCGGATACCTACCGCAAAATTATCCGAGCAGTGGGGCATTGGGTAGTTCAGGCTTTCTGGCACAAAACCATTATGGCAGTGGGAGTCTGGGTAGCTCTGGTTTCCTGGCTCAGAGTGGTGGAATCATGGACCCTAAAATGGCGTACGCATGGCAGCACCTGAAAGCCGACTTCATGCAGCCCCGGATCAACCACATCCACAAGGCCGTAAACCCCCTCCTGGAAGCCAGCAGAGCGCAAAGGGAACAGTACGGGGACATCCCCATGGCGGACATGGTGGGGCCTGAGTCGGGGCTGGAGCTCCTCCACGGCCGGCTCCAGAGGGACCCCCGTGGCAGTCGCTCTGACCCCCAGATGGACCACCTGAGGCGGGAGAGGGAGTACAAGCTGGGCAGACAGACCTCCAGCGAGCAGGAGATCCAGGCACGGCTGAACGAGCTGCCGTTGATTGTCCGTCAGGAGCGCTACCGGAGGCGCCTGGAGAGGCAGTCGTCCAGCGAGCAGGATGGCAGCGGCAAGCAGAGGATGCAGAGGGAAGACTCGAGCGACCTGGAGGGCTCCATCAAGGAGGGCTCCGACAAGCGCTCGGGGTAAGTGAATGAGTCGCGTTTGTGACAGCGAAATTCAAATGTTCCTAATCAGATCCTAATGCATTGATTTTTAAGGTCAAATATTGATTGTGTTAGCTGTTTGGGTGACTCATATCTGTTGCCACTGCAGGGAGAAGAGATCTACCGCCGGCGCTACCATGGCAGAGATTGTCGAGCAGGTCCAGGAGAGAGAGGCAGCACATGTGAGTTAGCTCACTTTTAGAGTACACCGTGTTAGAGTACACCGTGTTGTCTAAAACTCTCCCTGTGTCTCTCTGAGTGACGTTCTCTTTTGTATTTGTACCTTCTCAGGCACGAGGAGAGCCGTATCGTCCTTCCAGCAGTCTCTCGGCACCGGTGACTCGCTTTGATGGACGTCCTCGCGCGCGAGACCGCCCAAAACCGAGGAGGAGGCCCCGCCCAAAAGAGCCTGAAGAGACAAGGCGCTCTCGCTCGGCCCCGGCAACCGGTGCAGCGACACCCCAGCCGCCTTCACACACTGCCCAGTACGAAGGCTTCCTCTACCGCAAAAAGGCAACCACCTCTGACCTTGAAGCCCAGCAGAGGAGCCCCACTAGGTATGCCCACCACTGACAAATCACATAAGAGACATAGTTGTATAGTAATGGACATAGGGGCAGTGTTGGAAATTAATTTTGTGTGGCTGGTGGATTCTGCCAGCCACTCTTTTTTTTTTATCAGCCACCATTTTGTAATCGCACTTTTGTGTTTAACTAACTTTTGTGTAACGTTTATCTTTGCAGATCATCTGATTATAAAAAATATATTTTATACTAGGCATAATGATGTAACTGCAGAATATACCAGTAAGTGGTGGGGGGGGGGGTGGGATAGGTAGCCAGCCCAGCAGATCTGAGCAGATATTGATCAGTTACGGTGGCAAATCACATTGCATAATGGCGGAGACAAACTTGGTCCATATACAGATTACGCATTATTTGTTTAAACGGGTGTAGGACTTTGCTTCATGTTTGGTAGGCGTAGTCGTCCAACTCCTACCTTTTTGAAATTTCGGTTCCTACAGTAAGAGAGACCGGAGTAAGAGTTCGCCCGGTAGGTAAGTTTTAATCCTCAGTTTTGTGATACGAATAAAGACTCACCCCCTGATTTACTAAGGCAGGCGCAAACCAGGTAGATTTAAAAATAAATGTTGTGTCTGTGCTTAAATCAAAACCTGCTTTCACTGGGTCATAATAATAATAATAATAATAATAATATATATATAATGATAATAATGTGTCTGCGCCTAAATTAAAACATGCTGTCACTGCTGTTTTTCCTTTAGTAAATCAGGTGCAAGGAGCTATTATAATAATGAGAAGAAACCCATCCTTCATTTTTGAAGGATGAAAAACATACTCATCAGTTCTAAGTAGAGGTCTGCAACCCAACGGGCCGGCTTGGGCTTGGTTTCTAGATGAATAGTTTGGGCTCGGGTCGGGCTCGGTAGTTTTTTCTTCGTGGAAAAAAGCCCAATGTTTTCTGCACCTCGCTTTCTCCTGAAGCTCTGTGTCACACAAGCTAGGCAGTGGGCACGCACAGCCGCCCTCCCTCTGCTGAGCGCTGCTCGCTAGCTCTCTCTCTCTCTCTCTCTCCGCTCTGTCACTGTTGCTGAAAGACGCACAGGTGCACTTACATCAGCTGCTCTCTGTACAACCGCAATGTAACGCCACATTGTTGTTCAACAACGTTAGTCCGTCACATTTCTTTCCTTTTCTCCTTCTTCTGATGCAATTTGTGGCAGACGAGACGCAGCTTTGAATTTGAATTTCACGTCTAATCAAAATTGGCGGTCAGTGGCCTGGACCTTACTCTGATTGTTCAAGAAGCGAAATGCAGGAGGAAACTTAGCTAACCGGCCACCATGGCTGGTAGGTTGATCAAATTCCCCGGCCACTTCACAAATTCACCAGAATTTGTCAGGTGGTCATTTCTAACCCTGCATCGGGGCCATATTACGGAATAAAATTGGAACCGTCTCTCCTGTCTTATCTCAGAAAAGAAAGGAAAGAAAGGAAAATTCTATTTTTCCATTACAAAAGCAAAAATGCTAAATCCAAAAAATAAAAAGGGGGCAGAGTTATATTTGATCTTTATAACTCTGCCCTCGTATTTCTGTATGAAACTATCACGATAAAAAAAAAAAAAAAAAATCTACTCATTCATGATTTTGACTGTAGTTTTCTCAACTTTTGTTGAATCGACTCAACATCCAGGCAAATCCAAATTGTGACACAGACAGATGTCACTGTCTTTTTTTATGAAGAGCCCATTTAGCACAAGCCAGGGTGTCAGTAACATCCAAACGGATTTTCAGATATGCAGGATATGGCAATGATGAATTAGCCTAAATGGTTCCCGAACATCTCAATAATGGACAAAGACACTCATCAAGATGAAAATCACATTGAATTCACATAGCCTATCAAAATCATATCAACAGTGTTTTTAGCTGTTAACAAATATGTAATTGAACATATACTTTCTTTTAACTGGCTGAGGATATGTGTTTTGCTCAAACCCTCCCAAGCCATCTGCAGAAATATGTCACCACTACCAGTTCTAACATTAATTCCCACTTGTTTTTATCATTTTTGTTTTCCAGTAAGTCCTGGGTACAGGTATATTGCGTGTTGGCGGAGGGAAAGCTGACCTTCTACAAGGATGGTAGGAACCGCACCGTAACGTACAATGAAGAGTCTCCCCTCGACCTCGGCCACTGCTCATATGACCCTACTATGGGATACAAGAAGAAGAAGAATGTCTTTGTTATCCAGTAAGAATACTGTTTTTCATTCAAGTCATCACATAATAGAAATAATTAGATAATTCATTGGTCATGGGAGATTAGGCAGAAGGAACTAACAATATCTCACTCTTTCTCCTGTGAAACAGAATAGACGAGGGAAATAACTATGTATTCCATGCAACACAAGAGGTAAGAAGACCTGTACTTTCAATAATGCTTGTGTTGAGCGCGTTGCTTTTCCATTGTCACATTAGAGTGCACAATAGTGGAGCTCTGCTTATGTAATGGCAGACATATTGGGACAAAAAAACATCCTTCTGGCTTTACAGTCTGATTTTTGCCACATAAGATTTCTATGAAAGAGCAAGTGAGAGATCTCTGTGCCAGTGTTGTAGTCAAGTCACTACTGTATATCTCGAGTCTGAGTCGAGTCTCGAGTCCCCCGTGTCTGAGTCCCCCGTGTCTGACTCGAGTCCCCCGTGTCTCGAGTCCCCCGTGTCTGAGTCCCCCGTGTCTCGAGTCCCCCGTGTCTGAGTCCCCCGTGTCTGACTCGAGTCCCCCGTGTCTCGAGTCCCCCGTGTCTGAGTCCCCCGTGTCTGAGTCCCCGTGTCTGACTCGAGTCCCCCGTGTCTGACTCGAGTCCCCCGTGTCTGAGTCCCCCGTGTCTGAGTCCCCCGTGTCTCGAGTCCCCCGTGTCTGAGTCCCCCGTGTCTGAGTCCCCCGTGTCTGACTCGAGTCCCCCGTGTCTGAGTCCTCCGTGTCTGACTCGAGTCCCCCGTGTCTCGAGTCCCCCGTGTCTGAGTCCCCCGTGTCTCGAGTTCCCCGTGTCTCGAGTCCCCCGTGTCTGAGTCCCCCGTGTCTGAGTCCCCCGTGTCTCGAGTCCCCCGTGTCTCGCGTCCCCCGTGTCTGAGTCCCCCGTGTCTAAGTCCCCCGTGTCTGAGTCCCCCGTGTCTGAGTCCCCCATGTCTGAGTCCCCCGTGTCTCGAGTCCCCCGTGTCTGAGTCCCCCGTGTCTGAGTCCCCTGTGTCTCGAGTCCCCCGTGTCTCGAGTCCCCCGTGTCTGAGTCCCCCGTGTCTCGAGTCCCCCGTGTCTAAGTCCCCCGTGTCTGAGTGCCCCGTGTCTCGAGTCCCCTGTGTCTGAGTCCCCCGTGTCTAAGTCCCCCGTGTCTCGAGTCCCCCGTGTCTCGAGTCCCCCGTGTCTCGAGTCCCCGTGTCTGAGTCCCCCGTGTCTGAGTGCCCCGTGTCTCGAGTCCCCCGTGTCTCGAGTCCCCCGTGTCTCGAGTCCCCGTGTCTGAGTCCCCCGTGTCTAAGTCCCCCGTGTCTGAGTGCCCCGTGTCTCGAGTCCCCCGTGTCTCGAGTCCCCCGTGTCTGAGTCCCCCGTGTCTCGAGTCCCCCGTGTCTGAGTCCCCCGTGTCTCGAGTCCCCCGTGTCTGAGTCCCCCGTGTCTCGAGTCCCCCGTGTCTGAGTCCCCCATGTCTGAGTCCCCCGTGTCTGAGTCCGAGTCACCAAAGGAGAGTCCGAGTCTGCATGTAGGTGGAAACACGTGCCTGCCCTTGCACAAAATGTGATAATGTCGTGCTATAAATATAGCTATCAATATCTTATGCCAAATTATTAGGGCCTTTTATTAAAAAAAAATCTTTAGTGATTAACAACACTAATCGCAACTTACTTATGACAGGACTTTTCCTTAAAGCACACACTCTGTGAAGGATGCTATTCAAATCCAGCTCTTTAGGACTCGAATAGAAAAATCATCACGCGTCATTTGATGCTTTATGAAAAGACGGGGATGCCTTTTTAGTGGGTATTAGTAGGTAGTATTTTTCTATTGGTTTACATAGTAAAATGAGATGACAGGGAATTCTATGAAAATGCACTGTCTGTATTTTCACGCATCATGCCAGCTGGGGGGGACAATGTACTTTTTTCTTTAAAACCTCTGGGACTTAACGCAATGCAAACCATAAGTGGGGCATACTGTACATTACTTAGTGTGTGTGCTTATCAAAATGGAGACTACCCTACACCCTGAAATAGCATTAAGAGCTACAGAAGGGACCACCTGGTTCCAGCTTTGTTAGCAGGAAAGACATTTTCATGCTACGCCACTTTGCAATTTGGCGGCACCAAGTGGCAGCAGGAGGTAACTTTGATCAAAAATAAAAACATTATCAAGCCCCTCCATCTACCCATCCCCCCCTCTTTCTCCCCAATTGTTCTTGGCCAATACCCCCTGCTCTCCCGGTCATTGCTCCACCCCCTCTGTCGATCTGGGGAGAGACGGGGTACGGTGGCGCAGTCGGTAGCACTGTCGCCTCACAGTTAGAAGGTCCTGAGTTCGATTCTCGCCTGGGACACTGTGAGCGCTGTGGTTGTGTTCCCCCCCATATCTTCAGTGCCTACTGCCCAGGTGGGTTATCTCGTCGTAAGGGCCTTTCTCTCTGTGTGGAGTTTGCATGTTCTCCCCATACCCCCCAGGGGGTTCCTCCGTATATAACCCCCCCACTAAAAACATGCAGAAGATCAGATCGTCATCGTCATCCGACCAGTGACGACAACATCCGAAGTTGGTCCCCGGGCGCTGTGCGAGAAAGCGACCACTGCTCCTGGCCTGCCCCGCGGAGGAAAGGACATGCCTGGATGGGTTAATAGCAGAGGACACTTTTCACCGGCCACCGTCAGCATGAGTGTGTTGTGGCCGCATGCATGTATTGTGGTGTTCGTGTGACAATAAAAGACGGGCTTGTCCGTTACGAGAGTTGTAGACTAGCACATGCTTCCTCCGATACATGTGCAGTCGCAGCCTCTTCTTTTCACCTGACAGCAAGGAGTTTCACTGGCAGGACGTAACGCATGGGACGATGAAGCAATTTCTCCCAGTCACAGACCCCCTTCCCCCCCGAACAGGTGCCCTGACCGACCAGAGGAGGCACTAGTGCAGCCAGGGGCGTGGCCAGGGATTTTGGGGCCCCATGGAAGGATACCATATCGGGCCCATGGAAAATTTGGGCCATTTGAAGCCAGATTTGGAGGAATATCTAATTTTAAATTAATATTCAGATTAGACTATCCACCTTATTTCTAGCTGCCATGATGCCTATGGGTTTTTCTTCCGGTGTGATCCTCCCAGCCTTGTTGCTGACAGCTTGACACCCGTTTGGGCGAACGGAGCAAATCACTAATCAGGTCCAGCTTGTCAAAAATCTTGTTGATAAATATCCCTTTAAGAGCGCAATGCATCATGTGTAATCGCCTACTGTGGCTAATGTTAGTGGCTAGCTAGCTATGTTACATGGCAGTAAAACACCACTGAATGACCAAATTGATATCACTTTTAACCATTTCGAGTAACACTGTTTCCATACGGATCACCAGCGTTAGTTTGTTGTTTATAACCATAACGTGGCTATATTTGTGACGTTCTCTATCTAACTGATACACTGAAAATACTGGGAGGCGGGACATAGCGTCTCTGTCGATGATTTGATTTGACAGTTCTGGGCACTGGCATTGCCGTTGGCCAATCCTGGCGTGTTCCACACCCAAATCAATTGTGTTCTGGCGCAAAGCGAGTGGCTTCCAGGACGAACAGGCTCTCTGAGGCGCGCGCCACTAATGTTATTTTAGAGCAGCGCAGTAAATACAATATTCCTGGAACGCGAGTTTAACAAAACAGTTACATGTCCTCTGCATTGTACATCAAATAAAGACATTACTGTTTGTTTTATTTGGTATGTTACATACTTATTGGCCAAGTTATGTTCAATTCAGCCAGGGTACAAGGGAGTATAGGCGGCCATCTTTTCAAATGAAGTAGAATACCATTTTAGGAAATGGCAAGCTGCAACAATAAGTCACGTTAAACCCGACCTTGTACCCATAATTATTTGTAGAGCGGGGCATTCAAAAATAAGGTGGATAGTAATGTCATTATTTGCCCTTTCTCACTCACCTCCATATAATCTATACCAGCTCTCCTTGCTCCTCTCATCATGCTCTCTCTCTCTCTCTCTCTCTCTCTCTCTCTCTCTCTCTCTCTCTCTCCCTCTTTGCTCTGAATACCCCAGAGTGAACAAATAAATACTATCAGTAAACTAATGACTTAGAAAGAATATTGATACACATATGGAGTCCAACAGGAGTCTGTAATTATAGAATGTTGTAGGCCAGGGACAACTGATTTAGTATGAATGGCTTGCAAAAACAATCTTATCCCTGCATTGATTAAATATTGGCTAGAAGAGGAGCGAAATGTAAACACTCAGAATTTTCTGTGAAGTAACAGCCTATTTCACTATGGACTAACAGCTTAATTTCCAGTAGGATATACAAAAGTTGAATAACATTCACTAGGACAGTTCTATGGTTAGGACAAGACAAGAGTGTCACTATAAACTCTCAGACCCTGTAAGTCCACTGAGTAGGAAATTATTATGTAGGACTAGTATAGTATAGCCATCACAGGAAAAAATAAAAGGCTTCTTGGAGATTTGGACAATATCACAGCATCATGTTCGATTTAACATACATTATCTTTAATATCACAATCAAATTAATTCATATCCATAATGTGTATTACTCTTATGGAGCACAGGAAACTTTTGGAGAGTAGATGGAGAACGGAGATGTCATGTCAGATCCAAAGAGATTGCAAACTGGTTTGTAACTAATTGAATTACCGTACTACTTATTTTTCTTTCTCACACTTTCATAATATTTCTGCTTACTTAAAAGTGGAAAGTCCTCCTTCTTATGAACAAAATAAGGTATTCACCTTATTCACCACGCCCACTTTTTCTCTCTTCCGCATCGATGCAATTGTATTTGTTCTTCCAGTTCAGCGCTAGTTGGCGGCCAATTTCAAAACATAATGTCACTATGAATGAAGTTTGGCAACATTCAGAAGCTACACTGCGGCCAACTTCAGTGACATGTTCATAGCGTTACTGCTGCTAGGAGCCGATGGCTGTACCCGGTCGGCATTTAACGTTAGTTACAAAAGCACGTCGACAGTGTTTTCTCACTACCAGGCAGTAACCTACTGTAGGGGTTGACAGCTGGTCACACAGCCAGCGCTCCTCGCTGCTCGTTAAAAATGTCCAAATAGGCATTATTCTGATAAACTTGTCACATGAATGAATGTTGGTCAGTGTCACCAACTCTCGTCAAGTCCCGCGAGACTTTCCTGCCGCTGGCCTGTGGACTGACTTGACGAGAGTTGGTGACACTGACCCGAAATGAGGAAATGGGATCCCTGTAAAGACTGCTGTAAATAGCCCGGGGGAGATTGGCAGTCTGATGTTTCTTTAGGGATCATATAATCACGATATGGGTCGAAAACGGGAATAAAACTGTCTATTTACATGGAAGAACAGCACGCTGCCATGTGGCCCCGACGGAGCTCAATTCTAGGACTGGCTTGGACACTATTGATCGTCAAACAACGCGTAGGAGGCACAAAAATGCTGCGGAGAACACTGGGTGAGTCGTCAGATAATAATTAATGTGAGGAGAGGGCTCCAGGTAAAAAAAAAACGAAATTCTCCTTTAACGCGGGGAAACCGCATCAAACTATTTAGAAATAGGAGGGGGTGCCTATCTAAAATACTGTCGTGGACTTACTACTTGTTATGACGGAGGCATGTCGGTGAAGAATGCCACGACAAGGGATATCCAGTTCAGGAGCTTTACTGGCAGAACGGCAGGTTTACAGCACTCACAACGAGATCGGCACTTATCAACAACAGCAGTTCTGCGTGGTTTGGGGGCGGACTTGAGGCAGGACTGAACCATTTTATGAAAATCGAAGGGGGAGGGGGGTGGATGATTTTTTTTTTTGCCAAAATACAAAAAAAAACATTCGTTTTATTAGTACATTGTGAATAAAATATTCTATTAATGACGATTGATATGAAATGACGGTTAATAATTTAATGCTGCAAAAAATTCCAGAGTCATCACAAAAAAATGTAGGGCCCCTATCAGGGCCCCTGTCAGTCAAGGGCCCTTGGAATCGTCCACGTTTTCCTGTACCTTACCGTGCCCCTGAGTGCAGCCACCAGGACACAGACTGTACCCTTAATTCAGTTTTCCACCCACAGACATGGCCAATTGTGACTGTATGGACGCCCGACCAAGCCGGAGGTAACAGGAGTTCAAACCTTGTCTTCCTTGGACACCAGGAAGACTAGCTGGCGTCTTGGCGTCAATCCGTAACAATCCGTTTAAATAAACAAATGACTGACTTCAATAATTGACTTCAAAATAGCACTACCAAAAAAATTATACAAAAATAACAGAATCAATCTTGTTTATTAATGACCCCAAAACACCATGACATGACAATATATTACAACTCGCCTGGCCATAGAATGGGCAAAATACATAGAAAATATTACTTTGACCCATCTAAAATCATGTCACTCATGTCACATTTACATTACAACCCCGGCTGGTCGTCATAGCGACCCCACATCTGCCCTCCACCCATACCATAGCCCAAGTAGGCTATAACGTATAACGTTAAAATGAAATCCATACACAGAACTTTTAAACTGGTTATGAAATCCTGTTGCCTCTATATGATCTAACGTTACAATGAGACCATCGGCTAGGATACATGCATGCGCTGCGCGGGGGATGGGGGTTACGCTACGGGGAGAAGGGAAACCACTACCCCGGCGGCCTCTCACCAGACAAGACCGTGGCTTCGCTAAACCCCCGCCTCCGGCCTAGCGGAGCTGACGAACACACAACTACAAGTGGTTCCCGAGCAGCAGACTTTTTCTCTCTCAAAACAATTGAAAACCACCATCATGTTACGGTTGAGCCAGGAGATCGATTTTATTTCACCAGAGCCGCAGGCAGCAACACAAAAGACTGATGGAAATAACAGAAGAGAATTAGCAACAGGTGGACACCGGAAGTAGGTCAGAGACGGGTCATGAGTTACATGATGTTAGATGGGTCAAAGTAATATTTCCAATGTATTTTGCCCATTATATGGCCAGGCGAGTTGTAATATATTGTCATGTCATGGTGTTTTGGGGTAATTAATGAACGGGATATATTCTGTTATTTTTCTTTTTTCTTTTTGGGTTGTGCCATTTTACATTGAAGTCAACGAGGAGAGGCTTGTGTTTTCCACCTAAAAGGGGGCGGGAACATGTGGCGCCTACAAAATGACGTATTGCCGATCTGACGTATCTACCACTGCACTATTAATTTTAAGGACTTCATTACCCAGAAATCATGTGAAGTGACATAAGTAAACTGCGCAATCCTCTAACTTAAATTTCTTCTTAGTGGCTGCCTGGCTGGTGAAAACATTCTTTTGGAAATCCAGTTTGTGGAGCACTCGCTCACTGATGTTTAGGAGACAGTTTTGTATTTCACTCTTAAGTTTTGATTTGTCACTTTCTCTGCACTGGGAACAGATCCCCCTAGTGTCCATACCAAACGCCTGAACAAATCCCCCTAGTGTCCATACCAAACACCTGAACAGATCCCCTAGTGTCCATACCAAACACCTGAACAAATCCCCCTAGTGTCCATACCAAACACCTGAACAGATCCACCTAGTGTCCATACCAGTGGGCAACCCCGCCTAGCCTAGGTAAACCCAGCCCCCACGTGACCTGCTCTCTCAGTTCCCAGTCACTAGCGTCTAGAGAACGAGCCATTCAAATCGATTTCTGGGGCGATTGAAAGACCCGCGCAGACCCGCAGCCAATGAGTGACGGCGTGACTGCCAACATCAGTCCTGCCGTGATCGGCCAATCAGAGAGTGCATCTTTGTCAATGACGTATAACAGCTGCAGCGGCTAGCCATTAGCTTTTGGTCTTTCCAAAGCATAGCTCCCGAGCTAGCTACTAGCTATGGCTATGAACAGCTACAGCCATAGATGGCTACAGCTACGTATTGTTGTGTCGCCGTTAAATGCGCTAATGGAGGACCAGATACACGAGGCTTCTAATCTGGGAATCAAGGCGTTGCAGATAGGTGGGGTGAATGATAAAGACGAGGACTTAATACATGGACGCTGCGAGCTTGTGTATGCAAGTCCAGAGGCCTTGGTGAAGGAAAAAGTGGCGAAATATGCTGGCATCGGCTACACGAAAATTAACGTTATTAAATGCTGTAACGTTAACGGTAATATATATGGCTAGCTGTGGTGATCAGCTAATGTCTTCATAGCATTGTGATTATGATTTAATGCATTATGGAAGATAAACGCTGGTTTAACATAATTAAAATAATTCCCTACCAAACATGTAAAGTGACGCTTCTGGGCAGTAGACCATTTGGGCATAACATTATGTAATGTGACATGAGATCACCACATTGCACATTTGAATGCTGCTGGTCGTTTGTTTAATGCTGTATATATTGGATATTTAAAGCTGATACACAACACAATTGTGTTTATTTTGTTTTTTAATAAAAGTACTTGTGATATCTCACGTGGCTTTGATTTATCATTGCAAATTTAGCCCAATTTGTAGAAAATGCAGATGTGAACAGCTAGGTTTAATGACAAATATGGAATATCACCCAAGGAAATACCACGGTTTAATGCCAACAGATAAACCATACAGATTTGTTGTAATTGTGAACACAAATAAGGGAGCAGAGACATGGTTTTCAAGTATAACACAATGTACAACTTTTATTCAAAGACAGGATTGAAAAATATAGGTCACTTGTATTCACTTCAGACAAGACAGGACACTACGTTAAAGTCTGAAATTTACCTAGATTTGCTATAAGAATTGACATTTCAGCTTGTCACCTGATGTCATTATTAATGGACAGTACAGTAGTAAAGATTTTGAAAATTTTGATTAATCAATCCAAGTCAGAAACAACATGTGCGTGAGCCTTTTAGAATTCAAAAACCTTACTTCCAACAAATAACTAGCCTGCACTAACTACTGCACAGTAACGTGTACAAATATTGAATGCAACAGTCTTGTTCTGGAGCGAACCCCTCAGCTGAATTCACGTTGGAATATGATATCAAGGCTTGATACATTTGATTGTACTCATACAGCAGTGTGGATCTTAACATCTAGCTAGGTTGCATCTGGAATATGATCTGGATTATGTATAATATACAGTATAACACTACGCTCACTAGGTCATGACATTCACGTTAACGCTATAGCCTCCAAAAATCTACTGTAGCTAGCTAGCGTCAGCTACATCTGTAACCACGCTGAAATGCGAGTGCATTAACGTTAATATTTCTAGCTAGGTCAAACACACCTTAACGTTATGAGTGTGGCCGTTTTTGATTAACATTAAGTCCACGATCAAGTCTAGCATTTCGGTATATTCCTACCTCTTAACATCTAGCTAGCTAGGTTGGATCTGGAATATGATATCAAGGCTTGATACATTTGATTGTACTCATACAGCAGTGTGGAGCTTATCTAGCTAGGTTGCATCTGGAATATGATATCAAGCCAGTAATGTCAGGTCTCAGTCGCATTCACGCTAACCTCTTAACGTCTAGCTATAGCTAGGTTACATCTGGATTATGTATAATATACAGTATAATACTATGCTCACTACGTCATGACATTCACATTAACGCCTCCAAAAATCTACTGTAGCTAGCTAGCGTTAAATAGGTTTATCTGTAACCACGCTGAAATGTGAGGGCATTAACGTTAATATTTCAATTAGGTCAAACACACCTTACCGTTATGACTGCGGCCGTTTTTGATTAACATTAGCGTTAAGTCCATGATCAAATCTAGCATTTTGGTATATTCAGTGTGTGTGTGTGAAAAGGATGTTAGCATGCTAGCATTATTAGCACAGAATGTATACAGTCCATGGTACAACGTTAGGCCTTCAAGTCCTGAGGCGAACAGCGCCGGAGGATGAAGTCTGCAGACTGGCAAAGGCTCTTGCATTCAGTGTCCAGCATAACAAGCACGCTGAAGAAGGCCGTTAGGCTGAAACGTCCGTGTGTTGTACCTGGTGAAAAGCTGGAATAAACCTGACGAAAGGACATTTTTGTGTGCTGGCTCTCCTTCTCCTACCCAGCATAACAAGCACGCCTTCCTTTATTTTCTCCATCAGTCCATCGTGTTTCCTCATCAGGTTGGCAGCAGCTGACCAGTTGCCCTTCTCCACAATACCTGCGGCTGATGTGGGGCATGGCACTCTGGTCTGTTTGGAAGGGTATTGAATTAATACCTGAAAGAATAAACAGAGAGGACGTCAGTACAGTAGACACATGTAACAGTATAGATCCCCGTTATGAGGTCTGTTGATCAAAATATCACCTCACGCTATATCGAAATCGCGTTTTAGTGGACGGGCAGCGAGCATCCAAACTGGGGTTCATAGCTGGTCTGCGGCTAGCTAGCTAGCAACGTAGCCATCGATTAAAACAGCGTTACATTTATGATCTTTTAGTGATGTTGGTAGACACACGTAACAGTATAGATCCCCGTTATGAGGTCTGTTGATCAAAAGATCACCAAACGCTATATCGAAATCGGGTCTGAGCGGACGGGCAGCGACCATACAAAGGACAGCTTGTACAAGCTGGGGCTTCTCATCACCTGGACACATTTTAAATGTGATGCGAAATTATCTGATAAACTGGCTGCGCATAACATTACTTATTTGCGGGAGTGCACGGGGGAAGTGTAGATTAATCGTGCAGCACTAGTACATTAGGTTACAAGTACATACCTCAGTCAGACTGGCAAATCCAACATGATTTGCTATCCTGTTGGTGTAGTTTTACACCAACCCTCTCCAGGCGTAGAAATACCCCCTTCTCGAGTGGTTTGCAGCTGTCCAACTTGCCTTTAGAACGAAGGTTTCTCTTACACAACCTGCAAAAATCGTTCACATTGGTGGTAGCCATCGCGCTCCTGTTGTGGTTGCTAGCAGTAGCCTAGTGAATGAAGGTGTTAGCTCGAGTGCTAACAACAAAGGTTGCAGAGTGATGACGCCATCTGTTGCACTGCGCATGTGCTCTGTGCACCAAGCTGATTGGATGACGGTTGGCTGGTGGAGTGGTCTATCGAGGGGGGCCCAACACCCGCTAGAAATCGATTACCATAGGTGGGAGGCCAGACCCTTGTGACTGTAAGCAGGGTGAGCCTGAGAGCAGGTCACTGGGGGCTGGGTTTACCCAGGCTAAACCCCGCCCGCTTTCCCCTGAAGATGCGGAAGTCTTTGTTTAAGCTATAATTCCTCGAATGGCCACTTGAGGCAGGACTCAGAAGTCCCGTTGTTTCTGTTAAAATGCCCAACTTTGTAAGAGTAATTAAACATCTTTACAGCCTGGACCGAAACACGGTTTTGGTCTATATAGCTAATTTCACCTTTTCATAACAACTGTACGGGGGTCATTTTTTATATAACTCGACCTTTTGGACTAAAATAGATAGAAAAGGGGGGGAATGACAGATCGCCTGTCCAGTGATCACGCAGCTTGCCGATCACGGACCAATAGCAGGCGGAGCTGCAGCTCTGGGAAACTCCCATCTCACGTGAGGTGCGGAAGGACTCAACCGATTCAATCCCACTCTGCTGACAAAAAATAAAGATGTGACGGCCAACGTTTGAACTCCGCCAGGGAGAAGAAATTTAATGTGATAGCTACGTCCATATTATTTATGTCTATGGTCCATAACAGACACTTGAACAGATCCCCCTAGTATCCATACCAGACACCTGAACAGATCCCCCTAGTGTCCATACCAGACACCTGAACAGATCCCCCTAGTGTCCATACCAGACACCTGAACAGATCCCCCTAGTATCCATACCAGACACCTGAACAGATCCCCCTAGTGTCCATACCAGACACCTGAACAGATCCCCCTAGTATCCATACCAAACACCTGAACAGATCCCCCTAGTGTCCATACCAAACACCTGAACAGATCCCCCTAGTATCCATACCAGACACCTGAACAGATCCCCCTAGTGTCCATACCAGACACCTGAACAGATCGCCCTAGTGTCCATACCAAACACCTGAACAGATCGCCCTAGTGTCCATACCAAACACCTGAACAGATCCCCCTAGTGTCCATACCAGACACCTGAAATTACTTTAAGCAAATAGAGCAAAGCCACAGTGTCTCAACTAGGGGGAGGGGCTTCTCTCCTCTGTTGCAACCCCGAATTGTGATCGTCTGAGGAATGTATATTACATGAAAGGTGAGCCCTTATAAGATTGCCTGTCTTTTCCACTGTCTCTGTAGGAGGACCTGAAGGCTTGGACCGCTAACATCACCACCTGTCTAGCTGAGCATGCAGAGATGGCCAACTATGGGGACAAGCCTGGCACCTCGTCCACGGACCCCGACCGCTCGGAGAGGAAGGAGAAGTCGGAGGGGGACGCAGATGCCAGGTCAGAGAGATCCGAGCTCGCCGCGGGGGAGGAGAGGTTTGAGAAGGAGGGATCAGAGAAGGGGGACGGCTCGGAGAAGCTCGACACGTCGGAGATTGCTGACAAGGCGGAGGGCGGGGCGGGGGGCTCCAGCACGTCTGGAAAGAGCAAATGAGGAGCCCTCTACCTGTGTGAACTTTGCCCAGTGAACTTTGCCTGGGAGAGACGGATGGAGAGCATGTGCAGCTAGGTTTGCAGATCCTCGGTCTTTCTCTCCCGCGTAGCCGCAACATACCCGGGGCCGCGGCCCTCGGACTGACTATTGTAACTGTGACAGACTGATCTCTCAGCCCCTCCCCTGCACCCAGGCAATACATCAGTGCTTGCATTGTGCCCCCTGATGGTAGATAGGAGGTTGGCCCGAGACAGACAAGACAAGACAGACAAGACTCCACCAAGTGGTCCCAGGAATTAGTCACTGTCACGTCCCATCATTGATCATTAATCTCTTGGATTCACAGCATCTTTCCGTATGTATCTTTGACTGATAATGTAATGCTCTGTCTATTCTAGACAACCCGAGAAATGGTGAATGAAAATGTTTCACAATATTTAACACAACAAAAAAAGAAGAAAAAAAGATATTTTTTTTGAAGCAATATACTTTTTTATTTATTCTCTTTGTTAGAGAAAGAAAAAGGGAGAAGGAAACAAGAGATAGTTGCAAATGTTAACTCTATGATTGGTCACGTCCACTTTAGCTTAACCCAGGCAGTTCTGCACCTTAAACTCGACACATCTGTATACTAATCATAATGACATTTAATCCCATCACATGACTATCTTTGACTCATGTCGATGTAATGGAATGCTGGTATTACCCACCTGAACTCAAAGGTGTTAAATCAATACACATTTCACCAATGACTTTTTAATTTTCTATTATTGTTATTATTGTTATTATTATCATTTGTCCACTGATCAATGTCAGGAAGAAGGCTTCCCATCAACCTCTGAAAACCCCATTGACTCCAGGTGTGTTCAAAGTGGCGATGCTCAACACAAAGCCTATGCAACACAATGCCTTTGTACACATGACATGTCTTCAAATCAGAACATTGCATGAAATAGTCTGTTAGTGCACCTGTTACACTTATGCCTTTATTTTTATGCTGTTGAACTCAGTTGAGCAGTACTGGAGTTCTGGAGTTGCAATAATTTGGTGTGAGTAGGGGAAAAAATATAATTTGCTGTCATGGTCCACTTCTCAGAGGTAAGTGAAAAAAAGGCTTGTCTTCTATCCACAGTGAGCATGAGAAGGATAACCCAGAGAAGTGAATACTCCTCGATCTGTGACGTGAACGAAGAAGCCGTGTGACCTCTCCGCTCTTTGTATTCTATTACTGCAATATTTTTTTTCGACAGATTGTAATGTTTCAGCGGTTACAATGTTTCTCCACTCAATTTGTGGCGCCCCAAATTTGTCCGACCCTGAGACAGTTCGCCCCGAGCGCGAACCGCTCCGTCCCCCGATGTATTTCAAACCGATTGGAATCTCTCAGTCAGAGGCAAGTTAAATGTAAAACTGTCATGATTCAAGTCATAAATTGTATATACCTATCTTTGTATGTATACCAATAAATTCTGTGCTCAAATAAAACAATACTCTGAAATGGGTCAAATTAAAACATTTGTGTTAATCCACATAAGTGAAATAAAAAGAATCATCACTGAAATATAATATAAATGTTTATTCCATTTAAATGAAAAAAGATATGCAAATTAGGAGTCACTATTAAATATCATAGTGTATATAAGTACACCAATATCTAGTTGTATTAAACAGCTTTTACCGAGGAAGGGAGCGCAGCAGGTCCTACTGTAGGTATGCTTGTTGTATTTTTATATGCGTACCATTTAATCATATAGCTATCAAATTCAGCCTCTGCAGCCCCAATAAGAACCTGTTAAAATAGGAGTCAGTGTGTCAGTGAGAGGTGTGCTAAATTGATTTACTACTGACTAGTGAAAATCAAGCAATTAAGTACATGCAGCTGTGGATAACCTAAGCATTGGTGATGCAGTTTGTCAAGGCAACGCACTTCTAAACTACGCCGTGGCCACAGAGGTCAATAGGCATTAATCCTCTTATAGTTTGTTTCTGTCATGTATGGTAATTATCTCTACATATAGAAGTACAATGAAAGCTTCCTTAAGGCAGGTACAATGTGGCCAAGTGTTATACATAACATTTGGCCACATTGTGCATACTTTAAAGACAGTAGACACAACCAATATTCAATGAAAACATAGGCAGTGGTTCATTTCTTTTTTGTAACTTCGTTTTTCCATTTTCCATCCTGCCAAATGGCACCAAAACTATGTAAAATAAGAGAATTCTTAACCGTTTTCCTTATCGACAGACCAAAAACACGATATTTCAGAGTCCATTTGGCACCGACTTTCGGGAGTGTACACTGTCAGTATATCTGCCTGCATATACTGCAGCCTCCAAATCCCAACGCGACTCGATAAGCTACGTTACGATGTGAATGTTATGTTGATTTGTCCCTTCACAAATTGTTTTCAGCGGTTAACATAAGTGCCATGTCATGCGATGTTGCTGAAAGAGTGGTTTAATAGAGAAAACAACGGGTTATTTGAACATAATAACTTTATTTTACTTGACACTCCACAGACAGTGAGCCTGTGATTGCAATACATTTTTACGACTGAAGTAGGAGCTATAGTATTTTCATGCGGCTGTGAGGGTTCTGATACTTCATTGCTTATGGCAGATATTTAGCCCGCATCGCCATGTGCATTTGAAGTGTTTTCCTCCCGTCACTTTTGTGAAACACACAGGGGGATTTTTCCAATATGTTTGAAGCACCATTCTACATGAAATAGGCAGCATAGATCCTGACTGAAGAAAAGCTATTGTGCAAACTGTGTCTGTTTCCTTTTCGTTGATGGTCTTACAGTGTGTATTGTCTTTGTTACCTTACATTACAACTTGCTGCTATGACATGAAATAAACCTCCAAAACTTGCTGATGCAACCTTGACGTAGACTTGATGTGGACCTGCGTTATCCTCCATACTGGTGTGACTCACGCTGATATCCTTTATGAAAAGGATCTGTTCCTCCATATTGAATTCAGTTTGAAACTGGACTGAATGTCAAGAGGGAAAATGGGACAATTCTCCACTCGACTATACATTCAACCGTTACCAGTTCACCACAGCTCTCTCAATACACATGCATTGGAAGGTGAAGACCTTACTTTGAAAAGACACGCGGTCATGCGCCAACATTCTCATCAGGTCGCAGCCAGCAGCATTGATTATTGACTCCCACATGATCAGCTCCATATACTCTATGGCATAGAAAGTGATTATTGACTCTCACATGATCAGCTCCATATAGCCTACTCTATGCCATAGAAAATGTGTTCCTTAGGGTAGCAATTACCAAGGCTTTAGCATAGAGTCTATGCTAAAGCCTTGGTGCTTCTTACCTTATGGAACCAAAACGTCAGGTGTAGTAACATATAGGTACTGTATATGGCATTGGTATGTAAACACACTCGACTGAAGTAGTAATCAAAATGTTGAAAAATGTATTTCTTTTTAGTAAGATGAAGAGAAACTGTTTTTGTCCTCCACATCTTAAAGTGTTAAGCACCCCCCCCCCCCCCCCCCCCCTCCCTTTCCTCCCAGGAGATAGAGACGAACTAACTGCAGGAACATTGGTGGAGATCAACTGAAGGGCTGGTCTTTTCCAAACTGTGTTGATGTTAAGGGGTTATCTAAAACGCTTCAGATCAGTATGCTTGAGATATTTGCCTCTGTACATACAGTAATTGGTACAATATGAACATTTTTACGCTGTATTTATGGCTTTCTTACAGCAGTCAATGAAATGCTGAAACGCATCAGAGCTACATGCATTTTTCAATAAAAAAAATGTGAGTGGAAATGTGAATCATTGATGTGGAAAAAACAACATGCAACTTTTTTGTTTTGCACTAAAGTATCGCCCCATGCACAGTGTAAAACTTTAGTGGTGATGCAGGGTCTACTCTATAAAAATAAAAATAAAACATACATGTATACGGTATTGCACAAAGTCTGCACAACTCGATGTATGTTTTAAGAATGTACATTTTAATTCTGATTTGTTTATTGAATTGACTGAGTAACATCTGCCAATATCTGTCTGTGGAAATATGAACTATGGTATTGTCTCATAAAAGCTGTTCATCCCTTAATTTTGCCATCGTCTCCCCCCCCCCCCCCCTCCTCTCTGTTGTAGGTTTAAAGCATGAGCCAATTATTGCAAGATGGACATTCTTACATACACTGAATGGCTACAATTACAGTCATGACATGAACTTGATATGACAATTCAAAGAAGACCAAGGCATAACATGCAACCCAGTGCACAAGTTGATACTGTGTTTTATTGAAATAAAAGCTGCTTGGTGGATCATCTGTATATGTTACATTTCCCAGCTGGTTTGAACAAATAATTGTTCTGTATTTCAGTATTAAAGTGATAGCAATGTGCATCCACCACCCCTCCACTCAACACATCTAGCCTACTGCTTTAGAGAGAGAGGTGTGGATGGGGATTGCCACAGAGTGAAGTTGTTAATAAAACGATGATCGATAAATATGTAAAGATAGAGGTGTGTAAACATAGAATTTTAAATCAGATGCATATACAAATCATTCTGAAGGTACAATCAATCATTTATTATTTAGATATAGGCCCGAAATTTGGCTTAAATTTAGATGAAGAGACTGACTTGTAAATGGATTTATTTTTCCATCATTATTATTATAACCCACCAGTGTTTTACAGCCGTGATTACAGCTCAGACAAGTCATCTTTTGCAAGTCTCAAGTCTGTGAGCTCAACTCCAAAGTCTCAAGTCTTTGCTCACAAGTCCAATTCTATTCTCAAGTCTGATGTGCGTTCTATCATCTGCTGCATGCCATCTGCTTTGAACACAGCATAGCTAAAACTAAGGAATTAATTAGTGCATTATCCTCACTCCTTATGCAGTTTTACAGGATCCGTTCGCGCAAATTGTAGCATGGGCATTAGCAGGCAGTATCAGCATTTAAGTAGTTGACCAGTTATTATCAGTATTTTCTTAATTTTCTTAACACAGAAAAGAAAAAAGATTGTTCAAGAGTCCCAAATCTCAAGTCTGAGTCGAGTCTCAAGTATTTTGAGGACGAGTCTCAAGTCCAGTCACTGTGTGTGCGACTTTAATTCCAGCAAGTCCCCACCTCTGTTACAGCCATCAGGCAAGTGTAAACAAACCTTTTGTTTAGCTGTCACATTATGCGCACAGCCAGGCGCCAGATTTACTATTAAATGAAAAAGTATAGTTATTTATTAAAAAAATATAAATTCCTGGTTATGGAAAGAGATTATTAGTGCTAGCCTATAGGCTGCCAGCAGAGAATTGTATTTGGATTGCATACATTTGAATATGTCATGCCCATATTGAACCACAGAATTAAAATAAATGCATTTATAGAATAAATTAAAGGCCCATTCATGACAACTCAGACCGCTGGAAAAAATGTGTTCCGATCTGTAAAAAGTGAATTGAACGGTCGTCCAGGTCAGAATTACAGATCGTAAATTCAGGTATCATCCAGAGCGCTCCGCTTTGTCCGAGTTGACGTCATAGCCACATTAAAATGGAGACTTGTATCGTTAATGGTAATCACATAATTATTATAAACAGTGTTTGGCAAGCTACTTTGAAAATGTAGTAAGCTAAGCTACCAGCTACTCTACATTAAAATATAGCTTCACTACTTTGAAGCTATCCCCAGTGAAATGTAGCAAGCTAAGCTACAGGCTACATGCCAAAACAAAAGTAGCTTGACACCAAAGCTTTTTTTTTTTTGCCAAATCAATTTTATGTCAGTGATCAAGAAAAGGGCAGATGACCACAGAAGTGTTGGCATCAAGCTGAAGAAGTTTCTGTCCAAAATGTAAACAAAAATTATGTTTCTGTCCACAATATCAAAAACATTTCTGTCCAAAATGTCATCTAAGTTTCTGTCCAAAATGTCATAAAAGTTTCTGTCCAAAATGTCAAAGGTTTCTGTCCAAAATGTCATCTAAGTTTCTGTCCAAAATGTCATCAAAGTTTCCGTCCAAAATGTCAAAAAGGTTTCTGTCCAAAATGTCACATCTATTTCGGTCATTTTGCAACTTGTGATTCACGACAGTAAGGTGGCGAGTGCCAGCAAGATGGCAAAAGAGTATAAAGCAGTAGAGCAGGGGGGGCAGTGGGAGGGCAGCAGAGATGGGTTGCGGTGTTGACATTTGTTGCATGGGCGGAGTTAATAGACCTTATTCACAGCGCGGCCATCTTGGATTACGTCATCGCACAGGGTGGCAACGCATCTGAGCCTGCGTTACAACCCATGTAAACAATGGAGCGGTAGTCCCAAAACCTGAGTTCTGTTCCACCAATTTCTTTTGATCAAATTGATAAATGGGCAGAAAAGGTTTAAGGTTGGATTAACATGCAAAAATCACGATAAGTGAAGTTAATATGACGGCGGAGCAAGCACTGCACAGATAGCAAGTCTTTGTACACAGTAACGTTGCACCCTAATTTACCTTGAATATCGTGGATGTACCCTTCAATCCAGTTACTGTAGCCCTTCTTTTGAATCCTTTTGGGGATGTTGACGTTGTCATCTGCCCATTTATCAATTTGATCAAAAGAAATTGGTGGAACAGAACTCAGGTTTTGGGACTACCGCTCCATTGTTTACATGGGTTGTAACGCAGGCTCAGATGCGTTGCCACCCTGTGCGATGACGTAATCCAAGATGGCCGCGCTGTGAATAAGGTCTATGGGGGTGCCAGGGGGGCCTGCCCATTCAATCTCCATCTCACTGTCTGGCCGAATATGATCATACAATTTATATCAACTTTGACAAGAATCACAGGTATCTCTTTGCTAAAGCTGTGACAGGGGGGCCTCTGACAGGGCCTTGCTGCAGCCGCCCCCTCCCTCTGGAATGCCCTCTCCAGTCACATCTGACAGGCCAAAACTCATTGTCTTTTATATTCATTATGTCATCTTTCAAAAAAAGACCTTTTCACTGTTGCTTTTGACCTAAAATATTTCTCTCTCTCCGCCTCTCTCTCATCTATTTTAATATTTTCTCTCTTTATTAAAGTTGTTTTATTCTGTATTAGTAAAGTGTTGCGCACGCATCGCGGTATGCACAACTCCGCGGAACTCAAGCCGAAACGAGGGAGATCCCCGGAATACAGGAAAAAGACGTCTTGTGCCATATGCGTATAGACGCTGGACATTCCCACTAGGAATATGACTGAAAAATATCAATTGTATGGAATGGTGGTGAGGGTGGGTGCAGCTCAGGTCTAAGGCCTGGTTCCAGGTAGGGCCCAACACAATGGCCTGTCGGCCAGGACAGAAGACAGCAGAGGCTTGGATTCCAACACCAGTAATATTTATTTAGACACCATATGTTGTTGATGCTGGTTTGCTGGTGATAAAGAAAGAAGAACATATTATAAATCCATAGTGATTCAACATAAGTAACAATTGAATCCAAACGATTACTAATTATATAATATCCAAATACAGAAATAACTATTAAAGGAACTTAAACAGTGCAACCAATGATCATAAATTACCAAAGCAAAGTCAAATAAAAGGAAAACTTACTAATCATATACACAGCAAAAAGGTGAAGGTGTGGAATCCAGTGGAGGCCAGCCAGCTTGTGCTCCGATGGTTTGCAGCAAAGGGATTTGCCACAGGTGAAGTGACTGGCCTTATTAGCTCTCGGGCTCCGCCCATCCAGAGAGCAGTGAAGGGAAGCAGTGAGGAGGCAGTGGGAGGAATGTGAAATGAGGGGATTTTCCACAGCCGCCCCTCAAATTAGGGAACTATATTTGAGTTATAGGAAAATCCTTAGATGGGATGAAGAGGGTCCGGATCGTCATATTTGATCTGTGTAAGAGGAACCAACCGACTGACAGGTCGCACATAGGTTTTTCCTCTCATCAGTATCTCGGCCACTCTCACTCTGCCGTCGGAGCTGGGGAGAAGTTTCTGAACTCTTCTTATGGGCCATGATGCCCGGGGCAGATTAGAGTCCACAACCATGACCATGGTGTTCAAGGCGAGATTAGGATTCTCCGCTGTCCATTTTTGTCGTGATTGAAGTGCCGGTAGATAATGTTTCACAAAGCTCGCCCAGAATTGATCCGCGAGCACTTGACTGTGACGCCATCTCCTTGTGCCCAGAAGGTCAGGACGGGCATATACCACCTGCGGAAGGGCTGCCTCCAGCCGCCCCATGAGGAGGAGATTGGGAGTTACTGGGTCAGAGTCCGACACGTCCGATGAAACATATCCAAGGGGTTTTGAGTTTAAGATTTCTTCCACTTCTATTAGTACAGTTCTCAACACCTCTTCTGTGACAGTCTGATCGCCCAAGGTCACATGTAGTGCATATTTGATGGATCTCACCTCCCGTTCCCAGGTGCCCCCGAAGTGAGGAGCATGTGGGGGATTTCCTGAATGGCAGGGCTCAATTGATCAAAAGCCTTTTGCAACTCCCTCTCCCCTCCAACAAAGTTAGTCCCATGGTCTGAAATGACCTCAAAGGGGGTTCCACGGCGAGCCACAAAGTGGCGGAAAGCCATGAGGAAACTGTCAGTGTCCAGACTGGACAGAAGATCGATATGGACACATCGGGTGGTGAGACACTTGAAGAGTATTCCCCATCTCTTTTCTTGTCGGCGACCAATTTTAATGAGGAAAGGCCCGAAGCAGTCCATCCCTGTGGACCAGAAGGGAGGTTTGAATAAGCGAAGGCGAGATTGAGGTAGGTCAGCCATCCGGGGGATCAATGGTGTCGCTCGCCATCTCTTGCAGTCTATACAGGCATGTTGGTGTTTCCTCACCGCTTGTCTCCCACGCAAAATCCAATAGTTCCTCCTGAGGCTGGCAAAGACTCTCTCCGGACCAGGGTGGCGTAGTTTTTCATCATATTCCTTAATAAGCAGTTGTGTGATGTAGTTCTGCGGATCCAAGACTGTAGGGTGCATGTTGTTATACTCCAGATCCTCACTTTTGCGCAGCCGGCCACCCACTCTGATCAGGTTTGTGGTATGGTCGAACTCTGGGGCTAGGTTATTCAGCCGACTCTGATTGGGGACAGGTTTGCTGGCCTTTAGTAAAGCATATTGTAGCGAAGCTTGTGGGCTTGCCTCGGGTGATGCGTGAAGTGGCCTGGGCCTGGCCTGGCTGGGTGTAAGGCAGCCAGTGACCAAGAGTGATCGGTCAGAATCGCAATCAACTTGTAGCGAAGCTTGTGTGCTTGCTGGGGGCGAAGCCTTTGGGCTTGCCTCGTGAAGTGTGCTGGATCTTAGATGAGGGCTCACGGGCTGTGATCGGTCAGAATCACGGGGATGGAGATAGGGACCGAGATGTCGGTCCTGGGACGCGGTTGAGATTCCACTGGTGTCCTGGCTGGGTGTAAGGCAGTCGGTCATCAGGGCCTGGCTGGTTGTAAGATAGCCATGACTCAGCTCGGGTCCGGATTTGGCTGTGCTAATGGTTGACATTATTAGGGAAGTAAGAATACCTGAAGATGTATGGAAGTAGAAGGAATCTCAGGAATCAAGCATAGCGTCACAGAACACCTTGTTTATATGCCCGCGTTTTGGTGTATGACATCACGTCATTGGTGATGTCACAACGTTCGAGGGAGCTATGACATCATCGGTGTTATGTCTGACATCGCCGATGACCTCACAGGTGAACTCTATGCTATGACATCATTGTCATCGTTGATGATGTCATCATCATTACGTCATTGGCGCGCCGGCTGGTAGGCATCGACTGCCCCAAGAACAGGCCTGACGGTGGGCCATTATGGACCGTTTCTACAGCCGCTCCCAGATTCCTGTGGGGAATCTGTATTCTTCCAGAAATGGCCGGAATGGCCCTCCAGTCCCACCTGGTATAGGCAGGGCTTGGTTGATTATTCTGGGAGTGAGGGGGGCTGTGGTCCGCCTGGCCACCAGCCGGGTGTAGGCACGGGTCCACGCGCCGTTGTCCAGTCCCGTACATCACAAGAGCCAAGATTTGGTGACTGTCCTCGTTGGCCAGGATGTGTGTGGGAGCTGGGGGTCTACCCAGCAACTGCTGTAGTGAGCTGCAGTGGCCTCTGGGGGCTTGAGTTTCCAGTTGAGGAAACTCAGCGGCGTGAGGTCAGCGCGGGAGCCGCTCAGGAGCCGGGGGTCTACCCAGCTACTGCGGTAGTGAGGAGCCTCTGGTTCTGGTGGCTTGAGTTTCCAGTTGAGGAACCTCAGCGGCGTAGGGTCGGTGCGGAAGCAGCTCAGGAGCCGGGGGTCTATCCAGCTACTGCGGTAGTGAGGAGTCTCTGGTTCTGGTGGCTTGAGTTTCCAGTTGAGGAACTTCAGCGGCGTAGGGTCGGTGAGGAAGCCATTTGTCTTCTGGGAAACTCTCGAGCTGTGCATGCTGAAGGAGGAGAGTCTCTATGTGAGATCTCTCAGGGGGTTGTACACTTGCATCCAAAGTCAACAGGTGCTGAGAGGTGCCAAGCACCAAATCGTTCCAGCACTTGAAGTGGAGAATGTTTGAAGGAACATTGGTGGGCCTAACATGAGTAGTGCCACAGAACGCAGCTTTTCTCAACTCCAGAGCTGCATCCTTCGAAGGCGAGGATGGATTTTAGGGCCATTGGTCAGGAAATAAGTACAAGAAAGGAGGGCCCTGGTTCCATCGGTGTGGTGTAGCCAATTCAACAAGGGTTTTCCCTCTGGTAATGTCATCGGCTGGGTTGCTTGCTGAATCAACATACCTCCAGTCTGAGGGAGCAGTGTACTCAAGGATCTCTGTGATCCGATGGGCGACAAATATCTTGTACTGACAAGACTCTGATTGCAGCCAGGTTAGGACAGTTGTGGAGTCTGTCCAGAGTATCAAGCGGTGGAGAGGGAGAGTCAGCTCCGTTTGTAACATCTTTGCTAGTTGGGCTCCAGTAAGAGCAGCACACAACTCCAGGCGGGGAATAGTGATCTGCCGTCTTGGTGCCACCCTGGAACGAGCCATGATGAAAGAGACATGAACCTGCCTACTCGAATCCACCACTCTCAAGTATGCAACTGAGCCATAAGCTGCTTCCGAGGCGTCACAGAATACATGCAATTCTCTGATCATTGAAGGATCTTGGTCCTCAGTAGGTCCGTAACATCTTGGCATTCTGATCTTGGCCAGGTTGGGAAGTTCCTTTTCCCATGCTGTCCAAGCCTTCACAAAGGCATCAGGAAGGCACGGGTCATCCCATTCCCGCTCTTTGGACCACAATTTCTGAAGGAGGACTTTGGCACGGGTGGTAAATGGGATGATGAACCCAAGGGGGTCGTATTGACTGGCCAGTATCCGATACACATTGCGAAGTGTGAGGGCCTGGTACTCGACAGGTCTATGTTTGTACCCTAAGGTATCGGGGGAACAGTACCAAATCAAACCCAATGCACCTTCCCATGGGTCAGTGAGATCATGATTAAGCCACAGTTCTGTGCTCTCTGATCTAGCCTCTTTGGGTAAATGCTGAACCACTGAGGGGAGGTTACTGATCCACTGTCGGATCTCAAAGCCGCCAGAGAGAAGCAAAGCTTGCAGCCTGTCCAGGAGACTTTTGGCCTGTTCCTTAGTGGGGAAGCTCTGCAGACAGTTGTCTACATAGAAGGATTGTAGGACTGATGTTAAGACGTCCTCCTGACCCACTTGATTGTCTTTCACATGTCGTTGAAGGGCATAAGTGGCACAACAAGGGCTGCAGGTGGTGCCAAACGGCAGAACTTGCCACTCATAGCTCTCCACGGGCTCCTCCCGTTTCATATTTCGCCATAAGAAACGAAGGAGTGGTCTGTCCTCAGCCAGCAACCTGATCTGGTGAAACATTGCTTTTATATCACCAGAAATGGCAACAGGATACTGGCGAAAACGCAGCAGAACACCCACCAAAGAAGGGCCTAAGACTGGACCAGGAAGAAGACAGTCATTTAAGATTTTCCCTTGGTACTGATATGAGCAGTTAAACACCAGACGCTGCTTGCCATTGTGCTCCACAAGATGGTGAGGGATATACCATGACTCATTAGTTTTAGCCACTTCTTGAGGGTTAAGTCTCTTCACATATCCAGCCTCGAGTAACTTGTTGTTCTCATGTTCATAAATGTCCGCTTGTGCTGTATTCTTTGACAGCTTCCGTTCAGTACGTCTGAGGGCAGGTAGGACTGATTCTTTTGGAGCATGCAGTTTTGGGGCATTCTTCTTACGAATTAGTGGGGTTGCATAACGGCCGACTCCATTGGCCTCCACTTTCATTGTTTGGCTATCAAGACAGGCTAGTGCTTCATTGTCTTGTTTAGAACGTGTGGTGACTTTGTCACTCTGATAAGGGATTACGTCAACTTTCCACAGACGTTCAACAGCACAATAGAGGTCTGCATCAGGGGCTGGGCAGGAGACAAAGAAGGACTGAACCTCTGAACTGGTTTCTGACGAATAAACTGAAGTGGCAAACTGATCCTCAGTTGGTCCCTGCAAAGCCCACCCAAGGCGAGTATGAACAGCTGCTGGGCCACCCCCTGGACCCAAGCGAACTCTGTCCACTGGACAGACAAGATGAGGATGATCAGACCCAATAAGGAGTAAGGGTTGAGCTTTCTGGAAAGACTCAAGCGGTAAGCCATGTAGATGTTTGAATCTTTGGAGTAACTGAACTGGGTATGACTGCGGTGCCAGACTCAACATTTCGGCAGTGAAGGCATCCTTTATCATGAACTTCTTGTCTGTATTTGATGCTGAGGAAATGTTGAATGTAACTGTAGTCCCCACTAGAGTCTCAGTCCCTTGGCGGACAGTTTTCAACATCAGAGACTCAGCCGCCCCATCAAGACCAAGAGCTCTGGCTGCAGAGGCTAGTAGCATAGTTCGCTCCGAACCATCATCCAATATTGCATATGTTTCAAGATGTCTTCCTCTGTAGCTCAGCAGGACTTTGACTACTTTCAACAAGACTCTTGAACTGCAGCTTGAGCGAATGAGGCAATAAGTGCTTGACTCCCTTTGTGGCTGATTCACTTCATGAAGAACTCCAAGGTGTTTCCCATTACATTTCGGACAGAGCTTTTTTAGATCACAATTTGAGGCTCTGTGCTCCCGGGCACATCTCCAGCAACGCCCTTTCTCTCTGATCCATGTTCTGGCGGCATCCGTTGATAACTGACGAAAGTCGGGACAGATACTCAAGTGGTGGTCAGGGACACCACAGAAAGGACACGCTGTACCACGACGTGCAGTGGACTCCCTTACAGGTGGCCGTGTCTGTTTTTGGGGATGGCTAGTTCCATGAAACATGGTCACCACTGGGTTGCTGGACTTTGGATAGCTAAATTTTGCAGGTTTCCGTTCCTCCATAGGTCCCCTTTGATTCGCACGTGTTTGGGTAGCCATAGCTTGGCATTCTGATTCGTCTTCTAACCAGTTAGAGAAGTAAACCAAGTTATAAGGAACGCCTGGTTTGGTTGCACGGGTGAACCTGGCATAATTGGCAACATGATCAGAAGGAAGCTTTCCCAAAAGCTGCTGGACATGAGAAGCACAAGCCAACTCTGCATCTCCCTCCCCATTTTCCAAAGACTAACATACCGACAAGGGCTCGGACCCGGATGGCGAAGTCACTGAAGTTTCTGGAGTCACCAGGACGAACAGAGGGAAGAGTCAGGATGGCAGTTATTTCCCTCAGTACCAGCTGTTGTGGCTGACCATACCTCTGTTGCAATGCTGCCATAGCTTTGGTGTAAGGAAGTGAATGGTGCGCATAGGCTAAAGCAAGGCGACAGGCTGTGTCCAACTTCAAGTGGTCCAATAACACATGATACTTAAATTGCTCACTTTCATCATGGGGCAGAAGATTGTTAAGAGCCATTTTAAGCAGGGCAAACTGTCTGGGATCATCCAGAGTGAAATATGGAAAAGAAGGGGCTGCCACATGGGAAACTCTGTTTGACCTCAGTGAGGGTGGTGCTGATACCGGGTACTGAATTGAATGTAACCCATGAGTAATGTTCGCACTCTGGACCTTCAAAGGAGGAGCAGCATCAGGGTGCAGGTAAGGAGGCTGATCGGCAGCAACTGGAGGAGGCGATGTTCCGTTCAAAGGAGCCAGAGGCTGCAGGTAAGGAGGTCCAGTTGCAGCAAATGGAGGAGGTGATGGAGCGTTCAAAGGAGCCAGAGGCTGCAGGTAATGAGGTCCAGTTGCAACAAATGGAGGAGGTGGGACGTTCAAATGAGCAGGATGCTGCAGGTAAGGAGGTCCAGTTGCAGCAAATGGAGGTGGAGCATTCACAGGAGCAAGAGGCTGCATGTAAGGAGGTCTAGTTGCAACAACTTGAGGCAGTGGAGCATTCACAGGAGCAAGAGGCTGCATGTAAGGAGGTCTAGTTGCAGCAACTTGAGGCAGTGGAGCATTCACAGGAGCAAGAGGCTGCATGTAAGGAGGTCTAGTTGCAGCAACTTGAGGCGGTGGAGCATTCACAGGAGCAAGAGGCTGCATATAAGGAGGTCTAGTTGCAGCAACTTGAGGCAGTGGAGCATTCACACGAGCAAGAGGCTGCATGTAAGGAGGTCTAGTTGCAGCAACTTGAGGCGGTGGACAACGGCGTTGGAAGCACGGTGCGGTGGGCGCTGCAGCACCCCCTGGTGGCAAGAGATGTAAAAAAAAAAAAAATTTTTTTTTTTTTTTTTTACAGTGCACCTGAACGCAACATGCAAAATACCCGCTGAATAAGTGTCCAAATGTTCATGTAATTCTGGCCAATACTCCACTTCTGTTATAACATTTCAGTCTGGAAGATATAATCTTTATGACTACCTTAAAAGGCTAAATGAATAGCTTAGAAAATGAATAGCACCGGGGGCCCATGGTACTATTAATCCGGCCCTGGATATATCGGAGGAATAGCAGGTAGGCTATCACTGTCCCTGAGTCCTGAGGGTAAATTGAGTAATGCTGCAGAGAAGAGGAGAAGACACTGAATAATGACATCACAACAGTATAATCCTAATGTTAATTTAAAATTTAATATTCCTCTAAATATGGCTAAAAGTCCAAAAAGGGTGGGAGAGAGAATGAGGATTCCAACACAGCAGTGGGAGCAAGTGGTGACATGGAGGTGAGTGAGAAAAGGTGACTGAATAATGACACAACAGTCTAATCTTAATATTAATATTCCTCTAATCTGGCGACAAAGTGGCCAAATTTTTTGCCGCCCTGCGGGCGCCGTCAGCCGTCCCCCCCAATGTTGAATCGGTGACAGCACCCCCTACCTAAAAGTACTTCCAACGCCACTGGCGGTGGAGCATTCACAGGAGCAAGAGGCTGCATGTTAGGAGAGGCAATAGGACTCCCAGCAGCTTGAGAATACACATGAGCCAGTGCATAGGAAGGGTTAACCAAGTCAACTGCTAATGATGTAACAATGTTCATCTTGGGCGGAGGCACTGCCTGGTAAGAAGGAGCTTGGAAAGAAGGCGCTGGTATAGAGACAATATCTCTGTGCACAGAGTGCTGACCCATAAGCTGCTGATTTGGCAAATCCAACGACGGCTCAATATGAGATGTTTCTATTAATGCTCCGGAACATAATTGCTGCATACTAGAATGTTCACTTGCTTGTTCTTCAATGCATACATGCTGCACAGGAGGATGCCCACTGGTCTGTGTAGCTTGACTTGACTTGGGCCTTGCTGACTTCAAAGACCCAGGGGCTGAAAGGGAGCAAAAGCGACTAGGTGGAGGTGGTGAACTAAGATTGAAGTCACTACGAGTCCTGAGTATGTTATACAGTTCTTGGCCTAAAAAAGGGGGGTTGTAATACCTGCAGGATCCCGGGTTCAAGGAAGGGGATGTCCGTGAAGAGTTAGATGTTGATGGTGTTTCTCTCTCCATCCTATCCATCCTCTGTCCTAGGCCCCTGACGTCCTGTCCCAGGCCCATAACATTCTGTCCCAGGCCCATAACATTCTGTCCCAGGCCCATGATCATGTCCTTAATTTGCTCCATGTCTCCTTTTGTGGTGGTATTTGGTGGAAGTGGATGGTGTTCAGTGGTAACAGAACTTTCCACATTTGCAGATGTAGGCGTCCGAGTCACTTCAGCAGGAGGCTCTGAGGGCTGATTGATGACATGTGGCTCTGCAGTTTGATGAATGGCAGGATTGGGAGGCCGGGGGGGGGAATGAAGTCTGGTAGTCTCCCAGATATACAGGTGGCTGGTGAGAACGGGCTGGCCTCATGTTTGATTGTTTGCTGTTGTCCATTGCATTGGCCATATCCGCCGAAGAAGGACCATGAAAAATATCAATTGTATGGAATGGTGGTGAGGGTGGGTGCAGCTCAGGTCTAAGGCCTGGTTCCAGGTAGGGCCCAACACAATGGCCTGTCGGCCAGGACAGAAGACAGCAGAGGCTTGGATTCCAACACCAGTAATATTTATTTAGACACCATATGTTGTTGATGCTGGTTTGCTGGTGATAAAGAAAGAACATATTATAAATCCATAGTGATTCAACATAAGTAACAATTAAATCCAAACAATTACTAATTATATAATATCCAAATACAGAAATAACTATTAAAGGAACTTAAACAGTGCAACCAATGATCATAAATTACCAAAGCAAAGTCAAATAAAAGGAAAACTTACTAATCATATACACAGCAAAAAGGTGAAGGTGTGGAATCCAGTGGAGGCCAGCCAGCTTGTGCTCCGATGGTTTGCAGCAAAAGGATTTGCCACAGGTGAAGTGACTGGCCTTATTAGCTCTCGGGCTCCGCCCATCCAGAGAGCAGTGAAGGGAAGCAGTGAGGAGGCAGTGGGAGGAATGTGAAATGAGGGGATTTTCCACAATGACGATGTCCGGCACTGCAACTTTGGCGATGCATTGGCTCCTAGACCCATCCTGACAGTGAGTACGGGTCAGGAAACCTCACCCCATTGAAAGAATTAGCTTATTTGTGTAAGGTAACCTGTCTGTTGCTGGCAAAGCTTTAAAATATGTGGCGGAGGGGTCGGGATCTTCCATATTTAGTTGTAAAGTTGTAACTTTCTGCAACGAATTCGGCTCCGCCAACGAATTACGTCATGCTGTTTACAAACTGTAAAAGGGTCTATAGCATGTGTTTGGTTTCCCCCCCGAACGGGTCCAATAGTTTATAGAATTGGTGATGTCACCAGTGATGTCACTCCAGCACAGATGTCATCAGTGAGTGATGTCACCAGATGATGTCATTGCTCGAGTGGCATCACATCATTAGATAATTTAGGGCAATAATTAGGGCAATTAATCTGCCCTAATTACCTATTTTAAAAATCCGGCTCTGTCAGTTCACCTGCAGGGGTGCTCTTTACACTTCCTGAAAGATCCAGCCCGATCGCACGTAAAATGGCATAACTGTGGCCGAACACAATTCTGCTCAACACACACACAGTATGCCGGTGTGGGTACCCGATTGGCTCGCCCTATCAGATGTGCTCGGCTCGGGGTCCGCTACTACAATTAAGTTCAACTCTGGCAACATTTATTTTCAAAAAGTAAGACTCAGGTTTATGAGGGTCCTATAACACTTGAATCATGATCATTGAATATTTCTATGATTCATATTTTTCATGTCTATCATGTCTGATAACATCACTCAGGAGCTTAGCTTGTTAGCTAAGCTGTTGGACATTTTACCCACGTTAATCCCACGTGCCCAACGTAGGCCAGCCAATCACAATGCATGCCGGAGCCGATCTGGTAGGCGAGCCGAAATCGCACCGACACCGGTCCTACTTATAACCTCGCCTTGAAGGATTTATGACATCACTAATGACATCACAGTTGCTCGAGTGACATACATCACTGATTAGCCTAGATCACAACTGCCTATCACTAATGACATCAGAACTGCTCGAGTGAGATCACTTATGACATCACAGTTGAGAGTGACATCACTGGTTGTGAGCATGCACAGTTGAGCAATTGTGGCTGTGGGTTGGCATTCGGCAATTAATCGACCCTAATTAACGAATTCAAAAATCCTGCTCCTAGGCCACCCGCAGGGGTGCTCTTTACACTTACTGAAAGATTCAGCCCGATCGCACGTGATTTTGATATGTGTCATGTTATAATGGAGTTGTGAGATACCCATAGGAACCCATAGGCCCTTAGGAACTGCACTTTATGACGGCCTCCCTGATGTTTGTGCAGTCTTTCTCCATTAATGTAAATGTAAATATAAATGTATTTGTTAAGTAATCTTTTATTTTATTTTATTTTATTTTACACTGTGCTTTCATAATCATGATGTAGTAGACCTGTGTAGACCCATATATGTGCATCTAGAACTACACTGAGCCTCTGCTAGACTACATTTCCCAAGTTGCCACCTGAGCAAGAGGAACACAGCACAGCTGTGAACTGTTTTGCTGATTGTACTGATTGCAATGCTTATCATGACTGGACTCTGTCCATTGTGTTGTAACTTTGCCCTGATGAACGTCATGTAGACCGAAAGCTTTGTACATAAGGAAAAGTTTTTGCATGGATCCAAGTGTGCAGAACCTTTCTTTTGATTTTGATATGCTCTTCGGCCTTCTGGCACCTTGGCATCTTCCAGTCGTGAGTGCAGTATTAGCCCGATTGCATGTAAAATGGCATAGCTGTATTGCCGTAAACAATTCTGCTCAAACAGACACTTTGCATTCTTGTATAGGACTAGTGCAGTGCCCGTTCCCCCCCGTTCACCAACCCGGAGCGCTCCCCCCCCACACTGCACTCAGGCAGGTCCCCCTAAATGCACTCCCCAAGTTTGAAGTCGATCCGACAAACGGTTATTGAGATACGCAAAGGACAGACATACAGAATTCGATCGGATGGACAGTCCTGGAAATACGTTACGTGAAAGCTGTGATCTTATTGGCTGAATTGCACAAAGTTTACCACTGCAATTTCTCGGGTTCCCAGCAACGCACCCACCAAGTTTGAAGTCGATCGGACGAATGGTTCTCGAGATAAACCGCTTTTGTGTTGCCAGTAGGTGGCACTATGACTATGCATAAATCCAAATTGCATGAAATGCGGCACCACACTCCATCGGGGTCCGAGCAGCGGACTCCCCGAGTTTGAAGTCGATCGGACGAATGGTTCTCAAGATAAACCCCTTTTTGTGTTGCCAGTAGGTGGCGCTATGTCAAATTGCAAGAAATTCGGCACTGCACTACGTCGAGTTCCCAGCAGCACACTCCCCAACTTTGAAGTCAATCAGATGAACGGTTCTCAAGATAAATGGCTTATTGTGTTGCCAGTAGGTGGCACTGCCCCAAATTGCACAAAATTCGACACTCCTCTATGTCGGGTTCCCAGCAACCCACTTCCCAAGTTTGAAGTCGATCAGATGAATGGCTATCGAGATAAACCGCTTTTTGTGTTGCCAGTAGGTGGCGCTATACCGAATTGCATGGAATTCAGCTCCCTGCACTCCATTGAGTCCCCCTAAGCGCACTCCCTGAGTTCGAAGTCGATCGAACGAATGGTTCTCAAGATAAACGACTTTTTGTGTTGACAGTAGGTGGCGTTGTGCCGAATTGCAAGAAATACAGGACTTGGGGAGTTTCGGCATTTGGGGAGTGCGCTGATGGGAACTCGACACAGTGCAGTGCCGAATTGCACGAAATTCGGCACTGCACTGTGTCGAGTTCCCATCAGCGCACTCCCCAAATTTGAAGTCGATCCGACGAACGGTTCTTGAGATGAACCACATTTTTTGTTGGCAGTAGGTGGCGCTATGCCCAATTGCATTAAAACGGGGCACTGCACTCCGTCAGGTCCCCCTTATAGCCTGGTTCACTATGTAATTTTGTGGGAATCTTTTGGAGATTTGCTAAACTATACATTTTTGGAAAGAGTATTGTATAAGGAATCAGAAAATCAATGTTTCCATTTGCCCAGATGTCTATGTGGTGGCCATATTGGAATTTACAAAATGGCCACCATAAAATTTAAGTTTTGTAATATCTCAGCTTTTAAATGAGCTGGAACATTGATTTTAACTGCTAAACCTACATTTTCAGGGTCAAGGAATCCAATGGTGGTATAGTTACAACACGTTACAAGATTAACCCTTAGATCATATACATGGGCGCCCCCTGTGTGGCCCACGATGGAATTGCAATTTTTTTTTTTTTTTTTTTTTTTTTTTACAGTGCACCTGAACGCAACATGCAAGATACCCGCTGAATAAGTGTCCAAATGTTCATGTCATTCTGGCCAATACTCTTCTGTTATAGCATTTCAGTCTGGAATATGGAATATCTTTCAATAATATTTATGACTAAAAGGCTAAAAGTAATCTCATGTGTAAGAAATGACTGTTCTACATTGAAGTAGAAATTTAAATAATGAACTTGTTGGTTTTGGATTTATTTAGCTTCAAGAGTGCATTTTTGTTCTTGTGTGACCCTCAACACAGGCTTTGAGAATCCCGGGCCACTTACTGATACTTATGCTTAAATTAACCCACTCATATTCTGGTTTATTTCAAGAAAAACATTTCGGCTAGTGGAAATTCTAATTGGCTGGTAACTTTAAAATCTAGCAGCCATATTGGCAGGTGGTGAAAAAAGTTAATTTCAAGCCCTGCAGGGAGAGCAGGTGGTGACATAGGAGTGAGTGAGAAAAGGATCAAATATTGGTGGTTAAGACTGAATAATGACATCACAACTGTTAATTTAAAATGAGTTATTCCTCTAAACCTTGCTTCAAATGCCCAAAATTTTTCGCGCTGGCGCTGTTCAGCCCTCAGCAAAAACTGGTAGCGAGGACATTTTTTTGTGGCCCTCTCTATCATCAAAGTTGCCCATCCATGGGTTATGGCATGACAATATTTGTTCGGCCCCCGGCAACAATCTGGGTTTCTCATGTGGCCCCCCATGAAAAATAGTTGCCCACCCCTGCCTTAGATGCATGAGTTGGTCAAAAATTACCCGGTGTGGTTGTTTTCTTGCAATATCTTTGTAATCGAAAAGTTATCATTTCATATTCCATGTTCCTCAAAAAAACATGTTTTTTATATCATCCCATTGAAATACATAGTCCACCATATGGGTAAAAAAACTGCACACCACAGGTAGTCGGTCAGATACTAACTCAGTTATTTTTTATTGAGGTGTTAACATATTTTTTAACAGAGTTTAAAACTTAGCAAATGTGAACTTTGGATGTCTCTGTAACTATCTTTAACATCATGACATGCACATTTAGACCACAGTATGATCATGATTAAGCAACCTTTTTCATTAGACAGTCTCTATACATCATCATAATCATCATCACTTTTGGGCATCACGGCTTGGGAATCGTCATCGTTCAGGCACTGAGTCAGACTTCACATCACTGCTTTGTCTAAACTAGTAATGAAGCCTCGTATTGGTGGAAATTCCCCCAGAGATAAATTACTAATATAAATATGATTAGATATGGCATGTACTGGCCTCTGCAAATTAAACTGTTTACTGCATATTCAAACCAGTGTATCAACCCGTGACCCCATATTACCCCATATTACAGAGACACAACTAATATTATCTTCTTAATTAAAATTGGCTAAGTGAGTGGCGGTGTGTGTGGCAGCGGTGTGGCGGCATTGTGGGTCACGAGCCTGTGGAGCGGGTGATTTCCATAACTGCAGCCATGGTGCATCATCTCCAGAGTCTTCATCTTATACAGTATATGACACAACCCCGGGAACGAGTGTCAGTGACGGCACGCCAGGCTGCAGCAGAGGAACGAGACGAAGTGCTGAAACGGCCAGGGCGCGCGGAGGCCAAGCCGTTGCTGTCCATGGTGCTGGACAGTCTTCCCGCGTTGAGCGGCGCAGCGGGAGAAAGCGGCCTATTAGAAAACAGTGACATCAGCTCTTACTAATTCTGTGATTGTCTGCACCTGGTTGGCCGCCTATATAACCCTCTCTGCTTTCAGACCCCGTTGCTGATCGTTGTTTCACTGCTGCTGTGTCACCGCCTGTTCCTGTCCGAGTGCTCCTGTGAACCGTTCTGGACTAAACCCTGCTTTCTGGGAAACCTGTCTCAAGCGTTTGGACTGACTCTACCTTCTGGGAAACCGGGCTCCAAGCCTCTGGACTGAACTTGCTTGCTTCTGACTTAAGTTTATTGTCGGTCATCCGACCCTGTTTAAGTAGATTCTCAGTTCCTTGTTTACTTTGTGAATTCTTGAAAATCAGTAAAAGATTTAAAACTGATTATTGACTTTGTCGTCTCTGCTCATGGGTCCAATACCACAGCATTACAGTATATACTGTTATGATGTCAGATATCTATGGCTAAACATGGTCAAACTTCCTAAACTTGAGGTTAACATGTATAAATGCTACCTATAGCCTAAGTCAAAAGCCCTCCCAGAAGGTGAGCTGAAGTGAGGGAGAATTAGCTGTGCTGAAAAACAGCTAAAACTGAAATGGAAGAACTGTAGTGTGTTAGAGGGTACACAAAAGAGAATACTGTCACAGAGGACTAAAGAGACGATTTTACCATCTAAAGAAACCAGAAAATTTCACATTTGAGAAGCTGGAATCAGATAATTAGGAAATGTTTCCTTAAAAAAATGGCTTAAAATGATTAATTGATCATCAAAATAGGCAATTAATGTAATATTTGACAATTAATCGATGAATTGACTAATTTGTTGCAGCTCTTTATCAGCTTTTATAAAATGTATTTTCATGTATTTTCAAAATACAAAATATGTATTTGTATTTCAAATACATTTTTCAGACCATTATTCTGTATGGGTATTATTATGATACATTTTTGAACAAGTATTTGTAATTTGTATCAAAATACTTGACCGTGGGCACATTCTGTCCTTTCAACCTGTATAATGAAGATTATTTGTCTTCGGCAGAATTCTTTATTTTTTTATTATGTATTACTTTGCAGCCAGGATGCAAAGTAATTAAATTGGTTAAATTGGTTTTAACTTTCTTTGTTTACAGCCAAAGCATAGCTACTAGCCTACTCCTATACTACTTTTTATTGTTATGTAATATATATACAGGAATGAGTCCGGGCTGGATGTTAGCACTTCCAGCTCTTACGTCTAAAAGTCAATGGGATTTTTGTAATGGGATTTTGGTTAAATGCATGAAATAAGGTATGTGGTTAACAAAAGTTTATGAAACGACTGTGTTCAGCAAGATAATCTTAACAAATGATGACCACTTTTATGATTTTCAAAGCGTAATGCTTTTCTTTTTTTGAAACGTGATTTTGAGAAAATGCTTCAAAATTCATAAAAGTGGTCTGAGTTATCATTCTGGCATGGAATGGCCATTTTTAAGCTTGCTATCATCCAACCAGCGTGTTGGCCAGAGTTGCCAGGTCTGTGTGAAAACTATCCCAAAACCATCGCAACGGAATTCACCCCACGGCAACAGTTCAAAAGTAGCCCAATTCAGAAGCAGTCAGCACATAAAACATTGCATCCATGCATCCATGCATCCATGCATCCATCCATCATCCATCTATCCATCCATCTTCAACCGCTTATCCGGGATCGGGTCACGGAGGTAGCAGTTCCAGCAGGGGACCCCAAACTTCCCTTTCCCTGGCCCCATAATGACATCATCAGTCACATCACACAATGATTGTGGGGCATCATGCATCACATCAGCAGTGTGTATGACATCATCAGTCGGGGGTGTCTGCATGCTCACTTGATAGATTGTGTTTGTTTACTAATATGACTTTTCCATCACCACTGGCCAATCGACCAGCCAGCCAGCCAGTAATACCAAAACTACAGTTTCTTAAAAAGTATTGTAACGCGGGGAGATGGACTTGGGGAATTGGGGAGGAGTGGGAAGGACGTTACTGTGTTCGGGGGTTCTGGTTGGAGGGAGGTGTGTCCGTACGGGTATTGGCCGGATAGGAACGGGGTTGGAAATAGGGGGAAGAGTTAGAGTGTGACTCCAGGATGTTGTGGACGGTCTGAGAGGAGAGCACGTTCACTACGTTAGCTGCTGAACTGGAAGTGAGGTAATAGAAGCGGGTCGGACGCTAACGACAGCTACCGGCCAGCTGTCACGTTCGCCCGGCACACCTCCAACTCCGGGGTTAGACTGTACGCTGTGGCAGGTATTAAATACGCTCGGCTGAGCTAAAGTGAATGTCTGTCTCCTGCCTACTTTCTCCTGCTAGTTAGCCACCGCTATGCTACATTGGTGTTAGAAGTGTGGATTTTTCTTTAAACCCACGCAGCTGGTGGCTAGCAGAGAGGGAGGCAGAAAGAAGAAAATAACGAAAATAAAAGTAAGAAGCAAAGAGGTTTGAAGAGGATAATAATAAAATAAAATAAATAAAAAAAAGAGAAGAGAAGAGGAGAGGAAGGGATTGGATAAAGATAAGATGAGAAGAGGAACGGAAGAAATAAAAATTGACATGAGTGGATCTGGACTGCTAACGCCTCCCCCGTCTGAGCCCAGAGGGGAGTGGATAAAGACGGCACGGGAAGAAGGGACGCATTGGACGGAGGGACTGCAGGCAAGTGGAGGGAGTGTGGAAAGGATCAATGCATTGACTTTCATAGCACCCCTGTTCAGCCTGCTTTGGGTGGCCTGGTGTGTGTGCCAGCGACCCGGCCCAGTGAAAGAGAGCACCAGCTGGAGTTTGTTTCCCCAGTTGTACATCAGGCCAAGCATGTAGAGACTGTTAATTTGAGCTGCACCATTCCCCCACCCAGCCAGTCTGGTTGTTTCAGCTCGGTAACCATCGGGGCCGACTCACTCACAACAGGACAGTACAGCAAGGGGTACTTCGACACCGGGGCTGCACGACATGCTCTGGCGTCGGCCGCCTGCCCCGGGCCATGCCCCGATTCCAAAACGGACGCTATGATGATGTTGACCAGTGCGTTCGCCAGTGCCCTTGCGGAGGCTCTGGCCAGTGTGGTTCCGGTCACCGCCGCAAAGCCTTGTCAAAGACACAGTCCAGTGAAAGTGGGCCGGTACGATGGTGGTACCGGATGGGAAACATATTGGGCCCAGTTTCAACTCATAGCCAAAGCTAACAGATGGGATGAGGCGGAGAGCGCAGTGCAGCTGGCGGCGGCCTTGGAGGGAGAAGCAAGACGGGTGTTCCTGGATCTTTCTGAGTCGGAGATGGCCGATCCCCGGAATATAGCGATGGCGATAGAGCGGCAGTTTGGTGAGCCGACGTCTAAGTCAACGGCCCGGCAGCAGTTCAATGAGAGGAGGCGCAGGGATGGAGAGAGGCTGGGAGTATATGCAGCTGAGCTACGCCACCTGGCCCGTAGAGCGTTTCCAGAGTTCAACGAGGAGCAGCGATTTATCCTGGCGAAGGAGGCTTTTATCAGTGGACTGACCCCTGACAGGCTACGACAGCAGGTTCGCCTCAGCAGCCCCCCTTCCTGGGAGGGTGCGTTGGACCGGGCACTGGAAGTGGAGCAGGTACTGAACGAGGGACGAGCCGGGAGGCCCTATCAGTTTTCCCCAGCTAGGCCCCCTGCACCCCCCCGGTTCCCACAGGCCTCCAGAACAGAGGGGCGAGCGCAGCGGGATGTTGCGAATGCCCAGGACCGTCGGTGTTGGGGATGTGGGGAGACGGGACACATTCAGGTCAACTGCCGTACACCCATGAACTCCGCATCACACCGTGAGCAACCGCCGGGAAATGGGTCGGGGGCAGAGTAGAGGGAGGTTACTCTGCCCCAGGCCCGGCACACTCTGTACCCGCACCAGCTTTGAATAACTGTGTTTATGAGGAAAGTCCGGTAAGACCCGAAGAACCTGAAGTGGCTAGAGTGAAGATCTCGGTTAATGGGAGGCCGGTGATAGCCTTGGTGGACTCTGGGTCTTCAGGGACATTTATTCGGCCTGATGTTTTGGGGGAAGAGCTACCGCTGAATGCAACAGTCCGTACCTTTCTCACAGCAACAGGGGACAGAGCGCACACACTCGGTCATCACACAGTTGTTGTACAGTTGGGGGAACAAACTTTTCCCTACTGCATGTGGGTAGCCAATATTCGGGAACAGTGCATTCTGGGATTTGATTTCATGAAGACCAAGGGGGGTGTGCTAGACTGGCCACGCGCGACAGTGACATTTGAGGACGGTCCCCCACTGCCAGTGTTGTGTGGAAGTGAAACCCCAGAGACTGCTCAGACCCCCAAGGACAACCTTACAGTTCCCTCAGGGAATCCCCTGCCCCAAGGGGAGCACGGACATCAGAGGTTTCAGCCGGGGGAGAGAGCAACTGTGTGCGGTGCTGTCATATCCCCCGACCCCACCCTCCAGGAGGAGACAGTGAGGACAGTATGGGAGCAGAACAGGAAGGGACTCTCCGAGCCAGAGCAAAGGCAGCTGTGGGAGGTTCTCTTGGAGTATCGATCTGTTTTCGCCACCTCCCCTACGGACCTGGGACGGACCCAGTTGATCGAGCATGACATTGACACTGAGAAGGCCCACCCCATCAGACAGCGGCCGCGACGCATTCCATTGAAGAGGCAGGTGGTGGCGTGGAGATGTTTGGAGGAGATGCGGGCAGCCGGAGTGATTGAACCCTCAACCAGTGCATGGGTCTCGCCAGTGGTGCTGGTACCAAAGAAAGATGCTGATGACTGGCGGTTCTGTGTGGATTTCCGGGCAGTGAATGAGGTGACCGTCAAGGACGCCTACCCCCCACCCCGAGTCGATGATGCTCCGAGGTTCTGCATGGTTCTCTTCGTTGGACTTAAGGAGTGGCTACTGGCAGGTGCCATTGGCGGCTGCGGCCCGACCCAAGACGGCGTTCACCACGGGCTTAGGGTTATGGCAGTTCACAGTCATGCCTTTCGGGCTGTGCAACGCGCCGGCTACCTTTGAAAGACTCATGGACAAGGTTTTGGCCGACGTACCTGCACAGAACCGGCAGATCTACCTCGATGATGTACTGATTCATGGCCCAGACTTCCACACTGCCCTGGATGCCCTTCGCCTGGCTTTCTCCAAGATCCAACAGGCGGGGTTGAAGTTGAACCCGGGGAAGTGCATGCTGCTGCGCCAAGAGCTCGTCTACCTCGGTCACAAGGTGAGTGGAGAGGGGGTGAGTACGGTGGAGAAGAAAACCGCTGCAGTCCGGGACTGGCCAACACCGAGGCGGAAGTCGGAGGTTAAGTCCTTTGTAGGGCTGGCGGGATACTACCGCCGATTCATTCCGGGGTTCTCGACGGTGGCAGCACCCCTGAACCATCTGTCTAAAGACAAGGTGCGCTTCATGTGGGGGCCCGAGCAGCAGCAGGCGTTCAACGCACTCAAGACCGCCATGTGTCGGGCTCCAGTATTGATGCCTCCGGATCCGGGGGGGCAGTATGTGTTGGACACGGATGCAAGCAGGGATGCCCTTGGAGCGGTCCTCGCCCAGGTCACCCCCGAGGGGGAGCGGGTGATCTCCTACTACAGCAGGGCGTTCAACAAGGCGGAACGCAACTATTGTGTGACCCGGAAGGATTTGCTGGCAGTAGTGGATGCCGTGGATCACTTCAAATACTACTTGTGCGGGATCCACTTCACGGTCCGGACCGACCATGCATCGCTCAAGTGGTTGATGTCTTTCCGGGAGCCGGAGGGGCAAGTGGCCCGATGGATTGAGAAGCTGCAAGAGTACAACTTCGCTATTGAAGACAGAAGAGGAGTTGCCCACTCGAACGCCGATGGACTCTCAAGACGGCCGTGCGACGCGGGCTGTTCTCACTGCAGCCGTGCGGAGGCAAGAGACTCTGAAGCGGGGGAGGGAAGGACGGAGCTCTGCATGGCTTTGCGGTTGGACGACCGCATACACTGGGCGGGGGAACAGAGTGCTGATCCGGAGCTGAGCGTGGTGCTGGGGTGGCTGGAGAGGAACCAGAGGCCCGATTGGTCAGAGGTAGCCGCCGCGGGACCATCTGTACGAGGGTTGTGGTCGCAGTGGGAGGGTTTGGCCCGGAGAGATGGAGTGCTATGCAGGCGTTGGAAAGAACCGACTTCACTTCCGGTTGTGTGATGCATGAGGTAGCAGCTTGAGTCTCGTGCTCTGCAGAACCCATGATATAAAATGACCAACAACTAGGCTATTGAAATATTTAACAGCACTTGATGAGTGGTGAGTGCAAGAAGTAAAGATGGGTACTCGCGGCGGTAGAAGGAAAGATCCACAAAAGCGAGGCGAAAATGCCAGTCCTGGCGAATCTGACGAGGATGCTGAGAAAGAAAAATCTGCCATTCTAAAAGAGTTGAAAGATCTAAGGAGAGAAAACCAAGAAGCAAGGAGAGAGAATCAACAAGCACACATCGCCACTCAATCATCAGTGAACAAACTCGAGAAATCCGTGTCCCAGGTAAATGAATGGATCGAGAAAACAGAAGGAAGAATCAAGGAAATGGAGGTAGAAATCAGCAAAGTTGACGAGAGAGGTTTGAGACATGAGAGGGCGCTCCAATACCTTGTAAAAAGAGATGCAGAGACAAGAGTGAAATTCGAGAACCTGGAAAACAGACTCAGACGCAATAATATACGGATCTACCAAATACCTGAAGGCTGTGAGTCTATTGACACTAAAGCGTTTGTTAAGGAGCTTCTGACAACAACTTTGAAAGTATCGTCCGATCTGGATATCAATATTGAAAGAGCACATCGCTCTCTGACGGCTAAACCGAGGGACCCGAGCGCCCCCCCTCGCTCTATCATTGTGCGCTTTCTGGACTTCAACGTTAAAGAACGCGTCCTGCAGCATGCATGGGGACAACAAGTCATATTTCAGGAGAAGAGAATTTATTTTGATCATGACTATTCCCCAGAGCTGCAGAAGAGGCGGGGACAAGTGCGTCAGGTCATCAAGCAGCTGAAGGAAAAGGGGATACGTGCCAAGTGTCCGTATCCAGCACAATTTAGGATGACCACGGACTCAGGAGAGAAAGTATTTGAGACCCTGGCGGATGCAATCCCCACACTAAAAGAACTGAGAATTTCTGTCGAAATTGATGAAAGAGACAGACTACAGAGAGAGCTGACAAGAGACAGATGGCGTATACAAGGAAGTAGGCGGGACCAGCGAAAGAACCAAACTATGACGTCACTATCCGGGGCGGACCTGAGAGCACTCATGACTGAAGATGGGTAATTCAGTTAGCTGCACTCAAGGAACATGAGAAACAGTGCTGCTGATTATGAATTATGATTTATGATTTATTTTGACTAACTATTTAGTTGTTGGTAAATGGAAATATTTTGAATCTATTTGAGTTTGAATTTGGGTTCCTAGGTCAGGGACTTAGCCATAGGCGGATCACACATAGCCTGTGTTTTAAGGCAAAGGCTTTCCCTAAGGGTGAGCACCCGCATTTTTAGTGGTTAGCTTTATCTGCACTTAGTGCAATGCTCCCTGAGAGTGATAGCTACACCTCTCTGCCCATAAGACATCGGGAGCAGGCTGCAATGGCATATTACGCCAGACAACCTGCTGGTAATTTGGAAGCCCTATGTTTTCCCTTACAAGTGAATAGTGACCCATATTTGTTTGTTTTGTTTTGTTTTGTTGTGTTGTGTTTTGTTTTGTTGTGTTGTGTTTTGTTTTGTTTGGTGTTCTGTGTTCCTTGAAACTGCTCCAAGCCTATATACTGAGATTGATACATGTATGTTTCCTATGTTATATAGAATAAGACCAATACACTATAAAGGATATTATGACAAGTTTAAATTGTATTAGTTATAATATAAATGGTCTTATAACCCAGTTAAGAGGAAAAAACTGCTTGGCCAATTAAAGAAAATGCATTGCTCTATAGCATTTATCCAAGAAACTCATTTATCAACAACCGAACATAGCAAACTGAGGAGGGATTGGGTGGATCAGATATACAGTGCCTCATATCATATGGGCAAGAAGAGAGGAGTGGCTATTTTATTTAACACGTTCACTGCCAACGACGTATTACTCCGTCAAAAAAAATCCAACGGTTCACTGCCAATGACGTATTACTCCGTCAAAAAAATGATTTTTTTTTTTTTGACCGTGGGATGTGCATCTAACCCTTTTACATCTCTTATATAATTATTGGAACCACCAAACGTTTACAACCCATTCCACCGACCCACTAAGTGGCGACAGTGCTCTCCTTACTAGAGGAAGGCAAGCATTTTCATGAGAATGGCTTCCTCGAAGCCATTCTCATGAAAATGGATTGGCGAAAACGCTTTCGTTTTCGCGCTGATTGCTGGCAGTGCGGGATTGCAAATTTGCATAATAGATTACGGGTGGAACACACTTTGAAACACGCAGCATAAATATGACCAGAATCGCAAAAGCTTCATCAAAGCTCTCAACCAAAACTCCAAGAAGCGAGCGAGTCCATCCAGACTTCCTCAAAGAGCGGCCGCGCAGACAGGCACAGCAGCAGCAGCAGCAGCAGCAGCAGCAGCAACGAGCTTGTGACACGGCCGCTGCAGCCAAGAAGAACGCCCACGGAGGGAGGAGTTGGAAGCAGAGGGGGGTTTCCTGCTGTTATGGAGGAAATTACTGTTCAAAACTATTGTTTAGATGTCTGACGTCTTACTGATGCCAAAAATGAATGGTTAAAGTGACTGTTCTATCGAATTTCACAAAAAGCCGTTTATCTCTGAATAATTTTTCAGACGCTGAAACCATGCTGTATTCAACTGCTAATGCTTACATAACTACTAACTCTACAAACTAACTCTTTTAGACAGAGAAAGCACACATTCTATTAGTTCTTTTGAGATATTGTGTGTTCACAAAATCTTAGCAGAAAAGAATCCTCGGGTCTTGAAAGATGAGCCAGAATCCTCAAAAAAACCCTCTGGCAGAACCTACCTACAGTAAAAAAAAAACGGCTGGCAGTGAATGTGTTAATAAGTCTGTTTTTTTTACTAAAGTTAAAGAAATCTCAGATGACCAGGGCAGATATGTCATGGTTCTAGGATTCATTGAAGGAGTAGATTTCACTTTTCTAAATGTATATGCACCAAATGAAGACTGTCCTAACTTCTTTAAACAAATAGCCTCACTTCTGGCTAGTAAAGCCAAAGGTATTATTATTATAGCTGGAGATTTCAATTGTGTGCTTAATTCAAAATTAGACAAACTCCCCCCCGACAGTGGACCTATGTCAAAAAAATCTAGATCACTGAATGCAATGATAAAAGAACTTGGATTTATAGATGTGTGGCGTTTTCATCATCACAGGCAGAAGGACTTTACCTTCAGGTCAGGGGTCCATGGTAGTTATTCTCGGATAGACTTCTTTTGTATTTCTAAGCAGGATATAGACAAGGTCAAATCCTGCAATATTGAATCAATGACCATCTCAGACCATGCACCTGTAAGTACTCTTCAATTCAACCTCGGAACTAATAAGACCTTTAAATATTGGAGGCTCAATGTATCCATGATGTCTGACTCTCTCGTACGGGAGAGGATATGTAGAGAACTGAATACTTATTTCGATATCAATAATAATGGGGAGGTTTCACCATCAGTTTTATGGGATGCGGCAAAGGCAGTAATAAGAGGAAAGATCATCTCTATGTCAACAGCCTTAAAGAAACAGCGACTCAAAAAAGAGCTAAATTTAGAAAATGAGATTAAAACATTAGAAAGGAAGCATAAACAGTATAGAGCTGAGGAAGACCTCATTGCTCTACAAAAATGTAGACAAAAATTAGATGAGCTGTTGACATATAAAGCAGAGGGGGCCCTCAGATTTACAGGCCGGACCTATTATGAGATGGGAAATAGGGCAAGTAAGCTGTTGGCATTCCAGCTCCGTAAAATACAGTCTAGCCGGATAGTTTTAAAAATTAAACATCCAACCACAAATGTAGAGGCCATACAACCCCAAGATATTGCTAATGCCTTTGCCGATTATTATAGAGATCTTTATAAAGTACAAGAAGTCGAAGATAAGGAGGAAAAAATTAAAAGCTGGCTAGGTAATCTTAAACTCCTAAACTGTCCAGTACTGAAGCAGAGGAACTGTCCTCCCCTATTACTGAGATCGAGATATCGGAAACAATCCGGCTGCTTAAACATAACAAATCACCAGGCACCGACGGGTTTCCTGGTGAATTTTACAAGTACACTATGGAACAGCTAACTCCGGTGCTATGTGAGGTCTATAACTATGCTCTATCCGAGAATGACCCACCAACAAGCTGGTCTGAGGCTATAGTCTCAGTAATACATAAAGAAGGTAAAGACCCCGCACGATGCAGTGCATATAGACCTATAAGTCTTCTCTGTAATGATTTAAAAATCCTGACATCTATACTTAATAAAAGGATACAGAAATATATTGCAAAACTCATTCAACCAGATCAGACAGGGTTTATTCCTGGACGCCAGGGTGCAAACAACATTAGAAGAATTCTAAATCTGCAATCAGTGGCAGGAACTCGAAAAGAACAATCAATGCTTCTCGGCTTAAATGGCCTGCATGGCCTGCATAGCTTAGATGCCGAGAAAGCATTTGACAGAGTTGACTGGCTGTATCTGGAATTAACATTGAATTGTATGGGATTTAATAACACATTTATTGACTGGATAAAAATAATATATAAAAATCCTAAATCTAGAGTTAGGGTCAATGGCCACTGCTCTGATTTTTTTGAGATACACAGAGGGACACGTCAAGGGGATGTAATGTCTCCTTCATTGTTCGCGATTAGCATAGAGCCATTGGCGGAGATGATCAGATCAAATCCCCAGATACAGGGAATAAATGACCAAAAAGGTACTTCACATAAGATTTCGTTGTTTGCAGATGATATATTACTTTACATTACAAACCCCTCAGACTCCATTCCCACTTTAATGAAAAGTCTTAGAACCTATGGTGAGCTATCAGGCTATAAAATAAATGAGATCAAATCTGAAGCCATGATGATTGTGGGAACTTGGCCACCTCACTTGAACAATATAGCTCCCTTCCATTGGGCTAGAGAAGGATTTAGATACTTAGGAATTATTTTGACCCCCATGATTAATCAGTTATATCAAGCAAATTATGAGAAGTTGATTTTACATATAAAATCTGATATTGCTAGATGGGAAATTCTACCTCTTTCTCTTTCTGGAAGAATTGAATCAATTCGAATGAATGTGCTACCCAGATTTCTTTTTCTTTTTCAGTCTTTACCCATACCAGTACCCGCTACAACTTTTAAGATGCTAGAGAAACTTTTTTCGAAGTATATCTGGCAAAAGAAAAGACCTAGAGTTAGGCTCAAAACGCTCCTTTTATCAAAACAGAAGGGTGGTCTGAGCATGCCTAATTTTAAAAACTACTATTGGGCGGCCCAACTACGGACTTTGGTCTATTGGATTAGGGGTGATTTGGATACGGGATGGGTACAGATTGAACAAAACTCAATGCCTGCCATTCCTCTCCAATCAATAGCTTTCTTGGGTCCAGTATACTGGAAAAGAACTAAGATTGGAAATAACTGGATACAAAATACATTGAAAGTGTGGGGAGATATAAGAAAAAAAGGGGGAGGACCCAGGTCAATATCAAGGGCTATGCCCATAGCAAAGAATATAGATTTTCGTGAGGGTGGCTTTAAGAGCTGGGCAGACACTGGCCTGGTTACTATTAATCAACTACTGGAAGGAGATTGTCTGAAATCTTTTGCACAACTACAACAAAGTTTTGGGCTGCCTTCGCAAGATCTGTTTAAATATTTTCAAATCAGACATTATTTAACAACTCACAAAGAATGGGAAGCAATTAAGAGACCTCCAACACAGGTGGAACAGTATTTTATTAGCATGATAGAAAAGGATTTGGGTGAAAGAAAATATATATCTGATATGTATAGGATGCTACAACTAGATGATTCAGGAGACACACTTTACATTAAGGAAAAATGGGAACTTGAAGCTAATGTGATAATAGAGGATGAAGAGTGGGAGGAGAGTTTCTCAACTACCCATAAGACCATGAATAGTCCTATGTTGAAGGAGTTTGATTGGAAAGTTAAAGTTAGGTTTTTCAGCACCCCTCAAGTGGTCTCTGGGTTTTGAGGTGGGTCCTCACCAATGTGCTGGAGAGGCTGTGGTATGATTGGAGACCATACACATATTTTCTGGGATTGCCCAAAATTGCAGAAATTCTGGGAGAGTATTAAAAATTAGATAAATGTTATGTTAAATATTGATTTACCATTGAATCCACTGTATTATATTCTGGGATGTACACCAAGTAACATACTTCATGGAAACACTCTGTATGTCTTTAAGACACTTGTCTTAATTGCAAGGAAAATGATAACTATATGTTGGTTGCAAAAACAACCCCCTACAGTGGAACAATGGACTAAGAGATTGAGACAGGTATACATTATGGAAGAAATGACTGCACGGCTGCAGATGAAAAGAGACAGTTTTGTGCGGACATGGCTACCTGTAAAACTGTATCTGGACGACTGACTAGCTGCTACCATTTTCTTTTTGCTGCTGTACTGAAGTTGTTTTTATTTGTTTGTTAGTTTTTGTTTGTTTTTTCTCTTCTCTAATGCTGGATAAATGTCCCCCAAACTTCTCCCTTCCCCAAGCAGATTTAGATTTAGATCAAATTGTCAGAAGAACCCAGTGGTCAAGGAACATTGTGTGTGTGTGTCTGTTATATGTGATTGTATCTGAACTAATATAAAAAAAAAAAAGTAAAAAAAAAAAAGAACCGACTTCAGGCAGAGAGAAGTGGCAGGTGGTGGTGCCTAACAGTCGACAGGAAGAGGTGCTGCAGTTCAGTCATGGTCCGCCCGGGGTGGGGCACTTTGGCGTAAATAAGACCCTCAAGAGGGTCCGAGAGACATTCTACTGGAGCACGTGCCGGCGGGACGTGCAGACGTTCTGCCAGAGATGTGACCCCTGTGTGGCTCGCAAGGGTCCCATGGGACAGAGTAAAGCTCCCTTGCAGCAGTATCGGGTGGGGGCCCCTATGGACAGAGTTGCCGTGGATGTGCTCGGTCCTTTCCCTCGCACCCCGCGGGGTAGCCGGTTTGTTGTAGTTGCAATGGACTATTTCACAAAATGGCCCGAAGCCTATGCTGTTCCTGATCAGGAGGCAGCTACAGTCTGTGAGGTGTTGATCGAGGGGATGTTCAGCCGGTTCGGGGTCCCCACTGAGCTACACTCGGATCAGGGAAGGAATTTTGAGGCGAGGCTGTTTGCAGAGATGTGCCGACAGCTGTGCATACACAAGACACGCACGACACCTCTCCACCCTCAGAGTGATGGGCTGGTGGAGAGGTTTAACCGCACTCTGGGGGCGCAGCTTGCCCTGGTGGTGTCTAAAGATCAAAAGGACTGGGATTTGCAGCTGCCTTTGGTCCTCCTGGCATGTCATGGCATGGCAACTCAGGAAACTACAGGGTGTACCCCCGCCCTGTTGATGCTGGGTAGGGAACTCCGGTCGCCACCAGCATTGGCAGCAGTCGGAGATGGCTGGAGTGCGACAAAAGAGAGCCTATGACCAGCACACTAAGGGAGTACACTTCCAGGCCAGAGACTTAGTGTGGGTCTACGGGCCGAAGAGGACAAAGGGGAAGTCGCCGAAGTTGCAGAGCGAATAGGTCGGGCCCTGCTACGTGTTGGAGCGGCTGGGGGAAGTGACCTACAGAGTGAGGATGACTCTGCGGGGTCGAGTGGTGGTGTTGCATCGCGATCATCTGGCTCCCTACCGAGGGGCGGGCCAGTTTGCTGAGGGCCGGGTCAACACCACCCCGGTCGCCGGCGTCAGCAGGTGGGGGTCGTCGGGAGTCCCAAGGCTCTTCCGGAGGTCTGCAACGGTCCCCGGAGCCGTTGCAAGTGAACAGGCCGAGTATAGGTCTGGGAACGGGGATGGGGGAAGTGGACACTGGCGGGGAGGGAACTTCAAGGAGGGCCAGGCCCTGGAGAAGACGGAGGCCTCCCCCGCGTTATGAGGACTTTGTGGTGGATCTCCTCGGGGGCGAGGAGTATTGAAAAGGGGGGGCAATGTAACGCGGGGAGATGGACTTGGGGAATTGGGGAGGAGTGGGAAGGATGTTACTGTGTTCGGGGGTTCTGGTTGGAGGGAGGTGTGTCCATACGGGTATTGGCCGGATAGGAACGGGGTTGGAAATAGGGGGAAGAGTTAGAGTGTGACTCCAGGATGTTGTGGACGGTCTGAGAGGAGAGCACGTTCACTACGTTAGCTGCTGAACTGGAAGTGAGCTAATAGAAGCGGGTCGGACGCTAACGACAGCTACCGGCCAGCTGTCACGTTCGCCCGGCACACCTCCAACTCCGGGGTTAGACTGTACGCTGCGGCAGGTATTAAATACGCTCGGCTGAGCTAAAGTGAATGTCTGTCTCCTGCCTACTTTCTCCTGCTAGTTAGCCACCGCTACGCTACAGTATCAAAGGTAAGTTAAAAAAAATTATGAGTGACATAAAAAACATGCTTTTTGACAGCTGGAATATGAAATGATCACTTTTCATTACTAAGATATGGAGCCGAACATCTAGACTTTATTGCAAGAAAACAACCACACCGGAGCATTTTTGACCCACTCACGCATCTAAGGGTTAATGTTATAAAGTGTTGTAGCTGTGTAACTATACCACCATTGGATTCCTTGACACTGAAAATGTAGGTTTAGCAGTTAAAATCAAAGTTCCATCTTATTTACAAGCCAAGATATTACAAAACGTACATTTTATGGTGGCCATTTTGTAAATTCCAATATGGCCGCCACACACACATCAGATTCCTTATACAATACCATTTCCAAAAATGTATAGTTTTGCTAATCTCCAAAAAATTCCCACAAAAGTTAAAATCAAAACATAATGAACCTGACTATTACCGCACCCCAGAGTTTGAAGTCGATCTGACCAACGGTTCTCGAGATACAGAAAGGATAGATAGATAGATGATAGATAGATAGATAGATAGATAGATAGATAGATAGATAGATAGATAGATAGATAGATAGATAGATAGATAGGATTGTAAGGAATCCGGAAGTACTAATTGTGCTTTTATTGTGAAAAGACCGGAACGGAAGTCGTGTTGTTTGTTTGCTCGAGCTTGTTGCAGTCGCAGCTATCTCGCTTCCTGAAAATGGCTGTCAGATGGGGAAGGGTTGCTGCTGTGTGGAGGATCTTTTTGAGGAGGCCTCGGGCTCTGGGAGGTGTGGGGCTGCGCCGTGGCGTCGGCCCGGCTGTTTGGGGCTCTCTGGTCGGAACCGGGGCTGTTTGTTTGTACCAGTATCATGCGAGCAGCAGCCGACAGCTGACCACAGCCGTCCATGCCGAGGAGCTGAATGTAAGTCACGTTAAATGTCGAATAACTTCAGACATACGCGGTGTCCGCACGTAGCGTACATACAACAAGTATTGACATGTTGAATAGAGTGTTGCTTTTGCTCGGCGTAGCGTCTTAAAGTTAACGTTACTTACTTCTCTAATCAACCCGGACATTGACACTTGTTCTGACAGGTCTCTTGTTTGTTTTGCTATTAATCTTTGTTTTTGTTGTGAAATTGGCTCTACATTATTCTTACTGCCTTAAAGGTATTAAAACGCTTTGACGGTGGAAAGAGCAACGTGTGAACTGCTGGTGTACAAAGTAGCAGCTTCTCATTCGTTAGTACGTATGTTATTCCTCAGCTAAAGGGCGTGAACATGTAGCAAGAGTTTCTGTCAACAATTAACGCCCACACTCTCGCCCCCTCCCCTCTCTCCCCTCTCCGGTGCTGTTTCAGGAGCCTGCAGCGCCCCAGCTGTCTGCCAGGAGGATTCGCTTCAACCAGTTTGCCTCCATGGTCTATGAAGACGAGCCTTACATGACCCCCAGGGACTTCCTGTTCTCTGTCATGCTGGAGAGTGTTGACCGTAAGCAACACCGGTGTCCGTCTGCTTTCTCTTCCCAGAGACGCGTGTGGTGGGCCTGTATGTAGAGACAGAAGTCTGTCAGATGCCACATCAGAACCTGTAGTAATATTCAAGGCTATATAGAAAAGACCCGCCTCTTTTTCTGGAAATCTATATAATCTGACAGCCAAACTGCCATTGACAGATAGAGTGGGGGTGCATACACTTCTCCCAAACTTATTTGAGATGACGCGGTTTACAGCCAAGCATGACATCACTATTCCACATAGCCATTTTAGGCGTTTAGCAGTTTGCTCCAGTGTGTCCTAAGCCCCCCAATCATGATCCGCGGTAAAACAGCTGTGCTCACGCTTTGCTGCTGTTTTCTGTGGGGAGAGCGGTGCCTCCCAACTATGTGTCAGCGCTACCCTCGAGTGGCTTTTAAACATGAAGTCTGGATCATGTCTGGCTAGCCAGAACAGGATATTTTCCAGTTTTACCTTTTTAAACATGAGGGGTCTTTGTTTAGAAACAACTGGATATGAGCCGTTTTTTCTGCCAGCGGGGGGGGGGGGGGGGGGGGGGGGGGTTGCATGTATGCGGTGCGGTAGCATGTATCAATAACAAGAAATGTGATAGGAAACAGCTTTAGCAAATTTGTAACCAAACTCCATTCAAAAACATGCCGTTTTAACAGATGGTCCATTCCTGGCATTGTGCCAAAAATGAGCGCAGTCAAAATAGTGGTCGCACCTTCGTCAATCACTGTGGGTGATTTATTTTACAAGTGGCATTCAAGTCATATCTGACTAGTTTTAAATTTATTTCTCCCCACAAAAGTTAGGCTAGGCCTATGTCTCGATATAGGCTGTCAGTCAGTCAGCTCCTCTCTGCAGTGTGGACGCACAGTCACACAACACTGCCTCCCTCAAATGGCTGGCTCACACAATAGACTTGGCTGCATCCAACTCGAGAAAACTTCTCAGAAGAGACTAAGGCCTTGGCCACACTGATCCGTCAGAAAATGGACAGAACAGATAGACGGATAGATTTATGTCCGTTGCATGTACAAGTAACCTACTTGTACAGCAGGTGGTGGTAAGCACCTTGAAGGTGCCAGCGACCCGCCTATAAACCGAGAGAAGAAGAAAGCTGGCGTCAGCTAGCTGTTAGCTCTGTGCGCTACGTTACTTATGTGGCAATAAAATGCCACCGAATGACCAGATTAGATGGTGAAATCAGACGGTGACACTGACTATCACGTTGTACAACAGCGGGATGGTGTACACAGCATTAATTATAGCCTCCTTCACTGCCTCGGCCGCCATCTTCTTTGAAAAGTTGAAACAAATCTCGGAACGCCTCCTCTCGAGACCTCGACTCTGATTGGCTAAACGGACAGTGACTATCCGACTATCCGACCATCCGATACGTCCATCCAGAAAAAGTTCATCCCTCTTCAACTTTCTGTCCATCAAAACGTATGCAAATTTTCTGGATACGTACGCTTCTGAGTGCTCCACGGACAGTCGGACAGCTGTCATTGAAAATGAATGGAAGTGAACAGAGAAATGAAAGCACACGGACAGACACCACGGATCAGTGTGGCCAAGGCCTAACGTTAGCGACAAATCTGGAGACTTTTTCTGACATGGGAATGATGGGATTATTACCAGCAAGCAGCAGTAAAAGCAGGCAATGACGATAGCTGGGTAAGTCCCGCTAGCATCGATGCTAAGTTAGCAAAGTAGCCTACAGCAAGAGCGCAGCTGAAGCTAATTAATATGGACGTTAACATCCATATAATATATAGCCATGTACTTGCGCGATGACATCATGTATTGGCGATGTCAAAGGGTGGCGATTGCCGATCTGACTGAGGTCAAGATTGCGCAACTCTAGTAGGCTATCATCTCTCTTGTTGCATTTTTAAACTGGCAGATGGGGGATTCAACTTTTAGTTGTTTACTCACCTAAATTGGCTCTCTTCCAAATAATCCAGCCACGTAACTAACGCTACGTCCATTCATGAAAATAATGATGGGACATTAATGGTTTGTAAAGTGCCACCACGCGCCCACCCCACTCACATACCAGCTAGATGATCTGGATCATGAGCTGCCAGAGTTAAACAGCACCCGCTTTTGTGCTAATGCGGATCCTACACCGGGGACCGTGATGAATATGATACCGACTCGCGGGAGTGCGTGTAGGCCGGCTAATTGTTGTTTAACATGCAGGCCAACCGGCTAGGAGTGGGTTATAATACGGATTCCACTGCATGTTAAGTGGCTTTGGTGTCGCATGCTAAACACCTAGTAGCTCAGAGCTCTGGCTGGACCGAGGCATGGAGGTGCAGATCCCTTATGCCACTGTTAAACATGAGCCACGATTGCGTGGAAGCGGGTCTTATACCGGTGGTCGAGGTAGATAAGATACGGAGTCGCGGGAGTGCGCATAGGCCGGCTAATTGTTGTTTAACATGCAGGCCAACCGGCTAGGTGCAGGTTATAATACGGATTCCACTGCATGTTAAGAAGTGGCTTTAGTAGCCTTGTACTTATACAGAGTTTAGAATTGGATATGAGCATGCAGTAGCCAAAGTCAAGTAAAGGGGGCGACGTGGGTGAATTTGCAAATGAGGAGGGCTGCAACATCCTGGATGAGTTGTCCGCTCAGTGTAAAAATGCTGCTTATTCTTTCTGAGTTCGTAGCTGAGAAAGTTGTGACAATTTTGTGCATTTTCTTTTTTCCTCGTAGGAAAGCTGCATAAGAAGGTTTTAACCAAAGAGGTGTGTGTTTACATTGTCATCATCACTCAATCAGCACATGTGGAGCTCTCTGGTAAATTTGCGCTGATTGTGCCGTGATCTGTTTCTCATGTGTTTCTTTGTAGGAGGTTAATAAGATGTTAACCGCTGCCTCAAAAGCACAGGCTGGCAATGAGATGTTCAGAAACTTTGGAGACAGTGGTAAGTCATCGGTCTGTCAACAGAAGAGTGCTGATGGTAAAGACACGATGGATATAGGCTGGTTCATTTTAATGTTCAATCACTGTTTATTTTGTCCCTAAAATACATTTGAGTTACCTAATATTGTTTTGTTCCTTGCAGGTTTGATATCCTACACAGAGTATCTGTTCCTGCTGACTATCCTGACCAGTAAGTTATAGATTCCTTTGCATGTGCTACTATGTTGTATCTAATTTACATAATTTTTCATTGAAAGTGTGCCATGCCCATGTTTATTTATGTATATTATAGAGTTGACTTGCTAGTGCTTTTTCTATGGTCTGTCAAAACATTGCATATCTCAAAGATATAATAGTGCAGGGCTTTTCAAAGTGTGGCAGAGTGAGAACATGTAGACAGTCGTGCCCCCCCTCCCTATATATATATATATCACCTCACAGTTTGAAAACCACTGATATATAGCGGCATCTGTTTGTTTTGGCTGAACTGGCAATTGCATGAGTTTTTTCTGTTCTTTCATTTTCTCAACATTGTTTTCCAGTCAGTGTTGAGAAATGTTACTGAATCTCACTAATCGAACATCTTTAGCATCTTGAAATTCTGTACGCACAGACAGAACTGAGATAACGGCCGCATTGCTATTTCAGAGCCGCGCACAGGATTTCATATAGCTTTCAAAATGCTTGATGTTGATGGCAATGAGCATGTCGACAAGAAGGAGTTTCTCAAGGTAAGACCTTTGAGCATTCTATTATTACCGTAATATGATTAAATTAAATGCTTTTTAATATTTAACCACTGTAGTCGTGGGAGTATTCTATATTGCACAGAAAGAATTGTGTTGGTTTTTGCTCGAGTGTCTATGCGCACGCTTAAATGACAAAATATTGCCACCTTTAATGCTGCCTGAAGTTCTGATGCGACAACAGTTGTAAGTATGAAACCGTGGTACCAGCACCATATGAAATCATGGTACCAGCACCATATGAAAGGTGAGGTACCAGCACCATATGAAAGGTGAGGGAGAGTTGGACTGCTAGCTGCTCAAGTATGTATTTCATTTGCTGTGTGTTTGCATCTCTGCAGCCTGAGTCACTCCCTCAGCCCATTTATGTAAACCCATTTGAGTGTTTTGTATTGGCTCCAGCCAGACGAACAAGAGGGGACATCTGTGTGCTTCTGTTGAGGCTAGTTTGTCCGAACTAGACTGCATGTTGGCATATAGAGAGCCAAAGTGGAACGTCACTTCCTGCTTCAGCACTGTACCAGAGATTTTCATCCGCCATTTATTTTCCCATAGACATTTCGTAAAATGCTTATAAAAATTGTTTTACTTGTTCAAACCAAACAGTTCAGCTATATTTAGAAACAAAAGAGATCGCATAACATTTCACTTGGACCAAAACGTAAAAAAATGCGGGTTTAAAGAAAATATGTATTTTGTTTTTGTTTTGGACTGAGTGAAATGTTCTATGGTCTCTCCCGATTCTAAATATAGCTGAACCGTTTGGTTTGACCAAGTAAAAATATTTGTATAAGCATTTTACTTGAAAGAAGAGCCGATGCACACCCTCACAAACGTATAAGCATTTTACGAATGTCTATGGGAAAATAAATGGCGGATGAAAATCTCTGGTGCAGTGCTGAAGCAGGAAGTGACCTTCCACTTTGGCTCTCTATAGGGGTGTAACAACACACGTATTACTGAACCGTTGAGGTCCGAGGCTTTAGGTTCAATACGCATGAATACAAACCAAACAAATCTTTCACTGCTGAACAGTGCAAGTCTTCTACAAGCATATCATGTTGAGCTAAAACCGAGCCGAAAGAGAAAAAGATGTACGGTAATTAAAAAAAAAACATTGTCGTAAATGTAAATGCAATTTTAAAGCAGGCTGTGAAAATAATAAGATAAATAAATAAGTAAAATAAATAAAGATACATTAAAAAATTCAAATCAAGGAAATTTCTCCGGCATTTCTACTTTTTTGTTTTAGCAAACAAAACCATACCGAACCAAAACATGGATTTTGTGAAGCGTTACACCCCTAGTTCAAGTGGAACTGCATGAACTACTCTTTGCTCCAGTTTTAGTCTGTTTTGTGTCCGTTTATAGCTCAGAGCAGAATTATCTCTGGATTGATCAGTGATGCGATTCTCCCATTTCTTTTGACATTTCTTGTGATTTTTCAGATGTCAGCATTACTATATTATGTGAACGACAACATTTGAAATACATTCAATGTTGAAAATAATTGGGGCTTTGTCTTGTTAAATTGAAACAAAATAATTGTTTAATATTTGTTCTTTTTTGCTACTGAAGCTCAAGAAAATAATTGGAAAAAGAAAAGACAGGGTTCCTAAGGACAACACGGAGGTGCGTAATCACATTTATGAGCTTGTAACATTATATCCTCTTAGGCATATTATAAAATGGTAGTCCTTTTGAAATGTCACTAGGGTAATGCATAGCCCTCACAGGGTTTTATGGTGACACATGATCATGTTTCCTATTCCCTGCATGCTGGGACTTGGAAATGACAGAGGCAGACAGTGTTGAAAGTCAATGTGATTGTTCCAGAGGCCAGCCGAGGAGGGGGATGGTGTTAACACCACACTGCAGGCCTTCTTTTTTGGGAAGAATGGAGAAAGCAAGTTGCAGTATAATGACTTCCGCAAGTAAGTAACTCTCCTTGATTCTAGAGTTTGGATTTGAAGGAAATGCCAAATTATACTGTACATCTAGTGCAGGGGTTCCCAACCTTTTTTTTTTGCTTGTGACCCCACATTGATGTCACAAAAATCTAGGGACCCCAGATGCAGGACGCCACCCCGATGACATAAAAAAAAAATCAGATGACATCAGTCACTGATGACAGGCTCGAGCGAGATCAGTGATTACATACATTCTGACTTTAATCTCAGATTTCTGAATCCCGCCCCCCCCCTCATAATTCTGGTTTTATTCTCAGCATTCTGACTTTAAACTCAGAATGCTGACTTAAACTCTGAACTCAAATAATGTTTTCACATGTGGCCCTAATCCTCTTTTTTTAATAACCTCCTGTTCTGAAAAAATGAAGCCAATGCGGAAATTGCATTCTTTCTAATGGCCAGCAAGGGGCGACTCCAATGGCTCCAAAAATAAGTCACTTCCTGCTTTCTCCCTGTACCAGCGCTGCGTGATTTCTAACCCCACATAGGATAAGCAATAACCACGCCCTGTGGCGCCGGGATTGGCCAGGAGCAGCACTGGAGGGCACGCAGCCCAGCGATTTCATGAACCAACTGAATAGCTCTTGAGAACGGACAGCGATTTCGAGAGCGGACATTGAAAGTATTGAATTATGGTCACCTACCTTCCTTACCATAGTAATAATAATAATAATAAGTATAATAATTGTAATCTACACAATCTACAAAAACATGCAATAATATAAACGGTGTTGTGTTCACGTTCATAGCTCATATAATATAATGTATCATATCGTTAATTTCAAGCTCAATTCTTACCCAGAGAAAAGGTACAGCACTGAAAATGTAACAAGCAATAGTTTTTTTTTAAACATCTTTATTTTAAAAGATGAAAAACCCCAGGTGCTTTAGTCCCAAGCTTCAATGCTCCTGGCCAATCCCGGCGCCACAGGGCGTGGTTATTGCTTATCCTATGTGGGGTTAGAAATCACGCACCAGGGCTGCAGAAAATATGAATGGCGGTGGACGGAGAATAAGGTTACTTTTTTGATCCCATTTGAATTGTGCCCCGGGGTGCCAACGCTAATTTTGTCAATTTAAAACATAACTTTGCATGTCAAGAAAGTCACAGTTTGTCGTCAAACTGAAACGTAGGGGTTACTTTCGTATAAAAACTACATAGCTCGTGGAAGCTTGTGGCATATCGCCGGTCTTCAGCTTTGCCGGTAGAGAAAGTGACGTCACTTAAGGTCCTTGCACACAGAGTCCGAATTGTTCGCTGCGTCTTTTTAATCCGTTATCCGGGAAAAAAACGTCACGCACAGATAACTTGCCCACTGAGTCCGATGCGTTAATTATCCAATATTCGTTGCGAAGATTCGCAACGAAAAGAAAACTACCGCGATCCTATTGATCCACAACTGGCAGTGTGTAGTGTGGCTCTCTGTCTCTCTCCCCCCCCCCCCCCCCCCTTCCCCATACACACACACACACACACACACACACACACCGCGTCCCGCATTCCAAGCTGGTCTGCAATCACCCGGCACATTCTGTCTTTTAATTCCGAATCTCTGTATTCCTGCTTTGTCATAAAATGCTTTGTGCTGGGAGACGAACTGAATTAACTTCTCAGATGCCATTTTTCATTGTGAATAGCAACACTACTGCAGCTCTGGGTGGTCAAACACCTGTCAAAACGATTTCATGGATGCGGAAAAACGCAGAAAATCGAACCTCGTCCGAAAACTTATATGACGGATGTAATTGTCGGACTCGGTGTGTCAATGATGATTGACACAAATGAGGTCGTATTTTTATTTTTTTCGTGCGTCAATTTCGGACGAAAAAACGGACTCTATGTGCAAGGACCTTTAGGCGACAGTCTATGTACCGTAAATTCCGGACTATAAGCCGCACCTTTTTTCCCGTTTTTTGGCCTTTTTTGGCCCCTGCGGCTTATATAACGGTGCGGCTTATCTATGGATTTTTTCAAAAAAAAAAAAAAAAAAACTCTTTTTTAGCACTCTTTCTAACTATAAATCCTATATAACTATAATAAGTTTTAATTTCCTCTCTTGCCCTCTTTTCACCACACTGTATGACACTGTATGACACTGTGTGCACTGTAAAAAACAACACAGGTGGTGTTGTGTTATGTTGTTTTGTTGAAATGTTAATAAATGGGAGCTTCCTCAAACAGCCATCTCTTTCCCGACAATCCCCTCTGTGCATGAACCCTTACATATGGTAATTAAACATTAAAACACAATAAAAAAAAAAAACAACAACATTAAAACACCCGCGGCTTATAGTCCGGTGCGGCTTATATAAGAAAAAAATAGTCAACTTTGCAGGTGCGGCTTATACACCGGTGCGGCTTATAGTCCGGAATTTACGGTAGTCTTTCTGATTTATAACTTCTAGTGCAACAGTTTGGCGACAAACTGCGACTCTCTTGACATGCAAAGTGACGTTTTAAATTGACAAAATTAGCATTGGAACCCCGTGGCACAATTCAAACGGGATAAAAAAAGTAACCTTAGCCGTTTCACACTGGTGCGGATATTCGCGCGAATATTCGGCACGGAGATTTGCAACAAAATGTTTTAATGAGTTGCAATCGAACCTTGCACACCAAAGCGGAACATTCGTGCGGGGGTTTATTTTTCCGGACGGACTTTGACTTCCGCGGATTTTCGGATGCGGCAAGATACGTTTGACCAATGAAATCCTTTATTTACAACTGACGTCACATTGTAGTATGGAGCTGCGCTGCTGTTTGGCATGGTGATGATTTAATTTGTGTTCATAGCCTACTGTAACGTTACAGGCTATCTATAGCCTTCCTAGCGTGAACGTCCCCCCCAGTTTCCTCGTTTGTTTACAAACACTGATCCCTCATATATCGTGATTTTTTTAAAAGCAAAAGACGGTAAACAAAATAAATTACATGAAAATGCTCACCTCAAACACACTGCCAGTCGTTGTTCAGGGTCGATAGGTTTGCGGTAGTTTGTGTGTTTCCTCATTATGTGAGGGGCTATCATCCCCAACAGAGCCTCAAATTGCTCAACTCCCATTCTGAAATACTGCCTGAAGCGACTGTGATACAGGCGCAGCTCCTGGACCAGCTGATGAAACTCGCCATGTTCTGTGCGCCTCTCTCAAATTGGGTGAACCCAGAACCTTATTTTCCTCTTTCTCGTTTGTTTTCTCAGCAAAATGAGGAGCAGGTCATCATCACTGCTACTACTACTGCTTGACTCCATTGTGGTCTCTGCTCACTGTTTTTCCGCAGACGGAAAATGAACGTGGGAATGCGAATAATTCGCACCCGGACCTGTGTGTATAGTTTGCAATGCGGAAAATCCGTACGAAATTTCGCATCGCATTTCGCGACGCATTCCGCACCGCATCTGTGTGAAACGGCCTTATTCTCCGTCCACTTTGGAAATGTGTGTGCGTCGTGCAGTCTGACTGAGAGAGTTATCAGTTGTTATGGAACACGATGCACTGACCAAGGTCTCAGCAAAAGGAGAAGTCCTCTGCCATGGGTGAATCTATATGTGTGAGATGTCATGTCATGGTAACTCATAGCATAATTATGCGTATGCAATTATTAGCTTATTGATTAGGAAATTACCATGGAACTTATATTTTCTCATTTTCTCCAACAGTATATATTTGTATACGTCACGGTGGCTACGTATATATTTGTATACGCTGTCACGGTGGCTACGTATATATTTGTATACGCTGTCACGGTGGCTACGTATATATTTGTAGACGCTGTCACGGTGGCTACGTATATATTTGTAGACGCTGTCACGGTGGCTACGTATATATTTGTAGACGCTGTCACGGTGGCTACGTATATATTTGTAGACGCTGTCACGGTGGCTACGTATATATTTGTATACGCTGTCACGGTGGCTACGTATATATTTGTAGACGCTGTCACGGTGGCTACGTATATATTTGTAGACGCTGACGCTCTCTGGTTGCGTAGAACGGGAAGTGTTCACACATTTAAGCGCCTGTCTTGTTAATGGTTGTCTGTGAGCTTCTGTAAAGCCTGCTAGTTCTCATTATAAACATTCTCTGTGTGATAACCGTAATTAACCTTGATCCGCGTCAAAAGCTACGCCGTGTGAAGTCCTAGAATTTGAGGGAATTGTGCCTGGAAAGGGAGGGGCAATATATTGATATCATATCGTTATCGTGATCTGGTTTTCTTTCCTGCTTTTAAAGGCTGCGTTACAGTAAAGTGAAGGCATTTTCTGAACAAACTGTTCTAGCTGTTCTATTATTTCAAGATTCAATACTTTAATGCCATGTCAACAGAGTTGATTGGAATTTGTTTTAGTGCAGCTCTAAAAAACAGACATAACAAATCACAGATTCAGACACAGAAGAGAATAAAAAAAGTGGAAAAAAACTACATAAAATATGAGAGAGGCTGAAATAGATAAATAAAGTGCACAGTATTACAAGCAGCATTTGTTCATAAAAGCAGTTTCGAGCTGCCTATAAAGTGCAATTCAAGTTCAATTCAAGCCTTAGGATTTAAGGTGCGATTTAAGGTGCGAATGCAAAGAGGGTCAGAGTTCAGGAGGCGAACCGCCTCGGGATAAGTGCTGTTCCTGAGACGGGAGGTCCTGCACCTCAGAGACTGAAGCCTCCTACCTGAGGGCATGAGTTTAAAGAGAGAGCTAGCAGGGTGGGAGGGGTCGGCGATCACCCTCTGCATCTTGCGTGTGGCATAGATGGAGGAAACGGATGGAAGGTCGTGGCCGGTGATTTTGGACGCTATGCGTACCACCCTTTCCAACCGTTTCCTCTCAAGGGCGGTAGTGTTGCCGTACCACACTGTGACTGAGAAGGTGAGGACACACTCCACAGTGGCTCTGTAGAAGTGAGCCATCGCCTCCCCAGACACACCAAACTTCCTGAGCTGCCTCAGAAAGTGAAGCCTCTGGTGGGCTTTGCTCACAATGTTACTAGTGTTGACTTCCCATTTCAGGGAGCGGCATATGGTGGTGCCCAGAAATTTCAAACTGTCGACGGGCTGGTCGCAAATGACCAGAGAGGGGGGCACTGAGCCGCTTTTGCGGAAATCAAAAATAATTTCCTTGGTCTTTGCCTTTACCCACTTAGTAAGTATATCCACATTACTGATGATTATTTATGAAAAATCTCATAAATATTTTTGTGAAAGCACCAATAGTCATCCCTACAATATTGTTGCAGTATCGATATCAAGGTATTTGGTAAAAAAAGAATTGTGATATTTGCTTTTGTCTGTATCGCCCAGCCCTATATCTCACATGTGGCTTTGCCTTACAACTGAACATTTAGCCCACTTGTAGATAATACAGATGTGTTTTATATCCTAAAAATCTAGGTTAAAAATACCGAGATATGATTCAATAATATTGCCCAGCTCTATGCCAGAGGAAGTGGGCTGTAGCTCACCCAGATAAACAAATGGATGTGGTGCAGAAGGTTGTTAGTTCAATCCCTGCATCAGACTCTGGCTTCACAAATGTTCTCACCTGTTATAAATTATGTGTAAATCATTTACAATTAATTTACAAGGCTTTCTGCATCCCCTAATCTAAAGTGTAAACCATTCATCACACATAAATGTGTTACATACAAGGGGGTAGCTCTGTCTGTCAAAACTGAAGCCAATGCGGAAGTGCACAAGATGCCAGCAGTGATACATCTTTATCATCAGTAGTTTGAACACTGATATCAATAGAGCGCTACAGGAATGAGTCCGGAAATCTACTTCCGAGTTCGTAAGAGGAAAAGTCTATGGGGTTTTAGAATGGGGATTTCACTTAAATGCATAAAATAAGGTCTGTGGTTAACAAAAGTTTATGGGAACGCCAATTTGGGTTCAGCAGGATAATCTTCACAAACGTGACTAACTTTGATGACTTTTGCAATGTAAATGTGTTTTTTCAAAACGCAATTTTTAGAAAATGCTTCAAAAGGCATAAAAGTGATTAACATTTGTGAAGATTATCCTACTGAACCCAAATTTGCACTCCCATAAACTTTTGACCACAGCCCACCCCCTAGCTCCACGTAGTGGTGGTGGAGCGGGAATCGAACTGGCCACCGCGTCTCTATGTGGTCGAAAACTCCATCGCACCACCAGCTTCCCTTTGCTCTCACAGCTCTTCTCTGTGCGCTTTTCTCGCTTTCCTCTGGCTGTCGCTCTTCAAAACTGACTGAGGCTCGCCTCGAACCCACGACCTCAAAACTGATTTGAGACTTGAACCCCCAGCCTCAATACTGCTGGACAGCAATCCAACTCTCTGAGCCACTGGGTCGCACTTCTTAAGACCGATTTTCTCAGGGCTTTTCAGTCTTTCGTCTGGGTGTCCCACTTTGAAAACTCTACTGACTGAGGCTGTCAAACTCTGTTGAGCCACTGGGTCTCAGGAGGTCAAGTCATTTCTGTCAGAGCTTTTCAGTTTTCAGTCTTCACTTGAGAAGTTCTTCAAAGTCCACGGTTTCACAGGCTAAAACCAAAAACCTCATCAAATCGTGGTGTGGCCATAGGTGTAATTTACAATGGGGACATGTACCCAGCACTTTTCAACACAAAGTGATGTCCTTGTATACTCAGATGTCAAATATGGTCTGACAGAGAAGTCTGGAAAAGTATGTAATTTTGAAATGGAAAATGTGTAGGAACCTTGAGGGTTGCTATTGCTCCTGAAAATGAAAAAACAAACAAACAAGCAAAAAGCTTAACTTTATATATTGCTGCCTTCAAAGTGCTCTGTGAAGCAAAGCCTGGATGCACTGGCGTAAGGATCGGCGGTGCGGTGCAGAGCTGTCAAGGGCCCATGAAGAGCGAGTCTCGCTTTGGGGAGACGTAACATACTTACGGTTTCTGCTGCAGTCCAACTCCAAATAAACTTCCATGCTGTATTATGCAGTCCTCATGTAGCTTACTAGGCTAACAAATGCTATAGCTTTAAGTTTAGTTGACTGGATTCAGTGGATTGGTGTCATCATATGGGAAAATACAAACGCGTGCTCTTTCCAACCTTCAGCGGAGTCTCCTGTGAGGTTCTGGTGACATCATTGACCATATATGGAGTTGGAGCAAGAGAGGAGGAATATCCCTTCACGTAGCGTAGCCGGCCCTTTTGTTTACCCTTCGGGGGTCCTGACACACCATACGGACGGCTAACAATCTGCCTGACGAAAAAATAATGAGTGAGTCCATATTTTCTATAACAATATAATTGCACCGGGGCCCATGGCAATGATGTTACGCCACTGCCTGGATGGGTTGTGTCACTGAGATGCGAACATTCAAACTGTTGGATACCACTTGTTACGTTTAACGAATCCACTCGTGGATTTTCAGTAAAGCGTCTGTGTGCTGCAGGTTCATGGAGGACCTACAGGCGGAGGTCCAGGAGATGGAGTTCCTGCAGTTCTCTAAGGGGATGGACACCATGCGCAGGGAAGACTTTGCCGAGTGGCTGCTGCACTACACCAACGAGGAAGACAATGAGGCCTACTGGGAAAACATGAGGAAGAGGATCCCCCCTGGTCAGGTACACAGAACGGAGTGTGCTATTGGACTTGAAGACGGGCAAAACCAATTAATGATGTATTCGACTTGATCTAAGCAGTATATTTACAAGTCAGTGTTGTGCACCTTGGTGGCTCTCTAAGTTGACGTGTGTCTTGTGGCATTGTCAGTTGGAATCCATATTTCAGACTGTGTCACATGTCCTCCACCTAGGGATGCACGATGATATTGGCATCAGCCAATAAGGCTTTCAAATAAAATATCTGCATCAGTCCGAAACGAACATTTCTGCCGATATGACAGGCAGAAAAAATGACACTTTAATTATGCCCAAATGATCGATGCTTGAGCTAAGTTGAAGTCGGGCGGCTTTAGCTCAGGAGGTAGAGCGGGTCGGCCAATGACGCAAGGGTTGGCGGTTCGATCCCCGCTCCCTCCCAGCTGCTGTCGCTGTGTCCTTGGGCAAGACACTTAACCCTCCTTGCTCCCGATGGTGTGTAGGCACCCTGCGTGGCAGCCTGCCGCCATCGGTGTATGAATGGGTGAATGTAGACTACCTACTGATTGTAAAGCGCTTTGGATAAAAGCGCTATATAAATGCAGGCCATTTACCAAGTCGTTTTCTTATTTTGCCCAGTGAATGTGTACATTTTTGAAAAGCATTGTATTTATGTCTGCATCTGCCAGTAGGCCATCACAATAATAATAGGCATAATAATGTGTTAATTCCACTACAGGAGAGCCTTTATGTTCTCTGAGATTCGGTGTGGAAAAATGTGCGCATATATCACTATCGGCCAAAAGAGTTGGAAAATATCAGCCAAAGATCCAATATTGTGCATCAGCTGAAACAAAAATCATAAGAGTGACACATTCTCTCTCGTAGAGCATCACATTTGACGAGTTCAAAGCCTTCTGCCTCTTCACCAACAATCTGGAGGATTTTGCCTTTTCTGTGAAAATGATCAGTGAGTCCAACCGTCCCATCGGAATGGGTGAGGCTTCTCTTAACCACATTCATGTTGGCTAGACAGGATGAAAACATTTGGCTAGTCCGCTCAACACAATGTACATGCTCAGACTCTCTCCTTCTGCTACATGCAGCCCAGTTTAAGCGAGCTGTGAGGATCGCCACAGGCCACGATCTGTCCGAGAACGTGCTGGACACTGTGTTTAAAATCTTCGACCTGGATGGAGACAGCTGCCTGAGCCACAAGGAGTTCCTGGGCGTGATGGAAGACAGAGTACGGCGAGGTCTGAAGGTGAGGCCATCCGTGTTGGAAGAGCTTGATATTGTGTTTTTGTTGTAGTAGAAGTGTATCTTACGCTGCCAAACATGTCCATCCTAACAAGACATTTAATCTACTATTGAGTCGTGTGTATGTATGTATGCATGTGTGTGTGTGTGTATATATATATATATATATATATATTTATATACATACACATATATATTTATATGTGTATGTATATACACACATATATATATATATATATATATACATATATATACTGTATACATATATATGTGTGTATATATGTGTATATATATACACACATACACAAAAGTCACGGTTCGGTACGTACCTCGGTTTTGGGGTCACGGTTCGGTGCGAATACGGTACAACGGAGAGAAAAAGCAACAAATCCCAAATTCTTTTTTTTTTTCTTTTCATTTTTGAATTTTTCTTAACACGTTCACTGCCATTGATGTGTTGATACGTCAAAAAAAATCCAACGGTTGACTGCCAATGACGTGTTGATACGTCAAAAAAAAAAAAAAAAAAAATTGACGGTGGGACGTTGATCTAACCCTTTTACATCTCTTATATAAATATTGGAGCCACCGAACGTGTACAACCCATTCCACCGACCCACTAAGTGGCGACCAAGCAAAAAGCAGTGTGAGGAAGCCATTCTCATGAAAATGGATTGGCGAAAACGCTTTCGCTTTCGCGCTTGGGAGCTGGTGGTGGGGGATTGCAAATTTGCATAATAGATTATGGGTGCAACACACTTTGAAACACCTTTGAAACACCAGCAGAAAGGAATCACAAGCAGCTTCATTCCAGCTGAGCTCACAACCGAAAACGAACAAGCCTCATTCTCATACTGTAGGCGAAAACGCTTTCGCGCTGGTGCACACGGGCGCACAACGGTGGGGGGTTCCAAAAATAGACTGGGTGCAAAACACACTTTGAAACACGCAGCATAAAGCCTAGAATCGCACAAAGCTTCATCAAAGCTCTCAACCGAAAACCCAAGAAACGAGCAGCCCCATCCAGACTCGCCGACGAGGGGGCCGCCAGGGAGGGAGGCTGCTCGAACTCGCAGCGGCAGCAGCGGCAGCAGCGGCAGCAGCAGCAGCAGCAGCAGCAGCAGCAGCAGCAGCAGCAGCAGAAAACTCGCTTGTGACAAACGCTGCTGAAAGCCACCAGAGACACGCCCACGGAGGGAGGAGTTTGAAGGAGAGGGGGTTCAGAACTATATTGTTTAGATGTCTGATGTCTCACTGATGCCAAAAATAAATGGTTAAAGTGACTGTTCTGCCTGTTTGATTGAATTTCACAAAACTGCGATTATCTCAGCTTTCAGTCTCAGACGCTGAAACCATGCTGTACTCAACGGCTAATATCTACATAACTACTAACTCTACAAACTAACTCTTTTAGACAGAGAAAGCACACATTCTATTAGTTCTTTTGAGATATTTTGTGTTCACAAAATCTTAGCAGAAAAGAATCCTCGGCTCTTGAAAGATGAGCCAGAATCCTAAAAAAAAACCTCTGGCAGAAGCTACCTACAGTTTAAAAAAAAACGGCTGGCAGTGAATGTGTTAAGACTGTGTTTTGCTTTTTACGCTCATTTTACCATCAGAAATAGTGTCTAATAAGTGGGAATTAATACATTTAATTTAATAAGATCTAGGCAATCCACACAAAAAGGTTTTACTCTAGAGCAGCGATTTTCAAAGTGTGAGGTGCACTTCCCTCTCAGATGTCTGTATTCCAGCTGTTTGACAGGGCAAAGGCATTTCCCCCCACTTTAAATCGTTATTGTACACACGTTTGTAAACAGAGTGCATGTGGAGTAGCCTTACTCCCACCCACCCCTCCCCCACTGTAGTTGTCAGACAGCGGGGTGGGTTTCACTTTCCAAAGTAAGTAGGCTAACGTTAGTGGATGCGAGTTTTGTTTACCATAATGATTACGTTCGGTCATCATAATGGATGATCCCCTCTTCCTCACCGCATCTTGCTTGTCATCTCACGCGATGTAATTTGCTTGTTTACAAGTTAACAGCTTTGTCAGTGTTATGTAACGTTTAGCCGCAACGCACAACTATAAAGGATTGCGCATCGCGGCTATGTAACATTACATTAGCAAGCTTACCTCAATGGCTTGATGTTGGCAGAATTTGCAAAACAGCTTATCGCCTGAGTCATAAAAGTCATTAGGATACTGCTCTGCACTCGCTCTTTTGACGGCGGTAAAGGGGGAGCAGCTGGACGCTTCAATGTTTTTGTGGTTTTGTGAAGTAGCATGGAAGCTACGGCTTGTAAACACGCTGGAGCGACCCCTGGTAATGTTTCCTCTCCACAAAACGTTCCATTCAGTGAACGCGGATTTCTATGGCCCTTGTGTTGTTTTGGTGTCTTCTTCTGTGGCGTTTATGGCATTCAAACAGCATTTAGGTGCTTTACTAAAACCTTCTGGATTCAATGTATTCGTCGTGTCGTTTCACGCACCGAACCGTGACGCCCATACCATGAATTCACTGGACGACTACACGTACCGCGACACCCCTAGTGTATACACACATTTGAAATATTTATTTATGTCCACATAAATACAAGTATGCAAAGGACATAAACAGTAATAGTGCAGTCAAATGCTGGGAGTCAGTCAGTTACATGAGTGCCCAGACGGCAACCACAATAATGCATACACATAAGAAACACACAGTATATACAGTTATACTGTAATGCAAGATAGTGGTCAGTATCCACTTCATGGGTACAAAAAGCAGCGCCGCCTCCATATTGAGCGGCTGCCGATAATAGTAGATATTGAACAATATCTCGCTAACTGCTCGGCCCTTCTCTTTGGGAGACCAGCCATCTGAAGGCCTCTCACAACCAGCTTATGGACATGACCTAGGCTACCAAATATGAAAACTAGAAGTTTACACCTGTAGCCCAGCTGTGAAATGGTCTGTTCTAGCTGTTGTTATTTCATCATCTTGGTTAGAAAGGCCTCCTCTAGGCTGTGGTCAAAGGTACAGCCAACCTCTAGAACAAACACCTCTCCACGATTTTCATTGAAAACAACAACATGAGTGTTAGCTGGAATATTCGAGAACACATCTGAATCGTCACTACACAGACTGAACATGCACGGCTTCACAATAGAATGTTTAAAAAGCGGCATTGAAGACCCGAAAATAGAAGATATCTTTTGATATCAGATCCACTAATCTGTCATGCCTACATATGTAAAGCCCTTTGTATGCATGGCAACCATTTAAGATGTGAGCCATGGTTTCAGTTATCTGTTCATCACCATGATGTATACAGTGAGGAGCACGACTGTCAGGAAGCCAGATGGAAAGATTGAGCTTGGTTGGTAAAACCTGCAGTCTTGCTTTTAGAGTGAAGATGATAATGCTCTCATCCAGAGCGACACTTTTAAACACTGCATGAGAAGCAGAGTGATCTGCAGGGAGACATGCAAGTTTCCCTTGGAGTTTTAACTCAGTGCAGTGTCGTTGTTGTCTTTGTTGTTGCGCCCTCATGAGGTGACCTCGGGCATTCGTTAGAGGGAGTTGATGATCTACTTCACAGATATTCACAGTTTATCTCACAGAGATACTGGGGTCAGATATAACCTCTTCAGAGACATTCACTGTGTGTGTGTGTGTGTGTGTGTGTATATATATATATATATATATATATAATATAATATATAATTTATAATATATATATAATAATCACTTGCTTCCAATGCAATTTACATATCTTCTTCCATATCCATATATCTGCTGTCTGTAGTATCATCATGTCACTTCAAGAGAATTCTTTCAACAGGTTGTTTTGCCATGGAAATGTGAAATTATCGTACTTACGGTATTTTAGGAATAAGATTTGAAGACTCAATTAAATTACTTGTTAAGACATTTGCAGTGTATGCCGCTATCTGTACAGTAAATACACTCCTTAATTCTTATCACTTTGGATGTTAAACGACATGACTATGAGGTTGATTTTTTTAAGTGAATTTCAGCCATATCAGGTTTTAAAAACAATTTTTTTATACAGACCACTTCCATTCCAGTGTGCCAACATTTGGACAGACAGTCCAAAATCCTAAGCACAGGTACTTTTCTGAGCGGTACACTTTTAAGATTGCTCTCTGATTAGGACGTCTGGGGAGTGTAGCGGTAGATTCCCTGCCTATCAACACGAGGGTCACGCCCCGTGTTACCTCCGGCTTGGTCGGGCGTCCATGCAGTTGGCTGTGTCTGCGGGTGGGAAGCCAGATTGAGGGCATGTGTCCTGGTCCAGGAACTGGTGGGAATAGCGTGATCCTCCCACATGCTATGTCCTGCTGGTGAAGCTCCCTGCTGTCAGGTGAAAAAAAGCAGCTGGCAACTGTGCATGTGTCGGAGGAAGTGCTAGTCTATGGCTCTCCCCAGACCGGCAGAGGGTGGAGCAGCAGGGGGAAATTGGCCAATACAATTAGGGAGAAAATGGGGGGAAATCAGAGTGGGGGGGGGGATTGCTCTCTGATTAGACTTCCCACCTGTGGTGCTGTCCTCCCTCAGGTGCAGCCTCAGTGCTGTGGGACATGATACATGCTGTGCTGTCCTCCCTCAGGTGCAGCCTCAGTGCTGTGGGACATGATACATGCTGTGCTGTCCTCCCTCAGGTGCAGCCTCAGTGCTGTGGGACATGATAAATGCTGTGCTGTCCTCCCTCAGGTGTGGGACATGATAAATGCTGTGCTGTCCTCCCTCAGGTGCAGCCTCAGCACGGCATCTCCGGCTACTGGAAGTGTGTGAAGCGGGAGACCCTGAAGGGAGCTCAAGAGGCCCTGCGGGACAGCGGCAGCCCCTTGTGAGGCAGCGTGGGGTTTGGGGATGCCGGCAGCTTGGTATTCAATTATCAATTGGGGTCATATGATTTCCGCAATGCAGAAAATCTGGAATCACGAAATTTGGTAATAAAAATGGAATACACTGTAAAACGTGGAATTTTACAGAATTTTCCATAATTTGGCTGAAATTGATCAAAGTAGGCCTAACCATCAAAATCAAAAGTAGGCTTAATTATTGTAGTAACCTAAATGATTTCATAATTGGAAAATAGAGAAGTAATTCCGTTTTCGATCAGGGTGTTGGTTTTGTGTGGGACCCTTACGTCACCTCACAACTTTGTTTTCAGTCGGAGAAACATGTTGAAGTCTGAGTCACGTCATAAAAAAAAATGTAAAAAAGGAATTTGGAAAAAATTTAACTGATTTCATATGGGCCTACAAATGCAAGCAGAAGATTTACATTATACGTTTGTTTACAGATCAACATGTGTAGTGGCCTGTAGAAACCCTTCACATGTCGCTGCTTCACATAGTTGAAATGTTGAAAGTTTGAGAGTTGAGTTTTTCTGGTATTTTGAGAGATTTGTTTACTTTAGTCTCCGTAGTACATCATGGTGAATAATTATTTTCATAAAACAAAATGTAAAGTATTTATTTTTATGGTTTTGGTGGAATGCCACTGTAGAAATATGTTGTGGAATGTTTAAAAAAAAAATCTCACTTTTTACTTTTAAGACACATAAGACTAAAATACTCATAACTTTTGATCTGAGCGCTATCGCAGTCATTCCAAAAGTTATATATAGGGGTGTTTCTAATTTATGGAAAGTCAAAAAATTTAAATGTCAAATTCCCACCATGTGAAGGGTTTTTTGCAGAGCACCACACATTTGTGGGATTAGGATGTTGTGCTGAAATATAATGGTATGGGTTTTTGTGTTTACATATATTGTTTAGAGCTGAACATTGCTTGGTGTGGTGTGCTGGCCTTTGTGTTTGATCAAGTCATGCATTTTATATTAAGAATGGCTCATCACTTTCTGCTTCAGTTTGCACTATGCACACTTTTTGTTACTCACATGCAGTGCGTTGACAAAACTGGTTTAACTGTGGTATGGGGCAGAGATTTGTGGAGAATTGCAATATCTGTGTATATAGAACACTGCAGGAATGAGTCCTTAAGTATACTTCGTCAGGGGATAAGTGATTGGGGTTTTAGAATGGGGATTTCAGTTAAATGCATAAAATAAGGTATGTGGTTAACAGTTTATGGGAGCGCAAATTTGGGTTCAGCAGGATAATCTTCACAAACGTGACTAACTTGACTTGTTTTGGAAGGTAAGTAATTACGTTAAGATTTTTAGAAAATGCTTCAAAAGGCAAATAATTAACATTCGTGAAGATTATCCTGCTGATCCCAAATCCGTGCTCCCATACACTTTTGACCACAGACCTTAAAGGAACACTCCGCCCATTTTCAACCAGCTTTGTATCATTAGAACATCAGTAGTATATCAGAAAACTGTAAACGGTTTTGAAGTCTGTCATTTAATTTGACAGTTATTGAGTGTTAAAGTGTGGACCAGTGACATCACTGGTCCACACTAACTCAAATTAATAACTGATTAACTCAAATCAACTCTCAATAACTGTCAAACTATTCATCATTCATCTAGTTTGACAGTTATTGAGAGTTGATTTGAGTTAATGAGTTATTAATTTGAGTTAGTGTGTTAAAGTGTGGACCAGTGATGTCACTGGTCCACACTTTAACACTCAATAACTGTCAAATTAAATGACCGACTTCAAAACCGTTTACAGTTTTCTGATATACTACTGATGTTCTAATGATACAAAGCTGGTTGAAAATGGGCGGAGTGTTCCTTTAATGGATGCATTGAAGTGAAATCCCCATTCTAAAACCCCATAGACTTTTCTCCTGACGAACCAAAATGGCGGCGATTTCTGGTTAAGCCTACAAAAAAACATCATCCCTGCGGTACTCTATATAGCATGGCTGCAAGTTGTTTGGAGTTCATGATTTTTTGGAATAAATTTTTTTACAAACCTATTTTGTGTGTAACATGCTTTTGGAGTTGAAATAATCAATATTCCATTCTGTTACAGCAAAATAAAGACAGCCATAACTACAATAACTATTCTGTAATTTATTATAGAGTTGACCTATTAAGATCACATGAGTATGTGGGTTAACCATTGAAGATTGTGGTGCTAATTATCTTACCATATATAGAATTCAAAAAGTAAATATTAGACAAAAACAAGCTTACTTCTGTGATAGATGAAGAAATTAGTGACCGATGCCAAGGTTATCAGTGAATACAGCATACACCGCTACAATACAATAAAATTACATAGAGTATGAAGCCATCTTTGGTCTTCTTATCACTTACTATAAACAAATACATATAAATTTGTATTGTATCAAAAATAGAAATTACATAGCCATTGAAAGTAAATTCACATTTTTGACATACAATATTATGTAATAAAGGAGCATACCTAAGGAGACGTGTTGATTACATTTTTCAAACCCTGGCTTTAAGGACCTAATGGTTTTGCCATATTTTGGACATTCATTTGTTTTTTTTAGTTCGAATAATTGTATGATTCTGTCACACCATGTACTATCAATATAGGTGTCATTCATTTGTAGAGCACAGTATGCAACTTATATTATAGAAACACAAATGAAACAAAAACAGATTGTCATTCTTAAAAACACACCTGTGCTTTCCATCCTGGGCTTTTAAAACAAGGCCTTGTGAAAAGCCTCTTGTTGCATTGGACAAAGGAGAGAGACTTCTGACTGCATGACTCACGAATGGCTCTTAATGTACCAGCCAACACTTCGGAAAGTGAGCCAAGCCCTAACAGACAGACATGGGTCTCTCTCTCTTCAAAAGTCAGTCTTGTGTCTTTTTGAAAACGGGTGTTTCTGTAGCTGTCCTTTTAGGTTGGTGGTTATCCTGGGCTCTCACTGCAGCTCAGGCACACTGGACCTCTGGGTGAGAGATGAGGGAAGTGCTTTCAAAGTGTTGTTTGATCCACTGTGGACAAAGAAGACAGAAATATAAGGATTACTTGCACTTTTCTTTTTACATTACAAAAACAGTATGGGCTACTGAGACTGAAGCTATAAAATACTCCCTCCCCACAACTGAACGATGATCAAACATGTTTCTAAGGTCAAGTGGGTTATTTAGGTCATAATTGCGATTGATAATTAGATGCTCATCTCCATCATGTGCTATGTCACACATGGGCAAAATACGGCTCGCGGGCGCCACCTGTGTGGGATTGTTCAGTCTCTGGTTGATTTGATTTTGTTTATACTGTGATTTTGTTATTTATGATGACTGAATAAAATTACATATTACATATTACATATTCATTTAAAATGAGTTATTCCTCTAAACCTGGCTTCAAATGCACCAAATTGTTCGCGCTGGCGCCGTTCGGCCCTCAGCAAAACCTGGTAGCGAGGACATTTTTTGTGGCCCTCTCTATCATCAAAGTTACCCATCCATGGCTTACGGCATGACAATATTTGTTCGGCCCCCGGCAACAATCTGGGTTTCTCATGTGGCCCCCCATGAAAAATAATTGCCCAGCCCTGTGCTATGTACTCTCTGTGCTCTCTCTGGGGCCAACATGTCCACAAATAAAAACCATACAACACTTTGTTGTGTGACAACGACAATTCACCACCACTGGTTAATTGAGGTTCTGGAGCATACAGGATGTGGTCTAAATCAAAGAGTCAACTACAACAGAATGATGCATTTGGTACATTGTTAGGATAGTTTTAAATTATTGACTCATGTCATGAAAATCCTACTTTATACGACGATGTGAGGCTGATGAAAAGAAAATAAGGGTGTGCGTTATGCCAGCCAAGTCTAGTGGCAGCAACAGTTGGTTTTTAAGTCAATTTAATTTTACTTAATTGTTTTGTATACCGTACTGTTAATAGTTTTATGTGTGGCTTATAACTTCTCTTTTACTGTAATGTGGATCAGGAGCCTTCCGTTCTCTTTTACCGGCCGAACCGCATGCCTTATTGTAGCTATGCCATAACTGACTTTTGCCCCGCCCTCCCCACTACATGGATTGTTGCTGGTCTGTGTACATTACATTTTTGAAACTCAAAGCCGCTCTCCTTCCCCCATTTTTTTTGCCAATACCTGAGCTCCAAATCGTCGCCAATAGAGCAACTATTAGAGGTCTCACTTCACTTGATGCCACAACAACAGGCCCAATCTTTGTTTTCTGAGTTTGATGATGAGAGGGTTGATCATGTTGTGCACAAATCCTGACTAACCTGTCCAAAAACAGGAAATCAGGAATGATGTGTTTTGGGTGGATTTTCACATTACAGGGGAGCAACAGCCAATTTTGCTCAATTAAATAGTGCGAAGGCTATGTATGTACTGTTTCACTGCAATCCAAGTATTGTTTGTGTTCATGTGAACGGTAAACGCGTATTGGAGAAGAAAAGTATGCACTACGTGGGAGCTTTAAATTACAATGTTATCACTTTGCCCCCCCCCCCCCACCACCACCACCACCACACACACACACACACACACACACACACACACAAAGCACCTGACAACCATATGAGCTAATATCATCAGAGATCATGTTTGTTTATGTCACTCAAGGATATAAGGACAATAAAATATGTTGGCTTGTAACCTCAGCAGCATTTCAGCCATGATGACATTGAGCTACCTTGGCTTTGTACCCTAATGGTGTGCTGCCACCAAGAGGTGCATTTGCATGTTTTCAATGTACGCACAAGCCTGTGTTGCTTATAATGTATTATACCACCATGATGTATTGCTTATAATGTATTATAAAACGGCTCTCTCAAATCAAGCAATTTGATTGGTTCACAGCCATTGTATAATTCCAGTAACCGAGTTCAATAACCCATGGCCATGGGTTATTGGTTGCCATGGCAACTCTCTTACTAAGAGAGTAATAATAAGGCTTACCTCAAATGACAACGTAGAAAAAAAAATGGTGGAGACAGCTGTCAGATCCTTGTGAATCGATCTTCGCTTATAACTTTACTAATACTTTGCAGAAAATGATGTTTTGTACAAGAATAGATGCGGGCTAATGTCTTCTTTGCAAAAGAAAGGCTGTTAACCCCGCATTTAACCCCGTAACGTTAGTTGGTGTCGGGCTTTGCAGAAAGCATTCAGCTTCTCAGCAAGCGCTGAGGATGCAACGCTGCGCTCGAGCTGCCTGTCGGGGTTTCCAGAAAGCTCTCAGCTACTCAGCAAGCGCCAGGATTGGCCAATGTCAACTTCAGTCTCCAGAACGATCCAATCAAATCACCCGCATGTTCTTGCGGTCCCGCCTTACAGTAGTGTTTCAACTGACTCTCAGAATGACATGCCAGTCGGAGTCGGACTTATAGTATTATTATTATTATTATATTATCATACTTGGAAACCGTTTTATAAAAGCAATATAGCACTCGAGCTGCGTGTGTTGTGGAATATATCCCCCTGCTCAGCAGTTATCCCACTCGGCCTGCGGCCTCGTGGGATAACAGCTGATCAGGGGGATATATTTGGCACAACACACTGGCTCTCATGCTATATTGCTTAATTATACCACCATGATGTATTGCTTATAATGTATTATACCACCATGATGTATTGCTTATAATGTATTATACCACCATGATGTATTGCTTATAATGTATTATACCACCATGATGTATTTGGTTATAATGTATTATACCACCATGATGTATTGCTTATAATGTATTATACCACCATGATGTATTTGGTTATAATGTATTATAAAACAGCTCTCTCAAATCAAGCAATCTGATTGGTTCACAGACATTGTATAAATCCCGTAACCCACTCCAATAACCCATGGCCATGGGTTATGAGTTGCCATGGCAACTCTCTTACTGAAAGGCTTTGGTTACCTCAAATGACAATGTAGAAAAAACAAATGGCGGAGACAGCTGTCAGATCCTTGTGAATCGATCTTTGCTTATAACTTTACTAATACTTTGCAGAAAATTATGTTTTGTACAAGAATAGACGCGGGCTAATGTCTTCTTTGCAAAAAAAAGGCTGTTAACCCTGCATTTAACCCCGCATTTAACCCCGTAACGTTAGTTGGTGTCGGGCTTTGCAGAAAGCACTCAGCTTCTCAGCAAGCGCTGAGGATGCAGCGCTGCGCTCAAGCTGCCTGTCGGCTTTCCAGAAAGCTCTCAGCTTCTCAGCAAGCACCAGGATTGGCCAATGTCAACTTCAGTCTCCAGAACGATCCAATCAAATCACCCGCACGTTCTTGCGGTCCCGCCTTACAGTAGTGTTTCAACTGACTCTATCAGAATACCATGCCAGTCGGACTTATAGTATTATTATTATTATATTATTATACTTGGAAACCGTTTTATAAAAGCAATATAGCACTCGAGCTGCGTGGTGTTGTGGAATATATCCCGCTGATAAGCTGTTATCGGCCGAGTGGGATAACAGCTTATCAGCGGGATATATTCACCACAACACACTTGCTCTCATGCTATATTGCTTAATTATACCACCATGATGTATTGCTTATAATGTATTATACCACCATGATGTATTGCTTATAATGTATTATACCACCATGATGTATTGCTTATAATGTATTATACCACCATGATGTATTGCCATAACTAGCTTCCAAAACTGGTGATCTTGACATCTTATTGTCAGGTTCTTTGCCACCCCCCCCCCCTCACACACACACACTTCACCGCATCTCTATGAAAATTCTGCACTATTTGAAGTTTGCACTGCAGTATGGAGTACACAGAATCGAGTCATCCAATCAGATTTAAATGGCCATGCTCCTGCTATTGAGTTTCATGATGGAACTGAAAATACTTAACCAGATTGTTCTCCCAGGTATATATTCCAATTGCACAGTATGGAAAAAGAAAAGAAAAATTGGTAGGGAGAAAAATCTTTCATGTTATTTCAATGTTTTATAGCAGGAGAATGAAGATTTAAAGATTCTATGTATTTTGCATCAAGATCATTTCAGGCCAAGTAAAGTGACCGCTAAATCTCTATAGGATATTGGTGCTCGAGTCCAGAGCTCGATTATGCTGCTGGTGCTTTGTAAACCTAACTGGGCAGCAATATAGTAAAAGTTAGTACTTAGTTGAATCTGTTATGGGGGAAAAGATGTATGTAGTTTTTCTGAATCTGAGACAGCTGATAATTGCCTCAAAGTAAAGTTGCCTGACACACGAAAGCTCATTTCACAGACTGCCTACTTTTTCAGAACAGCTGTATCCCGCATCCTTGGCATCACCTGTAAATGAAAGGTGTGGGTGTGTGATATAGAGAAAATGCATGTTTCCTCACCATCTTACCATTCACCACAGCAGGACTGAGAGGTCAGGGGTCGTTCTCCTTCTTTACCGTCACGTCCCCGTCTCCAGACAGGATGGTGGAGATCTCTCCCTGCATGAAGGCCCACGGCACGGTGGACCCGGCCAGGGGACAGCGCTCTCCGCTGGGGCAGTACACCTCCCCTCCTGGGCCTTGGCTGCGGATGGAGCCTCGGGTGCAGGGGAAGCAGAACTTGTGGTGTGGGACAGAGGGACACTGGACGAAGTGAGTGTCCTCCAGACGCTCTCTGCAGAGGGTGCAGCAGAGCAGGGTGCCCTGGGCGCCACTCGTGGACTCCCCGGCACTGTTAGGCCCCACCGCGCTCGAACCCTGCCCCATGGCCGCCTGGGAGACTGAGGAGGAGGCCATGGAGGGGCTGCCGCTGGTGGGACGCCCGGCTGCGGAGGAGTGGGCCACAGACATGCTGGGGCTGTCCCTGGCCATCTGGCTGGAGCTCAGGCTGTCGGCGACTCCCATGAGGGCAGAGATGGGCGAGGGCTGGCTGTGCAAACGAGGGGGCCCCTCCTGGGGAGCAGCCATGCCGGGCAGGGGCTCCATACCTGGGTAAGCACCTCGGGGCCACGGCTCCCTAGCCGGGTGGTCAGGCCTCCCGTCGCTCTCCCCGTTCTCTGACCCCGGGGAGGCCTTGCGTCGCCGCACCGTGCTCTTTGGAGGTACGGGGCGGCCGGCAGCTGCCATGGGCATCCCTGCGTCTGGGTACGGCTGCGGTAGCACCTCTGGGATGGGAGGCTCCTTAAACAAACGCACGTTGTCGTTCAGCAGCTCCGTGAGCCCGCGCCAGTCCCCTGTGCCTTGCCGCTTCTCGTATTCCACGTAGCGCAGCCCAGAGTTCACGGCTTTGCCCGCGTCTTTGGCCGAGTCGCGGAACATCTGCCTGACCAGGTCCGGGATCCCTGAGAAGACCATTCCAGAGCCGCTGGGATACTCCACAAACACCTTCAGCTCAAATTCAGGGGTTGTGCTCGCGTCGAAAGCTAGAACGCGACCCATCAGGTTGTGGTCTTTCCTGAAGCGCACGTTGAACGGCACACAGCCGCTCAGGGTCATGAGCACGTCCCGGACCCCCTTGGGGCGGTTGGGCCAGCCTTCGGCCCGGCTGCGGGCACTCTCCGCCAGCTCAGCCATCACCTCACTGTTCCTCCACACTCCAGCATCTAGACCCACCAATGTAGAGGTGCTGGCTCCTCCCACACCCAGAGACACAGCCTGTCTTCTGCCAGCATCGCCCATGATGGGGCCAGCTGAGACAGCAATAGGTGGGGCCCCAGTCCTGGAGCCTGACAATGGGGCTAAAAGGCCATGAGGGGGCCCTACCAATCCCTGGGCCAACAAGGCATGGGGTATAGTCCCATGTAGAGCAGGAACTGCCCCGGCCATGGCCCGGCGAGTGTTTGGACTCTGTCGGCTGCCCTCTGATATGGCCACATCTTCAGCTCTGTGCAGACCGTTGGGGAGGCGAGATGAGACCCCATACTCCCCCCTCCCCCTGTCTAGACGTTCTGCATGCTGCCGCCCTACTTCCATGGGTCCACCCGAGCTGGGCTTGCCTTGCTGTGGACCAGGAGACCTGCCGTCTAAAACGCCGTGGGTGCTCTTCAGTTGTCTGGCAGTTTCAATGAGGAGCTCTATCCTGTCCGCGCCGTCGTAGTTGACGCAGCCGCGGCACACGGCCTCGCTGAACTCCCACAGCATGGCCCACGGCATCTTGGGCAGATCGCAGAGGTAGCACCATTGCCGTCTGGAGGAAGCCTGCGAGGCGGAGGACATGTTGTTTACAGGCCCTCGACCAAACTTTCTTCGGGAGGCCTACGCGTTAAGGTCTTCGTTTTTTCAACAATCCTTCAATATTCAGACACCGTTCGCCACATGCCCGGGATTTTCCGAGCGGGATTAAACAAAGGAGGAGAGGAAAATGCGACGCTTGACTGCAGCGTTTAAAAGTTAGCGACGTCTTCTTTCTCGGTTTGTTCGTGTCGGTCTGTGTGGAAGGAAGTAAAATGTTATAAGACACCGGAAACACCTACGCGCCAGGGACCCAGGGCATTGTGGGAGTTGTAGTGTTGCAGAGGAAAATCATTTTCCCGCCAGTTCATTTTTATTTTTTTGCACGAATGTTATGGTGGTAATAATAATCATAATAAGAATGCTGTTAGTTATTTAATGAGGGATGTAGCTTCGAGAATACATTTTTAAAAAGTGCCGAAGGTGCAAAACAAATATCAAGGTTCCCCCCACAACTTCAACATCAAATTCTTCAAGGTCCCACATTCAGAGAAAATTCAAGGAACTTTAGCTTATTCGAGGTATGTGGAGCCTTCCTCACGTCTGTTAGGATATCCATCCAATCGGAGCCATAAAGGCGGAGCATACTGAATAATAACTCAATTTAAAGGAACACTCCGCCCATTTTCAACCAGCTTTGTATCATTAGAACATCAGTAGTATATCAGAAAACTGTAAACGGTTTTGAAGTCTGTCATTTAATTTGACAGTTATTGAGTGTTAAAGTGTGGACCAGTGACATCACACTAACTCAAATTAATAACTCATTAACTCAAATCAACTCTCAATAACTGTCAAACTATTCATCATTCATCTAGTTTGACAGTTATTGAGAGTTGATTTGAGTTAATGAGTTATTAATTTGAGTTAGTGTGGACCAGTGATGTCACTGGTCCACACTTTAAAGGACCCAATTCGTGCAGCTGTAACCTCTTAAAAACGTGTGTCTCTGGTCCATAAAACATGATTCTGGATTAATTTGTCGAAAATATAGCAACCCCGTTTGTCGTGACGGAGTTGTCCCTTCCTCGTCCCAAGAATCCTGTTTCTATAATATATTCAGAACTAACAGTTCCCATTGGCCGCTGAGGGAGAGCCCGCCCCAGGCTCCCAGCGGCCAATCAGATTAGCGTCTGTGGACCAGCACGCTAGGTTGTATCCACAACTAACGCTATCGTTAACTTAACGTTGCTACGCTAAAGAGGGCATCTCAAAATGCCTAGACTTACCGAATGCACCTCCGCAGTTGCTGGATCACGTACAGTTGCCGTCGCTCCAGCTAGAAGTGTTAATTTTGTGGCTATAGACAAAATGGTGCAGGTAGCTTGTGTGAGAGAGACCCGCGCAGTATGCGTGAGGAAGCTCGTGACGTCCCAATTCCCCTCTGGGCAAAGCGTTTGGGGGTGTGGCTTGGAGGAGACTGCAGGGGGAAGCTGGATAGGGACAAATCCAACTGTGACAGTTCTGAGCTTGTCATTACAGAGAGGGCTGACAGCAGTATATATGCATTTACAAGTAAAAACAGCTTTTGCACGGAATGGGACCTTTAACACTCAACTGTCAAATTAAATGACTTCAAAACCGTTTAGTTTTCTGATATACTACTGATGTTCTAATGATACAAAGCTGGTTGAAAATGGGCGGTGTTCCTTTAAGCACTTTCAATGACCCATGTCTATTTAAAAAAACTGCCTTGATTTTTTTCTTCAAATTCCCAAACTTTCGATGATTTCAAGGACACCCTGGAACCCTGAAATATGTAGGATCCAGTCGCAAATATGTCAATGTAATCTTTCTTTATTTAACCTGTATTCAATTGACAAAGCTCAAAGCTAAATACTCCACATGCAGAGATCTCCTGCTACTGATGTGAAAAGCTTTCACAAGTAACTCAGGCAGCAGGCTAAAGCCAGATTGACAACAGGATATACATCTAAAAAAAAGACCTGCCAAACCATAGACAGACTATAAATCAAACCCACAGAATGGAAAGCTAGGTATGTGTCTCTACCTCTTGCCACAAAATTAACATAAATCTGAGTGTGAATATTTAAGCAAATAAAAAGCTCAACGTGGGGGACATTTATCAGGTTTATAGATGAGATATAGCACTTCCAAGTAGCCTACACAAACCACAGCGCTATAGCGTCTCAGTACTGTGACTAAGAATTATGCTTTACATGGCCATAGCTGAATCAGAGGGCTTTTCTACATCGTGGTATGGGTGCATCTAAACTGAGAACTTTTAGTGAGAGTCATTCCAAACAAAAATGTTTCTTTTAGTAAGGCAAAGTGAAACGGTGAGAGGACGACTGTCGACTGATCTCCTTCCAGATGACGTCCATCTCCACATTTTTCTTCTTTGCAGCATGCAACTTCTCGAGTCCAGGTATCAAACAGCTGGATGGCAACTCAACAACTTACCAAGCACAGTGAGAAATGTGATGGTGGTAGTAGCTATAGTTCAGAAAAATCTTACTGTCTCTGTAATAACTCACCCCTTTTCTTTTTTACAGACATGTTTCCCTGTCAAGAGTGAAGAAACTGCATAATACGAACTACATCGGAAGAGCAGCACCACTGTGGTTACATACAAAAATAAAACAAATTTGTAGGTAGGTTACCATTCCCTTTATTTAAAAAAGAAAAAAAGGACAGAGTTTACATGGAAATGTAATTATTTCAGATAAGTGGGGGGTTCTGAGTGAAATCTAATTATTGAATCTTGATTAAAAAAAAATAAACTGAAAGCAAATGTAAATGTAAATCATACGAAATCTATAAGTTAAAGGCTCTAGAGAACATCAATCCTACTTTTTGTCAATATTGACTGAATATTCGAACAGGAAGTGACAACATAACTGCAATATACACTATGCGAGAACACAGAACTTTACAAATACGTGGAGGGTAGAGCATGGTTTAGTTGGCATGGTGTGCGGTTGAGAAACACAGCTTCAGTGTGTAAGGGTAAGGCCCACCTGAGAAAGAGAGAAAAAGACATCAATCTAATGAAATAAAACATGATACCAGCAATGACTCTGTTTTTGGTTATGTGGAAAACAGACAAATCTGGGTTCATGAACTGTATTCAAGCAAAACAAAACAAATAGGAGTTGTGGGGGGATTAGTGCATTTCTCCCATAGACTATATATTCTCCATTCATTTCAGATTAGTCATTAGTTCAGCATTTGTTACTGCTTTCAAAAATGAAACATCCTACACAGCAGTAGTCTCTCCCCAGACTCAAAATAAGTGAGTCTGTGACACTTCACAGCCACTGCTGGTTTTGGAAGGCGGGTTGAAATTGAATGAGTGACAGGTCGTAGCACCGATGAGAGAGTGGTTCGAAAAATGGGCTGCGCCTCCTGTGTCGTCTGATCTCAAAGTCCTTACTCATTGGGGATGACTGAATCCACCACTGGCCAATCACTGGCCAAGTGAACGGTTCCCTCCCATAACCAGCCGGCTGAGGTAAAGTGTCCCAGACCCAGAGAGAGATCTGCAGCATGCAGTAATGTAGTGTATCAGACCCAGAGAAAGATCTGCAGCATGCAGTAATGTAGTGTATCAGACCCAGAGAGAGATCTGTGCTTCAACGCGACGCAGGTGAACGGATAAACAAGCAAACTTATTTCACCATTCAGAGTTTTGCCGACACGTCACTCCCCACCCGCTCTGCAGTGCCGCCCCGCCCCCCAACATACAGGCAAATTCGCTGCTAGATTCCCATATGCGAGAGGAGAGGTGTGAAGGGAAATGTCCGATATTGACTTACAGGTAATTTTCCGGTACGCATGTGGGAAAACGGCAGTAGTGTATCAGACCCAGAGAGAGATCTGCAGCATGCAGTAACGTAGTGTATCAGCGTAAGAACTCTCATGGGTCTGGCTGGCGTTGAGACTAACACAGCAGTGACTAAAAAAAATAACTGAAAAAGTGGTACTTAAAACAAAGGAATTCGTATTTTGATAGGGCAGTGAATCAGTTAGATCGGAGCGCCGTGAGCTACTCCCCCCCCCCCCCCCCCTCTGTATAACAGAGATCATGTCAGTTAACCACAACTGAAAAGAAGGTGAAGAGGGGGACTTCCATTCCTTCAGAATGATATGGTCATAAGGGGTTTAAACCAAAAGGTAGAAGTCAGTCTTATTGAGTCATACAAATTTCTTTCAGCTACCAATATAATCAAATGATGTCATAGGATTGCAGGATTTATTTAAACTAGAAATTGATTAGTAGGGTGGGGTCTCTGGAGATGATGGGCCAAGGGTACAGTTATGGAAATCGCCCACACTCATCACCTGCTCTATTGGCCTATGCGGCGGACGATTGCACAACTGCATTTAATTGCTCGAGTGACATCACAACTCTCCTGCTCTCCCGTTGTGAGCATGCACAGTTGAGGAATCTTTAAAAGTCTGATAATAACTCTTAAACTTATGCCGGCCTGGTACTACTTATAACCTCAGCCTGGAAGAATTTATGGCATCACAACTGCTTGAGTGACATCACTTATGGCATCACAGTTGCTCGAGTGACATCAATTATGACATCACAGTTGGTCGAGTGACATCACTTATGAAATCACAACTGCCCATGTGACATAACAGTTGGGCAACTGCTCAAGGGACATCACTAATGACATCACAGTTGCGTGAGTGACATCCCTCATGGCATATCTGCCTTGAGTGACATCACATTTAAGCAATTGTGTGCCGCGCCAACTTATGCCCAATTATATTAACACATTCACTGCCAGACGTTTTTTTTTTACTGTAGTTAGCTTCTGCCAGAGGGGTTTTTTGAGGATTCTGGCTCATCTTTCAAGACCCGAGGATTCTTTTCTGCTAAGATTTTGTGAACACACAATATCTCAAAAGAACTAATAGAATGTGTGCTTTCTCTGTCTAAAAGAGTTAGTTTGTAGAGTTAGTAGTTATGTAAGCATTAGCAGTTGAATACAGCATGGTTTCAGCGTCAGAAAAATTATTCAGAGATAAACGGCTTTTTGTGAAATTCGATAGAACAGTCACTTTAACCATTCATTTTTGGCATCAGTAAGACGTCAGACATCTAAACAATAGTTTTGAACAGTAATTTCCTCCATAACAGCAGGAAACCCCCCTCTGCTTCCAACTCCTCCCTCCGTGGGCGTTCTTCTTGGCTGCAGCGGCCGTCACAAGCTTGTCACCAGTCTCACTGCTTTGCTGCTGCTGCTGCCTGTCTACGCGGCCGCTGTTTGAGGAAGTCTGGATGGACTCGCTCGCTTCTTGGAGTTTTGGTTGAGAGAAGCTTTTGCGATTCTGGTCATATTTATGCTGCGTGTTTCAAAGTGTGTTCCACCTGTAATCTATTATGCAAATTTGCAATCCCGCATCGCCAGCAATCAGCGCAAAAACGAAAGCGTTTTCCCCCATCCATTTTCATGAGAATGGCTGCTTTTTGCTTGCCTTCCTCTAGTCAGGAGAGCACTGTTGCCACTTAGTGGGTCGGTGGAATGGGTTGTAAACGTTCGGTGGCTCCAATAATTATATAAGAGATGTAAAAGGGTTAGATGCACATCCCACGGTCAAAAAAAAAATAATCATTTTTTTGACGTATTAACACGTTGAGTGCCAATGACGAGATATCTCGGCTTACAGGATCCAACCGTTGAGTGCCAAAGACGAGATATCTCGGCTTACATAAACATTTTTTTTTTTTTGACGGTGGGACATCGATCAACCCCTTTTACGTCTCCTATACCAATATTGGAGGAAGAGAATGTGTATAATCTATTTTACCGACCAGCTAAGTGGCGACAGTGCTCTCCAGACAGAGACAAAGCCGAGCAAAAACAGCCGCGGGTCCGCGGGAGAAAGCCATTCTCAAGGAAATAGCTGGGCGAAAACGCTTTCGATTTCACACACACACACACACACACACACTCGAGTACCTTTGAGCATAAATAAGACCAGAATCGCAAAAGCTTCTTCAAAGCTCTCAGCCGACACCTCAAGAAACGAACGAGCCCGTTTTACAGTAATCCAGACTGCCCGAGAGCGGCCGCGGAGCCAGCAGCAGCAGCACAGACGGAGGGAGGAGTTTGGAGACACACACACACACACACACACACACACACACACACACACAATACAGTATACAGACTTGCCCAAGGGCACCCATAATCACAGGCACGTGAGGTGGTTCTAAAAATCCATTTATCTCAAAACTCTCTGAAAATCTCTGAAACCATGCTGTACTCAACGGCTAATATCTACATAACTACTAACTCTACAAACTAACTCTTTTAGACAGAGAAAGCACACATTCTATTAGTTCTTTTTAGATGATTGGTGTTCACGAAGTCTTAACAGAAAATAATCCTCGGCTCTTGTAAAATGAGCCAGAATCCTCAAAAAAAAACCTGGCAGAACCTACCTACAGCATTGAAAAAAGGGCTGGCAGTCAATGTGTTAATACGTCATTGGCAGTCAACCATTGGATTATTTTTGACGTATTAATACGTCATTGGCAGTGAACGTGTTAATAAAGATGATATTGAGTGGAGATGATACGCCATGGGTGCAGTTATGGAAATCACCCACTACGCGTGCTATACGCAGCTCGGCCACTGCGCAATCTTGCCCGACGCCTGCGGGCGATTTATGACATCACAGATGATATCACAATGGGGTGAGAGAGGGATTTATGACCTCACTAATGATGTCACAATGGAAGTTGAGCAATTGTGCGCCACGCCACCACAGGCCCTCCAATTGTAGTAGTAGAGAAGAGATTAGTCAAACAAGTCATGATCACAGGCATAGATATTGGACTATGAAATGTTTCCAAGTATAAAAACTAGAATCCAGGAACAATAAAAGTCTTTTGGGGATTTTTTTAATCATATGCTGGACGACTAAAACACAATTATTGGCCGTAGCATGAGGAGGACTTACTAGGGTTTTTCATCTGGAAATGGTTCATCAAGGCCAGGCCTTCCATGGCATCGTTGATGGACTCCCACTCCAGCAGGCCGGACGAGCTCCGCTCACCTATCGCAGCACACAAGGCTAGAGATTAGATTACTACACCAGATTATACTTCAGATTGTATGCTAACACACCTGAACTGAACCAATTAACTATTTACCATGTCCAGCCATAATGACGACATCCGCCAAACCTGATTCTATTTAATGCAATTCCTTTCAAGTGAATTGAGAAACATTACCTTTCTTCCAACCGTGATTTGGTCTACATAATGCAGCACAGTATAGAGCATACATATGGACTACATTGTTTACTGATAAGGCACAAAGCTATACACTCGATGCTTTCCCTCTCTCAAACAGCTCCATGCACACCAACAATCAATGGGATTCCCCTTTTAAAGATATTTGGTTGAGAAATATACATTGTATTTAGAAAGAAGTATTGGGTTGCATTTTGATTGGCTTGCATCTGGAACCGCCTGAAGCCAAATGTGCCATTATGTTGCCAACTGGCAACAAGCAGAAGATCAAAGAAAAAGGCCTTGGCTACTGTGCACCACCTTATGCCTTCTGTGCGGAATTGGTCAGGGATTAAACTATTTTCTCATTCATGAACTGCTCACAAATTATGTGGGGAGAAACTGATTGTATGGCTGGTATGGGTGATATGGACAAAATCAAATATCACAATATTTTTTTTGACCAAATACCTCCATATCAATATTGTAGGGATGACTATTGGCTACATGCACAACTTCTTTACTTCCTGAAATTAGTACAGCTTCTTTATTTCCTGTCCTACACTATTGGATGAACTGATTAATCAGGTGTGCCTGATCATTGTTGTGACTGCACAGGGACGTGCAGAGAACATTAGAGGGGCAGGGGCTCAAATTCATAAAAGGGCAGTACAGCCGCCGTCCGGAGGGCGGCGGTGGAAATTTGAGGCAATTTGAAGGCCAATTTAGGGGTATAACTCATTTTAAATATTCCGATTTTAACCAAGTCTCATTTTAGGATGAGACTTGTCACGGAAAAATAACTCCATAACTGAATAATATTAGTATATAAAAGTTGCATGCTGTTGCAATACTGTTGTGAAATCATTTAAGCATCAATATTTATTTGCTCCTTTTCTCCCTTTAGGTTGTTGTACTACAACAGATAGCAACACAGGCAGAAACATTGAACGATACTGAGTGAGGCTTGTAATATACCATGCATTTAACCATAATTCTAAAAAGCAAGACAGAAGATTTAGATAAGGTGTATTAGAATTTTTTTTATTTTTGGCTGATTCAACAACACAACATCCCTTTCCAATAGTGTAAAGTAAAAAATATTTTCAAGAGCAACAATTCTGCATTTGTTCCCTATATTTTGGTTATTTATTTATTGGGTGGTTTATTTATTTATTTATGTATTTATTTATTCATTCATTTTTGGGTTCATTTTTGGGTTGGTGCCTTCAGGGGCGGTTTAGAAAAACACTGCTCCATGCAGAGGCCTATTACAAATGGTGCATTCAAGGCCAAGAGAGCTCGGAAAAGGCATTTCTCTTTGAATGCTGCCTTCAGCGACGGCATGGAAAGGGCAATTTCCATACAAAGCACCAATAGAAATGCATTCATGGTCAGGAAAGGGCACTTTTTATTTTTTCATGTGTCTGAGCTGTTTGTTTTGTCCATGTGTTGTTGGAATGAAAATGAAAAATGTATTATAATTTAAAAAAAAAAAAAAAATTGCACTTTTTACAGACTGAAAAAAAGGCAGGGGCTCAAGCCCCCTTTCAAGTCTATGTGTGCACGTGCCTGACTGCAGCACACCTGACATTAATCAGTTCATCCAATAGTGATGACAGGAAATAAAGAAGCTGTACTAATTTCAGGAAGTAGTGGAGTTGTGCATGTAGCCCATTGATGCTTTCAAAAAATATTTACATCATGAGATTTTTGATCATCATCAGTAATGTGGATATAATGCCTAAGCAGAGATGAGAAAAGTACAGTTGTGTAGTAAAAAAAAAAGGAAAATGTACTCATTCAACTTGTTTCAAGGAAAAGTAAAAAAAAAAATACAGGCAAGTTAAGTATAAAATTAAAAAGTATTTCTACCGACTGTTTCTGTGCAAAGCTAACAACCTCACGTCATTAAAATAAAGAGAATTTTCGCACGTACTCAATTCTAGGGTGCGGGACAGGCATGAAGTAAAGTTGTAAAGCAAGTTGTGGACGGGGGCAAGGCGTGCCGAGCGAGGCGCTGAGGAAAAGAGTGCTTCTTGTGTGACCGGTTTAGCGTGACACTTCTTCTGTTAAGCGCCACTTCAGCTCTGCTTCAGTTAAACGCCTAGTGTGAACAAAGGCTTAATGGTAGGGAGTGGACTTGGTTCAGGCGATGTGTGCCCAGTGCTTGGTGGATCCGGACCCGACACACGTGGGCCAGACTGCGAGGACATCTCTTGGCTTCCAAAATGACCCTGAGGGCCTCAGGGTCCTCCCTCTTCTCCAGCTGTGCCTGCTCCAAGGTCACCAGGGCTGAGTCAGGGCCGCGGTCCAGGAGCAGCTGGACGAAGGCCGCCTGGCACCTGTTACGCAGCACCTCCTTCAGCAGCCAAGAAGCCACGTCATGGGTCCGAATGCCAGCCGCCTGGAGCAGCAGGCAGAAGCAGTCCAGGTGGTGGCAGCGATGTAGAGACTTCTTCATGAGGTGATCGCTGTCCATTTCAACAGCAGCACCGAACCTGATAAGTTCCTGCAGTATCTCCAGCCTTCCCGCCTCGGCAGCAGAGATGACCGGGATGTCTGTGTATGGGTCCCTTCCGTTGAGGTAGGCCCTGGCTTCCAGGAGGATCCGGACGCAGTCCAGATGACCGTTGTCCACGGCCAAGTAGAGAGGCGTGTGCAACATGACATCAGCTAAGTCTACCTGGGCTCCCTGATAGCGCTTTCAGACAGACACGGTTCTGGTTCTGGCTCTGGCCCCGTTCTGGAGTCTCAGAACCTTGGTGCTTTTTGGCAAACCAGCCCGTGTTCACACCAGTTTAAGCGGAACCAAAGTGGGAGGACATTATTCGGTAGTCCTTCTTCAGTTTTTTTTTTTTTTTTTAAGTTTATTAATTATTTGGTCTGGCGTTCGAGTGAACCCAGCCTTGGCCCTCTCTTCTGCAAGTTCGGCATATGACTTGCTCTTTCTTGTACTGCTTTCTAGCTTTTCTTGAGATTCGGTAGATGCCCAAATCGCCACTAAACATTTGGTTTCCTCAGGAGACCACTGCAAATTATTTTTCTCTGTGTCGTCACTGCCTTCTTCTCCTTCCTGCTCGTTTTCACAGCCTAGAATGAGACACACCCACTGATGATGTCACGGTTCCCAAGGAAAACCAACTATTTTTTGGTTCCGCTGAGAACCAACTTTTCAGGTTCCGAACCAATTATTTTTTCGGTGTGAACTCGCCGGTCAGTTCAGATTAGGGTTCTGGAACTGGAACCGGCACGGAGCCCAGCCGGTGTGAAAGCCCTATGAGTGATCAGGTAGGCCACACAGGCAGCATAAACCCTTCCTGGCTGTGTGCCCCAGAGGGGTGCTGGCATAAACAGCAGAGCACTCATTGATCTGCCTTCTGAAGCGCTCTTCCTGCAGCAGTGTGTCCAGGTCTCTTCTCCAGGCGGCATTGTGGAGCTGCAAGTCGTCATGCACTGCTCGAGCAAACATTCCTTCAGCTCTGTCACTGTAACACACCGACTGTCTTTGCCACTGGGTTTTTACTGGGTTATCCTTGTGTAGGATGGCTCCAAATGGCTCTTTATATACTGTAACTGTTGAACATTGTGTGATGTCATAAATCATTGATGATGTCACTGTTTAGAACAGGGGTCTCAAACTCATGGCCCGCCGGCGCCCCCTGTGTGGCCCGCGATGGAATTGCATTTTATTTATTTATTTTACAATGCACCTGAACGCAACATGCAAGATACCCGCTGAATAAGTTTCCAAATGTTCATGTCATTCTGGCCAATACTCCACTTCTGTTATATGTTATATCATCTGTCCAGAAAAAAAAGTCACTTAAGCAACATCAGCCTTTCAGCCAACACAGTGGCAGAGCGGATTACTGAGCTGTCAAGTGACATTTATGATCAGTTCTAATTCTAGCTGGAGTTCCAAGGGACAGTTGAAAATTAACACTGCCTAATTTAGTAATGTGCATTGTCCCTAAAAAAAGAAAACAAAGTCCCTCAAATAAACAAATAAATTGTTAATGTAAAAAATAGATTGTCCCTCAAATAAATGAATAAATTGTTAATGTTGAGAATTTGAACGGTTGCATTTTTCTCTCTTTTTTTTTAAATACATGAAGTGGCCCCCTTGTGACAAGACTGGACACTCAGCGGCCCCCAGGTCATTTGAGTTTGAGACCCCTGGTTTAGAATGTCCATCAGCGATTTGAGACGCAGCGTACACACAGTCGATGTGTGTGTACGCTGCGTCTCAAACGGAAGGCATTATGAAGGGACTGAATTGTGTGTTGGAGAGTGCGAGACGAGAGAGACAGACAGCGTTACATCATTTTTGTCTGTCATGCATTAAAACTAAAGTAACTAGCCTGATTTGAAAATGTAAGGAGTAGAAAGTACAGATATTTGTGTTAAAATGTAGGGAGTAAATGTAAAAACATACCCTACTTAATCCTACTTAAGTACAGTAACAAGTTAGTTCAGAAAGTTACATCACTTTACTGTAATGCAGCCTTAACCAGAAGACAACACTTATGCCATATCACGATATTCAAAATCTAAGACGACATCTAATCTCATATCACAATATCGATATAATAACGATATATTGCCCAGCCCTACCTGTATGGTATTTATGCCACACATGACTTTCATGACTTAACATGACAACTTAAGTTACTTTATGGCTTACTTTTTGGCCATTATTAACATTGATAATATCAGTCATCAAAAATGATATGGAAGTACAATTACACAAAACGGGTCTGTGTCATATTACTTACTCTTTCCAGTGAAAAGTTTCACACTGGAGGGGGTCTTAATTCCCAATTCGTCGCAGACCTGAAGGGAGAGAACAGTGTCACTGAAAGTCTCAAAACATTGCAGAGAACATACACTTTACATTAGGGGTGTCACGGTACACAAAAGTCACGGTTCGGTACGTACCTCGGTTTCGGGGTCACGGTTCAGTACGAATACGGTACAACGGAGAAAAAGGCAACAAATCCAAAATTAAGTTTTTTTCCCTTTGAATTGTTCTGAATTCTGTGTTTTGCTTTTTACGCTCATTTTAAGTGTGGGGTGCGCCTCCCTCTCAGATGTCTGTATTCCAGCTGTTTGACAGGGCAAAGGCATTTCCCCCCACTTTAAGTCTTTATTGTACACAAGTTTGTAAACAGAGTGCATGTGGAGTGGCCTAATACTCACACCCACCCCTCCCCCTTTCACTTTCCCAAGTAGGCTAACGTTATTGGATGAGAGTTTTGTTTACCATAATGATTACGTTCGGTCATCATAATGGATGATTATTGGAACATGACAAGGAGTCATCCCCTCTTCCTCACCGCATCTTGCTTGTCATCTCACGCAATGCAAGTTGCTTGTTTACAACAGCTTTGTCAGTGTTATGTAACGTTTAGCCGCGACGCGCAACTATAAAGGACTAAAGGAAAGTCCTTTATAGTTGCACGTCGCGGCTACGTAACGTTACATTAGCAAGCTTATCTCATTGGCTTGATGTTGACAGACTTTGCAAAACAGCTTATCGCCTGAGTCATAAAAGTCATTAGGATACTGCTCTGCACTCGCTTTTTTGACGATGGTAAAGGGGGGGCAGCTGGACACTTCAATATTGTTGTGGTTTTGTGAAGTAGCATGGAAGCTACGGCTTGTAAACACGCTGGAGCGACCCCCGGTAATGTTTCCTCTCCACAAAACGTTCCATTCAGTGAACGCGGATTTCTATGGCCCTTGTGTTGTTTTGGTGTGTCTTCTTCTGTGGCGTTTATGGCGTTCAAACAGCATTTAGCGCTTTACCACCACCTTCTGGATTCAAGTATTCATCGTGTCGCTTCAGGCACCGAACCGTGACGCCCATACCGTGACTTACACGGGACGAATACACGTACCGCGACACCCCTACTTTACATACACCTTACAAACAACTAGAAATACTGCATCACGGTTGTATGCCTCCACCAACAAGTCAGCAGGCTACATCCATGTCTGTCCAGACTCATACAAGCACAAATACCTTGCAGTGGTGTGGCCATTCAGCCTTATGGCACTTTAGGCAATGTTTGGGAGAGTGTTGTGCATGAACGGGCTAAAAGAGCGCCATTCATTGAACAAGCTCATATTTTGGTGAACGCGTGAGCTGAGCGCAGCCTTTTGCAAATACACCGTCTTACCGTTCTCGCTCCTACCTTGATAATTGCCCATTGTGTTTACATGTGTGTGATAATTTACATAAGAAGAAAACCGGTTTTAATGTCACTTTGACGCGTTGCTTCTAGAGCTGTGCATCTTCACTGATCTCACGATTCGATTATACAAGTCTACGATTCGATTAGATTATACGATGCATCTTAAATCGATACATCACTTTTTCCGCAATACATGATTTATTTTTTCTCACTTTCTTTTTTCTCACTGTGTGGCTACTTTTAAAATAAAAGTGCATTTGGAATTGCATTGTATTATGATCCATAATTAAAATAAACAACTGCATGTACTTACATTCTATTTTATTTGATTATAAAAAAATAAAAAAATAAAAAATAAAAAATAAAAAAATTTAAATAATCGATTTTTGATATTTGTTAATCGATTCAGAATCGTCCTATTAAGCATCGCGATGCATCTCTGAATCGATTATTTTCGGCAGCTCTAGTTGCTTCTGTCTCTGCTTCTCTCTCTGCCTACCCGTCTGTGGGAGGGGCTCACACAGGCAGACACACACGGTCGGCTGTAGCTCAGGAGGTAGAGCGGGTCGTCCACTAATCGCTTTGGATAAAAGAGGTCGGTGGTTCAATTCCCGCTTCTTCTAGTATGCATGTCGAAGTGTCCTTGGGCAAGATACTGAACCCCAACTTGCTCCTGATGGTGTGCCAGCACCCTGCGTGGTAGCCTGCATGCCATCGGTGTATGAATGGGTGAATGTACCTACTGATTGTAAAGCGCTTTGGATAAAAGCGCTATATAAATGCAGGCCATTTACCATTTACACACAGCGGTGAGCCTGTTTTTGGACTTTCAAGACAGCAACAAACTAGCAACGGAAATACCGCAATTTACTTTCACAGGGTATATGCAGCAATCCTGAAGTTAAATTCAAGACTTTTTTCAAGACCCTTCCAATAAATTTCAAGACCCCATCGCCACTTCGAGCTGTAACCGATTACATCAACTGATCGATGTGCACATCGACGATGTGCGTATAGCCAAACTCTCTCTCACCGATTACATCAACGACACACCTTCAACTAACACAATTACTATATATTTTGAGTTTGAGATTGCAAAACTAAACGGTCTTAGTTTGCCATAACTTCTATGCACTGTATCAATACAACATGATTCAGATAGGCTGGGAAGGGATAAAGCTCAAGAGAATAAATTGCGTGACTAACCCAAAGGCAAGGTTTATTTAAACAAAAAAAAAAAGTATATTTATAACAATAACATGCTCGCTCACTCACTCACACACCCACACATGCACACAACAGTGTTTCCCTGAGGATTTGGAGAGATCATGGTGGATAGACCCTAGACCCTCTTGAAAGAAAATTGTGTACATTTTAAAGTAAGATGCATCAATCTGGTGCACTCTGAGAGCAAAATGAAGAGGTTGAATTGAAATGAATATATGTGGCAGTCAAACTCTATTGTGGCGTGAGAAACACTGATCAACTGTCACTGATACAATACTACAATTCCTCAGAAAGAGACCTGTGGCATCATAGTTTCAATGTTGATGCACACACACAGCCTCTGTCCGTGTGCTCGTGTGCTGGTGAGCGCCCCCCCCCCCCCCCCCCCCCCACACACACACCGCAATACGTTTTGATAACGACATGCTGGCCTACACATGACATTATTTGCTCAGTCAAGTATCGTTAACGTTAGATAGCGCAAAGATAGCTGGTGCTAATTAGCGTTAGCCATGTTAGCCTATGAAAGTGTTTAGCTGACATTAATCCTGCTGCAGGTGGAAATATTCTGTGTCCGATACAATGTATGAAAGACAACGTTTTAACCGTTGATAGTATAGTTTTAACGTACCTTGAATTTGGCAAATAAGGATGGCGTTCCCGCATGTTTAATTCTCCCTGGCCATCTGTGCTTTTACCCAAAATATTCCCACAATATTATATTTGTATTTTTCGACGGAGGAGAAGTTCTGGGGGTTCTCGGGTTCTTCTCGTTCAGCAGCCATTATCACGTTGAATTGCAACAATAGCCTACGCACGGTTGTACACAGTTGATGACTTCTTGGCAATCAGTCAGTGATGATCACTCACAGCTACACTGATTGCTCGTGTAGCCGGGAGGAGGGGCCGCGTAAATGCACTCTGTCAAGCGACCCGGGCACTTTCTCTCAAGATGATACTGTGGGGAGCGGTGGGGAGGCGGAGAATGACTTGATAAACAAAACATGTGCGCTGTTGTGAGGATCAAAATAAATTACTTCACGTAAACTTTTATCAAAATCTTTGGACATATATGCTATTCACATCGAAAAATAACATATTTAAACACATTTAAAGGGTCTTGAATTTGAAATTTACTTAAGACTTTTCTGAAAAAAGTATTGAAATTCAATACTTTAAGGGTCTTGATTTTCCCTAAATTGAATTCCCAACTTTCAAGATTTTTCAAGACCCCGCGGATACTCTGTTTCAGAATAAATGTATTCAAATTCTCACCTTTAGAGAAAACTAGAACGACCGCACCGCAAATATATGCCTCTGCCAACAAGTGAGCAGTCGACATCCATGGCTGTCCATACTGATGTTTGAGCCAAATGTGAAGAAATTCCGTCAAGGCGTTACTGAGATATTGAGTTAACGAGCTAGAGGATGGCGTTCATGAGGTCACAGACAGTGACCTTGACCTTTGACCACCAAAATGTAATCAGTTCATCCTTGAGTCCAAGTGGATGTTTGAGCCAAATTCGAAGAAATTCTATCAAGGCGTTGCTGAGATATCGCATTAACGAACTAGAGAATGGCGTTCGTGAGGTCACAGTGACCTTGAACTTTGACTTTTGATGACCAAAATCACATCAGTTCATCCTCGAGTCCAAATGGACATTTGAGGCAAATTTGATGAAATTCCGTCAAGGCGTTCCTGAGACATCGCGTTAACGAGAATCAGACGGACAGACGTACGAGCCAAAACCATAATGCCTCCGGCCCTTGGCTATCACCGGGCGGAGGCATAAAAACCACACCGGAGCACCATTTTTTTAATGGTTCCTACCTGGTGGAAGAGTTCTTCGGAGATGTCGGGCTGGCCGTTGAAGAAATGCAGGACATTACTGGGGTGCTGGATGCGGTTCTTGGCCGCCTGCTCTGCGGAGGTGAAGCGGTTGTTGCGGGAGCCGTGGAAATCCTTGAAGCTGCTGCTGCCATCCTCCAACTCATAGCACTGGCCCGGCATGATGGCCTGCTGCTTGGACACACTGCGAGGAAAGACAGGTGTGTACATCTGGCTTGCACACTCATTTTACAGGTTAACGCTGGTCAGTTTGTATGTTTAGAGACCAGCTCTTACCAAACGTTGAGTTTCTGTTCAAAAAGGAAGTTGTTGTTGAGGTGGGTGATGGCCCTGTCCACGGAGTAACAGTCACCCATCTCCACCATGGCAGCCCCGGGCTTACTCTTCATGAACTTGACCTGAAGGAAGAAACATGGGGTCAGAACATCCAGCTGACTAGAAACAAAGAAACATGGGGTCAGACTCAGAACACCATCCAGCTTACTAGAAACAAACGGCCTGAAATCTTTGTTGATGACGGGCTGCCTGTAAACTCCAGACAGTGTCGGTGGCAAATTGTTACAGTAATAAGTAACTTTTCCCAGTGACACAGTGTTTACGTATTAATATTTAACAGGGTTCCCACCCCTTCTTCAACATCAAATTCAAGGACTTTCAAGGCCCAATTCCCCAAATTCAAGGACCCAACACGGCATAGTTTGAGACATGGATCAATGTTAATTACTCTTACAACACTGAGAATTTTTATAATGAAAACTAGCAGCAGCTCAGACAATTAAAAAGAGAGGCTTGAACACTTCTCAACTGTGCCGTTAGTTGCAATTCTTGCAAATGACAGAAATCCACCTGTTAGAAAACATTTAGTTTTCACTTACTGAGAGCTGAATGCAGAGTGAAATTTGACAGGTAACTTTCTCTGTGCAGGAAAAACCTTAAATTCAAGACCTTTCAATGACCCATGTCTATTTTCAAAGACTTTTAATGCCTTGATTTTTATTTGTCAAATTCACAAACCTTCAAGGACCCGTGGGAACCCTGATTGAAATTTCAGTAATAACATTAAAAAACAACAATGATCAAAAAGTATGAGTCATTACGTTTGTCAGTACATGTACCACAAATATATTTGTGTTGAAATATGAAAAAACTATATCCAGCCATCTACAGTGTATCCGGAAAGTATTCACAGCGCTTCACTTTTCCCACATTTTGTTATGGTACAGCCTTATTCCAAAATGGATTAAAGGTCCCAATTCGTGCAGCTGTAACCTCTTAAAAACGTGTGTCTCTGGTCCATAAAACATGATTCTGGATTAATTTGTCGAAAATGTAGCAAACCGGTTCGTTCTGACGCTGTTCTCACTTCCTTATCTCGTCGCTTCCCAGGAATGGTGTTTCTATAATAGAACAAACAGTTCCCATTGGCCGCTGGGGGAGAGCCCGCCCCAGGCTCCCAGCGGGCAATCAGATTAGCGTCCGTGGACCAGCACGCAAGGTTGTGTCCACAACTAACGTTAGCAACGAGCTATCGCTAACTTAACAGTTGCTACGCTAAACAGGACATCTCAAAATGCCTAGACTTACCGAATGCACCTCCGCAGTTGCTGGATCACGTAGAGTTGGCATCGCTCCAGCTAGAAGTGTTAATTTTGTGGCTAAACCTTGATTGTACTGCCCCAGATTGTTGAAACATTCTGGGCTGAAATGGTTAAGACAGACCAACAGGTCATGATGAATCTCGCGCTGAAACAGCTTGCTATTGCAAAGAATAGACAAAATGACGCAGATAGTTTGTGTGAGAGAGATCGCGCGCAGTATGCTAAAGTCGCGTTGTGACGTAACACCTACCCCTCTGGGAGAACGGAGTGTAAGGGGGCGTGGCTTGAAGGAGACAGCAGGAGAGAGCTGGATAGGGAGAAATCCAACTCTGACAGTTCTGAGCACTCATTACAGGGAGGGACGACAACAGCATATATGCATTTAGAAGTAAAAACAGCTTTTCCGCGGAATGAGACCTTTAAATTAATTTTTTATCTAAAAATTCTCCACACAATACCCCATAATGACAAAGTGAAAAAGTTTGTATTTTTATTTTTGCAAATTTATTAAAAATAAAAAACGAAAATATAACATGTACATAAGTATTCACAGCCTTTGCTCAATACTTTGTTGAAGCACCTTTGGCAGCAATTACAGCCTCAAGTCTTCTTGAGTATGATGCTACAAGCTTGGCACACCTATTTTTGGGCAGTTTCTCCCATTCTTCTTTGCAGATCCTCTCAAGCTCCATCAGGTTGGACGGGGAGTGTCGGTTCACAGCCATTTTCAGATCTCTCCAGAGATCTACAATCAGGTTTAAGTCTGGGCTCTAGCTGGGCCACTCAAGAACATTCACAGACGAGTCCCGAAGCCACTCCTTTGTTATCTTTGCTGTGTGCTTAGGGTCGTTGTCCTGTTGGAAGGTGAACCGTCGCCCCAGTTTGAGGTCCAGAGCGTTCTGGAGCAGCTTTTCATCAAGGATCTCTCTGTACATTGCTGCATTCATCTTTCCCTCAATTCTGACTCGACTCCCAGTTCCTGCCGCTGAAAAACATCCCCACAGCAGAATGCTGCCACCACCATGCTTCACTGTAGGGATGTATTGGCCATGTGATGAGCGGTGCCTGGTTTCCTCCAGACATGACGCTTGGCATTCAGGCCAAAGAGTTCAATCTTGGTTTCATCAGACCAGAGAATTTTGTTTCTCTTGGTCTGAGAGTCTTTTAGGTGCCTTTTGGCAAACTCCAAGCGGGATGTCATGTGCCTTTTACTGAGGAGTGGCTTCTGTCTGGCCAGTCTACCATAAAGGCCTGATTGGTGGAGATAGTTGTCCTTCTGGAAGGTTCTCCCATCTCCACAGAGGAACGCTGGAGCTCTGTCAGAGTGACCATCGGGTTCTTGGTCACCTCCCTGACCAAGGCCCTTCTCCCCCGATTGCTCAGTTTGGTCGGGCGGCCAGCTCTAGGAAGAGTCCTGGTGGTTCCAAACTTCTTCCATTTACAAATGATGGAGACCACTGTGCTCATTGGGACCTTCAATGCTGCAGACATTTTTCTGTACCCGTCCCCAGATCTGTGCCTCGATAAAAGCCTGTCTCGGAGGTCTACAGACAATTCCTTTGACTTAATGGCTTGGTTTGTGTTCTGTTCTGACATGCACTGTCAAATGTGGGACCTTATATAGACAGGTGTGTGCCTTTCCAAATCATGTCCAATCATTTGAATTTACCACAGGTGGACACCAATCAAGTTGTAGAAACATCTCAAGGATGACCACTGGAAATGGGATGCAGCTGAGCTCAATGTTGAGTGTCATAGCAAAGGCTGCGAATACTTACTGTATGTACATGTGATTTTATTGAATGAAAGATGTTTGCAGAGCAATGCAATGAATACTGTAACACATGAATGATCACAGGGAGTAGTAAATAAACTGTTTTTAAATAAGTAATGAGTAATAGCCACCTTACTGCTTTTTGAATACAGAGCCCGATACCGGACATTCCTCTGAACTCACCCGCTCTACATTGCCATAGAGGCAGAAGACGTTGAAGACCCTGTCAGCATTGATCTTGGGGTGCTCAAGGCCATACACCATAAGAACAGGGGAGTCAGCGTGAGGGCCATATTCTGGGGGAGGACCACCATATCCAGGGCCGTAGCGTTGGCTACCACGACCACGCCCACCTGGTGGCCCCATGCGGTGAGGAGGGGGGGCCCCGTAGCTCTCATCGTTATAGCTGTGATAACCTCCTTGAGGGCCACCTTATTTATGAGGGGAAAAAACAGATATTGTTGAGTAGGTATATAGTGCTAGAACGTGACTCATTCCTCTAAATGTCAAATTCTTTCCTAGATATTTACCATAATCTGGTGGGTGGTCTCCCAAGAGAGCAGGCTGCCTCTGGCGCTTGTTGGGATTGGCATTGGGATCTAAAACCATGAGATGAAAGTTGCCAATCAAACAGCTTCCTCACTTAAGGCACCAAATAGGTACCTCACACGGGCTACTAAGGGACTGTTCGATATTTAGGTGGGGTGGTGGGGGGTAAAAAAAAAAGGGGGGGGGGGGGGGAGGGCATTTTGATTTTATTTTGAGTGGTGGGCAAGGTGGTATTTTGTTTTGAGTTAGAAGGGGGAGGGCATAACGTTTTTTCTTTTCTGTTTTGCATTAGTTTGCATTGTGTTTCGCTATAGCCTATGTTTTATATCCACCCGCTCCCCACGCAAATGTTTTCTCCCTTGGTCAAACTTCGGGTTGCAGCCCAAGAGACACTTGCCTGACTCTGCATCCATCCACCAGCTTACTCCTCTCAGCTCCTTTCTCGTATTCACAGAGGTGTAGCGCTATTTGTTATACCGGAGCGCACCTATGATGCGAGCAAGCGTGCAGATGCACAGCTAAGATTGTGGATCGTTTTCAAAGGTTATGTAACCACGGTGACAAGTTTACATTATAGCTACATTAGTCAACTATAACTGACCACACGACCAAATGATGTGATGATATATGAAAACATTACTGGTGACGGGCGCACATAGCCTACATTCATTTCTGCGCATATAATATAGGCCTTTGAAGAATTTCGGAATTCATTCATAATTTTGTGTAGGCTAAATGCTTTCAGTCACCTAATGGAGGAGCCACAGTAAAGATAAACGTCAACAATCTATCAATATCATCAGGTAAAGCCTATTTCACCTGTATCTTCTGATTGACATTAAATGGATTAAAATGGCACTATATGAGCGGTGATATCTGTCCATGTACGTACAGTAGGGCCGCCGCCGCACGTTGCTCATTAAATCATAACAGGAAGGAACCAAATCAATATCTGCCGTGCATAGGCTATATTTTCTATAACTCAAATCACATGAAACATGTTGCCCTTGTTGTGCATAGGAGGAATACAATTTCAATCTGATGGCTCTCACTATCTCACTAGATACAACGGTCGGGTGATAAAAAGTTAATATTGACGTTTTATTTCAAACTAAGTTGTGTATAAAATTATAAAAGGATGAACTTGTGGGTGGGGGAGGGCAGATCTTTTTTTTTTTTTACAGGTGCAGGGGGAGGGCAGAGAGAAAATCATAACTTTCAGGAAGGGCGGTTGATTTTTTTTCTAAAATGATATATCATATTTTACCCACCCCACGTAAATATCGGACAGTTCCTAAGAGCTAAGTGACAAGGTTGTGAATAACATGCAAGAGAGGGGTCTGACGTTAAGTGTTTAAAAAAAAAAAAGAAGTCTGCAAGTTCTATTTTTGTTATCCAAGACATGTAACATAATGGAGATTTTTTTTTTACAATGATTTTCTAAGATTTTAAAACATAACATTTTCTAAATGTAACCTCCCATATCGGTCATCCTAATACACACACACCTTGTGAATTGTTCCAATTGCCTTCACCATCAGCATCTGTGCAGGTACACACATACACACACGTCAAAGTCCAAATTAACATTGAAAAAGTTTGGCCACAATTACGTATATGGTAAACACATTCCTTTAAAATCTAGAAAAACCTTAGAAGATCGCAAAGAATAGAATAAGCATCAACACTATTATATGCATAGCACCTGAAAACAGTCTAAGCACGTTTTATTGACAACTACAAGATCTAGACAAAGTTAATACAAACCAGGATAAGATCAAGAGGATAACATCAGAGGTGAAAAGACAAAAATTCTTTGGACTATAGTTAACAGTCTGGAGGGAAAAACCAACCTAAATTGTAAATAGACTTTAGTTGGAAAAACATCTTTATAAAAAGATGCTGGCATAAGCCCTCATGAACACAGAACATCTGTGATTGTGCCTTTGAGCCTGAGAGTACAAGTGTGATTTCCAAAACCCATATGCCATGGAAGCCGTTACAAATATGGATTCAACAAAAATGAACAGAAACAAAATCCTTGTCAATCTTGGGTTGATTTTTACTTTTAAATAAGATGCTAAACAAAGAAATCATGTGGTCATCTCATGAATCTCCTCGTGTTTCACCAACAAAGCGTGACAACCTCCGCTTTTTCTTATGTAAAAAGGAAAAGAAAAAAATTGTGGAACAAAATCCAGGTCTGTAAAATTGACTCTTAAGTTGCTTCAAGTTGGAAAGACCCAACCCCTTTTAGAACTATGTTATTTAAAAGTACAAATTTCTCAAATATTGATTGACCCCGCTCATTCCCTGGGGTGCCTTAGTACTAGGCTGGCAACCGAATACGTGGTATAAGCTTCTAGAACACTGGTTCCCAAATGGTGTGCCTTGAGGTAAGTCCAGGTCTGCTTTGGGATTTTGTGACAACCATACATTATTATTGCAAATACAGCCTAAAACTATACAACAGGTGGGTGTGTTGCTGCTTTCATGTAGTAATTTTTAATTAATTTCTGGATTATTTTGTTAATATTTTATGAATTAATTTAGTTGTTTGTCAAATTTTACTTGGCATTTAGTAAATAAAAATGTTGAGTGATAAGAGTGAAAACAGGTGTTATAGGGGCTATTTTGCACAGATATATTAGGTGAGATTTGGTCTTGCCCTTTGGTGTGCCTCCAGCCTCTGGCGCAAAAACTTTGAAAACCACTGTTCTAGAAGTCCAAGTTGCCAAGAGAATCAGGAGCCAATCTGTTGCACTCCATCGCAAAACACCAGAGGTCATCGCAACACAATTTGTTTTTGAAACAGCGGAGTAATTGCAGACCTTGTTTAAATAGGGACTTTAATCATATAATAGTATGTTTCATATTTGCATGATGGCTTGACACTTATAGACAACAGCAGCCAAGTCTTTTAATTGGACAGAAACTCAACCATCAAGACAGTCTGTACAAGTACTTACAGCACCACACACGGAGCACAGGACACAGTGGGGAGGTAGGGGGCGCTCTTCAGCAGGGACGTTACCTGCCAACCCTGTGACTCCAGCCTCAACTCATGCTTCACTCCTCCTCCTCCTTTCTTTCCATCCTTCCTTCCTGCCTTCCTTCCTTCCAATGCATCCATCCATCCCCACCACCAGAGAAAGTACATCCACACGTCCGTGCTGCTTGGTTTTGCCTTGCTGCCACCGGTTTGTTTTGAGTGTTGCTTTATGAGAGGCTGATTTCCAGCTTACCGTGCTCTGAGCGCAAAGCAGGATATTTGCACCGTTTGAGACCCGGCTGTCTGTCCACAGACACACTGAGCCAAACCTGCATCACACGGGAGGCGTTAAAGGCATCACTATGGGCCAGTGCATGATAATGGGAAAATGAAACATCGCAGAAACAACACAAGAATAGCACAGAGAGAAGGAGAAATGAGAGCGGGGGAAGTAGAGTAGGGGGGGGGACAGAGCACCAGAGTCCATAAATGTAGAGAGAGCTTTGGGAAAGGTTTTGTAATCTGTTTGCCTCTGTGCTTGTATGCTGGATGGGTGTTTGATGCTTGTGTCTTCGTTGGCCCCGCCCCCCCGTGCTCGTTTCTTCTCATGTACAAATGGCCGTCTAGTGCTTGGCAATAAGTCGTCTGGGAATATCTGCGTGCCGGTGATGATGTGCTGTTGTCATGGCGATTCAGCTCTGTGTGTTGCCGTGGATACTCTGCCTCGGTGTGTTGTCATGTTGTGTTTCGGCACAGGAAGGGAGAGTGATAGCAAAGGGAAGCCCATACGCCCGGGTCAAGAGATGAGCGAGTGTGGCGCCTCTGATTTTGTTTACTGCCCCGGTATGTGGTGTCATCTGTTCCCTGGTCAGGCTGAGTGTGTGTCCTCTGTTGCTCCCTGGTTGTGTTATGGTAGTCACGTCCCAAGGCCTGGGAGGTGCCCTCATCATCAATGTGTTGTGTCAAAAAGAAAAAGGAAAAAGGTGAATCCTCCGGCCTCTGGAGATGTGCTGTACTTGTAAAGAGCATGGTGGCAGATGCTTATCAATGTAACGAGATCAGTCTGTGGTGGATATGCGGGGGGGGGGGTGTCTGCTCGTATTGGCCATCATGTGCTCAAACGTGGCGGCCGGCTACTGTCCACCACAAGAGTAAAATGGATTCCCATGTCAGGTGGAGGAGATAGGGTTGATGGTGGACTTGGGATATGGAGGAACTGAGAGTTGAGCTTGTGTGAGTCCGGTGTCTGTCGCCCCACTGTGTCCGATGTGTGCCACAGAGCGGCGTTACGTTAGTTGTGGCTGTGGGTGGCGCTGTTCTAGCTGTAGAAGCCGCTGTGGCTTTGGTAGCATGTGTCAGCTTAGGAGTTGAGGTGAGCCTGTATGAGTCTGCACAGTGAGGGCACAAGGAGGACCTCTTGCTCGCAAAGCAGCCAAGACTTTGGAATACCAAGAAATCTCTTGGAGGATGAGATGTTCTACACCTGGATAAAGCTTATAATGAGATGAGATGTTCTACACCTGGATAAAGCTTATAGTGTGCAACTGTGCATGTTGTGGCTGTATACCAGAGAAACTATTACACAACAATTACACATGTTTACACTGTCTGGGGGGGGGGGATCATAGTTGCCACCACACGGCTAAAGTAAAGAAATTCAGTCTAATGTAACAATTAGGTCTTAAACCAGCAGCAAAACTGTGAAATCCACCATGTTAAACAATAAGAGACAGAACCTAGGGGGGGGGGGACCCATCTTCATACCAAAAGTAAAAACATGAGCCTACTCGCTAACAACTTGCTAATGCCAAAGTTGACCAGTGTGGCTTTCATTGTCACCAATACATTTAGGTTTGAATGCTAAACAAGCAAGCGAGCTCTGTCTTCTACATTTTACATTGACACATTTTGTGTGTTTGTGTGTCTAGTCTTCACCGCGCCAGAAGCTTACCTAGTGGCTTCACAAGTCAGATACTCAGCGGAATCCCTACTGGATGCTATGACAAAATCTCCAATATGTTGTGCAGAGGCATTTGAAAGAAAATGGTGAAAGGTGCTGACTGGACTCCAATAGGCAGGAACGTGAGGTTGTGCGACTGTGGCATGCTCTACAGGGAGTGTGAACCGATGTGCGGAATGGTGGAGACTGCATAACGCTACTCAGACCGTGACGTTCACAGGCTGCCGACTGAAACATGCATGCGCTTGTAATTAAGGTTGGCTGCCCTTGAGGTTGCTCCTCGTGCCCTTACTTTGTGCCTGCTGTGTGGCAAGAAAATGCACAAAGACCGTGAGAGCGTCACAGGAGTACTGCCTCTGAAGACCAGGAGGGGGCAGCGTGCTGCATTTACACAGACTGTGAGAGCGTCACAGGAGTACTGCCCCTGGAGACCAGGAGGGGCAGCGTGCTGTATGGTTTGATCAAAGGCAATACCCCAGGAGGCAGGGGACCCTAAGCATCCCATACAGTGGCATGAGCGGAGGAGAAGAAGAAAACAAGGGGGGGGGAGGGGGGGGCCGCATGTTACCTTGGCCGCTCAGGGTGGGGTTTGCGTAGTCCCATGTGTCTTGGTCGTTCTTGAACACATTCAGGCGTGCTGGCTATGGAGAGGAACACATCACCAAAATGACACAAGCGCTCTCCTCACTCATGTGTCTTCATCATCAACACACACAAAAAGGTGACATATAGAGAGCCTAAGTGAAACGTCACTTCCTGCTTCAGCACTGTACCAGAGATTTTCTTCCGCCATTTATTTTAAGTTTTGGTCCGAGTGAAATGTTCTATGGTCTCTCCCGATTATAGCGTTAGCTGAACCGTTTGGTTTGAACCAGTAAAACTATTTTTTATAAGCATTTAACGAAATGTCTATGGGAAAATAAATGGCGGATGAAAATCTCTGGTACAGGCTGAAGCAGGAAGTAGGCGGTCACTTTGCCTCTCTATTGCCATGCACTCACCTTTGCATATTCGATCTTCAGGGTGCAGCAGCCAGAGTAGATGTCTGCCCCGTTCAGAGAGGCTTTGGCCCTCTGGGCACTTTGGACCGTGTCAAATGTGGCAGCGAGTCAAGGAGAAGTTTGATTACATGGCAAAGAACTGAGGATTCAACGCTCTTCTTCAAGATTTCTGAAGGCCCAAACACACTTTCACAGTAAGAGATTTGTGTACAGCAACATATACAACACGTCCAAACTGACAAGGAAATAAGTCAAACAGGTAATGCTTGCTCTGGGAAAAGGATATTCGACCATGGCCTGAACACCATTCTTCCTGAAGATGACGATCCTCTGTACAGGCCCACAGTTGTTGCAGATGGTGTAGAGCACATCCTGTTGAAGTAAATTGATAAGGCTTTTGCAGACCAAGTAACTCTAATCAAACAGTATTTTTCAGCAGTTTGTAAAAAATAAATGGCCTAATCCTCCCCACACCCCCCCTCATGAAGCCAACTGTGCTTCTGCAAATGTGTTCTATAAATATATAAATAAATGGCCTAATCCTCCCCACACCCCCCTCATGAAGCCAACTGTGCTTCTGCAAATGAATACACGTCAAAACAAGTGTCCCTAAGTTAATGCCATCACCACCATGTCTCTGCTTTTTTATGGTTCATAATAAGCTTGGGGGGATGATGAACAGAGTCAACTTCCTTGTATGTTTGCAATACTTTGGCCAATAAAGCTGATTCTGATGTACTTTAATGCAGTGGTTCCCAAATAGCGTGCCCCGAGGCAAGTCCAGGTGTGCCGTGGAATTTTGTGACAACCAGGCTTTAACCCATTGATACCTGATGCAGCATTTGCGTGTATATCCCTTTAAGACCTGCAGCAGCGTCTTGTTTTCCCTTTAAGCCCGGCTGCTGACGTAGATCGTTGTTTCAAGACATGTGACCGATTAAATGCATCGTGATTCGCTGAAATAGATGTGGCGGAGGTGAAATGCATTATGGGTTTCGTCGTTTTTTCTTTTTCTTTTTGCCCGCCCTCGACGGTGTGGAAAGTTTTCCAAAGCTGAACTACAAAATGACTGGCACGGCAAGTCAAGGAAGCGGCATTTCAGACCCAGACGATTCCAAAACATGGCAACTTTAGTTATTAGAGGATGAAATTAAAGCCCCAATCAGTAACTTTTTCACCTTAACACGTTCACTGCCGTCGACGAGTTGACTCGTCAAAAGAAATCCAACGGTTGACTGCCGTTGAGTCAACTCGTCAAAAAAAAAAAAAAAAAAAAATTGACGGTGGGACCCACGTCTCCTATAAAAATATGGGAGCCACCGAACATGTACAACCCATTCCACCGACCCACTAAGTGGCGACAGTGCTCTCCAGACTAGAAAAAGCCGAGCCAAAACTGCAGGGGAACGCGCGAGGAAACCATTCTCATACTGTAAAATGGATTGGCGAAAACGCTTTCGCTTTCGCGCTGGCGGTGGGGGATTGCAAATTTGCATAATAGATTATGGGTGCAACACACTTTGAAACACCGGCAGAAAGCCCACAATCGCATGCAGCTTCATTCCAGCTGAGCTCACAACCGAAACGAACGAGCCCCATGCAGACTCGCCCAAAGAGTGGCCGCCAGAAGCCAGGCAGCACAGACAGGCAGAGCCTCGCTTGTACCGCTGCAGCCACGGAGGGAGGAGGAGAACACACACGGAGGGAGGAGTTTGAAGGAGAGGGGGGTTTCCTGCTGCTATGGAGGAAATTACTGTTCAAAACTATTGTTTAGATGTCTGACGTCTTACGCCAAAAATAAATGGTTAAAGTGACTGTTCTATCGAATTTCACAAAAAGCCATTTATCTCAGCTTAAATTTTCAGATGCTGAAACCATGCTGTATTCAACTGCTAATGCCTACATAACTACTAACTCTACAAACTAACTCTTTTAGACAGAGAAAGCACACATTCTATTAGTTCTTTTGAGATATTTTGTGTTCACAAAATCTTAGCAGAAAATAATCCTCGGCTCTTGAAAGATGAGCCAGAATCCTAAAAAAAAAAACTTGGCAGAAGCTACCTACAGTAAAAAAAAAACTGCTGGCAGTGAATGTGTTAATATAACAGCTTTTTAGTCATTGATTGAAGATAGTACAGTGACTTGTAAGAGGGAAAATGTCACCTCTATTGGTCACACACCGCCCTCCAAAGGCCTCTCCTGGGACTAAGCATTTTTGTGCATGCTTCCCGGAGGCAGCATTCGCGCATGCGCCGTGTACAGCGGAAGTGCTGTGTTCAGGAAAACAAGGAAGTAACTCGGTGCGGATTTGCTACGAAAATGACGTTTCACGTAACTATGGAATATTATTTCATCACGTGGTGAGTACCCGATGTCACAACATGTACATAATAAAGCTTTCTGACGCTGTGTTTTGTTGACTTTGAACAGCGATATCGATACAGATACTATTGCACCCAGAGGGCGCAGTTTCTCCAATAGCAAAACTTGGAAAAGTTGCTGAATGGGACTTTAATGTATATGATCCAGCCTGAATTTGTCATCCTACAGCAATGATTTTCAACCTTTTTCATATCAAGGACCGCTAACTTAGTACAAATACGGGCCAATTGGACCAATTGATACAATTTTGTCTCTCCGACCCAAAACTGAGAATATTTGTATTGTTAGATATGATTTTGTCCAGAATTCCATTACTAACTTTATTGTAGATACAGTGAAAATAACAGATAACAGTGAAACTATGACCAAATTATTCTTCTACATTCTCTAATTGTGTTGTCATCTTGTAGATAGAAATAATGCTGAAGTTTAACAATTCATCAATTTGCTGGGGACCCCCTAGAACCCCCTGCTGGTCCCCGGATGCCACGTTGACAACCACTGCCCTACAGCAATTAACCCAGTTCGGTGCACATTTGCATAATGTATGACTCTAACCTCCCACTGTACAGTAGACTTGTGTCTGTGGTCATGTTACCGTGGTGATAGGATAGATGGGGTTCATGATGGTGAGCAGCAGCACACTGTTGACACTGCGGGTGTCGTCTGGGTCTCCGGGACGGGAGATCTTCTGGCTGGTTGAGTAATTGATGAAGGCAGGGTGGCCCGCAATGTAAACCTGGTTCTCTGCTGCGTAGGTGACAGCATTACTGGAGCTACTCATGTCCTCATACTCCACCAGGGCCTGGCGCTTCTTGGGCATCATGACCACAAAGCTGTACATACATTAAAAGGAACATCACTGTCACTGCAATTTTACAGGATCCATACACCAAGTAGGGGTGTGCCATATCATATCATATCATTAACGATATATTGTTACAATTCATATTCATATTTAAGTTTTTTAAAAATCATATTGATTTGTGATATTGTGACAATGTCAATATTCCGCCTTTTTGATGCAACTAGGCATCTCGCGCACTCGATTCCCATCGCTACGCCCGCCCTGCAGCTCGCATACGCAGTAGGGATGGGCATTTAAAGCAATTTAAATACTCGAGTACTCTCCTATTATGAACGAGTAATCGTGTACTCGCGCGCATGGGGGGGGGGGGGGGGGGTCTGTGTGATTACTATGGTAATGACGGAGCAGGTAATCTGCTGTGTATGGGGCTGTTCACACAACGTTTGCATTTTTGCATGGAAAAAGCACTACCTGGAGCATTTTTTGTGAGGAGAGGGGCTGACTGTGATATTAGGTGACGCTATAAGCTAACGTCTAAAGCCTACCTCCGACAGTATCTCCGATGGTTGGATGGATGGCATTAGCCATTAGTCGTTCGAGCAGACAATAGTTTTGTGAAACAAGCGAAGGCTCATTTCCAATACATGTCCATTGTCCAGTATCATCCATTTTACTTTATGATCACTGTTACACTAACGTAAATCCAGGGATTACAAGGTCCGGTGTTCTGCCAAAAAGTGAAAACTGACCACTGACCAGTGTGATTAACGTTACAGCTGCAGCTAAATAGTGATCACCATGAAGCGATTGTCTCCCAAAAAGTAATTATTTCTCCACATTTCTAGTGCCTAAGGTTATGGGAAACGACAGTGTGGTCAGTAAACTAGTGCAAAGTTTTGAATGAGTTTTATCGGACTATGAAGAAGCGTGCATCTGTCTCCTTGGGGAGCATATCTCCAGCCACCATTTTCGGGATGAGCTGGGAAACTTCCGGTTAAAACTTTCAAAATAATGTTACTTAAACAAAAGTAAATAGCTTATTGATGCACGTTGGAGAAAAAGGTATTTCAACGAACGAAGCAGCAAACCATGTATCAAAATACTCATTGTGACTCATTATGGTGTGAAACTGTGGCTGTAACGCATTACTCAAAATAAATATGAAGGTTAAGCTACAACACACGTTTTATTTTGAAAGCACCAAAGCAGATGACGTACTTGTACATTCTGACTGACTTGACACCCGTGCAGTTCATGCTGCCAGATCCACATGACGATGTGCGCGTAGATCTAGACTAGGGATGTCACCGTGTACACGACTACATGGATATGATTTATTATCCGTGTATCCATTTAGAAAAATCAATAACAGTTTACACGTCTTTTTTTGTGTCCTTTTTTAAATAAAGTTTTGACAATGATTTTACTGTGTTCTGGACTCGCAATCATTCATTTCTCATCAAAAATAAACTGTGCGTGTGTCCGCTAGGCGTATTCCTGTCAGTTGGGCGCTGGGGGTGCGCCGGGGAGCGGTGGTCCCAGTGGACAGTGTGTGGGGAAGGAGTTTGCTGCCTGACCTGACGAAGAGCCTGCATCGGCTCGAAACGTTGTCTTTTAAAATGCAAAATTAAACAAAACATTGGGAGCAAATCAGTGTCGCGAGTCTCTTTTAATCTTGGGGAAGGAGTTTGACAATAACGTTAACTCAGTCAGCAGTGGCTTCAGAAAGGCGCTGGTGCGGGCGCTCATCACGATTGCCTATGACATCAGTGCCTATGACATCATCAGTGATGTCATAAGATGATTTTGGTCAATAATGATGTCACTGATTAATGTTATGCTGCGTAATGGTATAACGTAAAAAAAATAAAGCATATCGCCGCTGTCGGGCCAGGACCTCGAATTTCCAAAACAGACACTTTTCAGGAAGTAAAAAAAACCTGTTTGCTCTTAAACTACTGGACCAAATGTCGTCCAAGTTGGCACATGTCTTAATTATAGTTAGTTTCCCGCTGAATGTGTCATTACTTTATAAATATCTTACCTGGATAAGCTCAAATGATGTTGTTTATATTATCAGTCCGACTTGGAAGCGCTTTCTCACGGCCAGTCAAGCGGGAGAGAGTCGCATACTCCTGCACGAGCCCCCAAGCTCCAGGCCGCGGGGCGCGCGTAGCAGCAGCAGCAGCCCTCCTCGCTCTCATGGCCGAATGGGGGCTTTCGCATGGGGTGAGAAATAGTCTGACATAACGCAACATTAACGTTACTTTATTCTTGTCAGAAAGCACTCCGATTTGCATGTTAAAACAAGTTTGCAGCCTAGGAATAACTGGAAAACATTTGATTGATATATTAACGTCAGAGGAAGCCAGGATTAGTCAAAACGATATGAGAAATACACAGCGCGTCTGCCGTGTGTCTTTTCTGGGTTTATTGTCCTGCGTGGGGGGGTACACACGGAGGTAGGGGGGGAATTTCGAGGTTTGACTGACAGATTGAGGGCGAATGGCGTTACGAGATTTACTCACAAGCTCGTTTTAATGCTTTTCCATTGGTTGCATTTGTTAAAAACCACACAGAGACGTGAAGGGTGACCAATGGCATTGATTCATGACAAAAAATAAAAAAGTGAAAAAAGTGACATTCGAGGTCCTGGCCCGACAGTGACGATATACAAAAAACCACAATAATATTTGAAGGCATGTTTGAATATTTGAAGAAAAATTTACGTTTATGCTGACTATAACACTTATTTCGTTGCAATTGTACATTCTTGAAATCAATAAAAAAAACAGTATTATGTCATATCATCAAGAATATTGTTATCTCATAAATACCATATTATTATTTTAGGGCCATATCGCCCACCCCTAATACCAAGCAAGCGGGACTGGCTTATGTGCATGCTTGGTTGATACACAATATGGATCACATAACTGCTTAAAAGCCATCAGTAACAAAATCTTAGTGTCCCTTAACCATGCCTGAATTTAGATACCACTTGCTTGGGAGTGTGCCACCTAGGGCTGCAACAAGATGTTGCCGTTTCCAACTTGTTGCATAAAAGGTAAGCCACTGTTATGTATTTTATATCAAAAAGTCCTTAATGCAATACCATTCAGGAAGTGTGGGTAGTACGGACAGCGACGCAATGTGTTTACACTACTGCCCCCCACACTTCCCCATAAATGTTAAGTGGGTCCACGGGTGGAACTGATGTGATGTAATTTACCCTCCACATCCCAGTTATTTTTGCGATAAAGGATGGGCCATGAATCCCATGTGTTTAGGGAAAATTGCGTGGTCCAGTGCGGTATTATTACCTAATAGCCCCAAACTCCTGCAGGGCCTCCACCAGGTCAGCCTCCATGATGCCGTCAACCAGGCCCCTGATGTGCACCACTGGGGAGGGGAGCGTTTTATGAGGGTCCCCATCATACCCCTCCTGCACGCGGGACAGACAAAACGCTCACATTATTTACACCATTGAAACTCCATAACTGCAGCAGTTAGCTATAATATAACGTTAGCTAGCGTTAACTAGTTAGCATTAACATTAGTTAGCCAGGGCAACAAATCGAGCTAGTTTTGCTAGCTGAATTCTTAAGTTAAGCTAACAACATTACAATTTGTACGTTAGGCAACATTATGAAACACCTTGCCAACGTTAACGCAAGAATTAATCTGTTTAGCTTATGTCATGTTAACTTAGCTGTTACTTGTTAACTAACGTTATCTCTTTGGTTAGCTAACGTTAACGTACACCAGACTGGTAAGCTAGGCGCTAGCTAGCGGTTAGCTACCAAACATGGCTAACTTAGCCCCGCGATGTCAACCTAATTTCCTATCTAAGGGAAATAAGGACTATCTGAATTCTTAACTATAACTTCTAACTGCTAAGGGCAGACAGTAAATCTCTCACCGTTGTCATCCCTCCGTCCTCGGTTTTCTGTCTTTTGGTTGCTCTGCCACCCTCTCCGTAGTAGCGGCCCGCAGCGGCAGCCATGTTGTCCCCTTCCTGGTGCCCGACTAATTTTATTTGTATTTTTTTTTACAACACTACTAGACTATACAAAACATAGACACACAAAGACAAATCTCCATTCTCCAATGCATGGCTCAGGAAACAGGCAAATAAATGAATAAATAAATGAACAAACAAACAAACAAACAAACAAATAAATAAATAAGTAAGTAAGTAAAGCAGTTCAACAATCCAAATCACCAACTGGTCCAGTTTGAGAGGTCACAATAAAGGTTGTGCATGCTTCAGAGTTCTTTGAATATTTGATGGTCTCTATATTCTTATTATTCACTGAGATCCTTAAATACAGGAAAGAATGGTTTTAGAACCATTGAATTTACACTTGTGTATGTGGTAAGAATTCCAAAACAGATCGTTAGACATTTTCACCTGAATTTTTACAAAAAGAGCATTCAGACTCAATGTCCCGTTTATATCTTTTAAGAAAGGTTTTTGCGGGGTAGAACCTGTGTATTTTAAATGTAACTTCTGTCACTTAGCCTATAGTAAGCAAATATTTGATCTGCAAGGACCACACTTGTTTAGGCTATAAATTTCCATATCGTCGCCTTGCTAAACTAATGGCCTAAGTCATATTTTCAAGTTTTTCAGGAGACACAAAAAACTGAACCAAATAGAGAGTATATGATATTCCTTAATCATTTCACACAAAAAGGTTATGAAAATATATGACTATTAACATACAAATAACGCTGTATGTTAAATCATGTTGCATAAGTGGATTAAATGACTTAGGCCAATTTATGAACATGCCGTTGCATCTTAGGCAATTTTAAACCTGACTTAGGCAAAACAATGCACATCTTTTATTCCCACTTCTGTGACCACAAACAGTTTAAAACGCTAGTGGAGCACATAGATAGAGACTCAGGAGACAGAGGGCAGTTTGACTTTCATTTAATAAAGCAAACTCATCTTTACTGGGTCACTCTTAACAAATTGTAATTTAAACTTAAACTTAAATCCTTCTTAAATCAAACAATGTCAGTTAAATCAAACACTGAGGAGGCATGTGCCTCACTTGTTCCTCCAGCTCTTCTTTGCTGGGTCACTCTTAACAAATTGTAATTTAAACTTAAATCCTTCTTAAATCAAACAAATGTCAATTAAATCAAACACTGAGGAGGCATGTGCCTCTCCTCACTTCTTCCTCCAGCTCTTTGCTGGGTTTTAACTAACCCTTTAACATTTCAAACAATTTCACTGCTCACAAGTATCACAATTTTTTGCAAGTCCAAGTCAAGTCTCAAGTCTTTGAGGGGCAAGTCCAAGTCAAGTCTTTGAGGGGAAAGTCCAAGTCAAGTCTTTGAGGGGCAAGTCCAAGTCAAGTCTCAAGTCCCTATGGATGAGCGTTCTATCCAGCTGCATGTACATGGTCCTTTGAGCCCGGATGGGCCTCAGCAAGTGGGAATGGACCAGAGGAACCAGCAGCCAGTAGGGGGAAGAAGGGCACCTCCATACCTTCAGTTGTGGGGATATCATCCACCATCGCACCCCCCTCCCCCACAACGATACCATCCCCATGTAGTTGGGCCTACACCTGAGCGGCAGCATGGTCAACCTGCACGAGACACCATGGACTATTTGAGACACCTCTTGAGGAGGCTTGATGCGGTAGAGGGATGCTTGTACTCAAGGAAAGCGCTCCCTGTGCCTCACCCAGCCCAGGCGCTCCCTGTGCCTCACCCAGTCCAGGCGCTCCCTGTGCCTCACCCAGCCCAGGCGCTCCCTGTGCCTCACCCAGCCCCCGCACTGCCAGTCCTGGTGCCCTCCGCACCGCCAGTCCCGGTGCTCCCCGCATCGCCAGTCCCGGTGCCCCCCGCACCGCCAGCCCTGGTGGGCCCCCTGGCGCCAGTCCTGGTGCCCCCCACACTGCCAGTCCTGGTGCCCTCCGCATCGCCAGTCCCGGTGCTCCCCGCATCGCCAGTCCCGGTGCCCCCCGCACCGCCAGCCCTGGTGGGCCCCCTGGCGCCAGTCCTGGTGCCCCCCACACTGCCAGTCCTGGTGCCCTCCGCATCGCCAGTCCCGGTGCTCCCCGCATCACCAGTCCAGGTGCCTCCCGCACCGCCAGTCCCAGTGCCCCCCGCACTGCCAGTTCCAGTGCCCCCCGCACCGCCAGTCCCGGTGGTCCCCCTGGCTCCAGTCCCAGTGCCCCCCGCACCACCAGTCCCAGTGCCCCCCGCACTGCCAGTCCCGGTGCCTCCTGCACCACCAGTCCCAGTGCCCCCCGCACTGCCAGTTCCGGTGCCCCCTGCACTGCCAGTTCCGGTGCCCCCCGCACCGCCAGTCCCGGTGCCCCCCCTGGCTCCAGTCCTAGTGCCCCCCGCACTGCCAGTCCCAGTGCCCCTCGCACTGCCAGTCCCGGTGCCCCCCGCACCGTCAGTCCTGGTGGCCCCCCCAGCTACAGTCCCGGTGCCCCCTGCACCCCCTGCTCTGGTGGCCCCCGCACCTCCATCTGCTCCCTTGGCGCCCATCCCTCGGCGCCAATCTTCAGTGGCTCCCATCCCTCGGCGCCACCCTCCAGAACAGTCCAGTCGGAGTCGACAATATCTGGGCCGGCCCCCTGAGTATACCTGCCGGCGTCACCAGCATCCAGGTCGGCCTCCGGAAAGGTCCTGTCTGTGGCGTCAGTGTCTGGGACATCATCCGGGGTTGCTCAACCTGTCTGCTCTGCCTCCTGGATGCCCTCCGGACCAGATGGCCCCTTCAACCCTGCCTCCGGCCGTCTTGGCTCTTTTTCCACCGGCCATGCAGCTTGCCCCATTTCACCCTGCTATGGGGCGGCCATGACAGCCGAACGGTTTGCCTCATTTACTCTCCTTACCTTCAATTCCTCTGCCTCTAGTCACTTTTCTTAGTATACATATTCACTAGTGAATATGGGGGCGGCTCTACAAAAGTGACTCTCGGACTCCAATTCCCATAACCCATCACTCCCTCACCTCCAGCCATTTACCCTCCCCTAAGCACACCTGCACCTAATTCTGGACTGACAGTGTGTGCTCCAGACAGCAGTGGAGGAGGCTGCTTTCGTTCTTCCCTATTGATTGCCATGTACAGATGCATTATTTGAAGCCTAAATCATCTGCTTGTATATCTGCATCTGCTTGTACATCTGCATCTGCCTGTACATCTGCCTGTACATCAGCATCAAGGGATCTGCTTTAAATAAACACCCTTGGCATATGTTCCTCTGGCCCTCTTCATTCTAATCGGTGTCCCACTTGCTGAGGCTACACCCGTAACCAACCCACTAGCAGTTTGTACATACAAAGAGCTTCCTTTATGTTGAAGTATTTCTTTTTCCTTGATGCAGATGCCATTTTAAAAGCTTGTAAAATGGCCTAAGTCGCATTGTCTTGTGACTTAGGCAAAAATAAAATGGCCTAAGTCACAGTTAGATTGATTTAGCCACACAATTGATTTAGGCCATTAGATTATTGAGGTAAAAACAGCATTTTCTTTTCAATTAGGATGTTGGCCGTTTTACCAGAGGTGGGGAGCATCCTGAAGAGCTGACTTAGGCAAAAATATCATTTTCGTAAAAAAGTGACTTAGGCCATTAGTTTAGCAAGGCGACGATATGTGAGTGCGAACAACTGTATAGTGAGTCAATTTCACCCCGGGGATCAATAAAGTTATTCTGATTCTGATTTTGATTCACTATAGGCTACCAGGGGTTTTCAAAGTCTGTGGGCCTCCCCTCTGACAAAGCTTGGACAATGGAAGCCACCCCCCCCCCCCCCCCCCCCCCCCCCACACACACACACACACACACACACACACACACATCATGATTATGTTACAGTATTTGATTCCCATTGCAACTCAACAATTAACCCCAAGATAGCCTGATATTGCTGGTGAGTAGGCTACTTTAAGTGGTACTAGTTCCTGATGAAGTAATCTGCATATGTGAAGGAAATATATGTGATGTAGGCCTACATACAATAATAGAGGAAAAACACTCAATAGTGTAGCCCAACACCACCATCAGGCTAGTGGGCCGTCATACAGTATGGGAACGCTAGAGAGGCGCCTCTATCTTAAACTCGGTGTAAACTTAGCAAACAAGGACCACCAGTAGGCTACATGAAGTTAAAATGAGAATGAGAGAGACCATTCAAATGCAACACACAAAAATAGTTATAAGAAAGGACAAATGTCCATCTCCTCATTGAGGCCCCTGGGTGCCAGAGTATCCAGAGTGTAGATCCAAAAGAGTTTGCGTCTTAAAAGAAGATTATTAATGTCACCCCCCCTCCGTGGGAGTTGCACATGCTCAATCCCAGTATAACTGAGAGAGGCAACGGTATGGTGCATATGATTGAAGTGGTTAGCAACAGGGCTCTTGGGATCATGGTTTCTGATATTGCTTCTATGTTCTGAGATTCTGTTCTTCAGAGGCCTAGAGGTTTTACCTATGTACGGCCGCAGGGGCATTTGAGCATGTAGATCACATTACTGGTTTTACATGAAATGATGCCCTTAATATTGAAGGCTTTGCCTGTGTGTGGGTGATATAATTTATTGGTATTTCTAGTGAAGTTGCATTGTTAGCAGTTACCACACTTGTAGTTCCCTGGAGCAACAGGTGGGAGGAAAGTGAGTGCTTGTTGGTAGCTGGTAGCCTAACTGGTAGCTTGTTGGTGGACTCGATAACCTTATCAGAGAGAATACACGCACATCCAAAAACCAGGTTGGGCAGGTGCCGAGCTCAAAGGTGAACAAGTAAAAAATGAATAAAAAGCTTGCACACTGCAAGGGCTCCTAGTTTGTGTTTTTTATTTAAACACCCAAAAAAGTGACGTTTCGAGCAAAGCTCTTCATCTTCATCAGACACAACGATAACCTTACCTTTAATAATTGTATCTTCACTATGGCTTGTTTCATAACTTCAAGATTCAAGATTTTTTTTTATTGTCACTCCGTAGTACAAGTATCACGTGTGAAATTCTTGTGCTGTGGACTCCATTTACAACATAGTACAAAAAATAACAGGGCATATGGGTGCAGGAAAACAACAAGAGACACAACAAGCAACAAGTACAGCTACTACACTATTTGTGTATGTTAAGGAGTCTCGTGGCCTGCGGGAAGAAACTGTCCCTCAAGCGATTTGTGCGTGCTCTTGGGACCCTGTATCTCCTCCCTGAGGGTAACAGGGAGAACAGGCTGTTGTGGGGGTGGTTTGTGTCTTTGATGATCTTCAGGGACCTCCTGAGGCACCGCTGATTATACAGTTCCTCCAGTTCTGGCAGCTCACATCCTGTTACGTGCTGGGCCGCGCGCCTCACTCTTCTTAGCGCCCTGCGGTCCATGGTGGTACAGTTCCCGTACCAGGTGGTGAAGCAGCCAGTCAGCAGGCTTTCAATGGTGCCTCTGTAGAAGTCCCTAAGGATTTGTGGCCTTAGCCCAAATTTCTTCAGGTGCCTGAGTCCGTGTAGTCGCTGTTGGGCCTTTTTGACAACAGTGGCGGTGTGGCTGGCCCATGTCAGGTCCTGGTGGATGTTGACTCCCAGGTACTTGAAGCTGTCCACCCTTTCCACCACTGTGCCGTTGATGGTGATTGGGGGGTGTGCGCCCCCCCCCCCCCCTCCTGTAGTCTACAATGATCTCCTTGGTCTTGGAGACGTTCAGAGAAAGGTGGTTGTCCTGGCACCATTGTTCCAGGGCCCCCACCTCCTTGCTGTAGGCCGTGTCGTCGCTCTTGGAGATCAGCCCCACGACTGCTGTGTCGTCTGCAAACTTCACGATGGTGTTCGAAGATTGAGTCGCCACGCAGTCGTGGGTGTAGAGGTCGTACCAGAAGGGGCTGGAGACGCACCCCTGGGGCGCTCCTATGCTGATGGTCAGTGGGGAGGAGGTGAGGTTGCCCACTCTCACCACCTGGCGGCGGTCTGTCAGGAAGTCCAGGATCCAGTCAGACATTGCTGTGTTTAGTCCCAGATCCTTGAGCTTGCTTACCAGCCTGGAGGGTACTATGGTGTTGAATGCTGAGCTGTAGTCCACGAACAGCATTCTCACATAGGTGTCCTTCCCCTCCAGGTGGGAGAGGGCGGTGTGGAGCACGTGTGCTACTGCATCCGCTGTGCTCCTGTTGGGGCGGTATGCAAATTGTAGCGGGTCGTGGTCCGGGGGGAGTGTGGGGCGGATCTGTGATATAACCAGCTTTTCGAAGCACTTGCTGGCTATGGGCGTGAGGACTATAGGGCGCCAGTCGTTGAGGCTGGTCACTTTCTGCTGTTTGGGAATGGGATGATTGTCGCTGCTTTGAAGCAGGAGGGAACTTGCCGGAGGGAGAGGGACTGGTTGAAGATGTCTGTGAATACGCCTGCCAGCTGGTGGGCGCAGGCCTTGAGGACTCGCCCTGGGATGCCGTCCGGGCCAACCGCCTTGCGTGGGTTGATACGCAAGAACGACCGGCGCACTTCATCCTCTGTGATGGTGAGAGGGTGGTCCGGATCTGTGTCGCCTGCGTCCTGTGTCCTTCTGTCGCCTGCAGCCTCTCAATGCCAAGCAAACACTGTTAGTGCACTCTCACAAAATCATGTTGGCGCCTTCTTCTTCTTTAGATTTGATTGGCGGTTGGCAACCAGCTTAGACGTGCATTATCGCCACCTACCGGACTGAAGTGTGAAACGTTAGATTGACAGAAAATATAAAAAGAAAAGATTAGAAAAAAGGTATCTAAATCCTATCGACTAACCCAGTTTCTTTCAAGTACTTTATTAACTGATTGTATATTCCTCTTACTGCTTTTCCTAGTAATGTCCCTACAGTGAAGTTTAGCTTAGCTTTCTGTAATGCTGATTTCAGTATACCTCCTCTCCTCCTCACAGCTCTCACACACCAGCAACACATGCTGAACAGTTTCCAGATTGTTGTAATGTGCACACATGCCAGTTGGGTGTTTTCCTATTTTATTAAGTGTATTATTCAATCCAGTGTGTCCTATTCTGAGACGGGTCATGACTGTCTCTTCCTTCTGGTTCCTGCCCAGCCTACTTCCTACTCCAACCTTCTTCTGAATATTATACAGATGCCTACCTGTTTCATTTAAATCCCAGTGCTCTTGCCATACTTTCTGCATATATGTTTTAATGATTGACTTTCCTTCCGCTTGACTCATTGGAACATCCATATCTATTGTTTCCAACTTAAGTGATTGCTTTGCTAATATGTCCACATCGGACGGAGTCATTTCCCTCTACCCCTACATGGGCAGGAACCCAAACAAAGCCAACAGTCATAACCATTTTATACAGTTCATATAGCCTATAAGGTGGTGAATCATAAAAACAATATCTTGTCTGCATGACTTCAAAGAACTAATACTAGAAAAGTGCTGCCCAGCTGTCAGAGGCAATTACTGCACTATTCTTCCTATTGTCTACCGTCCATTGCAAAGCTGTTAAAATAGCTAGGAGCTCCACTGTGTAAACTGACAAATGATCTGTTGTCCTTTTCTTAATCTCTACCTTATACTGTGGGATAAAGACTGCCGCTCTTGTCCCTCCAGTCTCAGGATCTTTTGAACCATCTGTAAATAACATCAACTTATCTATAAAGTGATGATCAATATAACTTTGTACCGGGATGTGCATGCTTGGATTAGGCTATACTTAAATCTACTAATGGACTTGTAAATACCCAGGGTGGGACAATTGAAGATGGAACTGTTGGACTACACTGTATATTATATAAATCAATATCCAGATGTCTTCTACATATATTAAGCTATTTCTGTGCCAGATTTGGCACTTTTATCACTAAATGAACAATAGCCGCACTAGGCCTATAATGTACACACATCATATAATGAAGTGACCAATTACTTTGTAAAAGTCCATATAATTTTGATTGAGTATTTTTATTTGGTTCTCAGGCTTACTAGGATCTATATTATGTCTGGTATTGCATGTGGGTCCAATGGGATAGGAAATGTTGACAAACTGCTGGTCGCCATTTTGAAAAATGCCTGCCACGGCCACCAGGGGGCAAATTTGTGATGGACCAATATCCAGTTTTGTTCAGAGTATATCTATAAACACATCTGCAAAATGTGGTGCCTTTATCACAAAATGAACGACTGGTCTCATATATTGAGCCCCACTACTAAGGATGCTTTGGTTTAATGATCTATAAAAATGAACCAAGTAGTCTGGTTATGAGATGTTGGATTTCCTCAGGAAGAATACCTTTCCTCTGGAAGGAAGCCCATCCTCATCACAGCAGTTCTGAGAGTATCCAGGCATTTGGTATTGCTGGAAAAACATATGCATGATGGATAGAGGCAAAAACCATACATATGAAAAACAGCTTCACCATATTCATAACTAAACCCAGCACGTTTTTCAGATAAAAATGGAAATTGTCAGGACTTTAAAAAAAGAAGTCTGAATTACACAGTGTTCCACTTCTATCTCATAATAACTGATATAAGTATTAGGCTACATGAACACATGAAAGGTGACATCATTGAATCAGTGTTGCCATGCAGACCTAGCTCTGATGAAACTGTTGTTCAGGTGTTACAAATGTACTATGAACCGAGTTCACAGAGATATAAAAAATATTAGGAGATTGGCGATGCTTCTGTGTGAAGTACATATAGACTATGCAGGAATGCTGAACAGAGAAGTTGAGACTTGTAGTTCAAAAATAGTTTGAAAAGTCAGCTTGTCTAAAATGCAGGTCAAATAATGTTATCAGTGTAAATTGTGATACCCGAAAATTTGCTGTAATATGGGAGCGTCCTGGGAAAAATAGAATATCTGGTCACCAGTCACACGAATATCTAGTGAAAGATAATATACGTGAATGCTGTTTGGAAGCTCATGTTCAGGTGTTCTAGAATGTGTCTTAAACTCATGTTTGAAAAAAGGTAAAAAAAAAAAAAAAGGCACGCACATCCAACAATAAAAAGTGAAGACCAGGTGCAGGACCGAAGTGCAAGCGAAGATAAGAAGAAGTAGAGTCCGCACTCTGGTAAATGCTGCTCCCAAAGATGTATTCAGTTTACCAGCACAAGCGTGTGACGTTTCTCCCAAACATTCACTGTCAAATAGACAGTAGGCACCAACAAAGATTGATTCAGTTTACCAGCACAAGCGTGTGACGTTTCATTTGCCCCCAAATCTTTGGGAGCAGCATTCACCAGAGTGCGGACTCTACTTAAACTCAAGTTTGACCAATATTTTAAGTCACACAACTATCTATCAACTACTGTAGCTAAGATATTCTCCATGATGCTGACTGCACCTGCATGCCATGGAGTTTCCCCCCGTAGTCCAGCTGCAGTAGTAGTGTCAGTAGTGTTTTGATTCCATTGGTTGTGTGTAGAGCTAAAATCGGTCTTTTATTGATTATGGCACACAGGTATTTAGAGCATGAATAGGCAGAGAGGGCCCTTTACCAGAACACAGATCACTTGTTTCCTCATTAAAAAAAAAGTCTATATGCTTCTCTCAGAACTCACTCACAAGCATCTAGAAGCTGTCTTTGAAAAAAAGAAAAAGGGAACATAGCACTAATCAAGAGCTAAGACCATACCAAGCGGTCTGGATAATGGATCAAGTGGAGACTCACTCAGTTAAAATTCCATTGTAATTATGACAACTTAAAATAAATTACAATATAATTTTTGTCCGTGTCAGCTCATATACATTAAATTACAAAGACATTAAATTACACAATTAATAAATAAATGGATAAGACTTAGAGGGTGAATGAATCATTGCTTTTCACACAGTCACTCTAAATGGCAGATATTAGATACTTTTTTTTTTTTTTCATGCCACGGCTGATTGGAAATCCATTGCCTGTGTACCGTAATTGTTTGTCATTAACATGCTTCAATCTTGGGCCCAGTCTTGGGTCATGTGTTTCATCATCATTACTACTATGAAGACTAAGAGTGAGTTCAAATCCAGTAGGAGCACTACATTCTACTAAAGCCTGTTGTCACCATAACTCAACAGAGACATATACAATTTTCCAGTGAGAGATATTACACAACAGCAGCTTATCTCCCAAACTGTAGATTGTAACTAAACTGTGCTCAGTTGATGTAGTTCATCTGTGTAAAAGCTGCTGTCATTGATTCGATTATTCAGTAGGTAGGACAGGCAGCCATTGTCTGCCAAGACCAGCTCTCTGTCCAAGGTTCACAAGCCCCTGTAAAGCATGACGAGAAACGAGAGCAAACTTGAAATTCAGGTTATGGACACTCAAGCATCAAGCCTGTATCAAGCAGAAGCCAGTGACTGGCGGCCATTTGCCCTCCTTCATCCATTCCCTGTAAGCAAAAATGATCGGTAATGTCACAATCAATTCTACTGACGAGAACTTCCTCAAGCGGATGTGTGTCATACAGATTTGCACTTGTGTGGTTTGTTTACATGAGTCAGGTGTTGTTCGTGAACCATGGCAACAGTTGTCAAGTGAAGATATGTCTTCGAGTGCTGTCCAGGTGACTGTTGCCCTGGTTATGTGTGAGTGTTCCACCAAAGCCCGCCTCTCTCAGAAGCCCCGTATATGGCAATAGGCCTCCAGGCTGGAGAACATGATGTAGAGGAACCAGAGGCCGACCAGAGCGATGGTAGTGAGTACTCTGGCGGTTTTGGGGCCTCCCAGTTCGCCGCCCACGGACTTCCTCCGGCGCACCATCAGTAGTCCCATGGTGAAGAAGGCGAAGATGGTGTAGAGTGTGACGGAGAAGGCCAGCGAGCCGGGGTCCACGCGGAACACCTCACCTTTGACCTCATGGTATATGGCCGCCACGGACCAGGCCACTCCGATGCCCAGGAACACATTGACGGCATTGCTTCCTGTCACATTGCCAATAGATGCATCGGCGTACTGGTCCTGAGTGGCAGCTACTTTGCTGGCAAAGGTATCTGCATGACAAAAATATGGGCAATAAGTTAGAAGATATGGCCACACCATAGCCAGCAGCACGGGTGGCCATTTGGTGGCAACGCCATTCCAAATGGGGGAAGGGGGGGTGGGGGGTGGTTGAGTTAACTCTTAATGTTTAATTGTTTGAGTGCTACCGTTAAGAGACGTACTTCAATTCACATAGCAATTTGTTTGCAGACAGTGCTGAGATTTCCGAGGATCAGTGAACAGCTGAGTCGCTGTGAAGCATGTCTGTCATGTCAGCTACCTATGCCGAGAGCTGCAGCAGATACAGCCACATTACGTGCCTGTGAGTGGGCAGTTGTAGAGTTGCAGAGTAGCGGTTGTTGTCTGCTAACAGGAAGCAGAGTTGGTACGTAAAATAGAAACATTTCTGCGTTTTCTGCACTTTTTGGGGTGTGACCAAACTCATCCCGAAATTCAGCAATGCACTCTGTCCGGTCCCCAGCAGTGCTGAGAGAGAATACACGCACATCCAAAAACCAGGTTGGGCAGGTGCCGAGCTCAAAGGTGAACAAGTAAAAAATGAATAAAAAGCTCGCATTTATTTAAACACCCAAAAAAGTGACGTTTCGAGCAAAGCTCTTCATCAGACACAACGATAACCTTACCTTTAATAATTGTATCTTCACTATGGCTTGTTTCATAACTTCAAGATTCAAGATTTTTTTTTATTGTCACTCCGTAGTACAAGTATCACGTGTGAAATTCTTGTGCTGTGGACTCCATTTACAACATAGTACAAAAAATAACAGGGCATATGGGTGCAGGAAAACAACAAGAGACACAACAAGCAATAAGGCAGTAGAGTGATAAGACAAGTCAGAGACAGTGGCATATTCACTGCACATAGGTGCACATGGCATGTGCATACTTTAGACATACTTAAACATAGTTGACGTTCTGTTTGTACAGGTGCAAATAGCATATACCTAATTAAACATACAATTAAACATTAGACATACGTAATGGTAGCAGCTACAGTATGGTACAGTACAGCTACTACACTATTTGTGTATGTTAAGGAGTCTCGTGGCCTGCGGGAAGAAACTGTCCCTCAAGCGATTTGTGCGTGCTCTTGGGACCCTGTATCTCCTCCCTGAGGGTAACAGGGAGAACAGGCTGTTGTGGGGGTGGTTTGTGTCTTTGATGATCTTCAGGGACCTCCTGAGGCACCGCTGATTATACAGTTCCTCCAGTTCTGGCAGCTCACATCCTGTTACGTGCTGGGCCGCGCGCCTCACTCTTCTTAGCGCCCTGCGGTCCATGGTGGTACAGTTCCCGTACCAGGTGGTGAAGCAGCCAGTCAGCAGGCTTTCAATGGTGCCTCTGTAGAAGTCCCTAAGGATTTGTGGCCTTAGCCCAAATTTCTTCAGGTGCCTGAGTCCGTGTAGTCGCTGTTGGGCCTTTTTGACAACAGTGGCGGTGTGGCTGGCCCATGTCAGGTCCTGGTGGATGTTGACTCCCAGGTACTTGAAGCTGTCCACCCTTTCCACCACTGTGCCGTTGATGGTGATTGGGGGGTGTGCACCCCCCCCCCCTCCTGTAGTCTACAATGATCTCCTTGGTCTTGGAGACGTTCAGAGAAAGGTGGTTGTCCTGGCACCATTGTTCCAGGGCCCCCACCTCCTTGCTGTAGGCCGTGTCGTCGCTCTTGGAGATCAGCCCCACGACTGCTGTGTCGTCTGCAAACTTCACGATGGTGTTCGAAGATTGAGTCGCCACGCAGTCGTAGGTGTAGAGGTCGTACCAGAAGGGGCTGGAGACGCACCCCTGGGGCGCTCCTAGGCTGATGGTCAGTGGGGAGGAGGTGAGGTTGCCCACTCTCACCACCTGGCGGCGGTCTGTCAGGAAGTCCAGGATCCAGTCAGACATTGCTGTGTTTAGTCCCAGATCCTTGAGCTTGCTTACCAGCCTGGAGGGTACTATGGTGTTGAATGCTGAGCTGTAGTCCACGAACAGCATTCTCACATAGGTGTCCTTCCCCTCCAGGTGGGAGAGGGCGGTGTGGAGCACGTGTGCTACTGCATCCGCTGTGCTCCTGTTGGGGCGGTATGCAAATTGTAGCAGGTCGTGGTCCGGGGGGAGTGTGGGGCGGATCTGTGATATAACCAGCTTTTCGAAGCACTTGCTGGCTATGGGCGTGAGGACTATAGGGCGCCAGTCGTTGAGGCTGGTCACTTTCTGCTGTTTGGGAATGGGATGATTGTCGCTGCTTTGAAGCAGGAGGGAACTTGCCGGAGGGAGAGGGACTGGTTGAAGATGTCTGTGAATACGCCTGCCAGCTGGTGGGCGCAGGCCTTGAGGACTCGCCCTGGGATGCCGTCCGGGCCAACCGCCTTGCGTGGGTTGATACGCAAGAACGACCGGCGCACTTCATCCTCTGTGATGGTGAGAGGGTGGTCCGGATCTGTGTCGCCTGCGTCCTGTGTCCTTCTGTCGCCTGCAGCCTCTCAATGCCAAGCAAACACTGTTAGTGCACTCTCACAAAATCATGTTGGCGCCTTCTTCTTCTTCTTTAGATTTGATTGGCGGTTGGCAACCAGCTTAGACGTGCATTATCGCCACCTACCGGACTGAAGTGTGCAACGTTAGATTGACAGAAAATATAAAAAGAAAAGATTAGAAAAAAGGTATCTAAATCCTATCGACTAACCCAGTTTCTTTCAAGTACTTTATTAACTGATTGTATATTCCTCTTACTGCTTTTCCTAGTAATGTCCCTACAGTGAAGTTTAGCTTAGCTTTCTGTAATGCTGATTTCAGTATACCTCCTCTCCTCCTCATAGCTCTCACACTCCAGCAACACATGCTGAACAGTTTCCAGATTGTTGTAATGTGCACACATGCCAGTTGGGTGTTTTCCTATTTTATTAAGTGTATTATTCAATCCAGTGTGTCCTATTCTGAGACGGGTCATGACTGTCTCTTCCTTCTGGTTCCTGCCCAGCCTACTTCCTACTCCAACCTTCTTCTGAATATTATACAGATGCCTACCTGTTTCATTTAAATCCCAGTGCTCTTGCCATACTTTCTGCATATATGTTTTAATGATTGACTTTCCTTCCGCTTGACTCATTGGAACATCCATATCTATTGTTTCCAACTTAAGTGATTGCTTTGCTAATATGTCCACATCGGACGGAGTCATTTCCCTCTACCCCTACATGGGCAGGAACCCAAACAAAGCCAACAGTCATAACCATTTTATACAGTTCATATAGCCTATAAGGTGGTGAATCATAAAAACAATATCTTGTCTGCATGACTTCAAAGAACTAATACTAGAAAAGTGCTGCCCAGCTGTCAGAGGCAATTACTGCACTATTCTTCCTATTGTCTACCGTCCATTGCAAAGCTGTTAAAATAGCTAGGAGCTCCACTGTGTAAACTGACAAATGATCTGTTGTCCTTTTCTTAATCTCTACCTTATACTGTGGGATAAAGACTGCCGCTCTTGTCCCTCCAGTCTCAGGATCTTTTGAACCATCTGTAAATAACATCAACTTATCTATAAAGTGATGATCAATATAACTTTGTACCGGGATGTGCATGCTTGGATTAGGCTATACTTAAATCTACTAATGGACTTGTAAATACCCAGGGTGGGACAATTGAAGATGGAACTGTTGGACTACACTGTATATTATATAAATCAATATCCAGATGTCTTCTACATATATTAAGCTATTTCTGTGCCAGATTTGGCACTTTTATCACTAAATGAACAATAGCCGCACTAGGCCTATAATGTACACAAAGGAAGCCCATCCTCATCACAGCAGTTCTGAGAGTATCCAGGCATTTGGTATTGCTGGAAAAACATATGCATGATGGATAGAGGCAAAAACCATACATCTGAAAAACAGCTTCACCATATTCATAACTAAACCCAGCACGTTTTTCAGATGAAAATGGAAATTGTCAGGACTTAAAAAAAATAAGTCTGAATTACACAGTGTTCCACTTCTATCTCATAACTGATATAAGTATTACATGAACACATGAAAGGTGACATCATTGAATCAGTGTTGCCATGCAGACCTAGCTGTGATGAAACTGTTGTTCAGGTGTTACAAATGTACTATGAACCGAGTTCACAGAGATATAAAAAATATTAGGAGATTGGCGATGCTTCTGTGTGAAGTACATATAGACTATGTAGGAATGCTGAACAGAGAAGTTGAGACTTGTAGTTCAAAAATAGTTTGAAAAGTCAGCTTGTCTAAAATGCAGGTCAAATAATGTTATCAGTGTAAATTGTGATACCCGAAAATTTGCTGTAATATGGGAGCGTCCTGGGAAAAATAGAATATCTGGTCACCAGTCACACGAATATCTAGTGAAAGATAATATACGTGAATGCTGTTTGGAAGCTCATGTTCAGGTGTTCTAGAATGTGTCTTAAACTCATGTTTGAAAAAAGGTAAAAAAAAAAAAAAGGCACGCACATCCAACAATAAAAAGTGAAGACCAGGTGCAGGACCGAAGTGCAAGCGAAGATAAGAAGAAGTAGAGTCCGCACTCTGGTAAATGCTGCTCCCAAAGATGTATTCAGTTTACCAGCACAAGCGTGTGACGTTTCTCTCAAACATTCACTGTCAAATAGACAGTAGGCACCAACAAAGATTGATTCAGTTTACCAGCACAAGCGTGTGACGTTTCATTTGCCCCCAAATCTTTGGGAGCAGCATTCACCAGAGTGCGGACTCTACTTAAACTCAAGTTTGACCAATATTTTAAGTCACACTATCTATCAACTACTGTAGCTAAGATATTCTCCATGATGCTGACTGCACCTGCATGCCATGGAGTTTCCCCCCGTAGTCCAGCTGCAGTAGTAGTGTCAGTAGTGTTTTGATTCCATTGGTTGTGTGTAGAGCTAAAATCGGTCTTTTATTGATTATGGCACACAGGTATTTAGAGCATGAATAGGCAGAGAGGGCCCTTTACCAGAACACAGATCACTTGTTTCCTCATTAAAAAAAAAGTCTATATGCTTCTCTCAGAACTCACTCACAAGCATCTAGAAGCTGTCTTTGAAAAAAAGAAAAAGGGAACATAGCACTAATCAAGAGCTAAGACCATACCAAGCGGTCTGGATAATGGATCAAGTGGAGACTCACTCAGTTAAAATTCCATTGTAATTATGACAACTTAAAATAAATTACAATATAATTTTTGTCCGTGTCAGCTCATATACATTAAATTACAAAGACATTAAATTACACAATTAATAAATAAATGGATAAGACTTAGAGGGTGAATGAATCATCGCTTTTCACACAGTCACTCTAAATGGCAGATATTAGATACTTTTTTTTTTTTTTTCATGCCACGGCTGATTGGAAATCCATTGCCTGTGTAATTGTTTGTCATTAACATGCTTCAATCTTGGGCCCAGTCTTGGGTCATGTGTTTCATCATCATTACTACTATGAAGACTAAGAGTGAGTTCAAATCCAGTAGAAGCACTACATTCTACTAAAGCCTGTTGACACCATAACTCAACAGAGACATATACCATTTTCCAGTGAGAGATATTACACAACAGCAGCTTATCTCCCAAACTGTAGATTGTAACTAAACTGTGCTCAGTTGATGTAGTTCATCTGTGTAAAAGCTGCTGTCATTGATTCGATTATTCAGTAGGTAGGACAGGCAGCCATTGTCTGCCAAGACCAGCTCTCTGACCAAGGTTCACAAGCCCCTGTAAAGCATGACGAGAAACGAGAGCAAACTGTTGAAATTCAGGTTATGGACACTCAAGCATCAAGCCTGTATCAAGCAGAAGCCAGTGACTGGCGGCCATTTGCCCTCCTTCATCCATTCCCTGTAAGCAAAAATGATCGGTAATGTCACAATCAATTCTACTGACGAGAACTTCCTCAAGCGGATGTGTGTCATACAGATTTGCACTTGTGTGGTTTGTTTACATGAGTCAGGTGTTGTTCGTGAACCATGGCAACAGTTGTCAAGTGAAGATATGTCTTCGAGTGCTGTCCAGGTGACTGTTGCCCTGGTTATGTGTGAGTGTTCCACCAAAGCCCGGCTCTCTCAGAAGCCCCGTATATGGCAATAGGCCTCCAGGCTGGAGAACATGATGTAGAGGAACCAGAGGCCGACCAGAGTGATGGTAGTGAGTACTCTGGCGGTTTTGGGGCCTCCCAGTTCGCCGCCCACGGACTTCCTCCGGCGCACCATCAGTAGTCCCATGGTGAAGAAGGCGAAGATGGTGAAGAGTGTGACGGAGAAGGCCAGCGAGCCGGGGTCCACGCGGAACACCTCACCTTTGACCTCATGGTATATGGCCGCCACGGACCAGGCCACTCCGATGCCCAGGAACACATTGACGGCATTGCTTCCTGTCACATTGCCAATAGATGCATCGGCGTACTGGTCCTGAGTGGCAGCTACTTTGCTGGCAAAGGTATCTGCATGACAAAAATATGGGCAATAAGTTAGAAGATATGGCCACACCATAGCCAGCAGCACGGGTGGCCGTTTGGTGGCAACGCCATTCCAAATGGGGGAAGGGGGGGTGGGGGGTGGTTGAGTTAACTCTTAATGTTTAATTGTTTGAGTGCTACCGTTAAGAGACGTACTTCAATTCACATAGCAATTTGGTTGCAGACAGTGCTGAGATTTCCGAGGATCAGTGAACAGCTGAGTCGCTGTGAAGCATGTCTGTCATGTCAGCTACCTCTGCCGAGAGCTGCAGCAGATACAGCCACATTACGTGCCTGTGAGTGGGCAGTTGTAGAGTTGCAGAGTAGCGGTTGTTGTCTGCTAACAGGAAGCAGAGTTGGTACGTAAAATAGAAACATTTCTGCGTTTTCTGCACTTTTTGGGGTGTGACCAAACTCATCCCGAAATTCAGCAATGCACTCTGTCCGGTCCCCAGCAGCGCACCCCCCAAGTTCAAGTTCAAGTTCAAGTTCTTTATTAGTGTCCCGAGAGGGCAAATTGGTTTACAGCAGGCAGTAGTGCAGGCAAAACAAAACAACAACAGACATGTGACTGACAACATAGCATGGGACAACCTAACTTGAGCAAGTCTGGTGCAAGCGATAAAAGAAAAAATTGAATAGAACAAATTGAACGAAATTATCAGTATAAGTCAATGGGACAAACACTGACATTAAAATGCAACCAACTCTGGTGGATGGATAATAAGACATCCTCACAGAGACAAGAAGTAAACAATAAAAGTGCCATCTTAAATTAAAATCATAAAAGTGCCATCATAAAAGTGCCAGTGCAAGTGTTAGTATCAGGAACTGAAACATCACGTAACGATTTCTACCTACCTCTGGCAGCATTGACTGCTCGGATCGAGGCAGGGACGAACGAATGTTTGTACCTATTTTTTGTAGTCCTAGGGGCACGAAAACGAAGGCCGGGCAAGGGTGGGCACTGTCGGAACGGATGGTCAGGGCTTTCTTGAGGAGCTGTCGATTATAAAAGAGATCGAGGCTTTCCAGTTGGATGCCAGTAATTTTTGAAGCAGTTTTCACAATTCTCCAAAGAGAGTTCTTATCTTTGATAGCGAGGTTACCGTACCAACAGATAGAGGAGAAGGAAATGACCGAATGAATGTAGGCACTATAATACAGTTTCATCAGGTTTTTGTCGACATTGAACCTGGCTAGTTTCCTAAGACAGTGAAGGCGTTGCTGGCCCTTCTTGCACAGCATGTCAGTGTTTACATCAAATTTCAGTTTATTGTCAATAATCGTGCCCAGATACTTGTAACTGGATACGATCTCCACTGGCTGGCCATGGACGACACTGTTCTGGGTAGAACAGGGGCTACGTCTAAAGTCCATGCCAGACCCCAGAAAAGTGTTTCCGTAAAGTTTGGAGGCGATCGGAGCAATGGTACGCCTTGCAACTCCGGACATACACGCTCTCCAATTATAGTCGTAGGATCAAACTTTCTCCACTATCCAGCAACAACAGTGCTCACATCATAAAGCAGCCTATAAGTGATTATTCATTTTACTTATGGAATCGCTATGTAGTTATGGCTCATAGCCTAAATAAAAGTTAAAATGGTGTATGATGAATAAATAATATGCTACAGGCACATTGCCAAACCTGATACAACAAAACAAGAACAGAGCAATTCAATGATAAAATAACAAATTATAAGCCGGTAGGTTATTTAAAAGAAACATGACAGGCTCTTTCAATCATCGTGAATTTACCGCATGGAATCCTTGGAATGTGTTTTTACACATCACATTTCCTACAGCCTTGAGCTGACCTTACATACTGTTAAATCATAGGAAATAACCAGTATAACATCTGCGAAATGGTAAATACCATATTTCCGCTATTAGTGGCCTCTATTCCATTACAGGCCTCTGCTCTAATATAGGACGGGGGCACGGCCTGCACGGACAAATAAAGGCCCCTCCCTCAATACAGGCCGGGTAAAAAAAAAAAAAAAACGAAGGAGCAAAAACTACGGTGAATACGGTACTGTAAATTTCCCATAACACAACGCATCTACCGTGTGACGTAACCGGACGTAACGCAGACAAGAGAAATAAAAACAAACATGGCACCCTACCAAATGAACCAGACGAAAGTTTGACGTTAAGTTTAAAGAGAGCGTTGTGCAATATGCAGCGGAAAATTTGGTACAGTGTGATGTGGAATCAGCCCTTCAAGCAGAGCCTGCACGATGCCTACGACGATTGGATAGCTGGGGACGCAGATAAGCAGTACACAGCTGGAGGTGGAAACCTAAAAGCGCCTGCTCGACGCCTGCTTGTGGACTGGGTGATCGCCGCCTGGGACAAGCTGGACAAGACAAGGATCTGATCAAAAAGTCCTTCCAAGTTTGTGGACAGTCTGTGAATACTGATGGGAGTGAAGACAACCTCATCCACTGCTTCAAGCAGGGACAGCCCTGCGCCGCTGGACGGGAGGCTCTCGCCCAGCTGCGTTAGCGGGACCAGGAGAACAGACAGGCAGCCGAGGATGAGGAAGATGAAGAGGAACTGGTCAACAATGAACTTGTTGTTCTGGATGATGTTGATGATGATGAGGACGCGGAGGATACCGACATACTATATGAGGAGGAGGAGGATACTGAGTGAGTGAGTGACCACCAATATTTATTTGCGTTGTTTGGTTTTATGCAATATTTTGCAATAAAAGTCATGAAAATAAAGGAGTATGTCCATGAGAGTTTAATATTAAGAAATAAAGGCCTCACTCGAATACAGGCCTCTGCTCTAATATAGGACGGGGGCTCTCTGCGGCTCAGTAAATAAAGGCCCCGGTTACTATTAGCGGAAATACGGTACTTTATTTGGAGAGATATAATGAGCTCTCTGTCCAGCACATCATTTTGGGGACGTGCTTTACGCGTGGCTCTACCATCATGGAAATTCAGAAGCACAATATTGCGTGTTTAATCTTTCAGTTTATCCACTGACAGAATAGCTCACGTAACACGTTTCATATCCAATCGCTCTGTGTCTCATCACTGTTATTCTAAAGGTATGTCATCATGTGTGGAATTACTTTTAGGTTCAGTTGGTCAGTTGGCAAACATTTATAGCGTTACTTTGCCACATTGATCATTGATCACAAAAACAGGTGCAAATTGCACATGGCAGCAAAACGTTAGGGGCCTGTTTGCGCTGGCATATAATTAATATGTTAGAATATAATAATATTAATATTAATGTCTTTTCTGAATCGGTCCTTGAGATGGAGCAAATAGCGGACTTGCAAATGATAAGCAATTCATGGTGCTTCAGTATTCGCGGCCGCAATGCACTCTTTGTGAATTCACCCATCTGCGTGTGTGTGTCTATGTGTGTGTGTGTGTGTGTGTGTGTGTGTGTGAGTGTGTGTGTGTGTATGTGTGTGAATGAGTGTGAGTGTGTGTGTGTGTGTGTGTGTGTGTGTGTGTGTGTGTATGTGTGAGTGAGTGAGTGAGTGAGTGTGTGTGTGTGTGTGTGTGTGTGAGTGAGTGAGTGAGTGTGTGTGTGTGTGTGTGTGTGTGTGTGAGTGAGTGAGTGAGTGAGTGAGTGAGTGTGTGTGTGTGTGTGTGCGTGTGTGTGTGTGTGTGTGTGTGTGTGTGTGTGTGTGTGTGTGAGAGAGTGAGAGTGAGTGAGTGAGTGAGTAGGTGAGTGTGTGTGTGTGTGTGTGTGAGCATAAATTGTGTTTGGCTGCAGCTGTGTAATTTCACGTGCGATCGGGCTGAATCTTTCAGGAAGTGTAAAGAGCACCCCATGCAGGTGACCTAACGGAGACAGATTTTTAAATGAGGTAATTAGGGCAGACTAAATGGGCAAAAATGGCTAATTAGTGGCCAAAATGAGTGAACACAGGTCCAGCACCATGGAGAGCTCCATTCGTTAGCTACTGATGGAAGACACCTGAGCAGAGTTGGAATCAGCCAGGCGAAGTGGACTATGAAAACCCTCTGGGGAGAGAGAGGAGAGGCTGCATGCCAACTCTGTTAGCAAGGCCTGACTTAATGGCAGCCAGTGATTGTGTGCTGCAATGGGGACATGCAAATATGAAATACAAAACTTTCTCTCGGTCTGTCTCTCACACACATGAACACAAACACGCGCACACATGCACACACTCACCTGTCTCACACACACATATACACGCACACACGCGCACACATGCACACACACACGCACGCACGCACGTGCGCACACACACACACACACACACACACACACACACACACACACACACACACACACACACACACACACACACACACACACACACTCACCAGGAATGGAGGTCCCCAGAGCCACAAACACCACAGCAGTGACCGTGTCCCTCAGGCCTATAGTACAGCCGAAGTGGGACGCTAGGTCTCCAATAATGGCCGTTAGGACGCCAATGACACCAATTGATATGATAAAGCATGCCCAGCCATTCCAATACTCGGTGGGCGGGACGAAGGCAAACAAAATCTTCCAGAAAATGGCCAGTATGTGCATGAAATAGTCACAGCAGTTGGGATTTCGCTGCTCTTCCCCCTCCTCATCTTCATCACCTGTTAATGGAAGACAAACAAGGCAACAGGAAACATGTCACCTCCAAATAATGCAGTCACCCTTTGGGCCAATCAGGAGCAAGCTATATAATGTAAAAAAAAGAAGAAGAAAAGTTTCAAGTAGATATTGTATTTAAATTGATTTTGTAGGGGCATTTGGATTGTCTGCTCGTCTTTTGTTTGTTGTGCAAATGATGCAGTCTAGATGACAAATATCACAGACAATAATGGTTCCTGGAGGCAAATGTGTAGAGAAAGGTTAGATGGATATGTGCTCCAAAGGCAAGGCCATTAGAACTTGCAGTTTGGGAGATATGCGTGGTTGCTATAATATTCAATTTGTCCTGGAACTGTAGCGCCCCCCACCGTCACTACTGTGTCAAAACACACATATATATCTGTACAGTCAACCTGGTGACATCATCAAACAGTGCCCTAGTTCAAAGCTGAAATGTTGTTCATCTTTCTAGCAAATCTAGGCAAATTTCAGACTTGAAAGCAGTGTCCTGTTTTGTCTGAGGTGAAATGCAATATGATTAAATGTTTCATGTCCTCTTTAAACTCAGAATTCTGAATTTATTCTCAGAAATCTGACACACTTGCCAATAAGATTCCAGGGATGGCCAGTGCCATCCCTGGCCACCCCCTAGACACGCCCCTGTGTCAAAACACAGTAGTGACTGAGATGCATCATTTGCATCTCAGTTCTATCACAATGTCAGCTGAGATATAGCATGTGACGTAGTGAATGAACAGACAAAAACTGCTCCATTGTCCCATTGACAGTGGTGGGTCCAGGCCATTTTGACTGGGGTGGCCGAGGTGGGGCACAGACTCAAGCAAGGGTGGCACTGAGTGCGGCATTTAGGAAGGATGTAGACAGGGCCCAGGTCAGAATTCTGAATTCCGAGTCAGAATTCTGACTTTAAACTCAGAATTCTGAATTTATTCTCAGAAATCTGACACACTTGTGGCCCTTCAAGGAGCATAGTTTAGGAAAAAGAAATTAACTAGCTTGATGATTTTGGGGGTGGCACCTGGGGTGGCCAATCAGATTTCCCTAGACACACCCCTGTGTCCCAGGCCACAAAATCCACAGACAAAAAGAGAGCAAAGGAGAAAGCAGAAATTCTAATTAGCTAGTAGCTAGCTCCTGCCACTAGTTATGCTTCTGAACAAACTATTGTGAACAAAACTTAAAATAAATAGAGTTAGTAGGACACAACAATGTTATGCAAATGAAAGGCCATTAATAGTGACCTGCGCTGACGGTGACCGCCTCTTTGAACTGCTGTGCCCACGAGTGAGTACCAATCACCACCGCCATGTTGGTGTCCTTCAGCAGTTTGTCCACAGTGGCCTGTTAGAACAAAGACAGTGGGTCAGTAGAGGCAGAGGAAAACAGCTCATATTGAATATATAAACTAGGGCTTTGGTCCACAAAACAAAACAGCTGTAAACCTCTCTTGAAAATTCTCATTATAAGCTAGGCCTACTTATAATGAATTTCCTCAAGGCAACTCCAACCCTGCTAAGTACAAACCAATAAAGATACACGGCACATAGTGATGCACACACGCTATTTCAGTGCATCTCAAATCGAAATGCATGACATGCTAGAGAGAAAGTTCAGGATGTAGAAATCTTGTCTGCTAATACATTTATTTTAATCAGAAACATGAAAAGATTTGGGAATAGAAGATATTTAAGGAGATAAAAGTCCTATATAATCAATCCCAGAGCACACAGAATTTTGACAGAAACTGTACCGGGTCTAGCACTCCATTGGCAGACTGTCCAATATGATGGGTATGATGGGTGAGAGGAAGCCATGGTAGGAAGTTGTTAATGAAGTAAAACACTCTTCTGCCATTTTACACACTTAAAAAAAATACACATTTTTGTATTAAATAGTTCTCCCCATTAGCAACATTATTAAATATATTATAAACTACTAGAAGCTATTTACTCTCTACTCTCTACAAACATTTTTGGGATAGCATAAAATTGCCAGACTCATTTGAGAATACCACTCAAATGAACAATTTACATGCTATTCTTATCCCATAGGATAGTCCAGTCAGTATTTCTGAAGACGACCAACTCTGTCACAAAGCTACTAAACCCAGAACCAAAACCTATTATTGATGAAACATGGAGCTGTTCCACTGACAACAAATGTGTGATAGATTTTGCAGGCTAATCTCTCTACTAATTCCAGGAATCTCTGAGTGAGTGCATCTGTCCTTTGAATATCTCTTTTTGTGATCAATTATTTTATACCTTTATGACAACATTTAAACTAAAATAGACAAGACAGAGAGAACACTTGACAGATGAGATTAACACACAATAACCAAACACTACATTACATCACAACAACAACAACAACAACAACAACAACAACAACAACAACAACAACAACAACAACAACAACAACAGCAACAACAACACTCTTCCACCTCACCCCAAGACCCAGCATCTCAGCAGCAAATAATGATGATAAAGCACTATTACATTTGACCAGAAGACAATATTCTGTATCTTGGCACAATGCAATCGTGCCCGTAGAAAGCTCCAACTGTGCAATGTCTCGGTAAGAAGAAAGCCATTCCCTAACCGACAGTGCATGTGGCGCTTTCCAGCGACAAGCTAGCATCCTTTTAGGCCCACCAACAGGAGGCGCCGTACTTTTGAAGTGAACTACAAGGAGGAGGTGTCATTACGTAGTAGTAAAGACTGTCAGTGAGGGATGGCTCCCTCAATGATACCGGACACTGGTATCATTGGAAACATTTTCCCAAATTCAATTAACCCCCGAGCACTGCCAAACCATATGCTGAAACGTGCCCATGGTATTGTCTGGACAAAAATCACAATATGGATGATCTCTGAGTTTAATTTTGAAGTAGTCCTCGAGGAGGTGTGAGATAAGACCTGCGAATACATTTATAATGTATCATTTGATGGTTTGGATTACGGGATGCCAAGGATATATTTGCCCATATAGTATGCCAATTTATGTCTGAGGAAGTATTAATATCTCTGTTCCATAGTCTATTAAGTGGCAGAGGTTTATATGAGGACTTTGTAATAAATGTATAATTTAAGGTCAGAGACAATACCATTGTTTTTAGCTTTGGTGCCAAGTATCGAGTGAAGGGGATGAGTTTCCAAATCGGTGCCCAATGGGACACCTTGAGTACGCATTGCTGAACTCAGCTGAAGGTAAAAATAAAAGGACGCGACCGGAAGGTTATAGGACCTGTTTAATCATGGAATTCACGCAGACCCTGTTGCCCTAAAATATCTTGGAGAGTATCCACCACTTTGTCACCCCACGGAGGGAAAAAAGGCTTACCATCTATCAAAACAAAGTGGTTACGGAAAATTGGAGATTGATGAAAAATGTGTTGCTAATTTTAGCAATTTTCTCAACTTTATGCCACACAGTGGAAATATGTGATTTAATTGGCCCAAAATCCCATTTCACCATCTTGTATGTTAGAATAAATCAGATTTGGCAAATTGTATGGATATGTTAATTTGTCCTTAATGGGGGCCATGACACACAAGTCTGTGGAGTGAAGCAGGTAGTAAGTGGATGCAGAGCAAAACCACAAAAGTACTGATAACCGAATGCAACTTCTTCTAGTAACCATCTGGTGGAGCTAGAGGTAACATTGAGCTGATGAAATGAATATGAGGTAATATATGAATCTTAAAAACTGAAAGTCTAGACTGAGAGGAGGTAGGTCTTTATCATGTAGGAATTTATTGTAGTTGTTAGTGATCAAATGTGTCAAGGGAAGGATAGAGACCCCTAGATATTTGAAATTGTGAATGATGGGATCACCAAAAGAGGTTGTCTGCGCACTTGATTAACCCAATGACATAAATGCTGATTTTGCCCAGTTAATTTTGCATCTGGAGATGTTACTAAAAGCCTCAAAGATTTTAAAGATGCATGGGAGTGATTTCGTTTTTTTTAAGTAAAAATATAAATATCATCCCCGTATAAGGAAATATGAGGTGTGTCATGTACAGTATAATGATTGGCTCAAAAACCTCTGACTGTTGTATTGCCTCAGCAATAGGCTCCAAAGAGAGAGAAAATAAAAGTGGAGATAAAGGGCAACCCTGGCGAGAAGATCTGGAAACTGAAAACCTAGATGAACAGGTATTACCTGTTATGACTACTGCAGAAGGGTTGGCATATAATAACTTAATCATGGAAATAAAACCTTCACTGAAGCCCATGTATTGGACCATAGGTAACTCCATTTTGACCGGTCACCTATTTAATCTGTCCCTGCAATCAGCGGAGCTAGTCCTGGAAGGCAGCTTCAGTGCGCCCACTGTTTAACTCATTCTCCGCCACAGTTTTTCAGAAAAAGTCACTAGCCACCGCCAGGGTTTTTGATAATTTTCATTAATTTTCCAAGACCCACAGACTATTTTCTTCTATGACTACTTTTTTTTTTTTACCTTTATTTATACAGGGGGAGTCTCACTGAGAGCAATGCTCTCTTTTCACCCTGTTCACATTCACACACACATTCAAGCTGACCAGTACAACCACAGTCTGATCTGCTGGCCACTGATCAGCTCCACTGGAGCAGTTGGGGTTAAGGGCCTTGCTGCTCAAGGCCACCTCAGTGGTGGTAATGAGGGAGGGGCAAGCGCTGCCTTTTCACTTTCCCCACCCAGATTTATCCTGCCAGTCCCGGGGATTGAACCAAAGACCTTCCGGTCACAAGCTCACTTCTCTAACCTTTAGGCCAACTCTGCAGAGAGCCACCACCCAGGGTGGCCCAGCCTTCGACGTCACCATACGGGGGCGGCTCAGCCTTCAATGCCGCCACATCGGGCAGGCCCAGCCTCCTTTGCTGCCACAGTGGGCGGCTCAACCTCCTTTGCCGCCACAGTGGGCGGCTCAACCTCCTTTGCCGCCACAGTGGGCGGCTCAACCTCCTTTGCCGCCACAGTGGGCGGCTCAACCTCCTTTGCCGCCACAGTGGGCGGCTCAACCTCCTTTGCCAAGACAGTGGGCGTCCCAGCCTTCAACGCTGCCACACCGGGCGGCCCAGCCTCCCGTGCCTTGTTGCAGACCTCCAGTGGAGCCCATCGCTAGTTGCAGACCTCCAGTAGGGCCCATCGCCAGTTGCAGACCTCCAGTGCCTCGTCGCAGACCTCCAGTAGGGCCCATCACCAGTTGCAGACCTCCGGTGCTTCGTCGCAGACCTCCAATGGGGCCCATCCTCTTGTTGCCAATTTCCTGTGGAGCCCAGCCTTCGCCACATCCAGGCTGGCATCCAGAACTGTTCAGCTGTCGCCACCAGCATCCAGGCTGCCCCTGAAAGGTCCCGCCTGTGCCATACGCGCCCGGGCCGTAGTCTAGGGTTGCTCTACCTTTCAGCCCTCCCTCCTGGATGCCCTCCAGACGTGCCACGCCCCTTCGGCCCTGCCCCAGGCTGTCCATCTTTAGCACTCCATGCCACTACACCGGCTCACTCTGGGACGGCAACCCTACCCTAATTGTTACCTGACCAAACCAGCAGCAACCCTACCCTAACTGTCACCTGACCAAACCAGCAGCAACCCTACCCTAACTGTCACCTGACCAAACCAGCAGCAACCCTACCCTAACCAGCAGCAACCCTACCCTAACTGTCACCTGACCTAACCAGCAGCAACCCTACCCTAACTGTCACCTGACCAAACCAGCAGCAACCCTACCCTAACTGTCACCTGACCAAACCAGCGTGGCATTCAATTTTTATTCAAATCTGTCATTTGAAGGGGCGGGTGTACAAAATCTCAAGTTGGTATCCTGTACTCAATTTCACACTATCATCACACGCACGCACGTACGTACGTACGCACACAATCCAGAACTTCACTCTATAAAAATAAATGGTCGAACGTCCCTGGACTCCTCCATGTGTTTTGATGTGCACACCAAAATTGAACGTTCATTGCAACAACGTCCGCACTACCAAGCTTAGCTCTTTTTCATTCCTAATTGATAAAATATTTGCCTGATGATCATTCGTCCTGAGCTTAACTCATTCACCGCCAATGACGTCTTTGACGTGTTATCAGCAATGGCCTTCCCCGCCAAGGACGTGTTTGACGTGTTTTTGTTTTTATTGGTGCAGCGCCTGCAGCAAACACTTGCCCAGCCTGTCACACAGACACAGGTCCCTGCCTTCAAAGGGTAGCCGACAGCACGCGATCAAACACATACCGCAGCTGTTGTTTTATAAATTGAGCAAGAGGAATAGCAGAGAGCGGGTAACGCTTCCTTGTGCAGACAGGAGAAACGCCATTGTAACGCCGAGCTGGAGTCGCCTTCCTCTGTGCCAGCCAGGAGAAAACGGGAGAAAGTAATCAAGAGATGTGTTTGATCATCGGAGGAATGAGGAAATGATCGATCAGTTTGCGAGGGCGGTGAGGACGTGTTGAATAGCCGAGGGGAAAACGGGAACGATCATAGATATGACAGGGAGACATGGACGAGGACGGTGTACCAGAACAAATCAAAATAAACACAGGAACAGCTAGGCAGCAGCGGGCAGAAGGCACTCACAGCAGCCCGCTGTCCTTCTCAAGAGCTCTACAGTTGGTTCATGAAATCGCTGGGCTGCTCGCCCTCCAGTGTTGCTCCTGGCCAATCCCAGCGCCACAGGGCGTGGTTATTGCTTATCCTATGTTGGGTTAGAAATCTAAAAGGGGGATCGTGTGTGTGTGTGTGTGTGTGTGTGTGTGTGTGTGTGTGTGTGTGTGTGTGTCTGTCTGTCTGTCTGTCTGTCTGTCTGTGTCTGTCTGTCTGTCGGTGTGTCTGTCTGTCTGTCTGTCTGTCTGTCTGTCTGCACACTCACACCGAGTAAACTATTGTTGAATGTAAAAAAAAAGCACTTCATGTGTGTATATATATATATATATATTTTTTTTTTTTTGTCATTTGTGTCCTAACGAATAATATTTACATGTCTGATGTCAATACAGTTCAAAATAAAAGAATTGAGAGTGAGTTATGCCTGAGATTGTGCCCTTTTACAAAAATGCTTTTTTCTCCCTTTTCTCTTCCCAGACAGGCTTTTTTGGTGAACATGGGGTGTATAAAAAGGGTTATAAGTAGAGTACAGAACATGCTAAAAGCTAACTTTCTTTTTGGGGGTGAAAGTAGAGACTTAGATCTTCATTTCGAGGTATTGGACATCACTGTAGTCCTAGTACAGAATTTACTGTGGGTCTTGAAAGATGACCAAACATTATGGAAATACTTGGCCTGTGCCAAAAATGCCAGTCAGATATTGGCAGTGAATGAGTTAAGAGCAAGAAGGCGACTAGGTCAAAAACACTACTCATGTAATTGTTCTGTCTAGTGCGATGGATAATGACTTCTGCTTTCTTTCTCTTATCAGGCCACTAACGCTTGCGACAGACAGGAGGCGGAAGCGCCGGGCATGTGCCATGAAGCATGTGCCATGAAGCGCATTGAGGCGCCTGGCTGTCCACACAAGGAGCGCATTTCTCCGCGCCGGGCATCAAGTGACTCTGCTCGTCTTCATCTTTTGTTTTCTCATATCTATCTCATTTTGATCATGGTTAAAAGTTTCTCTCTCTGTCCCTCTCTCGCTCTGACCACCTGAAAGCACACTTCAGATAGCAACATCACTCCCACCTCTCTCTCTTTCCCCCTCCCTCTCTCTCTTTCCCCCTCCCTCTCTCTCTTTCCCCCTCCCTCTCTCTCTTTCCCCCTCCCTCTCTCTCTTTCTGAAATGATGTGTGAATTGACTCAAACCCCCACCTCGTATTGCCACCTTTTTCTCTCTCTCTCTTTGTGTGTGTGTTGTGTGTGTGTGTGTGCGTGCTTGCGCACGTATGCCTGACAAATAAATAAATAAATATCTATAGTGTATATATATATAAAAAATAGAACAGACGCCAAACAGAAGCGCAGCAGAGGACGAGCAGTGTGGAAGGTCAGATCAGTTAACATGGGCACCCAATGAAAATTGGCTGCGCACCACGGCGCTTCGCTGCACTTCCGCGTCCTGTGTCTTTTGGCCGTCAGTTCAACCAATGAATTCTGTCGCTTGCGTATGTTATCAGGCATGATGTTATTTAGCATGCTTTGTTCTACTGTTGCAATTTCAGTTTCCAGAAACTCAATATGATGTTTCCTAACTTTATTATAATAAGATTTGATGCAAATGATATTGTTTTATGCATCCCACAACACTCGAGGGTCATCAACTGATGCACTATTACTATAGTGCATCAACATTACAACATAACATTACAACATAACATTACTATGTTAATAAATAATAAATTCATTCAGTTCAGCCCCTATGTTACATTACGCCCTAAGCAGAAGATCATAATTATGACAGATTTCTTTAATATTTAGAATGACATGATCTGACCCCACTGACATGATCCTACCCCCATCATACGTCACTTCAAAGGACTGCAGCTAAAAAATTGGATTGTCTTTCTATATTGTTTTTGTCTTCTACTATTGATGTGGCCGCTACGCTACATAGTGTTGCACTAAGTCAAATTCCTCATATGTAATCTGATTAGTTACTGTGACTATTAAAGTGAATCTGAATCTGAATATCATCTCTTCTCTCACTGATAGTATTATGACATGTATTATTATTTTAGTATCGGAAGTCAGGCATTTGGGTAGTGTTAGTGTAGCGGTAGATTCCCTGCCTAGTGCCTACCAACACGAGGGTCGCAGGTTCGCGCCCCCGTGTTACCTCCGGCTTGGTCGGGCGTCCATACAGGCACAATTGGCTGTGTCTGCGGGTGGGAGTAGCCGGGGCACCGGGGTTACACCCCTACTCTTGCGAAGAGTGCCAATGGGGACTTTTAATGACCACAGAGAGTCAGGACCTTGGTTTAACGTCTCATCCGAAAGACAGGTTATATAGCGCCAGCTACAGTGGCTGGGGCATGTCATAAGGATGCCCCCATGTCGGCTACCCCGCAGACTGGTATACGGCCAACTACATCATGGTCGACGCTCAGCTGGAGGGCCGAAGAAGCGCTTCAAGGACCACATAAAGAACGCATTGACCAAGTGCAAGATCAGACCCGAGGACCTGGAGGATGTTGCTGCTGACCACACTACTTGGCGACAGCTGTGTGTGGATGGGGTTCGCACACTGGATACTGAGAGGACAACCAGAAGACAACAGAAGAGAGCCAATAGAAATGCAGCTATGGTCTGGCACCACTACCACCACCACCACCACCACCACTATCACAACCACCACCAGCACCACCACCACATGCCCCAACTGCAATAGAGCTTGTGGGTCCAGGATAGGACTGTTCAGCCACCAAAGAACTCACCGTTAATGCGATCAAAATGTCGCGGATGTCATCGGATTTCAAACCAAGGGCATTTGTTTGTTGGCGCTTGTAACGCTAATTCAAAGACATACTTTAGTATAAAGAATGGTTGGCTTACTGCGAGTGTAATGCCATCCAACACCCACCCACACACCTTAAACTCACAGGACTCCATTATGATAACCTCCAGCCTGCTGTGCTCTCCCAGTATGGGCTTGCCCATTTCAGAGATCCTCCTGGCTTCCTCCTCCTCAGGGGTGGGGTTTCCTGTCAGGGAGAGGAGACGTTACATTATTAGAGTCACAAATGTCAATGTCTCGTAGATGGAAGAATGAAACAAACGCACATGCCGCTGTCCTCAACAAGTGCTGGACAGAACCTAAAACATGCAAAATAAAAGACATCCCACACACTGCACTCTGCTTCCAAGGTATTCATAAAGTTGCAATGTGTTGCATTTCATCGTCAATAAATCATTACAATGTACATTTTGAGAAATTTGTATAATTACTGTAAACAAATGAGCACATGCGTGCAAGATGACTGGCAGCCTCTGGTGGCTTCTACACTGTGTTTTGCATTGTGTGCCAACAGGTCGCATTTCAGCAAAAATCTGCTGTATGGCACAGAACAGGAAGAGGTCGCTGTTCTTTCGGCACAAAGGTCTAAAGCTTTCTGGGATTTCTCACAATGGTGGAATGAAGGATGTGAAAGGAAAGCAAAACGAGAAAACAAACACATGTGCAACAGCCTCTGGAACAAGAAGGAATAGGATTTTGGCGGAGATCTTGAGAAAACAGTAGCACTAACAATGCCGGTGAAAGAAAGAGGCTACCAGTCATCTCCATCATGGTGTCATTTGTTTGCAATAATTACACCAAGAACAATTCATTTGACGATGATATATTTATATTAGAGAAGCACAAACCATATAGTTCGTTTTAAGAAGCAGCTTAAGTCTTATTTTTATACTCTTACTTTTAATTGATTTTCTATCCGTGCCTTGTTTTGATTGTCTTACTGTCTTATTGTTTTACTGTTGCTTTTATTGCTATTTCTGTTTTTATTCTCATGCCTGTTGTTGCTGTTGCTCTTATCTGGGTCCTACTGTAAAGCACTTTGAGCTTCATTTTATGTTGTGAAAGGTGCTATACAAATAAAGTGTATTATTATTATTATTATTATTATTTATAATAAAAAATGCTACACATGGCATCGTTAATACCCACATTTGCAAAGCATCTTACCCTGATTTAGCAGCAGTGCTGTGAAGAAAGACAGAGAAAGATTCAATACAATGACATACAGCTAACTACTTTCAGGGCCTATTACACTACAATGACTTGAGGGAATCTGTGGTGATGTCTGCACAGAGAGCCCGTACTGGAGGTTGGCCACTTGCTGAGAACGAGCACAGAGAAAGCATATTGAAACCTTTTATCTCTCTCTCAGGAGCACAGAGAAAGCATATTGAAACCTCTTATCTCTCTCTCAGTAACTGTTCCGCTGGCAACCTTGTTGCAAGCCGTCTGTCCCCCCCCTCTTGTCAAATGAAATGAATTACATTACAAAATGATGTAATCAATTCCTTTTGATCTCCTCTAACGAGCACATATCCAATTCCTGCACCTCCCTCTTGGCACATTGAGGATGCAAGGAACAGGCAATTGATACTAAATTCATAATTGGTTGCAGCGCCTGCGCCACGCTGAAACAGAGACAAGCGTGAGCGGCAGCGTGTAATCTTCGGTTACTACCTCTGACGCAGACGCCCAGTGTTCAGCCCCACGCTGCCACTGCTACCCGCTCTTATTGTTTTGACACTTGGTCCTGAGCGGGATATTTCTGCGGTGTGTTTGGTGTGTGTAGTCAGTGTGAATGAGGGTTTTTTTTCTCTGACTGTCATGTGATGCTGCAGTTTATTACTGTAATCAGGAATATGCAAGTGGCCTATACGTTAACGCTAAAGTATAAAAGACTGACACACTTACCAGAGATTCCTCGCTTCAGCCATTTAGGCTCCTCTAGCATGACAAAGAAGGTTTCCTGCTTCTCATACTCCTCCACATTAATGATGCGCACTTGTAAGGTCTGACTGTGGAGATATGCAAGCATGCACACAGACACACACACGCATGCACACACGCACACACGGACGCACGCACACACACACACGCGCACGCACGCACGCAAGCACACACACACACACACACACACACACACACACACACACACACACGCAAACGCACACACACACACACACACACACACACACATGCACACACACACACACACACACACATGCACACACACACACACACCAGATATTTCAATTTCTTTAGCAAAGTATAAAGGGTAAACAATGTAATAAAAGTACATAAACACAATATACATACCATTAGAAAAGTTCCACGGAGCACCAGAATTGATCCCCCACCACCTCCACTCCTTAAATATTTTAAATATTTACATACGCTCTACCATCTAAATCACATCACAAGCTAAAAGTGACTTAAATAATTAATCACATTGGACATCTGAATAATTCAGGTCCTAAACGTAGTGTGCTCGCAGGTACTGTACATGCACACACACACGCACACGCACACGCACACGGACACACACACACACACACACACACACACACACACACACACACACACACACACACACACACACACACACACACACACACACACACACACACACACACACACACACACACACACCTTACTGAACAGGACCTACTGTAATGCCATGTTACATAACAGAGTTTAGCACTAAGTGTGCAATTAGCACATGTGCAAACACAACTTATATAGCCTGAAAATGTAATGGCTAACATGGAGTGACAGGAGGTTTATCTGTCAGCACCTAACATGGGCTGGCAGGAGGTTCCCATTCCCAACCCTGATCTGTCAGCATCTAACATGGGGTGACAGGAGGTTCCCAACCCTGATCTGTCAGCACCTAACATGGCGTGACAGGAGGTTCCCAACCCTGATCTGTCAGCACCTAACATGGGGTGACAGGAGGTTCCCAACCCTGATCTGTCAGCACCTAACATGGGGTGACAGGAGGTTCCCAACCCTGATCAGGGAAAGGATTATCATTAGGTGTCGGCAGATAATTCTGTCTAATTGGAGGTCCTCCATCTGGAGTGGATGACTGATAAGTTACCCATAATAATCTTGCAGTGGGTTTCAGTTGCTTCTTCCCACAAGCTCTTTTAGTCCAGTGTAGTATGAATATAAATGTAAAGAGGGGAATAGTGTATCTTCTCTATTATCTCATTCCCTTGAAGTTAGCCCAGAATGTTTAAAGATGACTGTTTTGATTAGGTTTTACTTCGTTTCGAACTCAAGCTCTCGCTCTAGTGCCATCTCGCTGCGCACGCAGCAACTGGAAGAATATAATTTTTTTACTCCAAAAATGACCTTTTTTATATAACCAACCACATTCCTTTCCCCGTGAAAACGTCACGTCCACCCAGATCCCAAGATGCCACTCCTCGTTCTTCCAGCCCATCTGGTAGACGTGTCATTGAAAGCTCCGTGTGCTAATTTGTTTACACTCTCAGGCCGAGCTAATTCCGTCTTATCTTCCTGACTAAACAAAGGCGTTTGGTGCACGAGTTTCTTCAGGCTTCGGGGACCCGATCCTGCATTCTCTTCACCAAGGGCGACGGTCACAGCTCATCTCCAGCCTCCTCTCCCTTCCGTCCGAGGAGTCTGGCGCCGCAGGTCTCCATAACTGGGATAAACCCTCCCCTGCTCTACTCTGCTCTGCTTTGAGCGACTGTTTCAGTGGCAGCCGGATGTCCGCTCCCGGCTTATTACAAACTCTGTCATTGGCTCCGACCATGTCAATCAGAGCGGCTTCCGCTCCCTCCTCCCTGTGTGTTGCTGTAAATAGTGCCCTGCCGCCGAGGTGAAAACAACAACGCTAACTAGCTAGCAAGCTAACGGCAGAAACCTACACACTAGCTCGTTGCTACACGCTGAAAACGGCAAGTTGGATTGTTTGAAACTATTTTCCAGGGGCACTGCCGCTAAGCGCCGCCCATCGCAATCCCACTATTGCGAGACCTGTGGCGCCAGACTCCTCGGACGGAAGGGAGGGGAGGCTGGCCAGCGAGACTACCTATCAAGTGAAATGTGTAATGCGCTTACTACGTCACATAGTGTTGCCCAAGTGTGATTGGCTAGATAGAAGGCACGCGCGGTTGACTTCCTTCTTTTGGTTTTCGCTGTAGCCTATTGAAATTAATATGAAAACCCTGCTATTTTTATCAGCCTGTCCTGGATGTATGACTTTGTGAAAATCACAAAGAACACCGTGACCAACTTCCCAGAGAGAGAGAGGAGGTGAGTTGTGAGAGTGTGGTTGTGTGTCATTATGCTGCAGCCAAACGTTATATCTTGCAGGGACAGCAATATTAAAGGTAGCACTGTTTACTAGTTTGTTAACCGTTTCCATTATGTTGCAATCTGCCTGTTGATGTCCCACGTGGTTTCACTGTAGCGATTTTATTACTGCCTGGGAACCTGACGCATCTGTGAGCTCATGTTTAATTTGCTTTGACAGTTGGGAATTGTTCTGGCGATGTCAGGCTAGACATAAACAAACCAGCATACAGCATACCCTCTCTTGGCTGTCTGCACAAGTTCTTTATAGCGTTCTCTATGTCGAGTGTCACGTGACAATTGAGCCGAGGAGAATGTTCACTGAACCATAAATGCAGCACCACTTTTCTTTTTTTTTGTCGGCGACCATGTGTTGCGCGACACTTTCCAATAAATATAAATTAGGCTTAACAGCCTGGTGCTGTTTCCTCCCTTGCAATGAATAGATTCATGGAAACAAATCCATCACTCTAAGAAAGCTGATCATATCACTCCAGTTCTTAAGTCCTTACACTGGTTGCCAGTGTGTCATAGAATAGATTTTAAAATACTGTTATTAGTCTATAAATCACTTAATGGCCTAGGCCCAAAATACATAGCTGAATTGCTCCCACGCTACAAACCGTCTAGAACTCTTAGGTCAACAGGGTCCAGCTTATTAACTGTCCCTAGGATCAAATCAAATCATGGGAAGGTTGCATTTACCCACTATGCGCTGGAACAAATTGCCTGAAGACCTCAGATCTGCCCCAACCTTACTTACTTTTAAAAATAGACTAAAGACTTTTATGTTTACCGTCGCTTTTAACTGCTGACAGCTACTATGCAAACCCAATGAGTCCTCTATAAGTTTTAGCTCTTTCTGCAACTGCTGCGCCTGTTGCTTAATGCACTTTTTATACTCTTTTTTTTAAGTTTTGTTGTGATGCTTTTAAATGTCCATTTTATTCTCTTCTTTTCTTTTCTTTTCCTGTCAACCATTTTATGTGAAGCACTTTGAATTGCCTCTGTGTATGAAATGTGCTATACAAATAAACTTGACTTGACTTGACTTGACTTGACTTGACTCTGTGGCTTCCAACATCTAAACTCCCAATTGTTTTCTCAGGTTGTTGACCATGCCTCACCTGGTCTGTTCATTGGTGAATTCCAGCTCCCCCCTGGCCTCCTCATAGTCCACCCCAGCCTTGGCAGTGCCATCCTCTGTATAGTATGGCACGGCCACCGTGCCCCTGGAGCCAGAGTTCCTCATCACCGTCAATGCCAGCGTGCCGGAGCTCTCGCTCACCCGTAGCACCCGCTGGCCAAACGAGAAGATGCCAGCATGATCATCATCCAAGATTGTCACAGTGGCAGCCAGCGGCTCCACCAGTCTGCCCTTGGGTGGATTTCCTGTTCCTTCATTTCCAGCCTCCCCCAATCTCAGATTCTGAAGACGCACAAAGAAGTGCTCATCCTCCTCAAAGACGTCATCGTCCAAGATGCCCACCTGTAGAGCAGAGAACAACGAAAGGTCACTCTCCTCATGCCTGGTTTGATACTAGTCTATGTAATTTAAGACACCACTAACCCCCTTTTCTTGCTTGTTTGGTAACAATGTGGTGCTCGGGTGCCATTTAAATCATATGTTGACTGTTGTGATCATTTGTAAAACTGATGTCAGCTGGTGTTCCACTGTATAGAGACCCTTGAGTTGCAAGTTCACTTGTCGATTGGTTACGGCTGTACAGTTTACAGCTGAACCTATTACTGTTTACAGTAATAGGTTCGGTTTAAGCAGGGATTCTCAAAGTGCAGCCCGCGGGCTAATTGCGGCACTCAGGAACGTTACTGGTGGGCTGCGATGAGTTAGGTGACATGAAGGTTTACTTTCAGAGCCTGTAGTGGCCTCAGTTTTAAAGCCAGAGTGAAGTAGCATATGAAACTAGAAGACCTATTAGGCATTGGTTCCGAAACTGTGGTCCGCAGGGCTCTGCCTGGTGGCCCGCCAGAGATTTGCCCAAAAAAAAATGGGGGGGGGGGGGGTTTACAGAGAACAGTTACACATTAACCCTGAGGAGTAGCCGGGTTTGTCCGATTTTCGGAAATATCGCGATATTTGGGAAATATCAATGGAAATATCACAATTTTGAACATTTACTTTCAGAGGCTGCAGGCTCATTTTTAAAGCCAGAGTGAAGATTCTGGTATCATATGAAACTAGAAGACTTAAGGAATTGATTTGTACCAACCATGTCATGCTAGTTTGTCAGGAAGGTAGCTAAATAACACTCCACATTTAGGCAGAATTTTGGCAAGGGGGAAAAAAACATTTTGAAAGGGGTCCTGTCCTCTTTTTCAAGCCTAATGTTGGCAGGTATGGTGCATGTGTGTGTGTGTGTATGTGTGTGTGTGTGTGTGTGTGTGTGTGTGTGTGTGTGTGGGGGGGGGGGGGTTCTCCTCCAGAAAACAGAACATACATCTCTCACATGATTCACAGCTGGCATGACTTTTACTCTAGAATAGGCTATCAAAGAAAAGATTTGTTTTGGAATTATTCTGTGTTCTGTTTTTTCTTGGGCAGCCCTCAATCCAACATTGTGAGCTAACTACCAGTTAAGGGTAATAATGCAAATTCAAGTTTATTATTATTATTATTATTATTATTCTATTATTCTCAGTTCTACTTCCTGCATGATTCTCACTTGATTTGATTTGGATGTAAAGACAGCAATCTAAGGGATGGACATAAAAAAGTAAAAGTCCATGTATTTCCAACATGGTCCTTGCTCTTAAAACAGGACATACAGTAACACATTACATAAAATGAACATTACAGAATAATCACGGATAAAGGGAAACAAGAGATGTAAGCAACAAAAGCTTTCGAAAACTAACAAAACAAAAGAAAAGACACCGCCCACTACTCTAGCTTACTCAGCAGGTATTTGTTCAGAAGGTTCTTAAAACCGCTCAGTGAACTCGCAATCTTAATTTCAATAGGGATCTTGTTCCACTCCTCTCCCCCGTGTAGAGGAATGTACTTCTACAACCTTGCTTTTTAGATTAGCTAGTTTCACTTCAGCTCTCGTGTTCCGGCTGTGAGCGTCCCGAACAAACTGAAAATACTTAGGGACCGTTCGTTATTTAGGGAAGGGTCCACTGGAGGAAAATAGGGGAGGGTAATTTTGTTTTAAATTTTGTCTGAGGGAGGGTACACTCTCTTTAATTTGAGTCCAGGGGAGGGGTATACAATGTTGATTCGATAAAAATATATAAACTTTTTTTGTGTGTGTAATGTTTGCTTTTCGGACTTCAACAACTACTGAGTTGCTTCATTTACACCCCTCCTGTCCAAACTGTTTGGTATGTCCCGGTGCATTGTTTCTCTTTGGCGGTCCTATCTGTCAATCTTTGTGCTTGGCCTATCCAGACAGTGGGCGTGTACAGTATCTGGCGAATCGGTGGCGCTTTTCTGGTGATAATATGGAAGTACAATAACCCACTGGAACAAAGTCGAGCAAACAAACAGACATGGCATCACAAAATATATATGGGCTCTATGCGCAGATAAGTCGTCTTAGGAAGTCACAGTAGAACCGAGTTACGGCTCACTCATCTCCTAAATTACGTTAAGTCTGCGAGGGAAAGTCCCAAATGGTTGCAGCTGGAAAACATGTCATGTGGGCCCGCCTCTTTACATGCTTTACTTTGTTCCAAATTCCCATTGCCTGAACCTATATCCAGTTACTCTGTGAACCCAGTAGTCAAACACTCTATGAAAGTCTGGGCACAGTTTAGACGAGCTTTTTCACTTAATAATTTGTCAATAAATGCCCCTATAACAAGAAATAATATGTTTAAGCCATCTATTATAGATGGGTCCTTCAATACCTGGGCCAAGAACGGACTAGCCAAATTAAAAGATTTATATATTAATGATAATTTCGCATCATTCGAACAGTTGAGTTTAAAATTCAAAATCCCCAACTTTCAGTTCTATAAATATTTACAGCTTCGTAGTTTTGTATCTTCATGTTCGGTTCATTACCCATCATTACCGCCCAGCTCTCTCCTTGAATCTGTTTTGGAGCTTAGCTCTTACCCCAAAGGGAGTATTGGAAGGATCTATACCTCACTCAACTCTCACAATCTAGAACCCTTGACACATTTAAAAAATCAATGGGAGGAAGAATTAGATACAGATCTTTCTGAGGATGTATGGGAGTCCATATTAGAAAAGATATTCTCCTCTTCAATCTGTTTAAAACATAAAGTCATACAATTCAAGATTGTACATAGACTGCATTGGTCCAGGGCGAGATTGGCCAAATTTACACCAGACATGGATCCCAATTGTGATCGCTGTCAAACAACCCCAGCCACTTTATCACATATGTTTTGGCTTTGCCCAAAATTAGTAGATTTTTGGCAGTCCATATTTAAATTATTTTCTGATATACTGGAAATATCCATTGAACCTCTTGCCATAATTGCAATCTTTGGTGTGATACCGCATGATCTCTCCCTCAACCAATGCAGCAAAAAGATGATAGCGTTTGGTACACTTCTGGCCAGAAGACTTGTACTCCTTAAATGGAAAGACAAGTTTCCTCCAACTTTCAATCACTGGGTCAGAGATCTCATGTATCATCTAACCCTAGAAAAAATCAGATACGCTACAAGGGGTTGTGCCCTCGACTTTTATACCATCTGGCAGCCAGTCCTGGACCAGGTAGAGAAAATGGACGCTAAAAGCATTTCAAATATGTAGATTTACCCCCCCCCCCCTTTCTCATATTTATTTTCATTAATCTGTTTTTGTTGTATGTTTTTTCTTTTCTTTCTTTTTCTTTTGTGTGTATTTGTGTATTGATATAGTGTGATGTATGTATGTGGTGTAATAGGCCAGGGGTTCTTGTGGGATGGGTTTTTGTTTAAAAGTGTCAAGTGTATTTGAATTTGTATTTTGTATTTTGTATAATATACAGAAAACAAATAAAAAAACTTTGAACAAAAAAAAGTCTGCGAGGGATATTTATACCACCAGGATGACATATATGTTTCACATAGGGTTGTGTTTTTACTACAATAATAGAACCGGCGAACTTTTTTTCCATCAGTCATTGACTGCTATTTAAACACAAATATTGATATACACAGACTGAAGATTGTTTCACAAGCGGAAATAGCATTATGTAGCGACCGGAGGAGGCGGTCACTCTGATTGGTGACAGTTCTGCTCTAAGCAGCGCAAAGGATTATGGGAGTTCCATGTTCTTGTGGGAAGCGTGTTACTGTACAGTTAAAAACGTGGTTTAGTGATGTTGTGCTCATGTTTTGATTGCATTATGTGGTATGGCAATGTTTGTGTGGCCAGGATATGTTTAGTTTTACTATCAATGTAGCCACCATGACTGAGACTGTTAGTGTGTTCGATCACCTCTGGCCGGAGTTTCTGCAAATGTTAGGTTAAAAGTAAGATATCTGTGTCAGTCTGCATTCTTCCACGCAAGCTCGCCACAATATTGTTTGGGGAGGGTCAATTATATTTTTCAAATCGCTTCGGGAGGGTCAAGGAAAAATATGTTTTGATCAGGGAAGGGGCACAGCTTTTTATTTCAGAGCACACCAAATCCCTCCAGTGACCCCCTTTCTAAATAACGAGCGGTCCCTTAGTGAAGTAATTTGGACACAGGTCATGCAATATTTTATATACCATGATGAGTTTCAACTGTTGAACTCAACGGGGAGCCAATTCAACTCCTTAGTTCAAGGTCATCTGAATACATTGACACATTTTGAATTTATACAAAGGTAATTTGAATACATTGACAAACTTTCAATGGACCACAACCCTGGAATATTTTGCAATTCCTATTTATAATTTAAGCTTCTTTCCTTTCGTACTCCCCTCTTCCCCCTCTCTCACCTTGATCTCTTTCCGGGTCTCCCCAGGTTTGAACACCAGGGTTCCCTCGCTGAATTCGTAGTCCGCCCCAGCATTGGCCGAGCCGTTTTCTGTGCGGTAGTCCACATAAAAAGTGTTCTGGCCTGTGCCCCCATCGAGGATCACGTCAAGGCTCAGAGTGCCACAGTTCTCTGTGCACTGGTACTGGGCACATTCAAAGTAAATGTGGGAGCATGTGGCCTTGTCGTCCCCGTGGCTACCAGGAGTGTACTTGCGGCGTGCGTACTCTGTAGCATGTTTCTTCAACACATTGCCAGCACCGATCATCTTGCGTGTCGCCTGGATGCGGTAGAAGGCGCGGCTCTTCTTCCTCGAAACCAAGGCATTGTAGTTGGCCATCTCGATTAGTTGGTCCAGGTCTTTTTCTGGGTATTTATCCTTTAGTTCTTTCAGGATGTGGACCAACTGCCCAAGAGGGGAAACAACAGAAATCAGTGGTAAGTAAAACTGCAATGGAATTAAGGATGTACAAAAATAACTGATTTATTTAGTCGCACATAGCGCTTTCGGCCATCCAGCCTTCATCAGTGTGTCTGAGTAAAATGTAAAGGGTGAGTGCTGATATAAGTAAAACTACAATTACACAGCACTTTTCAGACAAGAAGTCACAAAGTGCTTCACGTGATAGGCCACACCTACATTTTTAACTGACAACTTTGTATTAATTCCAAGAGGACCAAGCACTAATCATTTTTGATTGGTGATCTGGCCCCAACGCAGGTACTTCTGTTCTGTCAGAGTCAAGCTGTAAAAGCTTGACAGCCATCCAATCTTGTGGAGAGTGGCTAGTCTATTCAGACCACTGGCTTAAATGGCCAAATATAACTTTGTGTCGTCAGCGTAAGTGATATGAAATGTTGCCAAAGCTGTGGATAATATGACCCAGGGGAAGCATATACATACGGTATAGGGAGAATAGTATAGGACCGAGAATTGACCCATGGGGCACTCCACAGGTCAGACAGGTGCAATGGATGAAACATAAATACCAATACAAACTGAGAATATTGTATTACAAAAGTAAGCAGTGAACGCACTGCATTTAACAACATCACAGGGACAGTGCATATGAATAAACAGTGCATATTAAAAACACCATAAATATGCCAGCATTAGCCAGGAGGCTAGTTTCCCTCTGTAGCCGCTGGCCAGGTGTGAAGTTGGCATCCTAAAATCAAGAAACGAGTTTAAAACAATACACATGCAGTAAGGCATGTCTATTGTTAGACATACCGACATAAGCTGGACACAGACACGGGCAGCAGTAAAAACAGACAGACAGACAGACAGACAGACAGAGACACAGACAGACAGACATAAGCAAAGACAGACGTGAGCAACAAGACAACAGTGGGACTATAGACACCAACACTGGCAGACATAAGCACTACTAACACAAGCTAGGACAGACATAACATAAGCAGCAGGACAACAGTTACCACATCACCACAGACATAAGCAAAGACAAGTGTCAGGACAACAGCAGCACCACAGAAGCACTACAGACATAAGAAAAGACAAGTGTCAGGACAACAGCAGCACCACAGAAGCACTGCAGACATAAGCAAAGACAAGCGTCAGGACAACAGCAGCACAGTGGTTCCCAACCTTAGGGTTGCCTGGAATTCAAATAGGGTCGCCTGAAATTTCTTTAATTTTTTTAAATATATATATATTTTACACCAGACACAATTTAATATTAACGAATGTGATTATTGATTAGGGTCACTTGCGATTTATTTACGGTATTTATTTTTTAGTTCTGTGTTTAAAGTATGGGCTCTATTCTCCCCCTGGCCTTAGGCGCTAAACTGGCCTTAACCGCAAAAAAACACGCTTTACGCCTGCCTACCGCTGACTCTGGAGGATAACGTCATGTTTTTACGCCCCGAAATGCGCAGTGCCAGAATAGGCCAGAATGGGCGTTTCGGCCTTAAATACCAGCCTAAAGCGATCTTCCCAATGGGCGTTAATTTTGCGGTTAACGTTTTTCAAAACCAGGCCTTATTCAGCACCTCTTTGGTGACACAGCGCGAGGATTCCCCATCTCTCGTCTTATCAACAGCGCTGTGCTGGAGGCAATTCTTCCATGTCCCAAAAGTGAAAGGAAGAAGTGGCCAAAACAGACTGAATGGGAAACTATCCATCAATCAGCTAAATATATATATTTTAGTTATTTCTATGTTGCCAGACACTATTGACAGTTTGAGCCTCCCAACCGGCAAAACAAACAGTTTAATTAGCGAACGTGTATTGACGATGCGGTGCGAGCTCCTTTCCAAAGCAACTCTCAGTTGTGTCTGCATGCAGACTTCTCCCTCTCTCTCTCTCTCTCTCCCTCTCTCGCTCTCTCTCACTCTCGGGCTTTTCTGACCGGACTGGATCGCTCCGTGAAATCGGAGCTTGAAAGGGAAGAATGTGATTGGTTTACTGAGATCACCAATGGCCACAGTTGTGAATAATTCTATGCTTAAAAAGGCGTGGTTAAATGGTTAGCGCCGCGCATTCTGGCGTTTAGCGTGAAGGAAAAATTTGGGAATGCGCGTGACCACGCCCACTAATAGCGCTGGGCCCAGCCATAAATGCAAATTTAAGGCCAGGGACTGAATAGAGCCCATAATCTTTAAGATTTCAGCTTTGCTCTCTTTGGTGACACCTATGGCGATGAGTGGTAATTGCAGGTTACATCCAAACAGTGTTGCATTATGTGACATTACTAATGTCACATAATATCACTATATAGTGCAAAGGCTTCCATCAATGGACCATAGCCTCAATCAACATTGTGAGTGACTCTTAATTTTATTTTTTTATTTAGATGAAAATCTTTAAATCAGGATTCTGATAATAAAGTCAGAATACTGAGATTAAAGTCAGAATTCTGATGGGAAAAAGAAGCATACTATGTGACATCACTGATGATGTCACTGATGACGACATCGATGGTGTACCGGAATTTGAATGTCGCGGGTCCCTAGATTTTGGCGACGTCAAAGTAGGGTCACGAGCCAAAAAAGGTTGGGAACCCCTGACATAAGCACTACAGATGTAAGCAAAGACAAGCGTCAGGACAACAGCAGCATCACATAAGCACTCCAGACATAAGCAAAGACAAGCGTCAGGAGAAACAGCAGCATCACATAAGCACTACAGACAAGCAGAGACAGACATGAGCAACAGGACAACAGTAAAGGTCCTTACACATCGGGAGCGTTTTTCTCGTGCGATTAATTCGCACGTCAATAATATTTTCCAAACCTATATTAGTCAATGCAACCGTGCATACCAACGGCGAAGTTTCGCTGAGCGTTATTGCGGTGTTTATTTTTTCGAACCACGGTCGATTTTTCAGAAAATCGCTTCCAACATGTACACATCTGTGGCTGTGATTGACAGGTGGGTCAAAACTTGCATCGCAATTTCGTGCCGTATATTCGCATCGCTCTTGATGTGTAAGGACCTAAGGTAAGTCGAGCAATGTTCAGGGCAGTTTAGCAACATAGGAAGGCATCCAAACAAGTGCTGAAAGATTTGGTGGCTTGTGAGCCATTTTCTTCATGCTATAGAACACACATGGGCAAAATACGGCCGCATGCGGCCCTCGGGTGCCACCTGTGTGGCCCGCGATGGAATTGCATTTTTTTTTTTTTTACAGTGCACCTGAACGCAACATCCAAGATACCCGCGCTGAATAAGTGTCCAAATGTTCATGTCATTCTGGCCAATACTCCACTTCTGTTATAACATTTCAGTCTGGAATATGGAATATCTTTCAATAATCTTTATGACTAAAGGCTACATTGAAGTAGAAATTTAAATAATTAACTCTTTGGTTTTGGATTTATTTAGCTTCAAGAGTGCATTTTTGTTCATGTGACCCTCAACACAGGCTTGATCATCCCGGGCCACTTACTGATACTTATGCTTAAATTAACCCACTCATATTCTGGTTTATTTCAAGAAAAACATTTCGGCTAGTGGAAATTCTAGTTGGCTGGTAACTTTAAAATCTAGCAGCCATATTGGCAGGTGGTCAAAAAAGCTAATTTCAAGCCCTGAGAGCAGGTGGTGACATAGGAGTGAGTGAGAAAATTATCTAATATTGGTCGTTAAGACTGAATAATGACATCATAACTGTTAATTTAAAATTAGTTAGTCCTCTAAACCTGGCTTCAAATGCCCCAAATTTTTCGCGCTGGCGCCGTTCGGCCCTCAGCAAAACCTGGTAGCGAGGACAATTTTTGTGGCCCTCTCTATCATCAAAGTTGCCCATCCGTGGGTTACGGCATGACAATATTTGTTCGGCCCCCGGCAACAATCTGGGTTTCTCATGTGGCCCCCCATGAAAAATAGTTGCTCACCCCTGCTATAGAAAATAACCAGTAAGTGGTGAGTTCCCTGATGTGGGCTGGTACAGCATTACACTCATCAGCTGCTTTTATTGAAAAGGCTGATTGATTGATGATGTAGTTTCCTCTTGTAACTCCTCTGATTTACTCTTGCCTAACAAAGCAACTGAGTGTGGGAGGAGCCATGCCATGAACAATTTTATTCACCTTATGTAGCCACGCCCACTTGACCCATTGTGTCACGACTTCCTGTTCAAAACGCCAGATGTTTTACCTGCACAAACTAGTCTGACTCACCTGGCCAAACCTAGTTTGACTTATATATGAGTCAGACTAGGTTTATGAGTCACAGGAAGTGTAAACACAATCGGAACTTCAGATTGTGTTTACACTTCCTGTTAGTCTCTCAAGCCACGCTTGTTTGATCATATTTTCCCAGCTCAGAAGGTTATATTTCTCCAATATGTTACAGTGGGGAAAACTATTAGGTTCAGGTTCATGGTTTGTTTAAATAATGATTCTAGTGGCCTCAAGGTTGAACTTCTTGCCTGTGACCAGCTTGTTAAACAGTTAGGTGTGATATGATCATAGCATTCATATACTGTACATTCTAGCACCCACGGTTGACAATTCCTTATTAATCTAAAATTTGCAGACAGGAAAGGTGGGGAGAGATAGAAGGGATGACATGCGGCAAAGGACCACAGGTCGGATTCGAACAGCGAAAAGGAATAATGGCCAATGTCCACCGGCTGCTCTCTGTGCAGCTGCCTGAACAGACCCACACCAATGTAATCTGCCAGACGCATGCGGGAGCTGACAACAATAGAACAGGTGCGTATTTTTTCCGTACCATGTGTATTGTCCATCAATTACCATGGACATGAGTCTGTTCCGGCAGTTTGACCGGATCCGCACTGAGCCGTACCGCATCTGTTGTACATTGGGTTTAAGCCTTTGTGGTATGCGCTCTACCAGATGAACCAGCCCTGTTTCAAATATACTAAGAGTCAATCATTTTGTGGAAGCGTCTCTGCTGGGAATTGAACCCGGGTCTCCCACTTGAGATTGACCATAAAGTGGCGAACAGAGTGAGCGAGTGACCGATCGACCGACAGACCGACCAACAATATCATCCATAGATCCCCTGCTGTGCTTGGGCTAAAAAACATTTTACCGTATTTTATTTTATTTAGCCTTTATTTAAGCAGGTTTGTCCCATTGAGATCAAAGATCTCTTTTACAAGGGAGACCTGGCCAAGAACAGCAGCAACACAAAGTTTCAACATAAAACACATAAACACATACATTTGAATAACATTCAAATGATCAGATAGAACATTGGCACAGACAGCCTGTTTTCAATAGATTTCACCATAGCTTTGAAAGCATTCAGGGTTACTAAGCTATGAAGTTTCAGATCAGACTGTAGATTGTTCCATGCAGTGGGTGCAGAACACCTAAAAGCTTTCTTCCCTAGTTCAGTTCGGACTTTTGGAACAGAAAATCTGTGGGAAGTAAACTGTCCGCACTCGTTAAGAAAAACATTGAAAATATAGCATAATATGAAAATATGAAAATATTATATTATATATATTATGAACATATTCTAGTGTGAAAATATATACAGTAATATAGTAATATATATATTTCACACCTCACACCATTTGATCTTGCAACATAAGGCTGCAACAACATTTCTCCATAATCCGAATCTCTCACCTCATCCTCTGCACTCTGCACACCGGAGTTTCCAGGGCAATTGTCCTTTCCGTCCATATCAATGCCCTTGGGCGTATCATCACCTTCCATTTCCACCACAATGCCATGCCTCTTGTCAGCGCGGTAACGCTTGTGCATGTACTTATAGAAGAGCAGGCGACGGTCAGCGATCCATGCCAAGATGACACACACCGGGAAGTAGACCAGGGTCACCACGGCCTCCCATACCTGCTCATAAACACCCAAGCAATATGAGCACACACTTGATTCATTACAAATGCAGCAGTTATACAATACATTAGAACATTCGTTCCCAAACTGGTCCGCGGGGCCCCGCCTGGTGGTCCGCCAGAGAATTGCCTCCCCCCCCCCTTTTTTTTAATTACAGAAAACAGTTTCTACATACACATTAACCCTGAGGAGTAGCCGGATTGGGCTGATTTTCAGAAATATCGCGATATTTGGGAAATATCACAATTTTTAACATTTACTTTCAGAGGCTGCAGCAGGCTCAGTTTTAAAGCCAGAGTGAATTTTCTGATATCATGAAACTAGAAGACTTAAGGAATGGATTTGTACCAACCATGTCATGCTAGTTTCTCAGGAAGGTAGCTAAATAACACTCCAAAGTTAGGCTACATTTCGGCGAGGGGAAAAAAATATTTTCAAAGGGGTCCTCTTTTCACAGCCTAATGTGTGTGTGTGTGTGTGTGTAGTAGCCTTATATCATCATTTAGCCTTTCTGCTGCTATTGCATGGTTAAATCAGCAAATTGTATTTTATTGTGGGGGGTTGGTATACGCAGTGGAAGTGGTCCCTGGGAAATTTGGTTTGGTACGTAGTGGTACTTGGACGGAAAAGTTTTGGAACCCCTGCATTAGAATACACAACAAACTAGTCTGCATGAACACACGCACGCACGCACGCACGCACGCACGCACGCACGCACGCACGCACACACACACACACACACACACACACACACACACACACACACACACACACACACACACACACACACACACACACACACACACACACACACACACACCTCTACAACTCCAGGTGAGATGACTGCCAGGATGAGGTAGAGCCAGATGTAGGCAAAGATGC